>NW_011494752.1:13941130-13951432 GCF_000754665.1 Bison bison bison
AAGTCAAGATCTCATCATTCATCCAGTCTGTCCCAAATGCTTCCAATCCATCTCCCATTTTCTTATTTATTTATTTGTGTGTCCATGCCTGCTAAGTCACTTAAGTTGCATCTGACTCTTGTGACCCTATGGACTATAGTCTGCCAGGCTCCTCTGTCCATGGGATTCTCCAGGCAATAATACTGGAGTGGGTTGCCATGTCCTCCTCCAGGGGATCTTCCCAACCCAGGCATCGAACCCAGGTCTCTTACGTCTCCTGTAGGTGGGTTCTTTACTACGAGTGCCACCTGGGAAGTCCATTTTTTTATTTGCTTATTATTTATTTGGCTGTGTCAAGTCTTAGCTGTGACACACAAAGTGTTTTGTTGTGATGCTCAGACTCTCTAGTTGCAGCACAAGGGTTTAATTCCTCCACAGCATGTAAGAGCTTAGTTCCTGGACCAGGGATCAAACCCGAGTCCCCTCCACTGCAAGGCAGATTCTTCAAAGTGGCAACCCCACTTTGAAGCTAAACTATCAAATGATTTGATACTGGGAACCCAGGATCCATTTTTCCCATTCATGTTGGCTTTTTTTTTTTTTTTCAAGAGTAATGTGGAAAGGATGTGCCGGACTGTGGAAGACCAGTTTAATGAGATCAAGGCCAAGGATGACCAACAGACACAGTTAATCCATGACCTGAATATGCAGAAGGCAAGGCTGCAGACCCAAAATGGTGAGGATGGGCAGGGCCCCAGGGTCCCACCGCACCACAGAAGAGGGTGGTCCAAACCCTGACGTGGGCCCATATCTGTTTGCCAGGGGAGCTAAGCCACCAAGTGGAAGAGAAGGCCGCTCTGATCTCACAGCTAACCAAAGGCAAGCAGGTCCTCACCCAGCAGCTGGAGGATCTCAAGAGGCAGCTTGAGGAAGAAACCAAGGTAAGGATAGATGCCTCCATCTAGAAAGGTAGAGTCAGGTAGGACCTGAGAAGCCATGGAGCTGGTTGAGGGCAGTGCTGTGTCATGAAGTCTGATGCTGCTCCTCTCTTCCTTGCAGTAGGACAGGAAATGTTCTTGGAGGTTCCAGAACCTTGGCATTGGATCTCCTTCTTCAGAGCTAGAAAATTCTACCAGGGTGCTCCATCCTCGGAGCCCCTCTGTTCCCCAGTGGAGGGGCTGATAAACTCCCCTCCCCCACCACTGTACTAGCTGGGCCATCTCTGCCTCTGTGCATCTTCCCACTCTGCCGAGCAATCATTCCACCTCCTTGAAATGCCCTCCTCTCTCTCCTCCATCACTCTTTATGTATCACCAGCTACAACACCAACATTTAAGAACCCCCTCCTCCAAAAGGCTGGTTGGTTTGGGGGCGCTCTTGAGACATTTGCATAAATGCAAACACCATCATCATGTTCTTGACATCAATATCAATATATTTATAATTCACATCCCCCAACTAATCTGTCAACTCCTAGAGGGCAAGAATGATTTTTCCCCACTGTAGTAGTTAACAGTAGTTACAGCACACAGCAGAACAGTGCACACAGTGGGCGCTTAGTAAATGTTGTCAATGTGTGTTTGAGAACTAAAACACAAAACCAAGAGTGCCCAAAACTGCATATATATAGTTCTGGGGTTGCCATGTGCCAGCTAAAACTTACAGGGCACTTTTCTGGAATTCCAGCAAACTCCATCTGCCTCTCCTAAAAAACAAGAAAAGTGCTGTATTTGTCTCCCATCTTTCTAGTATATGGTTGGGGTTCCTGGGGGACTTGTGGGACAGAGGGAGTGGAGAGAATCAGAGCCTGAGAAGGCCCCTTCCAGGAGCAGGGCTGTCCTTTGGCCAGGATACAGAAGGAGCTAAGCTTTCCTTCCTGGGAAAAGTTTGTTGTTTATTTGTGTCTTTGTTGTTGTTGTTCAGCTGCTAAGTCGTGTCCTACTCTCTGAGACCCCATGGACTGTAATCCATCGGGCTCCACTGTCCATGGGGTTCTCCTGGCAAGAATACTGGAGTGGTTGCCATTTCCTTCTCCAATTTGTGCCTTTAAAAGTATGCAAATATATGAGTTACTGCACTGGGCCAACCAGAAAGTGTGCTGTGACCATTATGATGAGAGCACCAGTTTCCTCCCGACCAGGTAGAAGTGAGTGATGGAGGCCTCCGACATGTCCCCTTTCTGCTTGGGAAGTGGTGGCAGGGCCGTGGAAACCGCACAGCTCATGTCAGAATTCCCGGGTGGGGACACAGCCCGCTGATGACACCAGAATACACTTTTGGGGTTTTCATGGTCACAGTATTCCAAAAGACTGCATTAAGTAGTGAGAAGATCAATCCCTTTCTGATTCTCCTCCAATTATTCTGATTAAATAAGAAAAAGGTCTCAATTCAGATGTTGTTGTTTAGTCACTGAGTCGTGTCTGACTACTCTGTGACCCCATGTGAGCCCGCCAGGCTGGTTAGTAGTCCATGGGATTTCCCGGGCAAGAATACTGGAGGGGGTTGCCATTTCCTCTTCCAGGGGATCTTCCCGACTCAGGGACCAAACCCAAGTCTCCTGCATTGGCAGGCGGGTTCTTTACCCCTGAACTAGGAGGGAAGCCCCTCAGTTTGGATACCATCTCTCTCACACTGGTGCATCCTCCTTACCAAAACACAAGAGCGTAGGACTAGGAGACAGGGTCACAGCCGCAAATTACTCAGCTAGAAGGTGGTAACACTGTCTTACCTCCATTGCATTTATTCGATTACCTTCTGTTTACCACAAGTGTTAATGGTTTTCCACTTAAATATAATAGTCTACTTTTTAAAAAGTGAAGTAAAACAGGAGCTATGTTGCTCCAGCGAAGTCTGTGAAGGCAGCAAGCGAATGGTTCAAGTTGGGAAACACTGATTGAAACAAAATTACTTACCCTGGAAAATGACCAAACGGTTTTGCAATTTGCCACCACGGCGATTCCGCAGGCCAAGAGCGCCCTGGCCCACGCCCTGCAGTCCGCCCGCCACGACTGCGACCTGCTGCGCGAGCAGTACGAGGAGGAGCAGGAGGGCAAGGCCGAGCTGCAGAGGGCGCTGTCCAAGGCCAACAGCGAGGTGGCCCAGTGGAGGACCAAGTACGAGACGGATGCCATCCAGCGCACGGAGGAGCTGGAGGAGGCCAAGTAGGGGCTCCCAGGTTACGCTAGGACAGACGACCTTAAGACACAAGGGAGAGACAGGTGACAGGCCCTGTCTTCCTCCCTAGGCCTTCAAGTTTTCCTAAGCACACAGACCGGGTCTCCATGCCCTTCCCCCTGGGTCCTGTCCATTCATTCCACCTGGTCCCCTTGGCACCTCCTAGGTGACTGCTTTGCCACCAAACATTTTGGGGTTCTTCAGGTGATACTTAGCTCCTATCCAATCATCAAACTCTAGCCCTTGGTCTTATCAAATTCCAGTCCTTTATAGATGGCTCCATTCCCTCCTTATCTGACAGTTACTTCTGAAAGAGTCCACCTTTCCCAGCAACAGTAGGTCTGATCCTCTTAGGAAAAAACTGGCCCAGAGGCTCCAGGAAGCAGAGGAAAACACAGAGGCTGCGAGCTCCAAGTGCGCATCCTTGGAGAAAACTAAGCAGAGGCTCCAGGGAGAGGTGGATGATCTGATGCTGGATTTGGAGCGGGCCAACACCGCCTGTGCCTGCCTGGACAAGAAGCAGAGGAACTTCGATAAGGTCCTTCCCCAACACTCGATGCAAGAGATGTGTGAATGCACACACCTTCGGGGTAGCGGGAGGTGCACAGAGCATCAAGTCCGGAGTGGAGAACTTGGGGCTTTGCACTGTCTCTTGATTTTGTGATGGTCCCTCTGAAAGGAATTTTATTTTCCATCAAAGTTAATTCAGATTACTTTGAGACCAGCATATCTTTCAGAATACAGCAGATGTCTGGAGAGATATCAGAGTTTGGAACCCCTGAGTTTGGGGAATCCCTTGTTTCTTTGGTCTCTAAAGATGGGAGGGTCCCACTTTGGCATCGCTGACATGACTCACTGTTAACATGACTCAGTTCCTGGCCTTCTCGGCTCTTGATAGGTCCCTCTGTCACCTCCTAGGTCATCTCAGAGTGGAAACAAAAACTAGATGAGAGTCAAGCTGAGTTGGAAGCAGCTCAGAAAGAGTCCAGATCTCATAGTACTGAAGTCTTCAAGATGCGCAACGCCTACGAGGAGGTGGTGGATCAGTTAGAGACACTGAGACGGGAGAATAAAAATCTGCAAGGTGAGCACTGCCCCTCGCAGGGGTAAGACAGCCCCCAGCTCTCTCCCCCCACTCACAGGAGTGCGACAGTCCCCCCTTCTCTTCCAGCCACCTCTCCCCGACTTAGCCACGGCCGCCTCCTTCTCACTGCCCCACAAAATCCTCACATCTACTCCGTGACCCCAGGACCCAAACTCCACCAATGGAAGGCATAGTGGCAGCCAAGCCTCTATGTTCTCAAGAGCAGAGGGCTCCTGGGCTGCCAAGCTCCTACGCTGCTAGAGAACAGATCTTCCATGAATTCTGTCTCTACGTGGCTTTGTGTCCTCGGGTCTGACACTAAATCCCTTAGGGTCTCAGACTCCTGATCTACAAAATTAGACCAGACCCAATGCCCTCGAGAGCCCCTTCTATTTCCGAGACTGTGATTCTATGCACACTCTCCATGATTTCCTCCCTGGTCCTCTCCGTGACCATTTTGTAGACTGTGTGAAGATGCAGGGTCACAGTGTTCGGCTGTTCCTCCCTCTGCCCCTCCAGGTGAGGCCACACACCTGTGTCTTACCGACACCTCCCCCGAAAGGCTACACTGTATTTGTTCTTTCCTGTATCAATGTCATGAATGAATTGCCAGTCCCTCAGTTCCCTGCCAAAATTTGATCCTGTGCGATCAAACAGAACCTGTGGAAGTAGCCTAAATCAAGCCTGTCCTTTGCAGAAGAGATTTCCGACTTAACCATGCAGATTGCAGAAACAAACAAGAATCTTCAGGAAGTGGAGAAGACCAAGAAGCAGGTGGAGCAAGAAAAGTCAGACCTCCAGGCTGCCCTAGAAGAGGTGGAGGTAAGTGCCTGGGATGTGATGGAGAAGCACAGGGCACCACGGAAGGGGAACTAGACCATCTCCCTGGGCACCCTTCCGGCACTGGAGCTTTGCTGGAAAGAACATTCAGCTGCCTGCACCCCACGGTGGGGGTGGGAAGGGCAGCTGTGTCCTGCTGCTTCATCTCCTCCAAGTCCTCCAGTCCATCATATAATATTTTCCCTACTGAATAAATAAACCTGTCTTTATGTCCTCAACATCTCAGAAAGCAAGAACTCCATCACCAAACATCCTGAAAGCCAGCTCCAAATGCCTTAGCTTCAGCAAAGAGCTATGCACAGTCATATTTGGCCACTGGGAATTCCATGTGGCCCAAAGAGTGCAATGTCCTGATTTAATCATCCACGGTAGCCAGTGCAGGACAGATGGTTGAGATGTTTCTAGGGAAATTTCCACGACTCAGGGTAACAGGAGAGCAATTTCTCTTTCTCTGTCTTTTTAGAGATGAGGTAGGCTCCTGATTTATGGTCACTATTTTTTTTTAACAAAGACACAGTAATCAAATTTTTACTAATTCAAAGAGATGCTCTGTCCTCAAGACATAAGGCTGTTTGTTTATAACAAAGTTTCAGCTCTAGTTTCAGCACTAGTCACAACTTGGGAGCGAACCGTTTGACCTCTTTGAGCATTGTTCTAGTCATTTGTAAAACGAGCGTAACGGCATCCATTTTATCAGGATGGGGATGAAAAACCTCGTTCCAGAAGGCGGCTGCCCCAGCACTCCCAGTCTCTCCTTTGCTTTTATCAGGGTTCCTTGGAGCATGAAGAGAGCAAGATCTTGCGTGTCCAGCTAGAGCTGAACCAGGTGAAATCCGAACTCGACCGCAGGCTCACTGAGAAGGATGAAGAAATCGAGCAGCTGAAAAGAAGCAGTCAGCGGGCGGCGGAGGCCATGCAGAGCGTACTGGATGCTGAGATCCGGAGCAGGAATGATGCTCTGAGGCTAAAGAAGAAGATGGAGGGAGACCTCAACGAGATGGAGATTCAGCTGGGCCACTCCAACCGCCAGATGGCAGAGAGCCAGAAACACCTGCGCTCAGTCCAGGGCCAGCTCAAGGTGAGTGGGCGGCCCATGGGGGACCTGGCGGGACCTCAGCCTGCCCTGGGCTCCTGTCTCACCCCTGGCTTCCCTGTGAAGGACTCCCAGCTGCACCTGGATGATGCCCTGAGGAGCAACGAGGATCTCAAGGAGCAGCTGGCCATGGTGGAGCGCAGGAATGGCCTCTTGCAGGAGGAGCTGGAGGAGATGAAGGTGGCCTTGGAGCAGACGGAGCGGACCCGCAAGCTGTCGGAGCAGGAGCTGCTGGACGCCAGTGACCGCATGCAGCTTCTTCACTCCCAGGTGAGTCCGTTCTTGCTGCACTCAGGGTCCACCCTGGGGGTCAGGCGGGATCCAGGCTCTGTGGAATGGAGTTTCCACCACTCCTCCCAGGCTAGTGGTCAAGACCAACTTTCATTAGGCTTAGTTCTTGGGATAACACTGTCTCTAGATGGAAGATGGCTGAGCTTTCTTTTATCCAAAGATAAAGAAGGATGAATTATTGCATAAAGGGGCTGGAGAAGGCTTCACAGATGCAGTAACATTTAAGCTGCAAGCTTAGATAATTAGGGCTTCCGTGTGGCTCAGACAGTAAAATATCTGCGTGCAATGCGGGAGACCTGGGTTCAATCCCTCGGTCAGGAAGATCCCCTGGAGAAAAGAATGGCAACCCACTCCAGTATTCTTGCCTGGAGAAATCAACAGACAGATGAGCCTGGTGGGCTACAGTTCATGGGATTACAAAGAGTCGGACATGACTGAGCAACTAACACATATACACACTTAGATAATTAGGGTTGTCTTTTGAAATAATTTTTTTAAGAAAGTTACAAAATTCCTTGTTTTATTTATTTATTTTTGGCCATCCCACATGGCATGTGGGTTCTTAGTTCCCCAAGAAAGTGAAAGTGAAAGTCACTCCGTTGTGTCCAACTCTTTGCCACCCAATGGACTATGCAGTCCATGAAATTCTCCAGGCCAGAATACTGGAGTGGGTAGCAGTTCCCTTCTCCAGGGGATCTTATACCAACCCAGGGATGGAACCCAGGTCTCACACATGGCAGGCAGATTCTTTACCAGTTAAGCCACCAGGGAAGCCCCAACCAGGGATCAAACCCTTGCCTCCTGCAGTGCAAGCTCAAAGCCCTAATCATTGGACCATCAGGGAATTCCAAAAAAAAAAAATTCCTTGCTTTAAAAACTAGAGAATACAAGCCAAAACACAGAAAAATACCAACCATATCGTTAGCATTTGGGGATCTTTTATTCTAGACTCTTGTTTCTATACATAAATATGATTTTTTTAGTAAATGTCATCAGTCTTTTTGTGATTTTTTTTTCGTTTAACAATGTCATAAGCACATTTCTATATTTTAAAATAATTTTCCATGATACAGTCTTTTTAATGGCAGAAAAGTAGTCCATTTTAGTTGTGTATTACGACACTTTTATATAATCAGTCTTCTATGATTTGGTATTTTTAGATCGCTCCCAATAAAAGTTTTTATGATTAGAAGATTGCTATGACAAACTTCTTCATGTACATCCATGATTACTATTTCCTTAATATTCCTAGAAGTAAATAAACCCCTGGAAGCCCAATTTCATGGTCAAAACAGTAAAAGCATTTATATGCTATAAATTGCTCTTTAACAAAGTTGTCCCAATTTTTATTCCTATTGGGAAAATATGTGAGAGTGCTTAGCAATTATTTGTTTTAATCTTCACTAATATTTATGCTTGAAAATGCCTCACTTTAAAATTGCATATTTCTTTGATTACTAATGAGGTAGAACATTTTGTCATATTTGTTGGTTATTTGTATTTCGTCTGGTGTGTCTTAGCTATTTGTACTTTTGCCCTTTTTTCTTAATGGTTTATCTTATTTACATATTAAGGAAGGAGATGTTTTTTCAGCAGTGCACATTGCAAATGCTTTCTCATTTGTCATCACATTTACAACCCTATGGATAATGTTTGGATAATCAGAATTATTTTTCATTTCATATAGTGAAATCAACCATTTCCTTATTCCAACAGCATTAATTAAATAATCTATCCTTCCTCAAATATTTGAAAACCTACCTTAATTGTTTATTCAGTTATTTTACCTACAATTCTTGAATCTGATTTGGGACTTTCTGTCTGATCAAGAATGAGTCTTTTTTAATATTTTTCACCCACGTGAAAAATAAGAACCAGAACATCCTCAACATTAGACTTCCTTCCCCACCCAACTCTCTCCCTTCCAATCACTGTAAGTGTCCATATGCAGCCTGAACCTCTGGTATCTAATTTTTCTTGTAGAACACGAGCCTGATAAATACCAAGAAAAAACTGGAAGCTGACATAGCCCAATGCCAGGCAGAGGTGGAGAACTCTATCCAGGAGTCCAAAAATGCGGAGGAGAAGGCCAAGAAAGCCATCACAGACGTGAGCTCCATTCTTTCCTCTCAGAGACACTGTCTGGAGATAAGAAAGGGGTTTCTAAGCCAGGGCCTGGCAAGTGGGTCTCCTCTCCTCAGCCCTGCAGTCAGTCAATGGTGGCTTCCTGGAGAGATGGAGACGGGAGCTCAGCAGAGGCAGAGTGGGAGGGGAGCTGAGGGAGGGAGGACCAGCCTTGCAGCATCCTCCATGTGCCCGGGGAGGAGGGTGGGTGGCCCACAGACGTTTCCTGTGAACCACAGGCGGCCATGATGGCCGAGGAGCTGAAGAAGGAGCAGGACACCAGCGCCCACTTGGAGCGGATGAAGAAGAACCTGGAGCAGACGGTGAAGGACCTGCAGTACCGCCTGGACGAGGCTGAGCAGCTGGCCCTGAAGGGCGGGAAGAAGCAGATCCAGAAGCTGGAGAATCGGGTAGGGGGGCCAGAGGGGACTCTCATTCCCAGAGTGACAGAGGTTCAGCTGCCTCTGGCAGAACCACAGTCCCAAAACTTAGGTGGTGGGGAAGTGAGCACTGAGTCGATTGCAAGTGCCGTTTGAGGGCCACATGTGAAATTCCCTGTGAGCCAGATGTCCCTCCCCCTCCTTCCTCTCTGCCCTACACCCCAAGACATATACAGACCCACTTCAGAAAGGGTATCCCTCAATACCTGCAGTGCAACGACATACCACATGTTCACGGTCTATCTTTATTTAGATTCAGATCGATATTAACTGGGATGGGGGAAACATACTTTGCAGTCATAAGATCATACGTTTGGGTGTAATTCATCAAGCTGCACTTTGATAAGGGGCTTCTCTGGTTGCTCAGTGGTAAAGAATCCACCTGCCAGTGCAGGACACTCAGGTTAGATCCCTGGGTTGGGAAGATCCCCTGGAGAAGGAAATGGCAACCCACTCCAGTATTCCTGCCTGGAGAATCCCATGGACAGGGGAGCCTGGCGGGCTACAGTCCATGGGGTCGAAAGAGTTGGACATGATTTGGTGACTAAACAACAATAAGCACTTTTATAAACAACAGCCCATCCTACGTAAAATCTGCCACTTTGGCTTCCAGTCCCAGGTCTCATTCCCTTCCTGGCTTTCCTAATGTCGATTTCCTACTGTCAAAATACAACTTGCGATTCTGGTGTCTTTCTCACTCCATCCAAAATGCAGGGCGATTGGTGCTTCCCCCAGGCTAACTCTCCAGCAACTTGCAATCCATACGCAGAACAGTATTGCTTTTTCTTGATCTGGGAGCATATTTTGTAGTTTTCAGCTTCTTTCCTGATGATTCCCTTCGTTTCCTGTACCCTTTGCTTTTCCCTTTCAACCTGGGATGGTTCATTTTATTTGCTTTTTAAACCAGGCTGCATTACCTGTTGGCAGTTTGGAGGAGGCCTTGGAGAAGGATGTGAAACTGTCTCTGTTGTCCCCGAGAGAAGGGACATGAAAGAGGCAGACAGGATGAAGAGGTGGCGAAGAGAAGAAAACCACTTCTCCCACAGGAAAGACCCAAATGCATTCTTGATGCCAGCCTCCCAAAGATGTGGTCACCACACTTGTACACTTTAAATGTAGCCATTTTTTAACACCATAGTTCAAAATCATCAATTCTTCGGCGCTCAGCTTTCTTCACAGTCCAACTCTCACATCCATACATGACTACTGGAAAAACCATAGCCTTGACTAGACGGACCTTTGTTGGCAAAGTAACGTCTCTGCTTTTTAATATGCTG
>NW_011494752.1:13951532-13951852 GCF_000754665.1 Bison bison bison
GTTGGTTATAACTTTTCTTCCAAGAAATAAGTGTCTTTTAATTTCATGGCTGCGGTCACCATCTGCAGTGATTTTTGGAGCCCAAAAAATAAAGTCAGCCACTGTTTCCCCATCTATTTCCCATGAAGTGATGGGACCAGATGCCATGATCCTAGTTTTCTGAATGTTGAGCTTTAAGCCAACTTTTTCACTCTCCTCGTTCACTTTCAGCAAGAGGCTTTTGAGTTCCTCTTCACTTTCTGCCATAAGGGTGGTGTCATCTGCATATCTGAGGTTATTGATATTTCTCCCGGCAATCTAGATTCCAGCTTGTGCTTAGG
>NW_011494752.1:13951952-13973058 GCF_000754665.1 Bison bison bison
AATTTCATGGCTGCAGTCACCATCTGCAGTGGTTTTCGGAGCCCAAAAAAATATAGTCTGACACTGTTTCCACTGTTTCCCCATCTATTTCCCATGAAGTGATGGGACCAGATGCCATGAT
Source organism: Bison bison bison (assembly GCF_000754665.1). Classification (NCBI taxonomy): domain Eukaryota; kingdom Metazoa; phylum Chordata; class Mammalia; order Artiodactyla; family Bovidae; genus Bison; species Bison bison. The sequence goes on from NW_011494752.1 coordinate 13,952,074, forward strand.
CTTCGTTTTCTGAATGTTGAGCTTTAAGCCAACTTTTTCACTTTCATCAAGAGGCTTTGATGTCTCTGCATCACAGGGTGGTGTCATCTGCATATCTGAGGTTATTGATATTTCTCCCGGCAATCTTGACTCCAGCTTGTGCTTCTTCCAGCCCAGCGTTTCTCATGATATATTCTGCATATAAGTTAAATAAGCAGGGTGACAATATACAGCCTTGATGTACTCCTTTTCCTATTTGGAACCAGTCTGTTGTTCCACGTCCAGTTCTAACTGTTGCTTCCTGACCTGCATATAGGTTTCTCAAGAGGCAGATCAGGCGGTCTGGTATTCCCATCTCTTTCAGAATTTTCCACAGTTTATTGTGATCCACACAATCAAAGGCTTTGGCTTAGTCAATAAAGCAGAAGGATCTTAAGTTCACCCTAAAAACAACCAGCACACAAGTGGTGAGAAAAGCCTGGGAGATGTGGCCTGACCCCTGTGCTCTCTTCTGGGTGCAGGTACGGGAGTTAGAAAGCGAGCTGGATGCTGAGCAGAAGAGGGGGGCTGAGGCTCTGAAGGGCGCCCACAGATACGAGCGAAAGGTCAAGGAGATGACTTACCAGGTAGGCAGTGACTCTCCTGAAACCCCAGCAGGCACCCTCTGGATCCCACCTGCAGAAGCAGCAGAGAATGGGTCTGGCATGGACCTTGTGTTTGCAGGCAGAGGAGGACCGCAAGAACATCCTCAGGCTCCAAGACTTGGTGGACAAGCTGCAGGCCAAAGTGAAGGCTTACAAGAGGCAGGCAGAGGAGGCTGTGAGTATGGGGTCCATCCCAGTCTCATAGGGTGGTCTTTATCCCACCCACCCTGACTCACAGCACTGCCCCTGACTCACTCAGAACTCCCTGCCCCTGTGAGCTGACCTCAAATACCTGGTCTTAATTCATGTCATCCCATCTTACCTCTGGCCCTGGCCCCCACCACCTCCATCCTTCCTCAGCCTCCCTAACTCCCACTCCCCAGTTCATGCTTTCAGATCTACCCTTGAGCAAACAGTGGAACCAACAGGGAGGAAATGGTTTGGGCTGAAATGAGTACTTCCCAAATACCTTCTGGGGACTCAAGGTCTGAAGGACTTTAATAGCAGGAAGCTGGGGTGGCGGGGAGGAGAGGGGTGGGGTCTTTCTCTTTGATAGATGAGAAATCCTTTAGGAAACTCTGGGTTCCACAAAGTTGGAGGGTTGCTTTACTTCAAGGGTTTCTAAGATTTTGCAGATGACGCGGGATGGACCTCATAGTGGAAGAGGTGTTCTGAGTTGTAGCATTTCTCACCCTTGATGGAACATGGCATCTCTTTTTAGTAAACAGAGCATCTCACAGGACTTGCACCCTGAGAGACAAAATCTGGGGGCGCCTGCTCCAGATAAATGATGGAAGATGAGGCTTCTCTCCCTGCCCTTTGTCTTCCCTGCTCAAGAGGCTGGGGCTTCCGTCCTGACCTCTGGGAAGCCGGTCTGGACTGGTTAAATGGGAGGAGGATTAGCAGAGCTGCAGCAGAGCTGGCCAGGGCCCAGCAGGCCACTTTCATCAGAAACCCTTGGATGGTCCTCAGCCAGACCCAGCCTGGCCATGGGAAGCCAGCACTGGGAGCAGGCACAGGGCAGGGGCGGGCACAGGGCAAGGGGGCATGGACCGTGAGTCTCTTGACACCTCTATGTGCCTTGGGAGACTTAGTCTCCTCTAAAGAGCTCTGAGGGGTGAGGATGGTACAGAGGAGGGGCACAGGGGAACAGGCAAGCATCCTAGGGGAAAAGTGACATGTTAATCACTCAGTCATGCCCGACTCTTTGCAACCCCATGGACTGTAGCCCACTCCTCTGTCCATGGGATGCTCCAGGCAACAATACTGGAGTGGATTGCCATTCCCTCCTCCAGGGGATCTTCCCCACCCAGGGATTGAGCCTGGGTCTCCTGCATTGCAGGCAGATTCTTTATCATGTGATCCACTGGGGAAGCCCAGGAAGCCCTATCCTGTGGGCAGCGGACCTCCAGATGACTGCATGGTGCACACGGTCAGGAGCCGCGGGCATCATCCTCACTGCTGGAGAGCTCAGCTCTCCCTCCTCTGACCTCAGGGAATTGGGGCCCAAGATCTCCTGGCACCCCCGTTCCCACAGAGGCCGTCAGGGACCCAGGGCCTCAGAGCCAGAGGGAGGGGCTTCCTCAGCCTCCTGCCCCTTTGGCCTTCCCTTCAGGAGGAGCAAGCCAACACACAGCTGTCCAGGTGCCGGAGGGTCCAGCATGAACTGGAGGAGGCCGAGGAACGTGCCGACATCGCTGAATCCCAGGTCAACAAGCTGCGGGCCAAGAGCCGAGATGTGGGAGCCCAGGTGAGAGCAGACTCCCCACTCCAAACACCCTGAGACTCAGGACCAGGCAGCAGCCGCAGAGCTCAGAGGGTGCTTGTCAGTGTCCCTCCCTGGCTGCCGGCTGTGCCTTCACTGAGGTACTGCTTTAGCCAGGTCCCCGGGGGTTCCAGGCTCACAGGAGCAGTGAGGGGCTGGGAGCCAGATGCCCTACTATCCCTGCCCCTCCCTCCCTGTTGCAAAAGGCAGTGCCCAAGAAGCCCCTGCTTTTGGGGGGATTCGCCCCATCTCCAGGGGCTCGACTGGTTTGCTTTTACAATGTACAAAGGGAGACAAAGCCACGTCTTAATTTTTCCTGAGACTCCAGCCTCCCCAGTTACCCCACTTGAACAGGAGGCCCAGCCTCACCTTTGCTTTGACTCATTTCCTGACTCATTTCCTGTGTACGATTCTTTTTCTCCCCCAGAAGATGGAAGAATGAGCCCCTCCCAATGCCTGTTGCCATGGGACACCTTGGGAGAGCAGAGGGATGGTGTCCTGAGAAATAAATTCTCCTGGCAACTCAGATCTCTGGCTCCACCACGTTTATTATCACTGTCTGTTCTTCCTCCATGGGGTGGTTCTCAGATTCTTGCCAGGTCTATTGTATAAACCATAAAGAAAGAGATGTGAAAGTGGACCCTCCTGGCCCTGAGTAGGAAAGAAGGAAAATCAACTCGCTGCAAGATAGACCACCGGCTCCCTAGCAGTTAAAAATAACTTTCAGATACCTGTGGGCCATTCTCTACGAGGAATTCATTATTTTTTCCAGCTCAGTTCCCCCGAATTTACAGACAGGGACACTGGACCCAGATGGATTACGCACTCTGTAGTTATCCAGATTGGAGGAGCCCAGACCCCCAAGATCCCAGAGCCCCCAGGCTAGACACCTCCCCCCAAGACCTCAGGGCTCTTTCCCCCAGGCACCTCTGCTCTTCCATCCCGTCTCTCCTGGGGCGGTGTCTCCACTCCCCTCACACGACCCACAGCTCCCAGAACATCTTCAGAGGTAGCAGGCGCTCCTGAACACAGGATTCCTTCCTAGGACAGTTCCTTCGGGAAGGACTGCCCATAAGCTGGTCTGCAAGCTCTGCTTGTTCCTCCTTCCCATTTTCCTCCATGTGCACAGATCCTGTCCACGGTGCTCTGGCCAAGGATGAAGAGTGTGGCTAGTCTTATGGTCGCTCCCAGAGCCCCCTGACTCTGATTAAGTTGGGTTTCTTGCCCTGAAAGGATAGAAATGCAGCAGCATGAACAAGGACAGGATCAGGAGCCAAGACTAAATCTGAGCCTCAGACGGAGCACTTAGTAGCAATAGCTGTGTGGCCTGGCTTGGCCATGTACACTCTCTGAACCTGAGTTGCCTCAACGGTCAGACTGAGTCGTGTGGTCAGGGGCATGGACTTTGGGTTCCATCAAACCTGGATGGAATCCCAATATTATCACATACCAACTGTGTGGCCTTGAGCAACTTAAGACTAATTCCCTGGGCCTCACTTTCCTTATTCTGTAAGGCAGAGATAACAATAAAAATCATCGCTTCTCTGGGACAGATGGAGGGTTGGGGTGATGGCAAGGGGTGCAGAGTTTCTGGCTTACTATGTACCAGGCACTACAATGCACTCTCCTCTGACATCTTAGACAGTCCCTTCTCTCTGGCCTCTAGATCCCTCTTTGCATCTCATCACCAGCTCACCCCTCGTGCCGTTGACATAGGGATTGGCAGCAGCGGTGGTGGCAGGAAATGATTCTGAGGTCAGGTGACCTCAGATGTCTGACATCACCATCCCCACCATCACCGTCACCGTCCTCACCATCCCCACCATCACCATCATCCTCACCATCCTCACCATCTTCACCTTCACCATCCCCACCATCATCATCACCATCCTCAATATCATCACCATCATCACCATCACCCTCCCAGCATCATCATCACCACCATCACCCTCCCACCATCATCATCACCACCATCACCCTCCCACCATCATCATCACCACCATCACCCTCCCACAATCACCATCACCATCATCATTGCTATCATCACCATCCTTGGCACCATAATGCCTAAACTTAAAGACTGAAAAGGTCCATTAAAAAATGATCTCCTTCAATCCTCTCAATTTCATACACAAGGAAACCAAGGTCATTCTCAAAGTCCCCAGACACCAGATCCTAGCCCTACACTCCTGCCACGCCACTGCCCCACCCTCCCGATTAGAATGATAATACAGTTTCAGCTACGAAGAACCATTCTATAAGATGCTGAGGATCCACGTGCCCCATTTTCGTCTTTTCCACAAGGGTCTCCCAACAATCCTGTCGGGAGGTCAGGCAGGTATTAACACCCCCGTTTTCTAGCAGACGGACTGTGGCTTTTCTGACGCTGAGAAGGAGCTGAGCTGGAAGCCCTTCAGACTCACGGTACAGCAGAGTCTCCCACGGTGGCCTTTCCCTGAGCATGTGGGGAAAGCCCTGGGCTGACCTTCTGGGTCCCAGTCCCACCCTACCACTCGCAGCTGTGCGATTTGGAACAAGTTACTTCGTGACTTTGAGCCTTTGCTGCCTCACGTGTAAAATGGGGTGTAATGATGTGCATTAGAGGGCTATTCTGAGAAGTAACTAAGAAAATGCAAGACATGCCCTTGGTCTGGAGCCAGACACATAGTTTGTACTCTGGTAATGTGTCATCACAGTGGGCAGGGGTGACACGTGACCTCAGAGTGCAGGTGGAATGTCAGACGGGGGTTCAGAGGGGGCTGGGATTGGGCTGTGTCTCCATGGGGATTCCTCTCGTTTAAGGAGCTAATATACCATGCACTTGAGGGGCATCAAAAAAATTTCCTGTGGAATCACTTCTTTCTGACATTCCAAAAAAAAGCAGATATGAATTCCATCTGCTCCAACACTCCCCAGTTCACTTAGAGCTGCCTAGCATCTCTGCATTCACCCCACCCTGGTCCCCCAGATCTCTAGCACGTCACACTTTTCAGAAGGCCTTGGGAAAGTCAGGGAGTGTCTCTGAGCCTCAACGTGGAGCAGGAAGTCCTGGAATTTCCTACGTCAGGACAGAACTGTTGAAAGATTCACACCTGATGCGTGTAAGAGATTTTCCTAGTAACTATCCAAATTGGAGATGTTTTACTAACAAGAATGATAATAATAACGATACTGTTGGCTGCTGCTGCTGCTGTTATTAGTTTGAAACCTAGCCACCAAACCTGGGCTTCAAGTTCTGGGGGCCTTGGACAACAGAGCCTACCCTGACCTACAGGCCTCTTCAAAACAGAGCTTTGCTGCCACCTCCTGGCAGTGGGAAGACAGGCTTTTCATAATGCAGATGACCCAGAGGTCTTACCCCTCGAGTCTTGACAATAGACATTCAGAGTCAGAGGTGTCCTTGGGAAACAGGATCATCCCATCCAGGCCCCCGGTTTTGCAGATGAGAAAATTCAGATTCGTGATGGGATCTGGTGACCCCCACAGGATGAAGTGTCAGAGCCAAACACCCAACTCTCAGGGCTCCCAGACCAGGGCTCCCCCTAAGTGAGTGTCCTCAGAAGAGGACCCTGCAGAATCTGAGATGGAGGCCTGGGACTGGCCGGGCTGTGAGTAGGCCCTGGTGATGGCCCTGGCAGCAGAGGGTGAGACCATGGCCAAGGGTCTTCTCCCAGGCCTCACTCCCCTTGTCCCAGAAATCACTGCCAGACTGGAAAAGAATGGTTGGTCCCCAGAGTAGAAGGCAGTGGGCCTCCACAAACAGCCTCCTGCTCCTAACAGGGTGGGTGACCAGACCCTGGGTGTCTCTGAGATGAAGGTGGCCTGTGGAGGTTCCAAATGTAAGTCTGTTGGCCCTTCTCCTAGGCTCCAGACAAAGGGAATACCCAGGTCCATAATGAGATACTCAGGTCAAGACCTTTGCCATCTGACCCTTCAGACCCCTCCCACTTTTCTCTTGTCCCAAAAGAGGTCGAAGAAACAATGCTTTTCCTTGCCCTCTGGACTTTGGGTGGGTCCAGCCAACAGGGAGCTGAGATAGAAAAGCAGAGGGAAGAGGAAGAAGAGGGCATGTATTCCCTGCATCCTCCCACTCCCCAGCCTGCTCTGTCATCATCTCCACTGACCAGTCCCCTCACCCTGTTTGAACTTGGAGCTCTGCCTTATTCCCGTGGCCTCCCTGAACCTGCCTACATCTCTGTGCAGAGTCTCTTCCTCAAACACCCGACACGTTGTGCTGACCTGGGTGTGGCATCTGCTTCCAGCCAGAGCCCAGCTGGTACACACCCTGCCCTGCACATCTATTTCCCTGCTCCACGGCCCTCCTATGCAGTGGGGTCAGCTGACCCCACAAAGCACGGCTGCTTCACTGCACCATGTGTACATCTCCAGGTCATAAATCCCATTCTGATCGCTAATGACCCATTCAGTTCCATTGCACGCTTCAACTCTGGCACAGGCCTCCTGCCAGATCAAGCTTTTAGGATCTCATCCAGGTCCCTGTTTTCATTTAAACTTGGGCTCACACCAATAGCTCTTGAACCCAGGAAGACGCAGTCATTTCCTGCTGAGATCTAAGTGGCATCAGTGGTATCCTGGAAACAGCTCGTACCAGCTCACAAGAGCCAGTTATGAAACTTTTAGGAATTTTGTGAGCCAGTTCTTAAGAGTTAAATTTTATAATTTACTTACTATTAAATTTAAATTTTATAATTTTACAATGAGATAAATTATAGCTCTTCCTCGACTTTCATCGTAAATTGAAAATACCATTTATTTGGAAATGCATTTGATACATCAAACCTACCAAACCATTATCATTTAGTTCAGCCTACCTTGAATGTGCTCAGAACACTTACATTTGTCTACAGCTAGGCAAAATCATCGAACACCGAGCCCATTTGAGAGTAAAGTGTTGGCTATCTCATGTGAGGTATTGAATACGCTACTGAAAGTGAAAAACAGAATGACTGTCTGGGTGCAGAAAGGCTGTAAGTATATCAGTTGTTTCCCCTCATGACTGCATTGCTGACGGGAGCTGTGGCTGGCTGCCCTGCCCAGCGTCAACAGAGGATCAGACTGCGTATCTCTAGGCCAGGGAAAAGATCCAAATGTAAAACTCAAAGCACAGTTTCTACTAAATGCATATTGCTTTTCTAAAGTTGAAAAATTGTGAATCGAACCATCAAAAGTCCAGGAGTATCTGTATATTTTTTTAAAAAGGTAATAAAAAATCAATATGGGGACTTCCCTGGCAGTCCAGTGGTTATGACTCTATGCTTCCAATGTAGGAGGTATGAGTTCAATCCCCAGTAAGGGAACGAAGATCCAGCATGAAGCTCAGTGTAGCCAAAAAAAAAAAATTAATTAAAAATCAATACACAAAACTGCAAAAGATTGAAGGAGGAGAGGATGGCAGAGGATGAGATGCCCATCACTGACTCAATGGAAATGAATATGAGCAAACTCCAGGAGATAGTGAAGGACAGGGAAGCCTGGTGTGGTGCAGTCCATGAGGTTGCAAAGAGCTGGACACGACTTAGCGCCTGAACAACAACATAACTAATCTATTGCATTTATAACGATCTGTGATTTACAACTAATAAATCTGTGTGATGGACATACTCTCCAGTGGTTTGCTACTTACATCTCTTTCTGTCTCCACATTTAGGAATGTCATGGGGGATGCTGAACCTGGCCGAGGTGGAAATATTTACACCACAGAAACTGGCAAACACTTTAGTGCAGGGCTTTTTATCTCTCTGCTTGTTAAACAGTTACCAGCATACCACTACGTGGAACCAATGAACCCAATAAAGACAAACCTGGAATTTGTATATAAAGATACTGGAGGACGTACTAGGTAGGCCAAGCCGACCCCCAGTTTCTACCAGTCCTACCAGGCCAGCTGATTCAAGGCAGCAGATTGAGAGGACTTCTCAGAGCCAAGGATTTCCTCCTTCAGAGTATGGGCAGGTGGGGAAGGCAGGAAGGAAATGTGGGCCAGGCCATCCTAGTCCCAATTCCACAGCTATCTCCTGGGCGTAGGAACTCATTCATCTGTGACAGAGAGTCAGCTGCAATGTCTAGGCAAGAAGGAAGATTTACTGGTTCACCTAAATGAACATTTCGAGGGTAGTCAATCTTCAGGCTGACTGGGTCCACAGATGTGTCATTGGATCTAGGATTTCAGACAGTTTGTTATTTTTCTCTTTTCTTTCCATCTGTCCATTCTGCTTTCCTCAAAATTAACTTTATTCCCCAGAAGCCTGCTCCTTTGTGATTACAACATGGCCAAGCTTGTATCCTGTATCTTCCCATCTTATGCTAGTGGCCTAGGAGCATCTTTTTTTCCAGGAGTTCCTGCAAAAGCCGAAGGGTTGGGCTTCACTGGTTGCTCAGTGGTAAAGAATCTGCCTATCAATGCAAGAGCCACGGGTTCGATCCCTGCTCCAGAAGATCCGACATGCCTCGGTGCAACTAAACCCATGTGCCACAGCCACTGAGCCTGAGCTCTACAGCCCGGGAGCTGAAACCAGTGAGCCCACATGCCACAGCTACTGAAGCCCTTGTGCCCTAGAGCCTGTGTTCCACGACAAGAGAAGCCACCGCAATGAGAAGCCAGTGCCCCGCAACTAGAGAACAGCGCCCACTCACCGCAACTAGAGAAAGCCAGCACAGCAACGAAGATACAGCACAGCCCGAAAATAAAAATAAAAACAAATAAACAAATAATTTTTTTAAAAAGCTGAAGGACTGGTTCTCATTGGCCTGGATGGTCAGGCCTGATGTCAGATGGCAGGAGGATAGAGGGTTTTGACTGGTCAGTTCTAAGTCATGATGGTCCAGCCACACCCAAATCCAAAGTCAAGAGGGATGTTTCCTATTCCTCCTACGAGGTCAAGTTCCTACTCCCAGAAGAAGCAGTATAGATCACCTAAATTTGCTGCTCATGACCAGGGCTCACAAGCCAGGGACCGTGGGGCTTTGCTGAGTCTGATTTTCGGTTTGGGAATTGAACTGCCTTCCCACACAGTCACTGTGAGGACAAATCCATACACGGCAGTCAACCCCCTGGCACAAAGTGGGCTTCTGGAATGCCGGTTGGCATTTCCCTTTCTTCTTTGCTTGTCCCCACGAAAGAGGCACCATGGCCGGCCGCCTCAGAGTCTAAACAGGAGATCTCTCTTGGACCCAGCCGGCACACAGACCCAGCAGACATCCCTCGTCCTTCAACACTCCTGCTTAGAGTGTAACTTCTCATAACATCACATCATTTCCTCCCCCGCCAGTGACCTGAATTCCACCGTGGGCCTCTCTCTCACCACCATTGGGAGGAGGAAGAGACTTTAGCTCCGAGGTACTGCCCTGCAGCTAGGGGCTTCCTGTCCCATGAGTCAGGAGGGAGAGGTCCGGGTGGGGCCAGACAAAACATCTGGACCCCGATCAGGACCCGGTAGGGATCTGGACCAGGCTGGTGGCCCTGCTGGGGTGTGACTCCTTCTAGAGAGCAAGCAGACGAGGCTTCCAGCCAGCCTTGGACAGACGGATGGAGGGACTCTCACATACTGGGAGCTGTTATAAGCTCTGGGAGTAAATTAGGGTAATAAATAATAAGACTTACAAGTGCCTTTCCCTCTGAGGAATTACAAGTTCATCTCAGACCCCAACCGCTCCACTGAGCGCCTCCCAACGTTCGCCCGCCTCACAGCCCTCACCCATTCCTCTCTGGGGCCCTTGGGTTTTCATAATCACCCACTTCCTGTTTCTCTCCATCACTAAACTGCCACCTCTTCAAGAGCCAGCACCCTCTTCATCATCTTAGAATCCTCCAGGGCAGGTGAGGCAGTCCACAGAGGTTGCCAGAATGGATCAATGTTCATAACAGCATTTTCATAACAATAAAATACTTGCAGGGCTTGTCAGAATCCTCTTGTTGTCTTTATTACGTGTGTTCTTTTATGGTCTTCTCTGATAAAAGCTTTATTAAATTAATTTTCATTATACTTCAAAAAAAAAAATTGCAGGCCTTCCCTGGTGGTTCAGTGATGAAGAATCCCCCTGCCAATGCAGGAACCATGGGTTTGAACCCTGATCCAGAAAGATCCCACATGCCACAGAGCAACTAAGCCCACATGCCACAGCCTGCGCTCTAGAGCCCAGGAACCGCAACTACTGAAGCCCACACACCCTACAGCCCGTGCTCTGCAACAAGAGAAGCCACCACAGCAAGCAGCCCACACACTAGAGAGCAGCCCCCACTCACAACTGGAGAAAAAAGCCCGCACAGCAACAAAGACCCAGCCCAGCCAAAAATAAAATAAATGAATTTTTCAAAATCTTTTTACATGACTATTTTTAAAATTAAACAATCACAAATAACCTAAAATGCTTAGTAATTGAGGGCTATCTGAATACATTGGGTCATAGTTCTAACAGCAGCTGATGTTAACAGAGCACTCTTCATGTGCTAGCTGCTGTTTTAAGAACTTAACATGCATCATCTCATTTAATATTCACAAAACTTCTCTATTGTAGGCTCCTATTTTCTCCTCATTTTACAAGTGTGGTTCAGAGAGGTTAAGAATTTGCTTAATGTCACACAGCTAGTGAATGGCAGGGCTCGAGCTTGCAATTACCATGATAGTCTAGGATTACTCGGAGGGTTATGTATCTTGTAAGAGAGAACAGCACAAACAACATTTGAGTCCATCAAGATGCAGATATTAACGTACTTACTAAAAGAAGTTAAATGAAAGAAGCTTAAGTTAATACATACATGCCGATGACAGCCCTGTGTCAGACAAGCCCACAACCAGGATGATGAAATAGAGTTTCTCATCTCTTTGAGGTTTCATTTCTCTATAAAGCTGTGCATAATTTTCTAAAGTTATCTTTAGACTTTAAGATAAGATTTATGCCCTGGGGGCTGGGGAAACTACTTCCTAATTTGATAGAAGAATACTGGCTGAGATGTTAGGACTTGAGGCTGACTCAATTCTGCTCCTTCTCAGCAAACACATTTTACAGGGATCTTCCAAAATGAAGCCTTGACTGAAGCCTGGCTTCGGGGGAGTCCTGAGACATGGAGGAGGGGGCTTCAGGGTGGTGGGGATAGGGGATCCTTGTAAAGAGGGTCACAAAAGTGTCAAAGTAGTCATAAAAGCCCCTGTGTCTTGGTGTGGTCAGAGAGTCCCCTGTCCCCAGCAAAAGGAAGGCCCCCCTGTCATCTCCTCGCAGCCCTTCCAGTGAATCTGGTGCTTCAAGGGGGGATGCAGACAGGAAAGCCCAGGTCACCAGTGTTGAATTGAGGTGACTCTGGAGGGCAGACAGGAGACCCTGGAGAGGGCAGGGGTCAGGAGGCTCACCAGGGCATCAATCCAGGGGGCAGATGGACACTGCACTTTTCGGCTCTAGTGCAACTTCCTTCCTCCATCCTGAAGAGCTTCCCAGAAGCATGAGAGATCCAAAAATCCCCCCAGGCCTGGAGCCAACCTAGGAATGACTGAAGGAAATAGCCTCCCTGGTGGCTCAGACACTAAAGAATCTGCCTGCAATGCAGGGAACCCAGGTTGGATACCTGGGTTGGGAAGATCTCCTGGAGAAGAGAATGGTTACCCACTCCAGTATTCTTGCCTGGAGAATTCCATGGACAGAGGAGCCTGGCGGGCTACAGTCCATGGGGTCACAGGAAGTCGGACACAACTGAATGACTAACACAAGGTGCTCTACACAAGATGTCAGGAGGACAGGAAGAGGAAAGAGGAGGCAGGGCTGGGGGTGGGGGGAGGGGGGAGGCATGCCATCCACAGGTGCAGCCCGAATAGGGGTTGGGGTACGGGGGTGTGGCAACTGCTGCCTGAATAGCAATTGGGGAAACTGGTCCTCTTTAGTCCAGAGAAGAAGCTTGGGGGCTGGAAGCATAGTTGTCAGTTTCAAATATTTGGGTAGCTGCTCATGACAAAAGAGAACATGCTGTAGTCAGAGGCTTCTGAAGTGTGATGATGCAGCAGCAGCAGCATCCCCGGGTGTTTAGAAACACAGACTCCAGGTCCCTCCCAGACACAGCGAATTCAAACATGGCCCTGAACCTGATCTCCAGGCCATCTGTGAGCACATCCAGTTCAAGAAGCACAGATCTGGAGTGATGCTACTCACATTGTAGTTCAGAGGCCAGTGCCCATCTCTGAATGGCTTGTTCCCACAGATGAGTACAGACACTGAGAGTGTTTGGAAGCTTTTACAGCCATACGGTGCAGTGGTAAAGAATCCGTCTGCCAGTGCATAAGATTCAAGAGATGAGGGTTCGATCCCTGGGTCAGGAAGATCCCCTGAATGAGGGCTTGGCACCCCACTCCAGTAGTCTTGCCTGAAGAATCCCATAGACAGAGAAGGTTGGCGGGCTACAATCCACAGGGTCACAAAGAGTTGGATGCAACTTAGTGAATAAACAAGAACAGCAAACATCCTGGATTGGAATTTGGAACCAAAAAAGGACACTATTAGATCTAAGTACAGTGTAGAGTATAACTGGTAATGCACAATGTTGGTTTTAGTTTTGTTAAGTGTGCCACGGTTATGTAAGACATAAACATTAGGGAGAACTGGGGAATTCCCCGGTGGTCCAGTGGTTAGGATTTTGTGTTCTTCCTGCCAGGACCTGAGTTGGATCCTTGGTCAGGAAATTAAGATCCCGCAAGCTATGTGGCATGGCCAAAAATAAAAAAAACAACTTTAGGGAAAACTGGATGAGGGATATACTGGAACTCTGTTCTCTCTTTGCAACTTTTCTATAAATCTAAAATCAATCCAAAATTTAAAGTTTACTTACAAAAATTTAAAAATCTAAATGTAAAAATAAATTATACTTGTTTATTCCAGCACCGAACAGGTAGAAAATGATTTTTTAAATTATGCTGCTTATAATTGAATTTTTAAAAATCAATTTCCTAACAGCGAATAAAGCACATACAAGACCTCCAGAGAAAATTACAGAACTATTAAATTTTAGATCCTTAAGAACTACTAAAAAAAAATTTCATAAAACAAAGATACAGCATGTGAACTGATAGACGACTTTACAAAATAAAGGCATGGTTTCTTTCCAAATCTGTTTACAGACTCAGTACAATCCAGATCAAACATTTCTACAGTCTCGTATCTTCTCTCCTCAAACCCTTTCCCTCTCTCCCCTTTTCTTTCTTTCTTTTGACAAAAGTTAACAAGTTAATCCTACATTTTATAAGAAAATGCAAAAGATAAAGCATCACTAAAGCATTCTTGAAGAAGAAAAACAAGGTGGGAAGAAGGAGAGAGAAAAAAAGTTTTTTAAAAAAGAAAAACAAGGTGGAAAGATTTGCTTGTGTGTGTTCAGTCGCTCATCATGTCCAACTCTCTGTGGTGCCATGCACTATAGCCAGCTAGGCGTCTCTGTCCATGGAGTTTTCCAGGCAAGAATACTGGAGTGGGTTGCCATTTCCTACTGCAAGGGATCTTCTCAACCCAGGGATCGAACCTGCATCTCTTATGTCTACCTGCATTGGCAGGTGGATTCTTTACCACTAGCGCCACCTGGGAAGGCCCAAAGACTTGCTTGCTCTACCAAAAAGGACCTCTGGGGCATAGAAAAGGATGGATTAGTATTTTCTGTCTATTCATTCTATTAACTTTTGAAAGCTTGGTATTGAAACTCCAGTTTAAAATCTTAATTTAGCTACTTTAAAAAAAACTGTAATATAGAGTAGAACTATATTTAACTTTGTTCTGTATTTTCCAAGTCTCCTGTAAATGTTAATGTCATACTTTCATAATTCAAAAAAAATTTTTTTTAATTTAAAAAGAAAAGGTGGATTATTTTTAAAAGAATCAATTTACTTTTAACAAATACCGGGGCAGCCGGAAGCCCCAACACTCCAGACCATGGTGGTCCCGGTGGACAGGGCCCCTCGGGCTCAGGTAGTGGAGCCCGTCCCACAGGAGGTGGGGAGCGGCGCTGGCCAGCTGGCCCTGGTAGAGGGAGAAGAGGCCTGCCCGCTGCTGGGGGGCCAGGGTCCCCGGTGGAGCAGCGTCCTCTTTCTCCCCATGGGGCGCCCCCGCAGCGGAGCCCGAGCCTCCAGGACGCGCTCACGCCCCACGAGGAGGAGCAGCGGTGGTCTGTGCAGTTGGACCAGGGCTACATCTCCAGGAGCTCCCCGCAGCCCCACGACGACGACGGGGAGGGGGTCGGGTGGGGGAGGACGGAGGGCAGCCGCTGTCCCCCCAGGGCCTGAAGAGCCTGCGCAGCCTCCAGTTGCTGCTCTTCTTCCAGGAGCTTAGCAAGAACCCTGGCCTTGAGCCGGAGGAGCCGCCATGCGGGGCCCTCCCCTAGCCGGAGCGGTGAGTGAGCACGTGTACGCGTGTGTGCACGTGTGGGCTTGCATGCGTGAGGCCGCACCTTTAAAGGTAGCCAGCTTGACTGTGGGAGAAGGAAATGGCAACCCACTCCAATATTCTTGGCTACAGAATCCTGTGGACAGCGGAGCCTGGTGGGCTGCCCTATGGAGTCGCACAGAGTCGGACACAACTGCAGCGACTTAGCATAGCATGCATGCATGCTACAGAAAATAGCTTAAGATTTGAGGACTCTTCTGTGCCAGGCGCTATTCTAGGCCTTTTTCGTATATATACTCATTCAATACCCACAATAGTTCAAACAGGTGATTACTGTCCTTACCCCAGTTACCATCATTAGGAATACCAATGAGGACAAGGCCACAGCAGAGGACCTTAACGAAAGCCCTGGTCCCCAGAGGGCTCTGGCTACCAACACAGCTCCAAGAGATCTGGACACACACCGAGCTGCCCATCTGAGCACATCTGCCCAACACACGGTATCTCCAGCGGTGAACCCCCAGGTACCACCTGGGACCTCTAAAAAAAAAAAAGACTTATTTCAGCCTCCAATCAGCCCCAGGCACTTACAAAGCTCCTGAAAGTGTTAGAAGGAAGAGGGGGGAGGGGGTACTAGGGTGCCAGAAAAACTTCTCCGAGAACTAAGATTCCTACTGATGCCAAGAACTAACTGGGAATTCCCAGAATGTTTCCTTTTGTTTTTTCCTCTTTAGCCTCTGTGCCCTTCACAGGACCCCTGGCATCTAACAAAAGCTGCCACAATTCTGTTTTAAAATGTTATGCAAATCATCCTCCCCCAGGGTCAAGGAGAAACTTAAGCAGAGAGCCAGAAAAAGAGGTGAGGGCTGCCCTGGCAGGGCCATCTATTAGTAGAAGGCCATGTGGTGGGGGCAGGGGCCCCAGAACAATCACAGTGTCTCCTTAAGTACAACCTTGGGTGGCAGGGGGAAGCTGAGGTTCAGGTCGTTCGGCTCCTATCAGCAGCTATCAGAACTTCTGGGGAGGAGTGATGAGCGGGCTTGTGTGTGTTTCCAGGCTGGCTTCCCAGCTGTTCTTAAGCCAAGGTCACACCACCCTGGAAGGCTTCGTCACCACTGCTTACTGCTCTGGGCAGAGGAAAGAAGTAACAGCTAAGGGGTCTGGGACTTCGTTTAAAGTTTGTCTTTAGACTTGACCCTGGACTGAAAAATGTTGGTTGCCCTCGAAGCTAAAGACCAAGGGGAAATGGTATATTTCAAAAACTATGTGCCTCTCCCTTGCCAGACTCCCGAAGGTAATAATAACAACAACAACAGCAGTTATTTATAGAGTGCGTACTAGGGGCTTTCCAGGTGGCGCAGTGGTAAAGAATCCGCCTGCCAAGGCAGGAGGCATTCAATTCCTGAGGTAGGAAGACCCCCTGGAGAAGGAAGTGGCAACCCACTCCAGTATTCTTGCCTAGGAAATCCCATGGACAGAGGAGCCTGGCGGGCTACAGTCCATGGGGTCACAAAGAGTCATACATGACTGAGCGACTGAGCGCAGTGTGAGTGCCTACTATGTCCTACACACTTTCTAAGCCTTCACTCCCCTTTAGCCCCATGAGGAAGGAACCACTGTGCCCATTTTGTAGATGCAAAAACAGGTTAAAATTTGCCCAAAGCCACCCTGGAGCTGGGATTTAACCCTGAGGGTGACCCCGAAGCCCACACTCTCCTACATCTCAGTGCATGGCTCCTCTGATATAAGGAAGGCAGAAAATTCCAACCTGGTGTTCTCTGCAGGCCTCTGGTCACTCTCCAGATTCGGTTTGAGGCAGACTCTGAGCCAGACGATAGGACCCACCTAACCCTTGGGGTCACAGTGGGGGCTCCTTCGAGGGCAGCTGTGATCCTTCATTTACGGGTTCTCTAGAGGCCCTTTGAGGCAGGTTCTCGGGGCTGCAGTCAGTCCCCAGTTCTCCCTGCTGCAGCCACTCCCTCCGATGCTAACACAGCAGAGTCATGCTGATTCGTAGAAAGTCATGTGCTCTGACTCGGACACACAGCGACATCTCTGTCTTCCTACCCCAGGGCCTGACTTCATTGCATCTCCATGGGGACGTTCTAGCGCTCTGCTCAGGCAGGTGTAAGATCCTGAATAGCCACTGACAGTCACTGTGCATTTGGGGTTAGAGATTGCCCCTCAAGCCCCCATCTCAGCCACACACACACTAGCGCACCTCACTTCCTATGAACCACAATAGCATTCCTTGTCCCACAGAAGAACAAAACCTTTTTAAGCCGTTATCTGTACAGTCCTCGTCAGCCTATTTTCAGGCACTTATGAGAATCCCTTTCATTACTCCTCTGTCTGCCCTGACAGAGTTTCAAGGGTTTTCTTTAACCACCCTCTTCTCTGCCTGCAGCTGGATGCGTGCCCCTCAGACCCCCACGGCTTCTCCGCTTTGCTCTCCCTCTTTCGTTCTCCCTTTCATGGTGAAGATTGATCTCTGCCCTGTAGGTGTTGTGAAGCTCCCTGCTACAGCTCTTTCATCTTCAGCCTGCCTCATCTGCGGTATTTTAACAGGAGCACCCTATAAGAGGGTCTACCCCTTCTCCCTCCTCAGATGTGGAAAGTTCTTTTCTGATTCGCTGGGCCTGCTCAGTTTCGGTCAATATTGGTCCATCCATTTCTGTTCTTCTTTGTTGATTTTACCCTCCCTGGGACCAAGCTGTCAAGCTTGTGAGGACAGGCACCCACCGTTTCATGTTTGAAACTACATCCCTGGGACCTGGGATAGCATCAGGCAAACAGTGCTCAGTCAATCAGTCGTGTCGAACTCTTTTATGACCCCATGGACTGTAGCCCACCAGGCCCCTCTGTCCATGGGATTCTCCAGGCAAGAATACTGGAGTGGGTAGCCATTCTCTTCTCCAAGGGATCTTCCTGACCCAGGGATCAAACCTGTGTCTCCTGCATTGGCAAGCAGATACTTTACTACTGAGCCACCAGTCAGGCACACAGTGGAGGTTCAATAAGTATCTGCAGACTTTGTTCAGCCCACCAATCCAACCTCCTTAACTGTTCAAGTCATATCTCAACATAATGCATTTGAGATGGGGAAAAGGAGGGAAAGGTGACATCCTGGAGCATCTCAGCTTGTCTTTCTTATAAGGAAGAAAACTTTTCCCAGGAGCCCCAGCTACACTTCCTCTTCTTCTCACTGGCCCAAATCAGATTACATGGCCACATGTGGGAAATTCTGTACTTGGTTTTCCAGCTTCTGTAATTGCAGGCAGCTGGAGGGAAAAGGGGGGCCAGAAATTACTTGTGTAGTTAAACAACAGTGTCTTCCAGAAAAGCCTTCACAGAGAAACCACAAGACATCTGAATGAAGGCTACTCAAGCCATCTCAGGCTGGGAAATTTTTAAAAACTGAGAAGAAAGGCACACTTCAGACTGAGTTCAAACATTCTGACTTAGACTGCAGCTAGACCTATCCTGGGAAAAGCCCCCGGCTGGAAAGTACCTCTGCTGGAGGAAAAGCCCCTGTGTTTAAATACATGGCCCTTGGCTCTGGTGTGCAGCCAGAAATTCCATACCAGGAACCCAGATGATGGGTTATACTGTGGAGCGGGCAGAAACGTGGCCATATTATGCTAATAATGTGGCTTCATCAATAGTTAGGGATCAAAAGCTAGTGGAGGGGGCAACTCTCATCTCAAGTTAATCACATAAGCCCATCAACCTTGGATGAGATTACATCAGGAGTAAGGATAGAACTAAGGGACCAAGTCTACTTTCCCATCAAGAATATCCTTTTCCCAAACAAGCTGAACTGTATCCTTTACCCAAGTTATGTAAACACTTGCTACCACCATTATTATGGTCCAAGTGTCTCATTTATGCTGACTCATGGGGCTTTGGGCTTCCACACACGGGAAGTTGGAAAGTGACAATTCAGTCAAAACAAAAATTTGGCATAACGCAGTAAAAAGGAAAAGAAAAATCCCAAACAAAGTCTCGTGTGTCTCCACACATGTGTTTGGAGAAAACATACCCATGCATAATGTTAAAAAGCTATCCTGGCCTGATGACATCCTAAGCCCAGGCCTGTCCATGTACCTCTGACCGCATTCAAATGTTTCAAATCAGCAAATGATTTTGGACACCCACAATGTCTTTCTTTCATCTGGACGAGTTAAACCAAGTTACTTTGGGGTTTTGTTTATTTGTTTTTGGCCACACTGCACGGCATGCAAGATCTTAGTTTCCCAGCCAGGGATCAAACCTATGCCCCTTGCAGTAGAACAGAGTTTTAACCACTGGACTGCCGGGGAAGTCCCTAAACCAAGTTACTTTGTGAAGAGAACAGAATTCATCATCGTGCTGCTGTGTTTAGAGACATTTTCAGCAAAATGAGCGCCAGCCTCTGCGACCTGCAATTTCATCCATCTATTCATCCAGTCATACACTCAGCCACCCAGCCCCCTATCGACCTATCTTTTCAGATAGATAGCTGTGTATCTATCTGTTCATCCATCCATACACCCATCCATTCATCCATCCATCCATCCAACAATCCTTCATTCATTTCCATGGGACTTTCACTATCCCCTCTTCTTCCTTGCTGCCTAGAGATGTACTTTCTCCCTGTTAGCCTTCCCTTTTCACAGCGAATGCCTTTCCCCTTCCTCATTTTGTGAAATCCCACTGATCCCGACAGTTCAGGTTCAATCTCTTTTGGAAGATGCTTCATGGACTTCCACTGTAAGCCCCAGAGTTATCTTAAGTCTTATGGTTCAGTTCAGTCACTCAGTTGTGTCTGACTCTTTTCGACTCCATGGACTGCAGCATGCCAGGCTTCCCTGTCCTTCACGAACTCCTGGAGCTTGCTCAAACTCATGTCCATTGAGTCAGTGATGCCATCCAAACATCTAAACCTTATCCTCCTGCCTTCAATCTTTCCCAGCATCAGGGTCTTTTCCAATGAGTCAATTCTTCACATAAGGTGGCCAAGGTACTGGAGCTTCAGCTTCAGCATCAGTCCTTCCAATGACTATTTAGGACTGATTTCCTTTAGGATTGCCTGGTTTGCTCTCCTTGCAGTCCAAGGGACTATCAAAAGTCTTATCAAACACTACAGTTCAAAAACATCAATTCTTGGCATTCAACTTTCCTTATGGTCCAACTCTCACATCCATACAGGACTACTAGAAAAACCATAGCTTTGACCAGATGGACTTTTGTTGGCAAAGTAATGTCTCTGCTTTTTAATATGCTGTCTAGGTTGGTCAGAGCCTTTCTTCCAAGGAGCAAGTGTCTTTTAATTTCAAGGCTGCAGTCACCATCTGCAGTAATTTTAGAGTGCAAGAAAATAATCTGTCACTGTTTCCATTGTTTCCTCATCTATTTGCCATGAAGTGATGGGACTGGATACCATGATCTTAGTTTTTTGGATGTTGAGTTTTAAGCCAACTTTTTCACTCTCCTCTTTCACTTTTATCAAGAGGCTCTTCAGTTCCTCTTCACTTTATGCCATAAGGGTGGTGTCATCTGTATAACAGAGGTTATTGATATTTCTCCCAGCAACCTTGATTCCAGCTTGTGCTTCATCCGGCCCAGCATTTTGCATGATATATTCTATATATAAGTTATTTAAGCAAGGCAACAATATACAGCCTTGACATACTCCTTTCCCAATTTGGAACCAGCCCATTATTCCATGTCTGGTTCTAACTGCTGCTTCTTGACCTGTATCAGATTTCTCAAGAGGCAGGTAAGGTGGTCTGGAATTTCCATCTCTTTCAGAATTTTCCACAGTTTGTTGTGATCCACACAGTCAAAGGCTTTAGTGTAGTCAATGAAGCAGAAGTAGATGTTTTCCTGGAATTCTCTTGCTTCTTCTATGATCCAGTAGATGTTGGTAATTTGATCTCTGGTCCTCTGCCTTTTCTAAATCCAGCTTGAACATCTGGAAGTTTTCAGTTCACATACTATTGAAGCCCAGCTTGGAGAATTTTGAGCATTATTTTGCTAGCATGTGAGATGAGTGCAATTGTGCAGTAGTTTGAACAGTCTTTGACATTGCCTTTTTTAGGGATTGGAATGAAAACTGACCTTTTCCAGTCCTGTGACCACTGCTGAGTTTTCCAAATTTGCTGGCATATTGAGTGCAGCACTTTCACAGCATCATCTTTTAGGATTTGAAATAGCTCAGCTGGAATTCCATCACCTCCACTAGCTTTG
>NW_011494752.1:13973340-13984780 GCF_000754665.1 Bison bison bison
TTCAAGAGGGAGGGAATATATGTATACATATAGCTGATTCACTCTGTTGTACAGCATAAACTAATACAACATTGTAAAACAATTATCCTCCAGTAAAAAAATAATACATGGAAAAAAATTTCTGCACTGCTGTATTGCACTGCTCTTGTCTCTTGTGATTGACACATTTGTTTTATTTTTTTATCTCCCCGAGTAAATTGTAAACTCTGTGAGAAGAGAGACTATGGTTTTTACTTCTTTGCCACCTCCCTCCACAGCTGGCCTTTTGCATAGCATTATGCAAATTGTAGGCACTCAACAAATATACTTTGATTGGTTACGCAGTTTCGTCTGTGAAGTGGGGATAATGTTTGTGTTATAGGAGTTATGGGAGGATTAATTGAGACAGCGTGTATTAAAGAGCTTCTTAAACTGCAAAGTCCAAAAGACATTATTACTGATAATAATCACTTTATTTTTAATAAAATAATAAGTTAATAGCCATATGCTAGGTTATCTACAATCTGGATGTCCAAGGATGTACCCCATAAACATTTCATTAGTACTTATAGAATCATTAGGTCCTACACAAGATACGAGAGCTACAAGGAGGATGGAACATAGTAGTAGCCTTCAAGGAATTCTTACTTTAGCAAAGGAGCAAAAACAGAAGTTCCTGCCATGTTGTGTGAGGCTACAGAAAGCTCTATAATACAGACACAAAGTGCTCGGAGACACTTAAAGGATTCATTTATCATGACTGGGGCATTAAGAAAAACTTCAAAGATGAACTGTCACTTGAGCCGACCCTGGGAGGTGAATAAAAGTCCAGTAGATGGAGAAAGAGGACAAGAACATCCTAGGGAAGAAAAAGAGTAGAAGTGCAGGGTGTTTGTAGAAGAGGACACAGGATTATCTGATTACAACCTAAGAACTTTGTGAACTGTGTTAAGGAACGTGAACTTGATTCCAAAGGCAATGCAAAAACCACAGAGAAGCGAAATGATGAGACTTGTATTCTGGCTAAATGATGATCAGGGACAATGCTTCCCACTGCAAATAACAGACATTCAATGAAAACTAACGTAAACCATAAGGACATTGATCATCTTACTGGAAATAAAGGGCAGGCAAGCTACAGGCATGGTACAACCAGCCCCATAAACACCCCAGAATCTCTCCAAGTCTCCACCGTGCAAACACTAGTTATTGCCTTTCCCTGGGGTGGCTGCAAAAAGGCAGTGCCAGTAACACATTCAGGCACAAATAAACCCTAAAGCATCTTCCCTACAGGTGCCTCTCCCCTCATCTCATTGGGTCACGTGGCCCTGTCAGAGGAGAGAGGCACATGCCATGCCTGGCTTGGGCCCATCATCTGAGCTGGAATGATACTGGAGCACCCACCATGATGTCCACCACAAAGAGCCTTGCTGCCAGCTTGCAGATGGGCTCCAAGGGGAGACTGAAAACAGGGAGATCCATTGAGGAGCAGTGCAAGATGGAAATTGTACTCAGTGTTTTATAATAACCAATGAGGAAAAGGAATCTGAAAAGTCATATATACATGTGTATATACATACATATAGATACATAACTGAATCACTATACTGTATACCTGAAACTAACAGGACACTGTAAAGCAACTTAAACTTCAAGAAAAAAGGAGACAGAAAGAAAGGAAGGAAAAAAAAATATGTCAAATGCTAAAGTGGACTTTGGTGTTTTTTTTGGCTGCTCAAGGACTCTACTGAGGCAGAGTCCTACAGTAACTAGATAAGTAGAATATTCTGGATCTTCCTCTCCCAGCCTCCCATGAAGCTCAAGCGTGGCTGGTGACCTAGACTGTCAAGCAGATGCACACACTTCTAGGCTTTGAAATGAGGGGAGAGAGGGGAATTGAAGCTAGGAAAGAGGAACAGAGTGGGGCAGGGGATACCAGTCTTGACTTCCAGTGTCCAGGCCAGAGGGCTCAGCAGTGCAAGGCTCTGATCTCAGGAATTTAGTGGTGTCAACAGCATTCTTTTTTTACTGAACTAGTTCTGTGTCATGATCCACTTTTGCTGTTCTCTGACTGCAAAGGCCTGCTATATTCCTGTCTATTTGTCTATATATTCAATTAAAACTAATTTTTAAAAATCATTGCTTCTCCATACAAGCAACACATAACCCTGGAAAATGAGAAAATACAAATAAACAAAAGATAAATTTTAAAACTCTCACAACCCACCACCCAGTCATAATCATTCATATTCTTCCAGACTATTATATCTGCTTATTATATTGTCTTTTCTATCAGTTGTTTAATAGTCCACGTATGGTATATATCTAACCAGTACCGTCTGGATGGGTTCTGTACAGCTGTGTTTTGTTTTGCTATTCTAAACAATGCTTTGATAAACCTCCTTATACATCTGTCTCTGCACATTTCTCTGATGGTTTCTTTTATTTCCAGCTTTATTGAGATATAAATAGACATATAACATTGTGTGAGTCCAAGGTGTTCAACATGTTGATTTTCATTTGCTACACTTACATATTGCAAAATGATGATCATCATAGTATTGGCCGACACCTCTATCCCATCACATAGGTACCATTTCTTTTTTGTGGGGAGAGAATTTCCAATCTGCTCTTCTTGGCAACTTTCAAGTATGTGATACAGTATCATCAGCTATAATCACCATGCTGTACATGAGATCCCCAGGACTTGGTAATCTTATAAATGGATGTTTGTACCCTTTAATCAATATCTTCCGGTTCCCTACACCTCCCACCAGCCCCTGGGAACCACCACTCTACTCTGATTCCCTGAGTTCAATTTTTTTAGATTCTCTTTGTCAGTGAGATCAAGCAGTATTTGTCTTTCTCTATCCGACTTATTTCACTTAGCATATCTGATGATTTCTTAATAATTCCTAGAGGTTGAATTGCTGGATCAAAAGACGTGCATTTCCCTGTGAGGCTTTTCATTACTTATCACCAACTTACCCTCCAGAACCAATGTATACTCCTATCGGCAGATTACAAAAGGTTTTAAAGCTCCTGGAATTTTCACATGCAAGCCTGCCAAGCCAGGTGTCTACAAGTAGTCTGGTTTTAAGCTCAATGAAGTACTGTCTTTATATTTCCATAAGTGTGTTTCATTGACTCTAGTTTCTTATTTCCACCTGTTGAGATGATTATGTTAGCGACCCCATCTTGACTCCTGAGCATGAGATCTTGAGATTGAGTCAAGTTGGGGGTCTCTCATGAATCCTGCGTTCACATCACCTGCAAATCTGACTGTGTCCCTGCCATGTTTTCGCCTGAGTTATAGATGACATTGTTGGGTAGGACAGAGCCAAGAGCTGGCAATCTGTTGATGTGCCTTCAGCCCTAGATAATCATCTACAAACCTACCCAAAAGCTCTGGTGACACCCTGTATCATGCCTGGTCCTTCTGAAGGATCCGCCCACAATCCAGCAATAGACAGGTATAACGGCTCACACAGCAGGATGAGGCCCAGCCCTGCAGGTAGAGTCTCTTCTGGTCAGACCCAAGGTGTGTCAGTAGTTCAATGTTATTAATACTATGCTTGCATCCATGTTCTCACTACCATGATGAAACAGATGTTTGCCATATTTGTCTCAAATAATTTTCTTGAGGAAACAAGGTGTCTCAAACACAGCTGAAACCCCACTTCCATCCCCCAAAGAAGGAGCGATAGAATTCCTTTGCATTGTGTATGTTTAGTACACTTATATGTATCCATAGACAATGCACATTACTGAGGGTTTTTTTAATCTGAAAATTCTGTAAATCGGTGCAGCCACTATGGAAATGAGTATAGAGATTCCTTTAAAAAGATTAAGAATAGAACTACTGCATGATACAACTATCCCACTTCTGGGTATTTATCCCAAGGATACAAAAACACTAATTTGAAAAGATATATGTGCACCAATGTTCACTGAAGCATTGTTTACAATAGTCAAGATAAGGAAACAATTTAAGTGTCCATCACATGAATGGAGAAAGAAGATGTGGTACACATACACTCTGGAATACTACTGAGCCATAAAAAAGATAAAAATCCTCCCAGCTGTGACAACACAAGTGGATCTTGAGGGTATTATACTAAGTGAACTAAGTCAGATGGAGAAAGACAAATACCATATGATTTCACTTTTATATGGAATGTAGCAAAGAAAAAAATCAAAGTAAGTGAACAAACCAAACAAAAGCAAACACATAAATTCAGAGAACAGAGTAGCCCTTATCAGAGGGGAAGGGGCAGCAGGGAAGGAAAAGTGGGTGAAGAAAGTTAACTGTATAGAAACTAAAGTTTTGGTGATAAGCATGCTGTAGGGTATAAAGAACTAGAAACATAATGTTAGACACATGAAACATACAATGTTACCTCAATAAAAAAAAATTAATTGTACAGCAGAAACCAAGACAACATTGTAAAGCAATTATCTTCCAATTAACAATAAATTTTAATAATTTAAAAATGCTAAAAAGATTTTAAAAGACAATTTGTTGTGCATTTTTCAGTTTGAAGATTTTGTTCTTGTTCCTCACAAAGGCCAGGGAAAAATGATCATCAGTACTGCTGACACAATGACCTTATCCCTAAATGCCTCTTTGATTGCTCCAAATGTTGGAATAGGACGTAGATACCAGTCATTTCTCTTCGTGGGTCAGCATCTGGATTGTTTCTCCAGGTCTTGAGTACCCCACACCCCCATAAATCAGCACAGAGCTGATCACTGCTGACACCCACTCCCCAGCCTCCCCTGAAGCAAGGATATGGGCATGTGACCCAGAGCCTGCTGATCAGAGACATGCCTCTTAGACTTTGAATGCAAAGAATCACCAGCAACTACGGAGAATGCTTCTCAAACCTTAATCTTCTCAAGAATTACCCTGAAGTCCTACTGAGACGCAGATGGCTGGGTCCCACCCTGAGAGAGTCTGACTCAGTAGGTCTGGGATAGAACCTGGGAATCTGCATTTCTAACACTCCCAGGAACACAGCAGTGTCTTGAGTTTGAGCACCCTCTGTAATGAGGGCTGTGGTTCCCAGGGGAGAGTTCAGGTCCCAGGGCAGCAGAACTGACCCTGCACCCAGCATCGGCAGGGAAAACGGGGCTAGCTCTGCAGTGGAGTTCAAGCACTGTTTCTCTCTGGGGGCTGCTGCCACAGTCCTCCTGTCTTCCTGGCAATTCTATGAGCTGCTCTGCTCCCTTTAAATAGACTGTCTGGCTGCTCAAACTGGCCAGAGTTAGTTTCTGGTTAGCAGCAACTAAGACCGTTAACTGATCTAGTAGCCATTTTATTGTCTTTTAAATTTTTCTTTGAACCCTAAACCAGGGGTTCCCAACCTCCAGGATCTAATGCTTGATGACCTGAGGTAGAACTCACGTGATAATAATAGAAATAAAGTGCACAATAAATGTAATGCTCTTGAATCATCCCGAAACTACTCCCCCACCCCAGTCTGTGGAAAAATTGTCTTTCATGGGACCAGTCCCTCATGCCAAAAAGGTTGGGGACCACTGCCCTAAACCACTCCCAACTTTAGCCTTCCTGACGTTATTATTCCGAATCTGTACTAATAGTACTGCATCCCTGGGATCTATGCCACTTAATTCATCTTTGGTACACATCTGTTAAAAATTACGATTTTCTTATTTCCAGAATAATGTATGCTTATTATAAACATATTTGGAAAACACCGAGAAGCTCATAGAAGCAAATTCACAATTATCTTTAATCCCACCACCAGAGACAACCATTATGAATGTTTTTATATTACTTTCAGTTTTTTTCTATATACACACAATTTTTATATATTTGAGATTATACAGTACACACAGTTTTTTAATAATTTTTTCATTCCAACAATATAAGTAAACATTTCCCCAGTCAAAAAATATTGCACAATATAATATGCAATAGCAACACAGCATTCCAGCATATGATGTGCTGTAATTTATTCAACTAACCCTTGCTATTTGACCTATATATATAGGTTGATTCAGATTTTTCACTAATACAAGTAACACTGCCAACTTCTGATTCAAAATAGCACATGGTGAGCAATTCTGACTATAACCTCTCCAAATTCTCTAAATTTCATTCATCCAACAAATATTTCTTGGGTGTGTACCATGTGTCACGCACTGTTCTAGTTGCTGAGGATAAAGAAATGAACAAAAATAGACAAAATTATCTTACCTTCACTGTAGCTTTCATTCCAGTAGGATGAATAGTAATGATACTACATGTCAATAGTATACACACAAATATACAATACACTAGTAATATGCCAACAATAAAATATGAGGGCAACTACCACTTATTAAATGTTTGCCATCTGTCAAACATTATGCTAAGCCCTTTCTGTGTAATAAATCCACAGATGCTATTATCATCTCCATTTTTCAGAAAAGGCCGTGGGCATTCTAACTTTCTCCTGCCTGCCCCCTCCCTTAACCTAGGAAGACCTGGTATTGAATCAGTTAAGTCGGAACCCCTCCTCAAAGGGGAGCGAGAGGAAGATGCCACCCCACAGAGCTGTGGAATCCCAAGTGAGAGCCTGTTTTAATCAAAGAAATGCACCAGGATCTGCATTGCTCAAGCCTTACTTCAGCTGTAGCCTGGGTAGGAAAAGGGACCAGCGTCTCCCATGAGCACAGGTGATTTGCCTTCTAACTGCTGACAAGTATTAGATCATGTGTTATTCAGAGCAACAAACCCAGAGACTTCCCTAGTGGTCCATTGGTTAACAATTCACCTTCCAATTAAGGGGCTGCTGCTGCTGCTGCTGCTGCTAAGTCGCTTCAGTCGTGTCTGACTCTGTGCGACCCCATAGACGGCAGCCCACCAGGCTCCAGGCAGGAACACTGGAGTGGGTTGCCATTTCCTTCTCCAATGCAGGAAAGTGAAAAGTAAAAGTGAAGTCGTTCAGTCATGTCCGACTCTTTTCGACCCCATGGACTGCAGCCTACCAGGCTCCTGCATCCATGGGATTTTCCAGGCAAGAATACTAGAGTGGGGTGCCATTGCCTTCTCCACCAATGAAGGGGACACAGGTGCAATACCTGGTCAGGGAACTAAGATCCCACCTCCAGCTCTTCTACTGAGCCCACGTCACAAAAGATCCCAAATGCATGCCACAACTAAGACCCAGCACAGCCAGATTTTCTAAAAAAAAAAGAGAGCGAGAACAAAATCAGCACGGGGTCCACGAAAAAATCCAGTGGGGAACAACAACGACAAAGAAAGCAGATGCATTATTAGAAGGCCTAAAGGAAGAGCAAGCCACTGATAACCATCCATTGTTGCCTCGGTAGGAAAATGCCAGGAAATTTTTTGCATCCACCAGAGGATACATGAAGACATGACCTTTCTGAAATATAGGATTACAAGGAAAAACAGACTCAGGTGAAAAGAAGAGAGCAAGATAAATAAAAGTAGCATTAAGGGATTGATAAAGGAGGAATATAAGGAAACTGAGAACAATAGCAGATTACAGCTCATATCCTCAGTCCCTTTGCAAATGGTAGAATTGATGTTACCAAAAATGTTCGTTAATCAGACAATACCACATACTGGTGAAAACCTGAAGCGATTGGAATTTTCCCATGTTCCTCGTAAGAAAATTCGTAGGACAGGCAGACACACGAGGGTAATGGTTCCAAACCCGCTTTCTAACACCCACATGCCAGTCAGACCCTATACCAGTTAAGCCAGAATGCCTTGGGTGGTGGTGAGGGAGGATGAGCCACACATCAATAGGCTGTTGTTGCGTTAATTCCCACGTGATTCCAATGTGCAGTCAAGTTTGGGAACGACTGTTCTAGAGAAATCCTTATGTGTGTGTGCAGAGGATGGCATATACCAGAATGTGAACTGCAGCATTCTTTGCAGCAAGAATCCAGAAATTTCCCACTGTCCATGGGCAGAATTGATACAATGGGGTGCATTCACACAAGGAAACACTACAGCACCATAAAAACTAATTGCAGCCATGTCCATCAGCATGGATGACTCTCACAGACGTGAAGATGGGAAGGGAGAAGCAATGCACAGAAGAGCATGTGTAACTTGATTGCATTTGCATAAGAAAAAATGCATTAACTAGACAATGTAAAAAGATATGCATGTTCATGGTATCAATAAGACTATAAGGAAATGCAAGGGAATGATAACCATAAGTTTCAGGATAGAGGTGACCAGGGAGGAGCATCTAAGATACTGTTCGATTTTAAACTGATGGTGGTAGCCTATTTGTTATATGTATGTTGTGAGTATTATTTTGCCTGCTTTAATTATTTTTTTTTATTTTAAAAATTTAAAAAGGGGAGTATTCATGTGTAGGGACCAACCTGAAAATTTTTTTCAAAATTCAGAGAAAAAGGGCAAAGAAACAAAAAAATGACAAGAGAAAAGTGCATCTGTGGAGGACACTGGATGGCCATAATGATACCTTTTATTATTATTATTATTATTCTGTAACATTCCCAGGTGGCTCAGCAGTAAAGAACCTACCTACCAATGCAGGAGATGCAGGTTCAATTCCTGGGTCAGGAAGATGCCCTGGAGAAAGAAATGGCAACCCACTCCAGTATTCTTGCTTGGAAAATCCCATGGACAGAGGAACCTGGTGGGCTACAGTCCATGGGTTTGCAAAGAGTCAGACATGACCCAGCAACTAAGCACACAGGAGTGCACAGCATCTTACATAAAAACAGGAATTTTTTTGCCAACTCAACATAAAGCAAAGAAAGTGGAAAGATTTTCTTAAGATCTCACCACTCAAAAATGAGATTTTCATAAACAGATGAGGATAAGAACTCCCAGAATCAGAAACGATGAAGAAAAAGATTTTCCTAAGTACAAACACAACTACAAACATAAAACAGCGTTAAGATTATTGGGTAAATGTGTTGGAATAAGTTGATTGTATCTAACTCTTTGCTCCTGGCCTTGAATGCTTCCTTAGGCAAACTTCTGGAAGTAGAATTACTGACACATAAATAGATGTTCAAACAATAGTTGTTAAAAGCATAAATAGACAGAGAAGATTCCATAAAAGTAACATTCATACAGAAGAAAATTCTGTAAAACCATAGTGTCAGAGTTTAATTTTGAAGGGTGGACTAAGACATGACTTTTATCTGCCTTTTCATTTAGTCTGTGTTTTTCTTTTTCCTTTCCAACAATGAATACATGTTACTTATATAATAAAAACAAAATGTGATTTTATAAGCAGGTGTATCAAGGGTAATTGCAGCAAGGACCTTTCCTAGGTCTTTCCTGGAAAAGCTCATGCGGTAAAAGCAACCCGCCTAATTTTAAAAGACTAAGAAAAAAGAGAGCTTGATTTTTAGCCAGATCCTCACAGTGGATAAACCTCATCATAGTAACCAGCCTCCCTCCGCCCTAGTATCCATGTCTCTGGATATTCTTGCCCTTAGGTAGCTCCCCTCCCAATTATGAGAGTTGGTCTATGAAACCCACAGAATATGACAGAAGAGATGTTATTAGGTTTTAAAAGACACTTCCATCTTGGTCATTCTCTCTCTTTTGAATCAGCTGGTCTGGGGGAACCAGCTGCCAGGTCATGAGCAGCCCTGTGGAGGGGCCCATGTGGGAAAGAAGTGAGCCCCTTGCCAATGAGTATGCAGGCACACCATCTTGGAAGTGGATCCCCACCCCAGTCAAGCCTTGAGGTGATGAAGCTCAGCTGGGATTCTGACAGGGACCACACGAGATACCTGGAGTCAGAACCACCCAGTTAACCCTCAAAAACTATGTGGACTAATAATGGTTTATTGTTTTCAGCTGCTGCATTTTGGGGTCATTTGATCTGCAGCAATGGATAACCAATGTACCCTTTATAAACTGAGTTAGTAACTTTCAGGACCAGGGAGAAGTAAGGGAAAGGGTGTGGGGTGGAGAAAGGGAGGTGAAGACCTTGGACAGAGACACACTGGCGGGCCTTGGCTGCACCAAGCCTCAAGGCTGAATCCTACCTGGTACCCCATACCGGTGGGGCCAGCCAAGTACACAGCCACCAGTGGACGCTGAGGGCTAGTCAAGCAGAGAAGCATAGCCTGGCAAAGAAAGGAGGGGTCCTCCTTCTCCACTTTCCATGGGAGACCGTCAGAGCTGGCACAAGGGGCTGCAGGGAGGAGGGAAAGGGGTGTTAATAAGCAAAGTCATCTTCTGCTCCCCAAGCTGAGGGCAAGGAGGCTCTCAACTGACATGTGATGGAAGATGACAACATCTGAACATGATGGCACATTTCCAACTCTTAGTTGATGCTGCTGCTGCTGCTGCTGCTAAGTCGCTTCAGTCGTGTCTGGCTCTGTGCGACCCCATAGACGGTAGCCCACCAGGCTCCTCGGTCCCTGGGATTCTCCACCCAAGAACACTGGAGTGGGTTGCCATTTCCTTCTCCAACGTATGCATGCATGCTAAGTCGCTTCTGTCATGTCTGACTCTGTGCGACCCCATGAACAGTAGCCCACCAGGCTCCTCTATCCACAGGATTCTCTAGGCAAGAATACAGGAGTGGGTTGCCATTTCCTTCTCCTTCCTCGAAATGAAAACTATTTTAAACTGGAAGTGGCTGGACAGAGCTGTTATTTATAAGATTGGGCTAACTTCAGTTTTTCCACTGCTGAGTATGAATAGGGTTTTTTTGTTTGTTTGTTTGTTTGTTTTTTGAGAAGAAAAGGAAGTAAGTTATAAAAATAAAGCCAGCCTCACTGGTACATGGCTAAGTGGTTCAATCAGAGCAGGGAAGTAAATGAATGATGAGACCTGAGATACATATGCTGCTTCCTCTTGGGTGATATAAGCTGGTCAAGGTCCCCATGCAGATGTGTAGCACACTTTCAAGATCTTCCACCGTTACCAATGCAGATATTTTAAAATTGCTTAGGCTCTCCTGCCCTTATAAATACTGCTCCTTCCTAGACCAGCTGCCCAACAAAACTTTCTGTGATGATGGACAAAGTTCTCTATCCACACTATCCAATAAGATAGCCACTAACCACACAGTTATCTGTAGAACCAGTTATCTTAATAGCCACTACCACATCTGTGCTCAGTCATGTCTGACTCTTTGCGAACACATGAACTGTAGTTCACCGGGCTCCTTTGTCCATGGGATTTTCTACCGGAGTGGGTTGCCATTTCCTCCTCCAGGGGATCTTCCTGACCCAGGGATCGAACCCATGTCTCCTGCATTGGCAGGGGGGGGGGTTACCACTGAGTCACCTGGGAAGCTCCTTGATAGCCACTAACCATCTAGTCAAGGCTATGGTTTTTCCTGTGGTCATGTATGGATGTGAGAGTTGGACTGTGAAGAAGGCTGAGTGCCGAAGAATTGATGCTTTTGAACTGTGGTGTTGGAGAAGACTCTTGAGAGTCCCTTGGACTGCAAGGAGATCCAACCAGTCT
>NW_011494752.1:13984880-13994420 GCF_000754665.1 Bison bison bison
ATTGGAAAAGACTGTGATGCTGGGAGGGATTAGAGACAGGAGGAGAAGGGGATGACAGAGGATGAGATGTCTGGATGGCATCACTGACTCGATGGACGTGAGTCTGAGTGAACTCCGGGCGTTGGTGATGGACAGGGAGGCCTGGTGTGCTGCGATTCATGGGGTCACAAAGAGTCGGACACGACTGAGTGACTGATCTGATCTGAAGGGCTATCAACCCCTTGAAAGGCAGCCATCAACTGAGGGATGGACTTTCAAATTGTATTTAATTTTAATGAATATAAATAGCCACAAGGGCTTAGTGGTCCTTCATTGACAATGCAGTTTGAGATTATGTAAACAATTCTTTTTTTTTTTTTTAACTCTTTGGTTGCCTTGGGTCTTCGTCGCTGTCCACAGGATTTCTCCAGCTGCAGCGCGTTGGGGCTCTCTTCTTTGTGGTGCACAGGCTTCTCGCTGCAGTGGCTTCTCTTGTAGCAGAACATCGGCTCTAGGTGCTTGGGCCTCAGTAGGTGCAGCGCGAAGGCTCAGTAGTTTGGCTGATCCAGGTCTTAGTTGCAGCATGCACGGGATCTTCGATTCTGGTTGCGGCATGTGGAATCTTTAGTCGCAGCATGTGGGATCTAGTTCCCTGACCAGAGACTGAACCTGGGCCCCCTACATTGGGAGCTCGAATCTCAGCCACTGGACCCCCAGGGAAGTCCCAGAATCAAATTTACAAAGTGTTTACAATAATATTTACACCAGGAAATTTTGAGCACAGACTGGCTATCTGATACTTTTTAAGAATTACTAAAATTTCACACTGAAGTATTTACAGATAAAATAATGTGATTCTAACTTTGGAGAAGGAGATAGCAACCCACTCCAGTATTCTTGCGTGGGAAATCCCATGGACAAAGGAGCCTGGCAGGCTACAATCCATGGGGTCACAGAGTCGGACACAACTTCATGACTAAACAACAACAACATGTGCAACTTGCTTTAGATAAGGGGAGTGGGGAGTGGATGGAGGAAACAAGGTGGGTTGAAAATTGGGATTGTTTTTGGTTTGAGGAGGGTTGGTGTTTGGTTGATATTAACAAATGTAGAAGCTGGGCAATGGGTGTACAGGCCTCCCTTAGATTAGTCTCATTACATTTTTTTTTTTAATTTTGAAAACTTTAAGAGTTTTTACTAATAAACACTGAATTGTGCACTTTAAAAAAAAAACAGTTTTTAACAAAATGGGAAAGTACTCATCATAATATCCACTGGGAGGAAAAAAGCAATCTACAAAATGATAAACATACCATCAAATGGGGGATTTCTACCCATGGAATGAAAGACGTGGCCCACTGCAGTGGCTAGGAGCCCGATGGCTGAGTTCAGATTCTATGATACCCACTTGGCTTAGCAAACTTTTTTAGTTTCGATAAACCTCAGTCTCCTCATCTACAAAATGAGGCTCATACAAGAATGGATCTCTTAAAACTGCTTCAGAGATTAAATGAGCCTATTGAGATAATTAGCCAGTATCTGGCACACAAGTCCCATCATCACATATGGAAATAGATTGATGAGCCGTTGCCGTTAGACCACCGTATTATCCAATTTTCCATAAAAGGGACGCCTTCCCTTTATAGTCAAGGGGGAAAATAACAGAACAGCTTCTTCTGTTATTACGTCTGTGTTCTGAAAAACTGTTAGCAAAGTAAGCTGATAATTTATCAGATGTTCTAAACTTCAGCAAAAGTAGAATTCCGGTTTATGCTTTCGATAAGTGGAATTCCCTGTGAACACCCTGTTTTGTGGCCTTTGCCACAAGACCAATTAGCAAAAGCATCTTCTGGAAGTTTCCTCTGGTCTAGGGTGGGGGTGGAGAGGGGAGTGTGGACTTGTTTCTGTGCTCCTCATTCTGGACCACAAAGCTCTCCACACTGGTAGAGAGACTTTCTTTGCTAATAATGCATACATAATTTCCCCTTTCTATTAGTTTGCATTTTTAAAGCAGTATATATCCTTCCATTGTCACCTTCTAGTTAGGAATCCCCTCCAAACCGAGAGTGGTGCTAATGAAATTTTATTTATCTTCTTTCGATAACATGAAAATCTTGCCTTATCCATTCCCTGTATCCTTCACATTGGGAGATAGACATGAAAGGCCATAAATAAAGTGTGGACCAACTGTCTTTATTTTTGCTCAAGAATAATAGCACTGTGTCTGTTACCCTGTTTCTATCTATATCACAAAGGCTGTTTTCCATTTTCTCCTATCAGTGGTAGCAAGTTCACAGAAACGAGACTAAACCAGAGACAGAGCAGGAGACAGAATATTGGCTCACATAACTGAGAAGTCCAAAGGGTAGGGATAGCTGCAAACATGGTTTAATCCAAGGTTTCTAATGTTTTCAGGAATTTCTCTCTCTCCATCATGAGGCTCCACTTTCTGCTATACTGACTTCCCTCTCAGATTCATTAAGATAAGGTAGCATTCAGAAGCTCCAAGTTTATAATCAACCATCTCAGCCACTCTAAGCAAGAAAGACTTCCCTGGTGGTGCAGTGGTTAAGACTCCATGCTTCCAATGCAGGGGAAAGCTCTCCACACTGGTCGATCCCTTTTCAGGGAACTAAGATCCCAAAAGCTATGCCGTAAGACCAAAAAATTTAAAAAAAAAAAAAAAAGAAAGAAAGTGTAAAGTCAAAGTGTCAGTCGCTTCAGTCCTGTCCAATTCTTTGTGACCCCATGGACTCTAGCCTGCCAGGATCCTCTGTCCATGGGATTCTCGAGGCAAGAATACTGGAGTGGGTTGGCATTCCTTCTCCAAGGGATCTTCCTCACCCAGGGACTGAATCCAGGTCTCCTGCATTGCAGGCAGATTCCTTACTGTCTGAACCACAGTAAGACAGTAGTACTTACTGTCTTACATTAGTACTGTCTTTAGTACTAAAGTACGAAAAAAAAAGGAAAATACTAAAAAAAAGAAGGCCTACCCCATTCCCAATCATTTGAGCAAAGTCCTAGTGACAATTCTCAATGATCTAGATCCAGTCACATAGCCAAGCTTCAAAACAGTCTTTAAGATTTTGATTGACTATTTCTGGAAGCAAAGGATGGAATCAACCCCCTTTAGCCAAATGGATGTTGAAGATGGATGGTTTTCCTTCAAAGATAAACTGGTAAGAGAAGATGGCAAATGGATGCTGAGCAGACAAAAACAGCAGCTGTCCACTCCATGTCCCATAACAATATTTTTAAATGCCTTTTGACGGCACTGGGGAATCTCCTGCCAAACACACTCTTCCGCATCTCTGTGACTCTCAGTCCTTTGCCAGGAGCCTCCTATTCCAGTATCTTGGGCTTTTGCCCAGGAAGTGAAACCCTCATCATCACCATCAACATCACCAGCTGTTCACTCCCAGAATCCTCTCCTTTCTCTTCCAAAGTCACAGTCATCATCTGGATGAAAAGATGGAATACCACCTGTAGCCTCAAATCTTTCCAAGTCCTTCTCAGAACTTTAAACTTCCAGAGACATAATTCAGATTTCCTGTGACTGCACCACTCATCTACACATGAATCAGAAGAAGTAGGTCATGGC
The DNA here is from genome assembly GCF_000754665.1 of Bison bison bison. Classification (NCBI taxonomy): domain Eukaryota; kingdom Metazoa; phylum Chordata; class Mammalia; order Artiodactyla; family Bovidae; genus Bison; species Bison bison. The sequence goes on from NW_011494752.1 coordinate 13,988,464, forward strand.
TGGAGATTCTAAGCAAATATTCCATCATACCTTCTTATCTGTGCTCCAAATTAAATCCTGTATCTTGGAAATTCCCTAGTGGTCCAGTGGGTAGGACCTGGTGCTGTCTGGGAACACACAAGTTTTGTTTGTTTCTTCAATACATGTACCTGGCATGATGCTGAGGCCACACTAGATGACGCATGCCCTGTTTCTACTCTTGCCCTTTCCAAGTGCCCTTAAAAAAAAGAAATACTAAGCTGAAGATAGCATTAGGAAGGGAATACCGAGGACTTCGTCTGTGATATATTTTTCAAGCTCGGAGGTGGGTATGTGAGTGCTCATTGTATGACTGGCTGGTCTTCTGAAGTACTTTATAAATTTAAAATTTTGCAGGTTCCAGCTCAAGCTGACAGATTGAAAAGCTAACCTGATCATATTACTCCCCAGCTTGGCTCCCCACAGCCCACAGGATGGCATCCAAGGTCCTCACAAGGCACACAAGGTCCAAGCTATGGCCCGGTCTTCCTTTCTTCCACCTGTAATGGTCTGAATGTTTGTGCCCCATTCATATGTTGAAGATCTAACTCCCAATAAGATAGTATTTGGAGGTGGGGCCTTTGGAAAGTGACTAGGGTTAGATGAGGTCATGAGGGTGGAGCCCCTATGATGGGATGAGTGTCCTTATAAGAAGAGGAGGAAAGACCAGAGCTCCCTCTCCACACCATGTGAAAACACGAGAAGGCAACCTTCTGCAAGCCAGGGATAGCTCTCACCAGGCACTGAATCTACAGGCCCCTTGATCTTAGACTTCCCTGCCTCCAGAACTGTGAGAAATAAATGTCTGAGATATCGTATTATTATATGAAGCCCTTTCACAGCCACTGCTTCATGCATCTTGAAGTGCAATGCTCTCTCTTGACTGGGTGCTTTGAAATCTGTCTCTCTCCATTTTTCCACATGGCTAACTCCTATAAACTCATTGTATTTGGTAGAGTAGGCTAATATAGATCCCAAAATGCAGTGGCTTAAAGAATATATTTATTTCTATTCATGTAGCAGTTGTGAGATGAACAATCCAGGTGAATGGAAGCTTTGCTCCTCATGGTTATTCAGAAACTCAGGTTCCTTCCAGTTTCTGCTCTGCTGACCTCCCAGTCCTCAAGATCATCTGCATGATGGAAGCTGGGTCACCATCACGTGCAGATTCCACCTGCAGGGAGGAGGAAGAGAGGTTGGAGAAGGCACGTTGGGATGTTTTTTGCAGCCCAGATCCTGAAGTGGTCCACTTCATTTTCACTCATGCTATTGGTGATAACGTAGCCACATGACCACAACTAACTGCCAGGGATGCTGGGAAATGTAGTCCTTCGTTGAGCAGCCATGTCCCTGCCTAGAGTTGTCTTATAATAGAAGAATGATTTTCAACAAACAATTGAAGTTCAGAGCTTGAGTCCTCTGAAGAGCCTTCTCTATTTCCAACCTCTCTGTCTGGGTGATATTCCCTCTTGCAAACAGTGTGCTCGACAGCAGCTATCGCAGTAGTTTCTTACCACTCAGCTTTACCCATCCCCCTGTTCCCAAGTGGACTATGAACACAGTGGGTGTTGCTCTGTATCCTCATTGCCTGGCATTTGATAGAAAAATGAACACATTTTGAATAAAAGTATGGAGGACCAGCTACTTAATTTGCAGGGCCCAGTTCAAAACAAAAATGTAGGGTCCCCTGTTCCAAAAAGATTAGAATTTTAAGAAAAAAGCATCAGGAACTTCTCTGGCAGTTCAGTGGCCAAAATATCGTCTTTCGATGCAAGGAGCACACGTTTGATCCCTGCTTGCGGAGCTAATATCCCATATGCCTCTGGCCAAAAGTCCAAAACACAAAACAGAAGGCATATTGTAATAAATTCAATGAAGACTTCAAAAATGGTCCACATCAAAAAAAATCTTTGAAAAAAGATTGGTTGGCCCAGGCAAGACCACAATAATAGGGTCCTCCTGAATGCAGGTCCCTATACACCTACATGGGTCACATGCCCATAAAGCCAGCACTGAAATTTTGAATAAATAAATGAATACAATTGAATAGCCTGAGTCATCCTCCATAAGAAAAGTCGCATATCTGTTGTATACCATGCAATGAGTGGAGATGAATCACACTTGTCCATATTTGGGAAGCCAACCTTTGCTCTCTCTATGGGGGAAACTGACTAGAGGTCATCTTGATGGTGAGGGCATATTCCTTGTCATTGAGGGGGTAGGGACACAGCAGCTGGGGGGCTGCCAGCTCCCTGACAATCCAGATGCAGAACCTCTCACCTTCTTTTTGTCTCCTTTCAAACAAGTCACTGCAGCAGCAGTAGTCATCATGGAAATTTTCAGAGACTCCTGGGGCTGGGGAGACCTTAGAAGTCATTGCCAAGCAGTTCTCCAGCATCTGCTCAAACACCTCCAGCGACAGGGAACTTCCTACCTCCCCAGGCAGCTCCTTCTGTTTCTGACAGCTCTGCGGATGGAGCTCTTCCTAACAGAGGAGACGAAACCTCCTAGCTCGTGACTTGCATGCACTGGCTCAGAGCCACACGGAGGAAGTGTAACCCGGCTCCCATGCCCTTCAGGTGTTTAAAGGGCTCTGACGTTCACCAGAAAGCAGGGGTTGCCAACAAGCAGAAAAGAGATGGGATATGGGCCACAGATGTATTGTGTTTGGCCCAGGCAAGATTAAATATTGGTTTTGGTTGGTTGCCAACACTGAAAAATCTGGAGGGCTCATATAAAATGGAGAATCTAAGCATCTAAAACTTGGAAGCTCCAGCAATACTGAGCTCATCCCTCAATCCTACTTGCCACTAAGGATGCTGAAGAATAGATACTGGGTAGGTGACTGTCAGTCTCCACCATGGCCTGTTGCTTGGGCCTGTTGATATGGGTGCATACGCACTTGACTCACTTTCAGAATCCTTACCTTGATATTAATGTGCCCAGACTCCCTACTCTAGGAGTCAACAATGAGATGTAAACCCAAGCTTTTTAACTGGTTTCAGGTAAAGTTACTTAAAGAGTCTTTCATGCCTTTTTTTTTACTTCCTCCTCAGAATGTAGAGGTGTTGACTGATGTTTCAGCAGCTACCTTGTGACATGAGGTAATCTTGAAGATGGAGGCCACATACAGCAATGTTTGTTGAAACAAACAGATGAAGCAGGATCTTGGTTCAACAATGATTATAGAACTGCCATGTCAGCTCTCTCTACTTCTGAACTTCTTTTACCAAAAATTAATAATTAAAAAAACCAAACCAAAACCAAAAAGCCAATTAAAAAACAAAACCAAAAAGCCACTAAAAAAAAAAAATTGGCTTTTTTCAAATTAAGTTTTTATTGTGGCAAACTCTATATATATACCAACATAGACTAATATCTACATGTAAAAGAATTAATTGAGACCTCTTACCTCACATCATATCTAAAAATTAACTCAAAATAGATCATACACCTAAACTTAAGGCTGAAACTATAAAACTCGTAGGTGAAAACATAACAGTGAAACTTCATGAAATTGGCTCAAGCAATGATTTCTTAAATATCACACAAAAAAGCATAAGCAATAGGAGAAAAAATAAATTGGACTTCATCAAAATTAAAAAACTTTTTGCTTCAAAGAACACCTTCAAGAAAGTTAAAAGGCAGCCCACAGAATGGGGGAAAATATTTGCCAATCCTTTTTCTGACAAGAGACTTATATATAAAGAAGTATTACAACCAGAATATATAAAGAGGTATAAAATTTCAAATATTTTTTAGACATGATTTTAAAATGTGGAAAGGATTTGGAGAGACATTTCTCCCAAAGGAGATATACAAATGGCCAATAAGCACATGAAAAAATGCTCAACATCATTAGCCATCAGGAAAATGCAAATCAAAACCACAATAAGATACCCACTTCACACCCACTAGGATGGCTAGAATAAAAAATAACAAGTGTTGGCAAGGATGTTGGAGAAATTGGAACCCTTGTGCATTGCTGGTGGGAATGTAAAATGGTGCAGCTGCTGTGGAAAACAGTTTGGCAGCCCCTCAAAAAGTTAAACATAGAATTACCATATGATCCAGCAATTCCACTCCTAGGTATATATCCAAAAGAAAGCAGAAACGTAGGTATTTTTATACCAATATTCAAAGCAGCATTATTCACAATAGCCAAATGGTGAAAAATAGCCCAAGTGCCCATCCACAGATGAATGGATAAACAAAATGCAGTGTATACATACAATGGAATATTATTTAACAATAAAAAAGAATGAAGAACTGGACTTCCCTGGTGGTCTAGCAGTTAAGGATCCACCTGCCAATGCCAGGGACACAGGTCCCTGGTCCAGGGAGATGCCACATGCCTCGGAGCAACTAAGCCCGTGCACCGCAAGTGGGGCCCATGTGCCACAACTACTGAAACCCATGTGCTCTAGGGGCCGAGAGCCACAACGAGAGAAGCCACCACAATAAGAAGCCCATGCGTCACAGGTAGAGAGCAGCCCCTCCTTGCCACAACTGAGAAAGCCTACGCACAGCAAGACCCAACACGGCCAAGACATAGATAAATATGTATTTCTAATGAAGCACTGATACATGCTACAAACGGATGAACCTAGAAAACACTATGTTAAGTGAAAGAAGCCAAATTAAAGATCACATATTATAGGAATCCATTTATATAAAATGTCCAGAACACGCAAATCTATGGAGACAGAATGGAGATTACAGGTTGCCAGGAGCTGAGAAGAGGAAGAAAGGGGAGTGACAGTTAATGGTAAGGGACTTCTTTGGGAGTTGATAAGAATGGTCTAAATTTAGATTGTGATGATGATTACTCAGCTCTGCAAACTAAAAATCACTGCACTGTACACTTAACATAGGTGAATTTTATGGTATGTAAATTATGTCCAATTCTTGTTAACTTCATGTTCTTCAGCAACATATTGGATCTTTCTCTCTGTTGCTTCATCTGTGAAATGGGAATAATAACCCATCAGCTATGTGAATTGAAAAGATGACATAAAGATAGATTTATAAGGTACCTCACTCAACGTCTGACATGGAATAGGCACTCCACAGCGGTGGTTCCCATCTTGGCCATGCTTTATTAGTAAATATGAAATTGTGTTAATCTTGAATCAGCATCTTCTTAATCATAAAAGATTCAGCTCTTTTTATTATTACTGTTTTGATTTTAAGGAATGGACTCATTTCCCTAAGTGTACTATCTTTATATACTAGTGATAATAAGAATCACTAACATAAATAATAACATTTCATGCAAAGATTGGCTCAATAAAGGATAGAAATGGTATGGACCTAACAGAAGCAGAAGATATTAAGAAGAGGTGGCAAGAATATACAAAAGAACTATACAAAAAAGATCTTCATTACCCAGATAATCACGATGGTGTGATCACTGACCTAGAGCCAGACATCCTGGAATGTGAAGTCAAGTGGGCCTTAGGAAGCATCACTATGAACAAAGCTAGTGGAGGTCATGGAATTCCAGTGGAGCTATTTCAAATCCTGAAAGAGGATGCTGTGAAAGTGCTGCGCTCAATATGCCAGCAAATTTGGAAAACTCAGCAGTGGCCACAGGACTGGAAAAGGTCAGTTTTCATTCCAATCCCAAAGAAAGGCAATGCCAAAGAATGCTCAAACTACCGCACAATTGCACTCATCTCACATGCTAGTAAAGTAATGCTCAAAATTCTCCAAGCCAGGCTTCAGCAATACGTGAACCATGAACTTCCTGATGTTCAAGCTGGTTTTAGAAAAGGCAGAGGAACCAGAGATCAAATTGCCAACATCCACTGGATCATTGAAAAAGCAAGAGAGTTCCAGAAAAACATCTATTTCTGCTTTATTGACTATGCCAAAGCCTTTGACTGTGTGGATCACCACAAATTGTGGAAAATTCTGAAAGAGATGGGAATACCCTG
>NW_011494752.1:13994520-13996681 GCF_000754665.1 Bison bison bison
GAACTGGACATGGAACAACAGACTGGTTCCAAATAGGAAAAGGAGTACATCAAGGCTGTATATTGTCACCCTGATTATTTAACTTCTATGCAGAGTACATCATGAGAAACGCTGGACTGGAAGAAGCACAAGCTGAAATCAAGATTGCCGGGAGAAATATCAATAACCTCAGATATGCAGATGACACCACCCTTATGGCAGAAAGTGAAGAGGAACTCAAAAGCCTCTTGGTGAAAATGAAAGTGGAGAGTGAAAAAGTTGGCTAAAAGCTCATCTTCAGAAAACAAAGATCATAGCATCTGGTCCCATCACTGCACGGCAAATAAATGGGGAAACAGTGGAAATAGTGGCAGACTTTATTTTGGGGGGCTCTAAAATCACTGCAGATGGTGACTGCAGCCATGAAATTAAAAGATGCTTACTCCTTGGAAGGACAGTTATGACCAACCTATATAGCATATTCAAAAGCAGAGACATTACTTTGCCAACAAAGGTCCGTCTAGTCAAGGCTATGGCTTTTCCTGTGGTCATGTATAGATGTGAGAGTTGGACTATAAAGAAAGCTGAGCACCCAAGAATTGATGCTTTTGAACTGTGGTGTTGGAGAAGACTCTTGAGAGTCCCTTCGACTGCAAGGAGATCCAACTAGTCCATCCTAAAGGAAATTAGTCCTGAATGTTCATTGGAAGGACTGATGCTGAAACTCCAATACTTTGGCCACCTGATGCGAAGAGCTGACTCATTTGAAAAGACCCTGATGCTGGGAAAGATTGAAAGCGAGAGGAGAAGGGGATGACAGGATGAAATGGTTGGATGGCATCACCAACTCGATAGACTTGAGTTTGGGTAGACTCCGGGAGTTGGTGATGGACAGGGAGGCCTGGAGTGCTGCAGTCCATGGGGTTGCAAAGAGTCGGACACAACTGAGCAACTCAGCTGAACTGAACTGATTGTAACAATAATGAACATTAACTGAATGCTAGCTCTGCAGCAGATACTGTACTAAGGGTTTTTAGTATCTCGTTTCATCTTCTCAGCCTCATTGTGTGTTAGGAATTACCTTAGAGAAGAGAAAACTCAGGTTGAGTTCAATTTACTCCCTACAAGTTCCCACAACAAGCAAATGGCTGGGCTGGGATGCTAGGCCCACCCGCTTAGTTCCAGAGCCTTTCCTGTCTGGCTTCTCTATCTACTCAATCCTCTGCCTCTAGCCCACCTAGTTCCTCTCTTTCCTAAAGAGCTCCACTGCTGCCGCCTTCAGGGCAGCTTGTAACCTGGGAGGCAGTGGTTAGGGGTTGGGCAGGAGAGGAAGAGGGGGAGGGGGAGGAACAGGGAGAGATGGGGAGAGGGCAAGCAGGAGAGAGAGGGTAGGAGCAGAACAGAAGTCACAGTCTGCTGTAACCTGATCTCTGGAGTGAGGACCCTCAGATCAGATCAGATCAGATCAGTCGCTCAGTCGTGTCCGACTCTTTGTGATCCCATGAATCGAAGCACACCAGGCCTCCCTGTCCATCACCAACTCCTGGAGTTCACTCAGACTCACGTCCATTGAGTCAGTGATGCCATCCAGCCATCTCATCCTCTGTCATCCCCTTCTCCTCCTGCCCCCAATCCCTCCTAGCATCAGAGTCTTTTCCAATGAGTCAACTCTTCACATGAGGTGGCCAAAGTACTGGAGTTTCAGCTTTAGCATCATTCCTTCCAAAGAAATCCCAGGGCTGATCTCCTTCAGGATGGACTGGTTGGATCTCCTTGCAGTCCAAGGGACTCTCAAGAGTCTTCTCCAACACCACACTTCAAAAGCATCAATTCTTCGGCGCTCAGCCTTCTTCACAGTCCAACTCTCACATCCATACATGACCACAGGAAAAACTATAGCCTTGACTAGACAGACCTTTGTTGGCAAAGTAATATCTCTGCTTTTCAATATGCTATCTAGGTTGGTCATAACTTTCCTTCCAAGGAGTAAGCGTCTTTTAATTTCATGGCTGCAGTCACCATCTGCAGTGATTTTGGAGCCCAGAAAAATAAAGTCTGACACTGTTTCCACTGTGTCCCCATCTATTTCCCATGAAGTCATGGGACCGGATGCCATGATCTTCATTTTCTGAATGTTGAGCTTTAAGCCAACTTTTTCACTCTCCTCTTTCACTTTCATCAA
>NW_011494752.1:13997097-14004440 GCF_000754665.1 Bison bison bison
CATACAAATTTCTCAAGAGGCAGATCAGGTGGTCTGGTATTCCCATCTCTTTCAGAATTTTCCAGTTTATTGTGATCCACACAGTCAAAGGCTTTGGCACAGTCAATAAAGCAGAAATAGATGTTTTTCTGGAACTCTCTTGCTTTTTCCATGATCCAGCGGATGTTGGCAATTTGATCTCTGGTTCCTCTGCCTTTTCTAAAACCAGCTTGAACATCAGAAAGTTCACGGTTCACGTATTGCTGAAGCCTGGCTTGGAGAATTTTGAGCATTACTTTACTAGCATGTGAGATGAATGCAATTGTGCCGTAGTTTGACCCTTACTCCCCCTCTTTTTCTTAAGAGTCACCGGGTGGGGCTTAGGAGGCAGGAGATGCAAGAGACAAGGGTTTGATCCCTGGGTCAAGAAGACCCCCTGGAGAAGGAAATGGCAACCCACTCCTGTATTTTTTGTCTGGAACATCCCATGGACAAAGGAGCCTATCGGGCTACAGCCCAGGGGGTTGCAAGACTGAGCACGCACACAATGCACACAATGAGCTTGGGAGCAGATCCTTCCCCAGTTGAGCCTGAAATGACTTTGGCCTGAGCCAACATCTTGGTTAAGCTTATGGGACTCCCTGAGCCAGGGAACCTTGCTAAGTCTCACCAGGATTCCTAATTCACAGAAACTGAAAGATAATGTGTGTCTTGAGTTGCTTCATTTCAGAGTAATTATTATGGAAAAACAGGTAACTAATCGAACCACTGACTAGAGACTTCCCTAGATATACCCTTCATCTGTGCCTTTAACTTCCAGCACCAGATTAAAGAGCTCTTCTACTAAACACCCCTTGGGGAAGACCAAAGGGCTTTATGCAAGATACACTGGAGCACAGCCAAGGACCATTGTATTGCCAATCTGTGGGAAGGAGGCTTATTCTTTTAGGAGTATGTTCTCAACCAGGGGCAAAAATTGGTTCTCAGGAGGTAGAAGAATCTTACCCTTTGTACATATAAAGCACAGATATGTGTACAATACATAAGCAGACATACAATACATCCATGGTATTAACATTTCACGGGATTGGGGAGGGGTGGATAATGGTAATAAAAAGTTGAGAAAACACTGCTTCGGGATGACAAACCTGGCTGCCTGTGCAGGTGAAGAACTGCGGTGAAGAACAGGACAGCAGAAGCAGGAGGAAGCAGGGCAGGAGATCAAGAAAGCCCTAATAAGAAGACTTCTAGAAGCCTGCTTGGGGCCTGCCTCTCCCGGGGGTACTTCTGACATCCTGAACTTCTCCGTCGTGGAATTTAGCACACTGTTTTAATTTCCTTTTCTGCTGCTGCTGCTGCTGCTAAGTCGCTTCAGTCGTGTCTGACTATGTGCAGTCCCATAGATGGCAGCCCACTAGGCTCCTCTGTCCCTGGGATTCTCCAGGCAAGGATACTGGAGTGGGTTGCCATTTCCTTCTCCAATGCATGAAAGTGAAAAGTGAAAGTGAAGTCGCTCAGTCGTGTCCGACTCTTCGTAACCCATGGACTGCAGCCCACCAGGCTCCTCCGTCCATGGGATTTTCCAGGCAAGAGTACTGGAGTGGGGTGCCATTGCCTTCTCCAATTTCCTTTTCACTTGTCAGTAAATCTGTAGAAGATAGGGACTGAGCCAGCCTTGGCCTGGCACATAATAGGAGGTCAAATAAAGACTGGCCACAGCTGGTGGTGCCCTGGGCCATGTCTTCCCAGGCTCAGGACTCCCCGCTAGGCACCTGCATCCCCCCAACCTACCCCCAGTTGGGGTTGCTGACCTCACAGACCCAGGAAATCTGACCACCACAATGTAACTTCTGCAATTTCTGGACAATGTGAAAGATCCCATTGCTTTATGGTAATACTTCATGAACAGGATCAACTCTAAGGTAATAAATAGGTAATCAAACAACCACAGGACAACTCAAACCCACTTAAATTTGGGATGAGAACCAGGTTAGAGGTGAGCTGAGCATCCACCTTGGTCTTCCTCTGAAGACTCAACCTGCTGTGACTCAGATCAATATCTTGGCACCAACACTCATGGGTTGGGGAGCCTTAAGAAAGCGTATTAACTTCGCTATGCCTCAGTTTTCACATTTATAAAATAAGACTAATTATAGTTCCTCCTCATAGGGTTGTTGAGAAACAAAATGAAGTGATGCATGTAAAATACTTTGAATGTTGGCTAGTATACGGTAGGAGAAGTGAAGTCACTCAGTCGTGTCCAACTCTTTGCGACCCCGAAGACTATAGCCTATCAGGCTCCTCTGTCCATGGGATTTTCCAGGCAGGAGTACTGGAGTGGGTTGCCATTGCCTTCTTTAAGTGCTCCATAAATGTTACCTCCAGGCTTCCCTGGTGGCTCAGTAGTAAAGAAGGTACCTGCCAATGCAGAAGTCATGGGTTCAATCCCTGATCTGGGAAGATCCCACATGTCACAGAGCAACTAAGCTTGTGAGCTGCAGCTACTGAAGCTCTCATGCCCTAGAGCCTGTGCTCCACAAAAAATAAAAGCCATCACAATGGGACACCCTTCCAACACAACTAGAGAGTAGCCTTCACAGCAAGAAAGACCCAGCATAACCAAAAATAAAAATAAATAAAATTTTATTTTAAAAAGATCAGATGATTTTCAAAAAAATGTTACCTCCATTGATTAATGGGTCCCCTCATAGTAAGTGCTCTCACATATTATGGTGGCAGGCTCAGAGTGTATATTTCCTGCTCCAAAGTTATTCTCTCCTTTCTTCCTTGCTGGTAGAAATGGCTTCCCATGTTAGCTTTCAGAAATGCTGGACATTCATTTCCCGATTCCCTCCTAGCAAGAGATAACCATGGGCCAGTTCTAACCAATAAGGTATGAAGGGAATCTATTAGAAGTGTCTGAGAAATGTTTCCTCCTTGATAAGAGAAACATTTGAAAATATTCCTCTCCTTTTGGCTTCCCTGGTGGCTCAGAGGTTAAAACGTCTGCCTGCAATGCAGGAGACCTGGGTTCGATCCCTGGGTCTGGAAGATCCCCTGGAGAAGGAAATGGCAACCCACTCCAGTATTCTTGCCTGGAGAATCCCATGGACGGAGGAGCCTGGTGGGCTACAGTCAACGGGGTTGCAAAGAGTCGGACACGACTGAGCAACTTCACTTTCACTTCCACTTCATGCTTTGAATGATCTGGTGATGTGATGCCTGGCACTGAAGCAGTCATTTTGTCAACATAAGGGTAGAGTCACATGAATAGCAAAGACCTGGACTCATGCTGATATCATTGATCTTACCCTGGAACCACCTACCTCCCACCTTCTGTTTAACTAGGACAATTCAAAACCTTTCATTTTAAAGCTGCTATGTCTCACTTTCTGTTATTTATAACCAAAAGTGTCTTACACGTCTTGCGAGTTTCTTACTTGTCTTACAAGGAGCTTAAGTAATATCGTAAGTTAAGGAATCCTTATAACATAACTCGACCCTGTGACAGACGTATTGTTCCTATTTCATAGGTGAAGGAGCTAAAAGCAACATGGCAGGAGTCTCAAAGATAAATTACTTAACTTAATCCTTATAAAAACTCTGTGAGGTAAGTCTTATTTCTATTGATAGATTTCTTCACAGGTTCAGAAGGTTTAAAAAAGTGCCAATTTCACATAATTAATAAATGAAGAGTCAAGACTTAAAAACCCAAATGTAAATACAACATTCTTCCCAATGTTCTTTGGGGCTACTGCTCAGCGCCCACATCTTTCTGGACATTGTATTCCACTGCCAATGCTGAATAAGTAAAAGTTCAGTAACACTAATTCAGGTCATGTCAACCTGAACGTAATTATGTTCATCGCTTAGAAAAGAGCATTTGCTAACTAAATATTAGCCATAATAAAGAAGAATGGTGGCGACGGCTAGATGAAATTCACAGTCTGAAGACCCATGTGCCAATGTATATTTCTGTCTTTAGGCTCTTGGAGAATTTATATTCCTGATCCACACTTCAATTGGTAATTGCCCAGCGTCTGTTCTTTTTAAATCTTTATTATTTTTTATTCTCTCCCAGATGTTGATTTGAGCGGCAGTGATTTCAGAATTTCAGTGAGAGGTCCAGCTGCTGGGTTTGGGACGTGTCCATGTTTTGTTTCTTTTCAATCCTTCAACTTGAATTTATGATGAGGTTTTGATGAATAGTACCCTTCTCCAGCCCTGCCCTCTTTGCATGTGTCTGAGTCTGCGATATCGTTGGTCTAATTATGCGGATGTGTCTCTTGCTGGAAAATTTATGTGATGACTGTTGCCAAGAACTAGGAGCCAGAACCAGGGATTTGTGGTCTAAACATCCTTGATGCTACTCTGGGCAGTATATTCAAAGTCAAGTCAGGGAGACCAGGTAGCTAGTTAATTGAGGGCGCTAGCAGCTGAGAGTTTGAGAAAGTGTCAGCCCTTCCGCAAACTGCAAACTTATGACAGAAATCAAGGATCTGGAAGGTCAATCAAGATAGGAGCAAAGGAAGGGAGTGGGTATAGGAATGGAGGGAGAGAAAAGCTGGGATGTGTGGGTGTGTGCGTGCTCAGCTGTGTCCAACTCTTTGCAGCGCCTCTGTCCATAGGATATTCCAGGCAACAATACTGGAGTGGGTTGCCATTTCCTCCTCCAGGGGATCTTTCCGATCCAGGGATCAAACCCTTGCCTCTTGCATCTCCTGCACTGGCAGGCAGATTCCTTACCACTGTGCCACCTGGGAAGCCCCAGTGGGTGGGCGTATTTACTATCTTTACATAGACCGTGCTTCACAGTTTGGGCCTTGGTCACCCTGAGACAGCTGGCACTATCTAATAAGCTTGGCTAGGTTCACTCACTTCTTGGCTTTCCAACTCATTTTTAAGTTCCTTGAAGTCAGAATCTATTCTAGTGATCTCTTGCCGTATAACAAGTCACTCCAATATTCAGTGGCTTAAAATAAAGATAGTCATTTCTATGAGTCAGGAATTCAGGATGTTCTCAGTTGGGTAGCCTCACCCCTTCCTCCACTATCCTCCCGGTCCAAGGGACTCTCAAGAGTCTTCTGCAGCACCACAATTTGAAAGCATCAATTTTTGGCTTCATTCAGAGCTGTTTTGGCCACCTGATGAGAAGAACTGACTCACTAGAAAAGACCCTGATGCTGGGAAAGATTGAGGCCAGGAAGAGAAGGGGACGACGGAGGCTGAGATGGTTGGGTGGCATCACCAACTCGACTGACTTGAGTTTGAGCAAGCTCTGGGAACTGGTGATGGACAGGGAAGCCTGGCATGCTGCAGTCCATGGGGGTCACAAAGAGTCGGACACCACTGAACTGAACTGAACTGTTCCTCTCTCCCCTCCCCCACTAGGCAATAAACTCCATGAAGGCAGGGATGTTTGCTTCTTTTGTAAACTGTACTCACCATTGTTGCCAGGCAGAAGCCCAAGTTCAGTGTTACCAGAGCTTCTGATTTTCCAAGAGAAATTACGTAGCTGTATTTTTACGTCAAATATGATGTTTCAGTACTGGTATGTAATAAAATTTTTCAACAATATTGCACTGGCTAAGTAACTTAGAACCATGGATCTCTAGTTTATGGTCTCTGGCCTTGTGTAAAGAGGCAGTAGCCAGGTTTGGAAAGCAGGCTCCGAAAGGACAAAGCTCTTGTCCTTTCTGAAGGTGGGATGGAGTGGGGCTTGGTGGGGGTCCCCCAAAGGCCCCGGATTGACAAGTTTAATGATGGCCACTAGGGGGAGCTCCCCACTACCTCCTTCAGATCACACCAGCCCTGTCTCCACTCCCAGGGAGGAAGCCCTTTGATGGAACCCAAACAGGAAAACATGGGCAGGAGGTCCCCAAAGGGAGGCACATCTGGTGTGACAAGCAAAGTGGTCCAAGGTTCTGGGGTCCACGTGGCCGGATCTGTTCAGTCTTCTCTTGGGACCTCTCTTGAGCCCTCCCTGTGTTAGAATTTTTCTGGCTCTTCAGGTTGGATTCCAGCTTCTCAAGCCCTAAGTGTCCAGATGTGCCTGGGCAGTGTCCTCCTGCAACGCTGGGCAGGGGTAAGGTGAGGCCAGTTACAGAAGAGACGGGAAGGCCCAAGCTGGGACTGGACACAAGCTTCAGTGAACAAACTAGAGGGACTGAATAGCTTCTTCATGAACCACCATCAAGGGCACAGGCTGCTGGTCAAGAAGAGCTGGACTCAGGGACTTGGCCTAAGGTCCTTCTGTCTCGTAATTACCAACAACCTCATGAGGGACGTGGTATCTCCATTTTTATAGACAAGGACAAGTGACCAGAGAAGCGACAAACCCAAGACCACACAGCTGTGAGTGGTGGGCTTTGATTCAAACCCAGTGCTGTCTGACACCAGAGCCCAGCTTCTGTCTGTCCCACACCTCTGCCCAGGAGAGCGGCATGAGTGGCTCAGGAAGCAATCAGACTCCAAGGACCAGAGAGACCTACAAAGCCCCAGAGTCCATCACCCCACTGGACTTGGGACTTTTTTTTTTTAAATATTCTAAGACAGAAAATCAATTTATTTTATTTTACTATTGCTTGTTATAAACATGATAGTTTAGGGAACATTTAGCAAAAAAAATTGAGGCAAATTCTATATGCTTCCAGTGGTGCTGAGTCAGTTGGACAGCTGTATGTAAATCAACGAAGTTAGGCTACCCCCTCACACCATATTCAAAAATAAACTCTTAATGGCTTAAAGATTTCAAAGCAAGACATGACACCGTAAAACTCCTAGACAAGAACATAGACAAAACATTCTCTGACATAAATCGTACCATGGTTTTCTTAGGTCAGTCTCCCAAGGCAATAGAAATAAAAGCAGAAATAAACAAATGAGACCTAATCAAATGTACAAGCTTTTGTACAGCAGAAGAAACCGTAAACAAAAATGAAAAGACAACCTACAGATCAGGAGAAAATATTTGCAAATGATGCAACCGACAAGGGCTTAATTTCCAAAATATACGAGCAGCTCCTAAAATTCAATACCAAAAAAACAAACCACCCAATCGAAAAATGGGCAGAAGACCTAAATAGACATTTCTCCAAAGAAAACATCATGCTCATGCTTAGTCAGCTCAGTCATGTCCGACTCTTTGTGACCCTTTGGACTGCAGCCCGCCAGGCTCCTTTGTAAATGGGATTTTTCAAGCAAGAGTACTAGATCAGATCAGATCAGATCAGTCCCTCAGTCGTGTCCGACTCTTTGCGACCCCATGAATCGCAGCACGCCAGGCCTCCCTGTCCATCACCAACTCTCGGAGTTCACTCAGACTCACGTCCATCGAGTCAGTGATGCCATCCAGCCATCTCATC
>NW_011494752.1:14005133-14005242 GCF_000754665.1 Bison bison bison
GCTCAGCCTTCACAGTCCAACTCTCACTTCCATACATGACCACTGGAAAAACCATAGCCTTGACTAGACGAACCTTTGTTGGCAAAGTAATGTCTCTGCTTTTCAATAT
>NW_011494752.1:14005644-14013839 GCF_000754665.1 Bison bison bison
TGGCATATTGAGTGCAGCACTTTCACAGCATCATCTTTCAGGATTTGGAATAGCTCAACTGGAATTCCATCACCTCCACTAGCTTTGTTCATAGTAATGCTTTCTAAGGCCCACTTGACTTCACATTCCAGGATGTCTGGCTCTAGGTGAGTGATCACACCATCATGATTATCTGGGTTGTGAAGATCTTTTTTGTACAGTTCTTCTGTGTATTCTTGCCACCTCTTCTTAATATCTTCGGCTTCTGTTAGGTCCATACCATTTCTGTCCTTTATCGAGCCCATCTTTGCATGAAATGTTCCTTTGGTATCTCTGATTTTCTTGAAGAGATCTCTAGTCTTTCCCATTCTGTTGTTTTCCTCTATTTATTTGCATTGATCACTGAAGAAGGCTTTCATACCTCTTCTTGCTATTCTTTGGAACTCTGCATTCAGATGTTTATATCTTTCCTTTTCTCCTTTGCTTTTCACTTCTTCTTCTTTTCACAGCTATTTGTAAGGCCTCCCCAGACAGCCATTTTGCTTCTTTGCATTTCTTTTCCATGGGGATGGTCTTGATCCCTGTCTCCTGTACAATGTCACGAACCTCATTCCATAGCTCATCAGGCACTCTATCTATCAGATCTAGGCCCTTAAATCTATTTCTCACTTCCACTGTAGAATCATAAGGGATTTGATTTAGGTCATACCTGAATGGTCTAGTGGTTTTCCCTACTTTCTTCAATTTAAGTCTGAATTTGGCAATAAAGAGTTCATGATCTGAGCCACAGTCAGTTCCTGGTCCTGTTTTTGCTGACTGTATAGAGCTTCTCCATCTTTGGCTGCAAAGAATATAATCAACCTGATTTCAGTGTTGTCCATCTGGTGATGTCCATGTGTAGAATCTTCTCTTGTGTTGCTGGAAGAGGGTGTTTGTTATGACCAGTGCGTTTTCTTGGCAAAACTCTACTAGTCTTTGCCCTGCTTCATTCCGTATTCCAAGGCCAAATTTGCCTGTTACTTCAGGTATTTCTTGACTTCCTACTTTTGCATTCCAGTCCCCTATAGAGTAGGTTGCTATTTCCTCCTCCAGGGGATCTTCCTGACCCAGGGATCAAACCTGTGTCTCCTGCATTGCAGGCAGATTCTTTACTCACTGAACCATTGGGGAAGCCCCAAAGAAAGCATACAGACAGCCAAAATGCACATGAAAAGATGTTCAACATCACTAATTATCAGAGAAATGTACATCAAAACTACAGGGAGGTACTATTTCACACCATTCAAAAAGGCCATCATTAAAAAGTCCACAAATAAAAAAATGCTGGCAAAGGTGTGGTGAAAGGGAACCCTCCTGCACCGTTGGTGGGGATGTAAGTTGGTGCAACCACTATGAAGAAAATATGGAGGTTCCTTAAAAAACTAAAAATAGAACTACCATGTGATTCAGCAATGCCACTCTTGGGCATGTATCTAGACAAAATTATAACTCAAAATGACACATGCATCCATATGTTCACAGCCGCACTATGTGCCATAGCCAAGACATGGAAGCAACCTAAATGACTGTCAACAGATGAATGGATACAGAAGACAGATAAAGAAAGAAAGAAGGTATATATATACAGTGGAGTACTACTCAGCCATAAAAAAGAATGTAATCATGCCATTTTCAGCAACACAGATAGACCTAGAGATTATCGTACTAAAAAAGGAAGTCAGAAAGAGACATTTAAATACCATATGATATCACGTATATGTGAAATCTAAAATGCGCCACAAGTGAACCTATCTTTGAAACAGACACAGACTCACAGACATAGAGAACAGATTGCCAAGCAGAGGGGGGCTGGATTGGGAGTTTAGGATCAGCAGATGCAAACTATTATATATAGAATGAATAAAGCAGGGTCCTACTGTATAGCACAAGGAGCTATAGTCAAAGTCCTGTGACAAACCATAATGGAGAAGAATATGAAAAAGGATGTGTATATATGTGTAACTGAGTCACTCTGCTGTGCAGCAGAAATTAACACAACATTGCAAATCAACTACAGTTTAATAAAAAATTCTATATGCTTCCTGCATAATATATAGTGAGATCAATCCCACTTTATCATATGTAAATGTAGATAATGTTCAAACTTCTTTTTTATTTTATCTTTTGAGACCAATCTTTATTGCTTCAAACTATTGGTCACTAGTGAAAGGTCCTGGAATAAATCTAGCATGATATCCCTCCCCACGTGTCTCTGACCAGCTCTGATCAGAACTTTGTCTCCCTATAAGGTTACACACCAGCTTCTGCACCACTTAATCCTCTTTCCCTAAGGAGGTCTCCTGCATTTGACCAAAGTCCTCAGTGCAGGAACCAAGCCCTCCTATCCTCCTAAACAGCACATCTTTCATTTAAAAGCACCAGGGTGTAGAGAAAGGAGTTTCCCAGGTGGTGCTAGTGGTAAAGAAACTGCAGGAGACGTAAGAGATGGTTGTTCAATCCCTGGGTCAGGAAGATCCCCTGGAAGAGGACATGGCAACCCACTCCAGTATTCTTGCCTGGAGAATCCCATGGACAGAGGAGCCTGGTGGGCTACAGTCTATGGGGTCTCAAAAGAGTCAGACATGACTGAAGCAATTTAGCATGCATGCATTTTAGAGACAAGACTGGGATTTAAATCAGGATCAGTGGGTGCCAGGAGGTGAGCAGGAAATGGGGGAGGCAGGTTTGTCCAGCGCCAGCATCTCTTACCTGATGAGCTCCAAGAAGATCAAGGTCAAAGAAAGTTCTTCAGGGGTGTTCCCTGGTAGCCTAGTGGCCAGGATTCCATGCTTTCACTGCTATAACACAGGTTCAATCCCTGGTTGGGGACCTGAGATCCTGTAAGCCTTGGGGCTAGGCCAGAAAAAAAAAAATAAAAAGAAAGGTCGTCAAGCCTCATCTTTGTAGGCGTTTTGAACAAGCTTGCCTGCCAAGGTTCTCAGCCTTTGCTCTGGAGCAAGAGCTAACACTGGTCTGGCTTCCTTCTGGCCAGCTGCAGACTGTCAGGCAGGCCTCTCCCCCAGAGCTCCCCAGCTCTTCTGGTCTGCTCTTGTCCGCTTGGCCAAAGGAGACATCACTTGCTGGTGCCACTGGAATCAGAGCAATTACAGGCCCCTGCAGATGCGCTGGGGGTGCGGTGGGCGTGGGGGTTGAGCAGGCCGGAAGGGATCAAAGCTGATGGAGACAGAGTCTGTCTCACCCACTCGCCCCGCCTGCACACTTTCACTCCCTCGCGGAGTTACACGAGTTCAGTTGACAAACCCTCCTTCCAGAAAGTCTCCCAAGAGAACGCACTAATCAGATCCCACGAGAAGTTGTTCCAGCACCTTTCTTCCCTGAAATGCCATCATCCTGGGTCTAATGTACTGATTATGCAATAAGAAAATGTCTTCATTAATTTCGTAAGTAAAGCACATTAGCCTACTTTGGAACTCATGCTTCCTTGTGAAATCATGAATAATATCAGTTCCTGTTCCTAAATGGAACCCATAAGGAAAATCAAGAATAATTACTGTGTTTATTAACATTCGGTGATTAACATTTCAAAAGCAATTTAAATAAATACAGTGCAAATCTGAGAGGGGGCCCCATGGTAGGGATCTGTATGGAGTAGAACCACATTCATTGGAACCTGGGAAATTTAAAATTCTTATTTTTCAAGGTGGCTGTCGCTGACCTAGGCACCAAGGAATCTGTCCAAAGATCTCAGGCTGTGGGGGATGAGATGGGTCCAGGGTCGCTCCCAGCTGTTTCTTCTCCAAACGCAATGGGAGCCTGGAGACAACAGTCCTTCCCCCTGTATGTCCCCCTCCTCTGTGAGAGGGAGATGGCAGCAGAGGACAACATTGACTGCAACAGGGGGAACCCCTCAGGTGGGTGTATAAAAAGTCTGCAGGTAGGAAGTTTCATTTTTTAACTGGCTCTGTCCCAAATTTCCTATGCCACTGTGATAGGCTGAATAACAGTCCCCTTCTTCCTAAAGATAACCACACCCTGATCTCTGATGCTTGTGAATATGTTGCCTTGTTTGGGGGAGGTGGGTGGGAAAAAAGAAGAAGACTTTTTTTTTTTTGGTCTTGCCACATGACTTGTGGGTTCTTAGTTCCCTGACCAGCGATCAAGCCTCCAGCAGTCCTAGCCACTAGACTACCAGGGAATTCCCAAAAGAAAACTCTGTAGATGTGATTAAATTCAAGGTTTATTTTCAGTTGAAGTATAGTTGATTTATACTGTCTTAGTTTCTTGTGTACAGAAAAGTGATTCGATTGTACACACATCTTTTTCATATTCTTTTCCATTATGTTATTTTTTCTTTTTTTGGCTGCACTGGATCTCAGTTGTGGCATGTGAGATCGTCCTTGCGTTGCATGGGCTACAGAGCACACAGGCTCTCTAGTTGAGGGGTTTGGGCTCAGCTGCACCTAGGTATGTGGGATCTTAGTTCCCCGACCAGGGATCAAACTCTCATCCCCTGCATTGCAAGGCAGATTTTTAACCATCGGATCACCATAATAAAACGTTATGTTTTATTGCAGGTTCCCTGTGCTATACAGCAGGACCTTATTGTTGATCCTAAACTCAGGATCTGAAGATGGGGAGAGTATCCTGGATTAGCCAGATGGGCCCTCAAGGCCATCACATGCATCCTCATAAAGGAGAGGCAAAGGGAGATATACTACATGCAGACGACAAAGAGGTGATGTGACCAGAGAGGCAGAGACTGCAGTGATGTGGCCACAAGTGAGGGAGTGTCCACAGCCACCAGAGAGGCCAGGAACAAAACCTCCCCTACAGCCCTTGGAGGCTGCAGAGCTGGGCCAATGAAACTGATTTTGGACTTCTGGCCTCCACAACAGTGAGACAATAAAGGTATGTTCTTGTAAGCCACCGAGTTTGTAGTAATTTGTTATAGCAGCCATGGGAATTAATAAAGTCACCTTCATGACTTCTGCTAAGTCTGTACATGTACAGGTTAATTGTTTACTAACATTTGTCTTTAAATCAATTCTGAACTAATAATAGAACTTTCTACCTTCACCTTGTGCTGGAAAACATTTCATGAAATCCTAAGCTTGATATTCATAAAATTTCAACATCATTTTAAATGCTCATGCCTGTGCCCCCTACAATTACCTGTCAAATCAGCAGACCACCAATAAAAGTGCCCATCACTTATGAAACACTGACCCAGCTCTGCACAGCATAGGAAGGATCCACGTGCAGCTGGGCTTTCAAAACTGCTCGGTTAAGTTCAAATTTCACTTGAAAATAATCAGAAAAAAAGAAGGAATCAGCCCCTTTAAAAATAGAAGCCACTTCTCCAGCAAATTTTCACAGAGTCAGATTTTAAAATGCAGAATTTAGCAGAATCTTAAATCATTCTTTGTAGAGTTACGAACACATAGACAAGGACCCTGAAAGGAGGGAGCCATAGAATGTGCTAGCAGGAGGCTGGATCTGATGGCAGCATCTGGCTAAGAGGAATCTTGTTTCCCCACCTCAAACCGGAACTGCATATCTCCTTTTGTTTCTTTGTCTTCTCTGCCTCAGGACAGACAGATATGTAGTAAACCAGGAATTGCTGTGCAAGGGAAGGGACTAGAATTTTTAAGGCTGAGGGATGGTGAGGTGGTGGAACTGATAAGGTTCCCAATTAGAGAAGAATATGCCAATTACTGAAGTTTCCTATGACTCAAGCAGGAGAATGGGCAAAGCAGGAAACTTTCTTTTTTTAAAATTTATTATTATTATTATTATTTGGTTGCACAGATTCCTCATCGCAGCACATGGGCTTAGCTGCCCTGTGAGGGCTTCCCTGGTGGCTCAGAGGTAAAGAATCCACCTGCAATGCAGGAAAGACTTGGGTTTGATCCCTGGGTTGGGAGGATCCCCTGGAGAAAGAAAGGCTACCCAGTCCAATATTTTCGCCTGGGAAATCCCATGGACAGATAACCCTGGCAGGCTGCAGACCGTTGGGTCGCTAGAGTTGGACACAATTTAGCGACTAAACCACCATCATGTGGAATCTCAGTTCCCTGACCAGGGACTGAACCAACATCCCCTGCATTGCAAGGTGGATTCTTAATCACTGGACCACCAGGGAAGTTCCCAAAGCGGAAACTTTCATCCACAAAGTTGAAACTGCCCAACTGGGCATACCTGGGGAGGTCTCAATCTGCAAAAGGAGAGTCAGGTCAGTGTAGCTCATGTCTGGGAATAGATATGAATAAGTAGTGAATACTGAGAGTTAAGGGCTTCCCAGGTGGTAAGGAACCCGCCTGCCAATGAAGGAGACAAAGAGACGAGGGGGTTCAGTCCCTGGGTTGGGAAGATCCCCTGCAGGGCGGCATGGCAACCCACATCAGTATTCTCGTCTAGAGAATCCCACGGACAGAGGAGCCTGGCGGGCTATGGTCCATAGGGTCACAAAGAGTTGGACACAACTGAAGTGTCTTAGCGCATACACGCGTGCACTGACAGTTAAATTCTAAAAGGGGCCAGTACTGGATCTGCATCTGTATTTTCCCATTTAAAAAAAAAAAAAATTGTTTCATCACAAGGCATGGCAAGGAGGAAGTACTTCAAACGTGTTTGATGGGAAAACAGATACATGAATAGATTCTTTTAGTTTATACATTACTGCTGAGAAAAGTAATCTGAAAACAAAATTCTGCTTTTTATTTCAAAAAGGTCTGTAGCTTAGGTCATCCAGGCTCCTACCAGCCAAGCCTGGGAGAAATCAAGGCCTCTGGCCTCACCTAAGTGAATAGTCACATGTTTCCTCCTTTGCCCCTGAAACTCAGCACTGATCTGACCCATCCTCTGATCACTAGCATCACTCCAGGGCTCCAGGAGGAACTCTCTCCCTTCGGTTCAATTCAGTTCAGTCACTCAGTTGTGTCCGACTCTTTGCAACCCCATGAATCACAGCACGCCAGGCCTCCCTGTCCTCACCAACTCCCAAAGTTCACTCAGACTCACGTCCATCGAGTCAGTGATGCCATCCAGCCATCTCATCCTCTGGCGTCCCCTTCTCTTCCTGCCCCCAATCCCTCCCAGCATCACAGTCTTTTCCAACTCTTCGCATGAGGTGGCCAAAGTACTGGAGTTTCAGCTTTAGCATCATTGCTTCCAAAGAAATCCCACGGCTGATCTCCTTCAGAATGGACTGGTTGGATCTCCTTGCAGTCCAAGGGACTCTCAAGAGTCTTCTCCAACACCACAGTTCAAAAGCATCAATTCTTCGGCGCTCAGCCTTCTTCACGGTCCAACTCTCACATCCATACATGACCACAGGAAAAACCATAGCCTTGACTGTGCAAAGTAATGTCTCTGCTTTTGAATATGCTATCTAGGTTGGTCATAACTTTCCTTCCAAGGAGTAAGCGTCTTTTAACTTCATGGCTGCAGTCACCATCTGCAGTGATTTTGGAGCCCAGAAAAATAAAGTCTGACACTGTTTCCACTGTTTCCCCATCTATTTCCCATGAAGTCATGGGACCGGATGCCATGATCTTCGTTTTCTGAATGTTGAGCTTTAAGCCAACTTTTTCACTCTCCACTTTCCCTTTCATCAAGAGGCTTTTGAGTTCCTCTTCACTTTCTGCCATAAGGGTGGTGTCATCTGCATATCTGAGGTTATTGATATTTCTCCCGGCAATCTTGATTCCAGCTTGTGTTCTCCCAGTCCAGCGTTTCTCACGATGTACTCTGCCTAGAAGTTAAATAAGCAGGGTGACAATATACAGCCTTGACGTACTCCTTTTCCTATTTGGAACCAGTCTGTTGTTCCATGTCCAGTTCTAACTGTTGCTTCCTGACCTGCATACAGATTTCTCAAGAGGCAGGTCAGGTGGGCTGGTATTCCCATCTCTTTCAGAATTTTCCACAGTTTATTGTGATCCACACAGTCAAAGGCTTTGGCATAGTCAATAAAGCAGAAATAGATGTCTTTCTGGAACTCTCTTGCTTTTTCCATGATCCAGCGGATGTTGGCAATTTGATCTCTGGTTCCTCTGCCTTTTCTAAAACCAGCTTGAACATCAGGAAGTTCATGGTTCACATATTGCTGAAGCCTGGCTTGGAGAATTTTGAGCATTACTTTACTAGCATGTGAGATGAGTGCAATTGTGTGGTAGTTTGAGCATTCTTTGGCATTGCCTTTCTTTGGGATTGGA
>NW_011494752.1:14014158-14020349 GCF_000754665.1 Bison bison bison
TCTCCACTAGCTTTGTTCGTAGTGATGGTTTCTACGGCCCACTTGACCTCACATTCCAGGATATCTGGCTCTAGGTCAGTGATCACACCATCGTGATTATCTGGGTTGTGAAGATCTTTTTTGTACAGTTCTTCTGTGTATTCTTGCCACCTCTTCTTAATATCTTCGGCTTCTGTAAGGTCCATACCATTTCTGTCCTTTATCGAGCCCATCTTTGCATGAAATGTTCCCTTGGTATCTCTAATTTTCTTGAAGAGATCCCTAGTCTTTCCCATTCTGTTGTTTTCCTCTATTTCTTTGCATTGATTGCTGAGGAAGGCTTTCTTATCTCTCCTTGCTATTCTTTGGAACTCTGCATTCAGATGTTTATATCTTTCCTTTTCTCCTTTGCTTTTTGCTTCTTCTTCTTTTCACAGCTATTTGTAAGGCCTCCCCAGACAGCCATTTTGCTTTTTTGCATTTCTTTTCCATGGGGATGGTCTTGATCCCTGTCTCCTGTACAATGTCACGAACCTCATTCCATAGCTCATCAGGCACTCTATCTATCAGATCTAGGCCCTTAAATCTATTTCTCACTTCCACTGTAGAATCATAAGGGATTTGATTTAGGTCATACCTGAATGGTCTAGTGGTTTTCCCTACTTTCTTCAATTTAAGTCTGAATTTGGTAATAAGGAGTTCATGATCTGAACCACAGTCAGCTCCTGGTCTTGTTTTTGTTGACTGTATAGAGCTTCTCCATCTTTGGCTGCAAAGAACATAATCAACCTGATTTCGGTGTTGACCATCTGGTGATGTCCATGTGTAGAATCTTCTCTGTGTTGTTGGAAGAGGGTGTTTGCTATGACCAGTGCATTTTCTTGGCAAAATTCTATTAGTCTTTGCCCTGCTTCATTCAGATCCAGTCAAATAGTGCCTTGGAGCTATGGAGGACATTCCCAGCATTATCCCTCCTTTTTCTGACACAGCATCCAGCACCTCTCCTTGGGAAGGTTTCTTTGAGATTACTGGATGGAGCTGAGCCAGCCTCCTTAGTTTCTTGGGGTGGCCCTATATCAGATTAAGCCAATCACTATATCCCATCTGCTTGCCCCTAGAGAATGTTCAAGGGAGGGGTCAAAGAGCGTCAGGGTCAGAAATTTTATTTCAGATGCTAGAAGAATCGCCATACCTCAACTGAATCTGAGAGCCAGTAAGACTGGAGATGCTGTCTGCCATGATAACGAAAAAGTTTTAAAGAATAAATTTGATGCTGCTGCTGCTAAGTCGCTTCAGTCGTGTCTGACTCTGTGCAACCCCAGAGACTGCAGCCCACGAGGCTCCTCCATCCCTGGGATTCTCCAGGCAAGAACACTGGAGTGGGCTGCCATTTCCTTCTCCAACGCACGAAAGTGAAAAGTGAAAGTGAAATTGTTCAGTCGTGTCCGACTCTTAGTTGATGAGGCTACATCAAATCAAAAGAAAGCAGAGCTAAGGTACAGAGAAGTGAAGACATTGTTTGAGACCCTGGATCCAGCCATGCCTGAAGCATCATATCCCTATACCCTTCATTTATAGAAATAATACAGGGACTTCCCTGTGGCTCACTGATAAAGAATCTGGAACACACGGGTTTGATCACTGATCTGGGAAGATCCCACATGCCACGGAGCAACTAAGCCGGTGTGCCACAACTATTGAGGCTGTGCTCTAGAGCCCAAGAACCACAATTGTCAAACCCACATGCCTAGAGCCTGTGCTCCACAACAAAAGCCACTGCAATGAGAAGCCTGAGCACTGCAACAAAGATTGGCCCCCTCTCACTGCAACTAGAGAAAAGCCTGCACAGCAACGAAGACCCAGCCAAGCCAAAAAGAAATTAAAAGAAATAATGCAATACATTCTTCTTTTTTTTCTCTTTGGTTGGATTTTCTATTATTCACATTTAAAAGTGTCGTGAGGCACAAGCTATACCTTTGTACGAACAGGGCATGTTCCTCTTCTAGAGAGGCACATTACAAACAGGTGTACCTGCTTGCTCAGGCTGGGGCATGGCCAGCCTATCTGAGTTCAGCCTGGACTGTAATCCCCACTTGCCCCATATGCCTGGTGTTCTTGCGAAGGGATTAACCTATACAATATACTCCATGACAACACAGTCATGACTCAGAAAGGATTTTCTCCTGGTTGTAGCCAGCCTCAAACATGGCCTCCAGTGAGCCTAACCTCTTATATCTTATGTCTTCCTTATGCTCTTATATAATCCTTCTGAGCTCCATGTAAGGCTGTGTAACCACTAAGACATTGTAGAAGTAAGATGAATCACTTCTAAAGCTAGGTCACAAAAATGACTGCAGCTCTGTCTTGCTGGCTCTTCAATCACTGTCTCTGGGAAAACCAGCTGCCATGTCAGGAGGACCCTCAAGCAGCCCTTTGGAGAGGCTCCCTGTGTTGAGAACAGAGGCCTCCTGCCAGCAGCCACCACCAGCTCACCAATCATGTGAGTGAGCCATCCTGGAAGTAAGTCCTCCAGCCCCAGTCAAGCCTTCAGATGATGCAGCCCTTGCTGGTATCTCAACTGCAATCTCATGAGCAACCCCAAACCAGAAGCACCCAGCTCAGTCACTCCTGAATGACCCACACAAACTGCGAGATAACAGACATTTAACATTGTTCTGAGAGGCTACATTTTGCAAGAATTGTTCCAGAACAATAGGTAGGTAGTGCATGCTTCTTCATCCGACTTCTCTTCTCTGATCCATCTCTTCCTCCTGGCTAAAGTCCCCGATTTCCTTACCAGGCTACCCACCCCTGTTCCATGCAGCCCTTCAGTCTCATCCTTTTTCCTCAGTTGCGGTTTTCTCTCCAAAGATCACCCTTCAGTGCAGCCTCATGACCCCTCTCCTTTCCCTCCACCCCTGCCTTCCTCTTCCACCTGAAGAAATGGCTCTTTCTCCTTCCTACATCCCCACTCACTCTCCTCTTGACAAACTTCCCAACAGCAATTACAGTTAACAGTCCTTGCTATAAGAAACTAGATTTCTTCATGTGTCCCAACAGACTGGGTAACTTGAGGGGGTTGTTTTGAGACTACTGTCCACTCCTTCACCCCATCTCCCCAAAGCTCAGAGGGGAAAAATCTCCCACATCCCCTTCCGGTGGAGAAGTCCAGGCAGGTTGAAAAGCCCCGTGAATTCTGATTTTCACAGGGCTTTTGCAGTGGCAGAAGGGGGTTGGGGAGAAGTATGCCACGATTGTCATGGCAACACGCTCCCTGGTGGGTCCTGGGCTGCACTCCCAGGCAGGGGAAGCAGTCCCAAGTGTGTCTCTCGCTGTGGGCATCAGACGACGAGCTGCCCAGGAACAGAAGGCGCTGAGGCTTAACAGGTGTCCCATTTCCAGAGGCAGACAGCCAGGTAACAGAGCCAGTAAGTCTGGCACTAGAGGAACAGGTAAGCTCGCCCTGGGGTCTCACCAGAGCCCCACATGGGCAGGTTTCTGTCCTCCCTACACTATTTTTACTCCCCGAGGAAGTGGTCAGTTCTGGGCTTCAGGTGACTCTTGCCTCTGGAAATAAAGGTCAGCAAAGTCCATCCTTCACTGTGTCAATGGGTCCCAAACTCAGTTGTTCATTGGCATCTCCTGGAGGTCTTTACAAAATGCTGATGCCTAGTTCCCACGCCCAGATACTGACTTATTGGGTATGGAGTACTGCCTGGCCATCAGGATATTTTTATGTCTCCAGGTGAATCTAATATATAGCAAAGGGTGGGAAGTCTTGCACTAAGCCGAGTCTCAGGTCTGTGCTGAAAATTTAAGCATGCACACATCCAACAACTTCTCAACCAAATTTTCCATGGTTAATCCCAGGTATTGGAACTTGTCACAACCTCACTATTGGTGTTTCATATCATGAATCCAGCATAACATTAGGCAAAGCTTTGTAGAATGGCTGGTCAACAAGGAATGTGAGAGGAATGGGGTGGGTTGGAGACTCCCACGGGCCTCACGTTACCTCTTAAAGGTAGATCTGAATGGGGGATGTTGCACCAAAACTTGTGAAGTTAAAATTGTTATTTGTATAGACCAAAAATGGTTTGTGGTTGTTGTTTTTATATGGTTCAATCTAATACCAACTCACTAGGAGGCAGCTGTTTCCAGTGGCTTCCGTAAGAAGGCAGGCATGGTGGGGGCTTAGGGAGAGGGTCAGAGTTCAAGGTTCCAATAGCTCCACAGGGTTATCTGCATGTGATATACATGCAATTATGGCATCAGCTGGAGTTATCGTCCCAATGTTAATTGTTGATCCCCTACCCTGACCTGCATAGACCTGATTCCCCATCTCAACAGCTGTTTTCTCAAAACATCAAGGCTTGATGCCCCTGCTCAGGAGGCTAACAATTCCCACTCTATAAGGACAGTGTTGCTGGAAGGTGGGACTCACCATGGGCTAAAATCGGACTTGGTGAAGGGCCACAGGTACAAAATCTCTCTTCATTATTCCCTTGCTTATTATGCATATTTAATTTTTAATTTTTAGCTGTGGTTTATAGAAGTCATATGAGCTCATTTTAACTAAAGAAATGATCCCAAGATTTATAAAGGGTCATCTCCTCCTACCCTCACCTCCATTTCCACTGCTTTTTCCTCCAAGTGACCAATGCTGGTAGCCACCTCATTTATTTTTTTGTTAGGAAATGAGTTGTTCCACATCAATGAATTTGCCCACAAATCAAAACTGTCCCTTTCTGTGAACCCTCCTACACTGTTGGTGGGAATGTAAATTGGTGCAGCCACTATGAAAAACAGTATGGAGGTTCCTTAAAAAACTAAAATTAGAGTTACCATATGATCCAGGTATCCCACTCTTGGGCTTATGTCCAGAAAAGATGAAAATGCTAATTCAAAAAGATACATGCTCCCCAATGTTCATGGAAACACTATTTACAATATCCAAGATATGGAAGCAACCTAAATGTCCATTGACAGATGACTGGATTAAAAAGATGCAGTGCACATACATAATGGAATATTACTCAACCATACAAAAGAATGAAATCTTTCCATTTGCAGCAACACGGATGGAGCTAGAGATTAATATACGAAGTGAAGTCAGTCAGATAGAAAAAGACAAATATTATGTGACATCACTGCTGTGTTGAATCTAAAAAAAAAATTAAAATACAAATGAACTTATTTGCAAACCAGAAACAGACTCACAAACCTAGAAAAAAAACTTAGGGTTACCAAAAGAGAAAGGGTGGTAGAGGGAGGGATAAATTAGGAGTACGGGTTTAATAGATACATACTATTATATATAAACCAAGAAGGATTAAATATATAGCACAGGGAACTATATTCAATACCTTGTAATAACCTATAACAGAAAAGAATCAGAAAAAAGAATGTATGTATATCTGAATCACTTTGCTGTACACCTGAAACTAACACAATATTGTAGATCAACTACACTTCAAAAAAAAAAAAAAAAATCCTGTCCCTTATACCTGCAAATACTTGAAAAATTGGGGGTAGTTTAAGCACTGTGGATGAAGCTGGTCATAGATTGAAAGTGTCCCCTCACTCCAAATTAATATGTTGTAACCTGACCCCCAGTGTGATGGTGTTAGGAGGCAGGACCTTGGGGAGGTGAGACACAAGGATGGAGCTCTCACAAAAGGGATTGGTGCACTTACCAGAGAGACCCCACAGAGCTGCCTTGTCCCTTATGTCCTGTGAGAATATGGTGAGAAGACAGCCATCTATGAACAAAGAAGCAGGTCCTCACCAGACACTGAATCTGCTGGTACCTTGATCTTGGACCTCAGTCTCTAGAACTGTGAGAGATAAATTCCTGATTACAAGCCACCCAGTCTAGGGTATTCTGTTATAGCAGCCCAAGTGAACTAAGATAAAGATCATTCCGAAAGGTATTACCCGGTGCCTTGGCTTTTAAAATGGAGGGGCTCAGAGTCATTGTCACTCATATAAAACTTTACATTCAGTTCAGTTCAGTTCGGTTGCTCAGTCGTGTCCGACTCTTTGCGACCCCATGAATCGCAGCATGCCAGGCCTCCCTGTCCATCACCAACTCCCAGAGTTCACTCAGACTCACATCCATCGAGTCAGTGATGCCATCCAGCCATGTCATCCTCTGTCGTCCCCTTCTCCTCCTGCCCCCAATCCCTCCCAGCATCAGAGTCTTCCAATGA
>NW_011494752.1:14020449-14025286 GCF_000754665.1 Bison bison bison
TGCTCTTCCGATCTCACTCAGACTCACATCCATCGAGTCAGTGATGCCATCCAGCCATGTCATCCTCTGTCGTCCCCTTCTCCTCCTGCCCCCAATCCCTCCCAGCATCAGAGTCTTCCAATGAGTCAAGTCTTCGCATGAGGTGGCCAAAGTACTGGAGTTTCAGCTTTAGCATCATTCCTTCCAAAGAAATGTTTAATAGTTCACAAGCCATCATTCAATGCATGAAACCTACTTTGGTTTTTCCAGCGGGCCTGTAGAATAAGGGAGACACCTTAGCTCCTGTTGCACAAATGAGGAAACTGAGGCTCTGGATAGAAGAGCAAAACCCCAGGCTGGCATCCACACAGCCTCCTTTTCAAGCTTAGTTCAGGATCGGCTTACTCAGCTCTGCCCCCAGGTCAGTGCTGCTCTGTGTATTAATGAACGTCCATAACCAACATCTTAGAAACGCCTCTGGGTAAGACTATTTTATTTTCTTGTGTCTTTTTTTAGTGATCCTTCCACATTCCTCTCCTCACCAGTGTCAACTGTCAGCTAGCCCTTCCTCCTGCTTCAAGATACCTTGCCCCACATAGTACTGACTGAAAAATCAGCTAAGGAAAATTAGTTTGTTAGAATGGTTTGAAAGCAGAGTGAATAGGCTCTCACTGAGATTCTGAAGGACTTTCCTACGAGTTAGGTATATGGAAGAGGCTCAGGGGCACATACTTCCTTTTTTATTATGGAAAATTTCAGTCCTGTAAAAAAGGAAGACTGATGCTGAAACTGAAACTTCAATACTTTGGCCACCTGATGTGAAAAACTGACTCCTTAGGAAAGACCCTGATGCTGGGAAAGATTGAAGGCAGGAGGAAAAGGGGATGACAGAGGATGACATGGTTAGATGGCATCACCGACTCGATGGACATAAGTTTGAGCAATCTCTAGGAGTTGGTGATGGACAGGGAAGCCTGCATGCTGCAGTCCATGGGGTTGCAAAGAGTCAGACACGACTGAGCGACTGAAATGAACTGAACTGAAAAAAGGAGAGAGAAAAGAATAATGAATCTTTCCATGCAACCCCTGGTTAAAGTAGACCACCTTCAACAATTAACACGGTTACACATTTCTTATCTTGTTCAAAATGCATTTTTGCTCAGCTCTTGTTGAATTCCAGATCCCTGAAGTGTCTGGATATTCCTGCACCATTACTATCAACTTTGAATACCCAGGAAGGACCACCCCATCATGCACCCTTTTCTTTCTTGTGAGTGAGTGAAAATCGCTCAGTCATGTCCAACTCTTTGCCACCCTGACTATACAGTTCATGGACTTCTTCAGGCCAGAATACTGGAGTGAGGAGCCGTTCCTTTCTCCAGGGAATCTTCCCAACCCAGGGATTGAACCCAGGTCTCCAGCATTGCAGGCTGATTCTTTACCAGCTGAATCACAAGGGAAGCGGTCACTCAAGATGCCGGCACGGGTGAGGCCAAAGGGCAGTTTGCTACAAAGTTCTCAGGAAGCACCTTGTGTTCAGCCCTATCTCCAGGGTCCGAAGTGAGTAGCTCATGCTTCTCAAACTCTGACCTTCAGGTGACTGAGGAAGAGCATTTGCCTGACCCGGGAGATCCTGCTGGGGAAGTCAGGAGGAATGCAAACCTGTGTTCTGTTTCCTTGCCGAGGTTGTTCTGGAAGGCTCTGGAAGGAATTTTTATTAGTCTAGAGAGAAAATAAGCATAAATTCCACCCGTTTATGACACCAAGCCTGGAAGTTTCCACATACCACTCTTGGGCTTCTCAAATCCCAGATTTAAGTCAAGTCTCTTCCATTCTGATAGCAGCCCAGGGCACACTCACTAGAGCTGGACTCTTGACCAAGAAGATTTCACAGATGACCCCTGGTGAGCCTATCGTTCCCATGGTCTCTTCTGAAACAGGTGTCACCCCCGCCCCCTACCCTCAAACCCCTGCTTCTGCAGATGAGGAAGTAGAGCTTCCAGGAGGTGAAGTCACTTGTCCCACACGTGTAATTAGTAAGCAGAAAAGTTGGGGCTCAGATGAGCCTAATAATTTAAGTCTTCATTAATAAATGGAGAGCTAATTATAGTCATTGAAGAGCCTGTTCCTTTTCTGTTGTGATTAATTATGAATTTATTTTTAGTCTTTGGAAGAATGAAGACTCGTGGTGAGGTTTTGTTCTGAGCCAGAAACGTGCTATTCCTGACTGTCCTCCTGGGCCGGCCCCCTTTCCCTCGGGGACAACAACCCCAAGCAAGGTCGCCCGTGTGCATTTTTTTCAAGGCTCAAGATTCCCCAGGGATTTGGGTCCACTTAAGCAACTTTGGAGAACTATTTGCACACCTTGATAAGAGGGGCGCCACCTCCAGAATCCAGCCTCAGCCACACTGTCGGGAAAAGGAATGAGGGTCTGGTTTGTTTTGAGGGTAAGAGAAGCAGGCTGGATGGAAATAAAAAACCCATCTTGTGTGTCTGTGTGGACTTCAACAACAGCAGAGACCGGGAGCGGCGGCAGTTCTCTGAAACTTGTAAACTTCCAAGGAAAGATTGAGGAGAAGGGGGTGATGGAGGATGAGATGGTTGGATGACATCACCAACTCAATGGACATGAGTTCGAGCAAACTCCAGGAGATGGTGAAGGACCGGGGAAGCCTGGCACCCTGTAGTCCCTGGGGTCACAAAGAGTTGGACCTGACTTCGCAACTGAACAACAAAGCTTCCAGACAGCCCAGCCCTGACAGAGTGTATTTTCCCAGGCTTTACATATGTTAACAGCCACCATCAAGCTAGAGGTGGGGCTTGGCCCTGGAGACTTGCTGTCTCTTTAATGTGGCTTTGTCTATCTTTCTTGGGTTTCTCAATGACTTTTTTGTTGTTATTTACTCCCAAAGGGGAATCTCACTTCCTTACTTCCTGTTGCTGCCAGGGTCAGAGTGGGAATGGGGCAGACACTCCTTTACTACCCACTGCCAAGGACTGGTGTAAAGATACAGTTCTATTTCTAAATGCTATTTTTGGTCCCACAACTGACAATTTCTCCAAGGCCATTCTTTTCTTTTCTGTTCCTCTTTCTCTTCTCTTCTTGCTTCTTTTGCAAATGAATTTCAGTGGGGAAGTGAGGATCTGGCCAGATTCTGCTCTGGCTTCAGAGCCTGGTGGGTGGTTGGGAGGGTGAATGGGGTGGGAGAAAGAAGGGCTGTCTTCTCTCTTCCCTCCTCCCACCCTGATTTCTCTTCTCCTTCCCTTTTTACTCTATCCCATCCCCACTCTCTTCTTCTATAGTCTCTGTCTCTCTTACTCCCCACGATGGCTTCCTCTCCATATTTATCTATTCCATCTCTGCCTCCCAATTTCTGCCTGCCTCTGGCTCTTCTGCTTCCCTCAATAACATCTTTTTAAGTGGTGGTAGCCTGGCCAAATAGGATGCAAATTCAAACCCTTCCTACTTATAACTTACAACATTCTGTGATGGTACAAAGATTACCTGAAAATGTCTGGCAATCTTAGTGTTGAGGGTGATGTTTCTCAAAGTATGCTGCAAGGACTCCAGTAGTATTCTATTGGAGGTTTTATTCAAATAATAAAACAAAAAATTCAATAATCCAAAAGTTTTAATCAAAACACAGATTCCTGGGCCCTATTGTAGTAGACCCACTAAATCTGAATCTCCAGGAATAGGCATCATTTTATTATTATTTTTTAATGGCTGTGCTGGGTCTTTGTTTCGGGACATGTCTTTTTTCTAGTTGCAGTGAGAGGAGCTATTCTTCCTGGTGGTGTGAGGGCTTCTCATAGCGGTGGTTTCTCTTGTTGAGGAGCAAAGTCTCTAGGCGCTTAGGCTCAGTAGTGGCGGCTCACGGGCTCTGGAACATGGGCTCAGTAGTCCTGGTGCACATGCTTAGCTGCTCCAAGGTATGTGGGATCTTCCCAGATCAGGGATCAAACCTGTGACCCCTGCATCAGCAGGCAGAGTCTTAATTACTGGATCACCAGGGTAGCACCTCCATGATTCTTATACACACTGAAGCTTCAGGATCTTTGGCTGCACCTCTTTTTCATTCCGATCCCAAAGAAAGGCAATGCCAAAGAATGCTCAAACTACTGCACAATTGCACTCATCTCACATGCTAGTAAAAGTAATGCTCAAAATTCTCCAAGCCAGGCTTCAGCAATATGTGAACCGTGAACTTTCTGATGTTCAAGCTGGTTTTAGAAAAGGCAGAGGAACCAGAGATGAAATTGCCAACATCCGCTGGATCATGGAAAAAGCAAGAGAGTTCCAGAAAAACATCTATTTCTGCTTTATTGACTATGCCAAAGCCTTTGACTGTGTGGATCACAATAAACTGTGGAAAATTCTGAAAGAGATGGGAATACCAGACCACGTGACCTGCCTCTTGAGAAATCTGTATGCAGGTCAGGAAGCAACAGTTAGAACTGGACATGGAACAATAGACTGGTTCCAAATAGGAAAAGGAGTATGTCAAGGCTGTATATTGTCACCCTGCTTATTTAACTTCTATGCAGAGTACATCATGAGAAACGCTGGACTGGAAGAAACACAAGCTGGAATCAAGATTGCCGGGAGAAATATCTAACCTCAGATATGCAGATGACACCACCCTTATGGCAGAAAGTAAAGAGGAACTCAAAAGCCTCTTGATGAAAGTGAAAGTGCAGAGTGAAAAAGTTGGCTTAAAGCTCAACATTCAGAAAACGAAGATCATGGCATCCAGTCCCATGACTTCATGGGAAATAGATGGAGAAACAGTGGAAACAGTGTCAGACTTTATTTTTCTGGGCTCCAAAATCACTGCAGATGGTGACTGCAGCCATG
>NW_011494752.1:14025603-14029962 GCF_000754665.1 Bison bison bison
ATGTGAAGAGTTGACTCATTGGAAAAGACTGATGCTGGGAGGGATTGGGGGCAGGAGGAGAAGGGGATGACAGAGGATGAGATGGCTGGATGGCATCACTGACTCAATGGACGTGAGTCTGAGTGAACTCTGGGAGTTGGTGATGGACAGGGAGGCCTGGCGTGCTGCGATTCATGGGGTCGAAAA
Source organism: Bison bison bison (assembly GCF_000754665.1). Lineage (NCBI taxonomy): Eukaryota > Metazoa > Chordata > Mammalia > Artiodactyla > Bovidae > Bison > Bison bison. The sequence goes on from NW_011494752.1 coordinate 14,025,790, forward strand.
GAGTCGGACACGACTGAGCGACTGAACTGAGCTGAACTGAACTAGCTCAGACTCTAGATGGGAGAAGAGGGGAGAGGGTGGATGGAGCTCTGAATGCTATCTCTTCCTTGGAGGCCCAAATGCTAGGCTTTCCCCAGACTCCAGGAGAACTGGACCCAAAGTCCAGGCTTATTTTCAGTACACTAACTTCTTTTTCCTTCCCACTGTCTTCTTAAAGCTGACTCTCAAGATCACTGATTTCCCAGAAATCCACAGAATATTCACGAGACAAAGCAGGAAGACAGTGTTAGAACCTCTAGTTAAGTATAATATATATTTTAATATAACCCTTTAAAAATTTTAATCTTGTGTATTTTAAGATACTTATTAGCTTAGTGGTTCATGTATCTAATTTATAAATAATAGAAATATATATATATTGGGGAGTTTTACTGACAGAGGTGCGTAGTCAAGGTTTGGAGAACATCACTCTAGAATCAAGATATTATATATTCTTTGAGGTCAGGGACTATATTATTTTCTTTAACACACTATATTGAAGCATAACATTTATACAGAAAAGTGCACAAGGATGTATACAACCTGGAGAAGAGCCCTGTGTAACTTGCACCCAGATCAAAAAGTAATTACCAGGATCCCAGATCCTTGGACCCCTGTTCTCAATACCCTTTCCTCCAATAATGATTCTCCTCACTTCTAGGAATTTCATAAAATGCAATCATGCTATGTATGGACTCTTTAGTGCTTTGTTGTTGTTGTTTTGCCATTATTTTGTTTGCTTGTTTGCCCAAAAGTACATCCGTGGGATGTTCATTCTTAAAGTGTAAAATTTTCTATTGTATAAATGTCATCATTTTATCCATTCTCCTGTAGGTGAACTCATAATCAGTTCAGTTCAGTTGCTCAGTCGTGTCCGACTCTTTTCGACCCCACGAATCGCAGCACGCCAGGCTTCCCTGTCCATCACTAACTCCCGGAGTTCACTCATACTCACGTCCATCGAGTCAGTGATGCCATCCAGCCATCTCATCCTCTGTCGTCCCCTTCTCCTCCTGCCCCCAATCCCTCCCAGCATCAGAGTCTTTTCCAATGAGTCAACTCTTCGCATGAGGTGGCCAAAGTACTGGAGTTTCAGCTTTAGCATCATTCCTTCCAAAGAAATCCCAGAGCTGATCTCCTTCAGATAACTCATAATAGTGTGGGGCTATTATGAATAGTAATAGCTTCCCTGGTAGCTCGGGTTTGATCCCTGGGTGGGGAAGATCCCCTGGAGAAGGAACACTCCAGTATTCTTGCCTGGAAAATCCCATAGACAGAGGGGCCTGGTGGGCTACAGTCTATGGAGTCAGACACAACCTGGCGACTAAACCACCAACCATTATGAATAGTGCTGCTGTGCACACTGTATACATCTTTCCCTGAGTGTATGAACACATCTCAGGCAGCTCTATACCTAGACGGGGAATGGATGAGCCACACAGGATGCTCCAGGCAGCTTTGCTAAATATGTTTTCCAACCGGTTCCTCTCAGCCGTGCACGAGCGCTCCAGCACCTCAAAATATCAATACATGGTATTTTCTATTTTGCTTTTATATTTACCACATGATGAGTATATATTGTTACCTTTTTATGATTAAAAGTATTTGGCCGTGTTGGGTCTTAGTTACGGCATGTGGAGTCTTTTGCTGCCGTGCACGAGCTCTCTAGTTGTGGCACGCAGGCTTTTAGTTGCTCCACAGCATGTGGGGTCCTAGTTCCCTGACCAGGGATCAAACCTGAGTCCCCTGCATTGCAAGGTGGATGCTTAATCACTGGACCACTAGGGAAGTCCCCCGCCCTTTGATTTTGATTTGCTCTTCTGATGATTGATGAGGTTGAACACCTTTTAATGTCATTGGTTGTTTGTATATCTTCTCTTATGAAATGCCTGTTCAAATCTTTTGCCCTTTTCTCTATTGTGTCATCTGTCTTTTTCATCTCGATCAATAGGAATGCTTTACATATACTCCACACTTCTCTTTCTATTCCAGGCCCAACAAACTGTCCGTTTTATAGAATGGGCTTAATAGCTTTTCAGATTGGTGCTGAATGAACTAGCACATGGGTGGGGAAGAGCATCCTTGTTGAATGAATGAGGCCTTTATACGTTTTTGTGTGTTTTTTGGCTTATGTTAGCAGCTTTCCTGAAATGTAGTTTACATACCAAAACATTTACTTGTTTTAAGTGTACAATTCAATGATTTCTGGAATTGTGCAGAGCCAATTGCCACAACTCAATTTCAGAATGTTGTCATCACCCCCAAAAGAAATCTCCTGCCTCTTTGTTTACCCCCTATCCCGACTTTCAGCTTCAGGCAACTGTTAATATATATACTGTCTCTATAGGTTTGCCATTTCTGGATATTTTATATAAATGCAATCATACAACACTGGCTTCTTTGACTTAGTGCGATGGATATCTTTGAGTGCGTCCGTGTTGCAGCATGTATCAGTACTCTGCTCCTTTTTGTGGGTGAATGAGTGACCCACTGCATGGGTGAACCACATCGTCTCTATCTGTTCATCAGCTGATGATTGCTATTGTTTAGTCGCTAAGCTGTGTTTGGCTCTTTGTGATCCCATGGACTGTAGCTCGCCTGGCTCCTCTGTCCATGGAATTTCCCAAGCAAAGATACTGGAGTGGGTTGCCATTTCCGTCTCCAGGGGATCTTCCCGACCCAGGGATCAAATCCGCCTCTCCTACAGTGGCAGATGTTTTTTTTTTTTTTTTTTTTTAACCATGGAGCCACCCGGGAGCCTCAAGATGTACCACATCTTCTCTATCTATTCATCAACTGATGATGGGCATTTGTATTATTTCCACCTTTTGGCTCTTAGAAATCATGCTGCTGCGGATATTCACTGCAAGTTTTGTGTGGCTGTTTGTCTTCATTTCTTTTACCTAGGAGCACTGCTGGGTCCTATGGCAAATTTATGTTTAATTTTTTAAGAAACTGAAACTCATATTTCTCTGCCATCCATAGGCTGATGATGGAAAGGCATATGAAGCTGTCTCAAGTAAAAAAGAAATACCTGCCAGCACACAGCTATCAAGTGCATAGTGTTGAGAGAAAAGTTACAAAAGATGGAGTGGAGCCTGCTCTCAGGAGTTTACAGGCTAATCCAGATGTTCTAACACATGTGTTTATAGAGTAACTTGGCAGTATGGAAAATCTGAATCTGAACAGAGGTCCCAATAATGTGCAAAATGAATTCAGGAAATACTGGATGCGTACTTTTTGTGGCTTTAGGAAAGATAGATAGAAATTTAAAACAAACACGTTATCCCTCCCCTGAGTTACTAAGCAACTAATCAGTAAAATAAGGCCTAGTTATCAAAGAAGTTAAACAATTAGAGATTTAAATACAAAGTCAAGATAATACTAGAAGACGTGGGGTGCAGTGGGAATGGAGGGAGGAAGGTAAGAAGGAAAACAGAAAAACTTGTCTGTCCTTTGAGATCGTGTGAGAAAACAGAAACCCAGAGTGTGTTCCTTTAAAATTGTGGCCTTTCCAAAAATGTAAGGGTTTCCAGTTCTATCACTGCCCTGGAAATCTTAGTTCAAAAAGAAGTGTTGGATAATAAATAATCAGGACCATTGAGCTAGATCAATAATAATGACTGCTAATATTTGAGTAATTAATGTGCCAGGAAGAAATATCAATAACCTCAGATATGCAGATAACACCACCCTTATGGCAGAAAGTGAAGAGGAACTAAAGAGCCTTTTGATGAAAGGGAAAGAGGAGAGTGAAAAAGTTGGCTTAAAGCTCAACATTCAGAAAACTAAGATCATGGCTTCTGGTCCCATCACTTCATGGGAAATAGATGGAGAAACAGTGGAAACAGTGGCTGACTTTATTTTCTGGGCTCCAAAATCACTGCAGATGGTGATTGCAGCCATGACATTAAAAGACACTTACTCTTTGGAAGAAAAGTTATGACCAACCTAGACAGCATATTAAAAAGCAGAGACAGTACTTTGTCAACAAAGGTCCATCTAGGCAAGGCTATGGCTTTTCCAGTGGTCATGTATAGATGTGAGAGTTGGACTATAAAGAAAGCTGAGGGCCAAAGAATTGATGCTTTTGAACTGTGATGTTGAAGAAGACTCTTGAGAGTCCCTTGGACT
>NW_011494752.1:14030099-14033140 GCF_000754665.1 Bison bison bison
CTGGGAAAGATTGAAGGCAAGAGGAGAAGGGGATGACAGAGGATGAGATGGTTGGATGGCATCACCGACTCAATGGACATGGGTTTGGGTGGACTCCGGGAGCTCGTGATGGACAGGGAGGCCTGGCGTGCTGCAGTTCATGGGATCTCAAAAAGTCGGACACAACTGAGCAGCTGAACTGAATTGAACTGAATGTGCCAGATGTTGCTCTAAACAGTTTACACTTTTACTCATTTAATCCTCTTAATAACTCTATGAAAGAAATATTACTATCATCTTCTAATGGTAAGGAAAATGGGACTCAGAGAGGTTAAGTACATTGCCCAAGGGCACACAGCTAGAAAACAGCAAAACTGGAGTTTGGATACAGAGTCCAGAGCCTATATATTTAATCACCTCAAGTCGTGTAGTACAGTTATAGGACTCAGTCTCCAAATGCAGATGGGAAAGTAGATCCAGAGGTGTCTGGAGATTTATCTGAGATCAGGGATAGGAGTTGCACTCACTACTAGTCCAGTCTTACTTCTATCAAGAGTGACACTGGGTATCACCAGAGAGCCCATTATTAAGATGCCATTTGTGGATGAGCCATAGGAGGCACAGGTTTCCTGACTCCAGCAGAATGGACCCAAGGAAGCAGCGCTTCATGTACAATAAGCAGGTCTGACCTCTGCTGTTGACCGGCCACATGAGGGTGGGCAAGTTATACCCTCTGAGCCCAGTTTTTCTACTTGAAAACTGGGGGCAGTAGCCATACCAGCTCATAGGATTATAGGAATGAAATGAAAGAATGGAAGAGACTGACAGTCATTGCCAATTTTGGTACTGTTTGGGGCAGGTCATTTGGAACTGAAGTGTATAGGATGCTGTGTAGGTGGAGATTTCTCAAGTCCAAACTGGATAGCAGGTTGTTTTTAGGTATCCCACAGAATTCTGTGTTGCAGGAAGGCTCTGGACCAGTTGTCCTAACTTGATCTGGGTTATATCATCAGATGTCATATCTTTTTGCCTTTTCATACTGTTCAACTGCTATGTTTTTTTCAGTAATCATGTATGGATGTGAGAGTTGGACCATAAAGAAGGCTGAATGCTGAAGAACTGATGCTTTTGAACTGTGGTGCTGGAGAAGACTCTTGAGATAGCAAGTCTCTTAGACAGCAAGGAGATCAAACCAGTCAATCCTAAGGAAATCAACCCTGAATATTCACTGGAGGGACTGATGCTGAAGTTGATACTTTGGCCACCTGATGCGAAGAGCCGACTCATTGGAAAAGACATTGATGCTGGGAAAGATTGAAGGCAGGAGGAGGAGGGGGCGGCAGAGGATGATATAGTTGGATGGCATCATCAACTCAATGGACATGAGTTTGAGCAAACTCTGGGAGATTGTGAAGGGCAGGAAGGCAGGGAGGCGTGCTGCAGTCCATGCAGTTTCATATCATCAGATATGAAACCTGAGGTCAGTCTGCACATATGCCCCGATACAACACATTTTAGTCCCTTTTATGACTTGATTAGGTCGATTTCTTTTAGTGACTGTTTTATGTACCAAATTTTGCAGCTCTGCTTCAAGGGACTCTTAGTGGTAACCATAGTCAAGAGTTTGTTTCCCCACGATTGTAGACATGCAAAGGTTGGTAAATTTGCAATCGATGGAATACTGTAAACCATCTGCATTTGTCAACTTGCCCCTGGCCAGAGGCCAGGCTGAGGCTGCTCTTCCAGCAAGATAGCTTTAATGCAGAATTCGGCTCTACAGTGATTTTCGAAGCTAGGGTGGGCCTGGACCTGAGCATTTAAAAGTTGCTCAGGTGATTCTAATGAGATCCACCGATTCTCACTAGAAAAATGTGTGAGATCTCAAGGTTCTTATAGCCCAGCTGGGCAGGTTTTGTAAAGGGTATCTAGGCAAGCATGTGTTTCTCTGGTGGCTCAGATGATCTGCCTGCAATGCGGGAGACCTAGGTTCAATCCCTGGGTTGGGAAGATCCCCTGGAGGAGTGCATGGCAACCCACTCCAGTATTCTTGCTTGGAGAATCCCCATGGACAGAGGAGCTTGGCGGGTGAGATGGGGTTGCGAAGAGTCGGACAGGACTGAGTGATTAAGCACACAGGCAAGCGTAGTGAATGATGAAGCTGGGGGAGGTATTGTGTAGAGGGCCTGAAATGCACAGGCTGAGACTGTTGGCACTGAATATAAAAGGTTACTGAGTAGGATGCAAGGGTGGGTAATTAGAAGTATACATAGAGATTAAGGGGTTCAGCTATTCACAGTTTAGGAAACGGAATTTAATTTTCCTATAGAGTAGGCTAACAAAGCTTTTACTTCTATACCGCTCAGTTCAAACAAAGGTCAGCTTCCTTCAGCACCCCGGTCCACTGGTCCCAGCAGAGCAGGAGCTTGTCCAAAGGAATTTTGTAGGTCCCTGGCACATTGCGTGGATCGTAGTAGTCTCCCACTAATGTCTGTTGACAGAGTAAACGAGTGTAGACTTCTCGGCTTGGCGCATCTCGGTTTCAGGAGACGTGGTACCCTGGGCCGGTCTCGCTTTTGCATGTAAAGGCTGTTCCCCCTCTTCTCCCTTTATCGGTAATGACCTGCTTCCAATTCTACTAACTCGAGTTTTGACTCCGTCGCCGCCTCACTCGGTCCCACCGGCTGCCACCTGGCTCAGGAGTCGGCTTCAAGTCTGCCTCTCACCCCTCGTCCAGTTTCCGGTGAGTCAAGTTCAACCCCAGGTTCAACCCTGACAGTGACGGCCACACATACATTCCCTCACCGGCACCTCGGAGGAGGCGCACGCCCACCACCGGCCAACAGGCCGCGCAGAAAGGGGCGTTTCTAACCCCGCGGCTTTCCGGGGTGGGGGTGTGAGCCTGGAGACCCCTCCCGAGTAACCCGCCTGCTCTGCGAGGGAGCGCCCGGCCCTCAGCGGGCGTGGCCGCCCTGGCCCAGCCCCCGCCAGCCCCGCCCCGCGCGCAGAGAGGGCCCCCGCCGGCCGCCAGCCCCTCTCCACGTCCGCTGCCCCTCCCTCGCCGC
>NW_011494752.1:14033818-14050283 GCF_000754665.1 Bison bison bison
GAAGGAGGACGGACTCCGCGGCTGGTTCCCGGCGAGCTACGTGCAGCTGCTGGAGGTAAGGGGCGAGGGCCGGGGCTGGGAGGCCGGCGCGCTCGCGTACCTGTTGCCTGCTCCCGGGAGGCCGGAGCCGCCCCTGCCGGAGGGGAGCCCGGGGGGTCGCCTCTGTGCGCTGGACCCAGAGCCGCGCGCTCCTGTGGGCGGTGGAGGCGGCGTGCGCCCTTGGGGCGTGGGCAGCGCGGGGTTCGCCCCCCGAGCGCTCCCCGTGCCGGGCCTCTCGAGCACATCGTGGCCGCCCTGAGGAAGCGAGAACTTGTTGCCAGTGTAAGCTCGGGAGCGGGCGGGCGCGTTCCGGCGGTGGCCGGGGCCGCCGGAGGGCTGCGGAGCCCGGCGGTCTAGGGAAGACGTGCAGACGATCGGGATGTGAAAAGTGGCCCCGGCGCCCCGAGCCTGCCGACCCGTGGACAGTTGTGCTGCGGCGGGTCAGCTCCCCGGCTGCCTCCGGGCCGTCCACTTACTGGTCAGCTGAGCCTGGCTGGCTACCAGCCCGAGCCCCGTCAGCAGGCCTGACCCGGGGGTGCCGCAGCCCCCAGCCAGCGCCCCCTCCCCTGGCCCAGCTCCCCTAGGTCAAGGTTCAGAACCTGGAAAGTGGCTTGTCCTGGGGTCCTGGCCCGGCCCCAGGTTTCACAGGACCTGCTGAGCCAAGTCGACTGGCTGTTTATTGTCTGGGTGACAGTTGGGAGGCCTCGCTGTCCTCTAATCGCTGAGCTCATGGTCACAGCCTGAGTGGGATCCGAAGTTTCTAAAGTCCTTTGGTGGGGGGTGGGAGGTGGTTTTACAGGACGTCCCCTTCAGCCTGACCCCAGGATTGCTGCAAAGACTGTGAGTCGTCGGAAATATTCTGTCAAAATACTGTCCAAATCATAGAGATTGAATTGATTAATAATTTAACCCCCACCCCCCACCGACCTACTTCACAAAGAACAAAGTAGCAAATTTTGACTGAAAATGCTCTGTGTGACTCAAAAAAGACAGACAGAAAGCCAGATAGGGGTGGAATGGTTATGGGTGAGTTTGCCTGAGAAAAACCCTCTGGAAACAGTATCAGAAATCGAGCCTGGCCTCATAGAGATACAGTGATGTTTCTTTCAGGTCCAGAGAACAAAATCCCTCCTATGAGGCTTTAGTAGCCTTTGAGCAAAGTTGAGGCTGGAAGGAGCTTTCATGGGCTGTCCACTGAGGCTATTTGGAAACCTTCTTGGTTCTGTAATTTGAGAGCCAGGCAGCGTAGGGGGGGCGCAGGTGTTTCTCAGCTTTCCTAACTGCCTTCCTGAGATTCAGGTGTGAAAGAAAGCAAGTGAATGGCCCCTTATGAAGATCTGGAGCCTCCTTGTTTCTATTCCAGAAGCCCTGGGAGAGGCTCCTGTGGTAGAGTCCTCTGGTGGCCACACTTTTCCAGGAAACACTGATGTGGAAATCTGGCTGTTGGATGTCCGGTGAGGAGCGTCCCTGGCTGGACTGAGCCAGCTGTGTGTTGGGTGGGGAGTGAGGTTGGAGGGTTTGTCCACTGTGTTAGCGAGAGTGAAGTGGCTCTGCTTTTCCTTCCTGGGAGGAAAGGGAGGGTGAATCAGACCCAGGGGACAAACAGAACGATCAGATGGGACAGTTGTGGGTGTGTTGGTCACAGTTTGTGGTATATACATTGAGACTCTCCTATCTCCTAAGGGGCTTTCAGACCAGCACCCATCTGAGGGAGCAGTAACCCTGAGAGGGGCTCCCATTTTGTTAAGCACTTGCTAGGCACCAGGTATGGTCCATGCATTGTCACCAGTTCCCCTGACAGCCCTGGGAAGGGGAAGGAGCTATCCCCATTTTTGTAGGCAGGCAAATTGAATGAAAAAGGTGAAGGCAGTCAGCCAAGGAGTAGTTGGTTAGCAGCTCAGCTGGCTGAATATTACCCTTTGGGCCTCTGTCTCTTTTAAACTCAATATCCTGGGTCACACTGTACCAGAAGGCAAGTGAAGGGTCTGTGTAGCTCCTGAGGTCAGCCTGCCGGAGACAGCGTCCCTAAGGGGCGGCAGAGATGCTGGGGCTACGGTGAGGGCAGCTGCTCCTACCCACTTGAGAAGCTCTCCTGCAAACCCTGATGTTTGATTTCACTCAGAGCCAGCTGTGTTTCCCACAGGTGGAGGGAGGAGTGGGCCTGAGTCCTAGGACTCTTTTCAGGGAAAAGCAGATGCAGCTTTGACAGGGAGGGTCTTTGTATCTGGGAACCTCATACATGAGCAGGCCTGGACCTCGAGGCTGAGGTTAGTAGAGATGGAGGATATGCAGGTAGGTTCCCCTGGGTTGCAGTGAGTCCCCAAAGATAGGCTGGGTTAGGGAATGCAGAACTCGCAAGGGGGTCGCAGGTGGTGGACTGGCCAGCATAGGGAATCATGGGTCTGGAGGACTGCCAGCCAGGTGTTGGTGCTGAAACCAGGGGGCCAGAGAAGGAGCCCGTAGGTACTAGAGGTGGTAAACCTCTGCTAGTGGGGTGCCTGGCACTCAGCTTGCAGAGGGGCATGGAGTTCAGAAGGCCAGGGGAGCTGTTGGGGATATAAGTACAGACAGAAGGGGCTACACTAGGCTCCTGAGGCAGGATTCAGATGGGGGGATGCACAGCCTAGCCCCCACCCCAGTGCACCATTTGTTCTGATAGAGTGCTGTCAGGAAACCCCATCTTGGCAAAAATGTGCCAAAGATCGAGAGCCGTCTGTGCAAGATAGACACGCCTCAAGGATTTCCTCCTTGTTCATGTGGAAAAAAAAAAAAAAGGGGAAGCACACCCCGTTGAGAGGAGTTGAGAGCTGACAGGGAGGTCAAAAGACCCGCCCTGGTGGCCAGTGAGCCCCTGAGCAGAGGCCAGTTTGACAGAGGTCCTGGTTCCTGGGGAAATCTTTTTGGTCAAGACCCCAAGGAAATGAGGGAATGGGCTGCACATACTTGGCTTCCAAAGGGTGGCTTCCAGGAAAACCTCCGCCAAGCAGAGATGGGGGGCCCTGGTAGGCAGGGACTGGTCACAGGGATCCCACTCTTCAGTGGATGGGGCAGCCTTCCAGAGGGTGACAGGCGGAGGGAGCCAATTTTCCCAGAAAAGGGAGGAGGCGTAATAGATAAGATGCACAGCTGCCTAGGAATTATCAAGGCCCTTAGATAAAAGCCTAGAGGATCTGGTGGCTCAGACGGTAAAACGTCTGTCTGCAATGCAGGAGACCCGGGTTCGATCCCTGGGTTGGGAAGATATATCTGGAGAAGGAAATGGCAGCCCACTCCAGTATTCTTGCCTGGAAAATCCCATGGACGGCGGGGCCTGGTAGGCTACTGTCCATGGAGTTGCAAAGAGTTGGACACGACTGAGCGACTTCACTTTCACTTTAGATAAAAGCAAGCAGAAACATCTTTCTTGAGGGTCTGATCCACCACAAAGAGCTCGAGGAGCTTAGAGAGACATGGTTGAGGAGCAGCTGAGGTGATGCTCTTACCTTGAATGGAGAGAATTAAGGATCTGGAAGGTACTGTAAAGCATCTGCAGAAACCTCTAGAGGTTTTGGGGATTAATCCTAGGGGTTGGGGGGCTGGTAATAAGATTGGAATGCACACACAATAGAGCTTTCCTTGAGCGAGGTGCTGTTTTCAGCATCCACAATCTGGCTGCAAGGCCTGGACTTCAGAGATAGTAACGGAATATGAGACTTTGCCAGTCAAACTAGTTGGCTGCAGAGGGTCACCCTTGCACGTCCTTCTCTCCAAGTCCTGTTCTCCCATTTTGGGTTCAGGTGATTGTGTTGCAGAAGTTTACAGAATGTTGCTGGGGGGGAGAGATGCTGGGCTGGGGAAGTGGGCTGTGCTGTGGATCATGAGGGATATTTTATCCATTGCTGTGAAATAAGCCCCCTCAAAACTTAGTGTCACAAAACAACTGTTTGTTACTATGGCACATGTTTCTGTGGATTGATGGGGCTCAGCTGGGTTGTTCTTCTGCTGGTCTTGGCGTCTCTCATGCATTTGCAGTCAGATGGTGGCCAGAGTTGGGGTCATGGAGGCTCCGCTGAGCTGGAACCTCCAGAAGGGCATATTCACTCACCCATCTGGTGCCTTTCATGTGGCTTCTAATGTGGTGTCTCATCCTCTGGTGCCTTTCTCTGCAGCAGAGCAGCTGGAGTTTTGACATACTGACTTCCAAGAAAGCAAAAGTGCAAACTGCCAGGCCTTCTTAAGGCTCAGGTTCAGACCTGGCGCGTCGTTTCTGCCAGGTTTCACGGGCAAAGTGAGTCTCAGGGCCAGTCCCTGATTCAGGGTAGGAGGGCGGTTCATACAGGTGTGGGTACAGGTGTGACACTGAAGCAAGGTTCACTGAAGGCCATTTTGCAGACTGGCTACCTCACAAGGCTAGGGAGAATACCTGGGACAGATGATCCGTTAGAGGGGAAGGTATACCAGGTCACATGGATGAGAGAGCTTCGGGGAGGTAAAATGAACAGACTTGGTCATTCTGCTAGGAAATTCTCCATCGTCATCCTTTTATGTTTTGTTTTTTTTGTTTTGTTTTTAAAGATGCCAGGGATTTCTTTGTAATGGCGATTAATGATGCAGCAGAATTTGAAACCAGATTTTTCTGTGCCTGAAGCCTGGGTCTGTCTCCTGAGCCACTGACAAACCAACTTTTTCAAGTTGGGGCTATTTGGTGCTGGTTGTTAATGGACATCATGCATCCGAACTGCCTGACATCTTGTAGATGCTCGATATGTTGCACAGATTGGTTTTAATACAGGGCCTTTCTTTTTGTAACATGGAGATTACCTAAAATGGGTGTGACCTTGTTCCTCGTGCCTGTATTTTTCAAGGCAGTCATAAGCTCTCTCCACAAAAGAAATAATTAGGGCTGGTGGTTCGCGGAGCATGTGATTGTGACTGAAAAGATTAAGGTGCTTTCTGCCATCTTCACAAAGTCATCCTGCCCTTTGATTTGGGGGCTGTGGCCAGCGTTTGTGGCTCCCGCTGTGTGAAACTCTACCTACGGCCCACCCTCTGCCTCTGCTCCTGAGCAGCATTCCCCCCTTCACTGCTCTGTGCAGGTCTGGTCAAGTGGCCACCCCCTCGGGACTTCAAAGCGGTGGGCAGGGTTTGTGGATTCTCTGGATTCGGGGCATCTTCACAAAAGTTCCCTTAGCAACAAGTCGGCAGGAATCCCTGACATCTGTTAACCACCACGTGAATCCCCGGAGTCCATTACCAGTTAGAAACATGAATGAGATGCTGACCTGCTTGTACTCTTCCCAGCCCGAAGAAGCCCAGCTTTTATCTTACAGCCTGGTTGACCTTGTCTACGAGCACGGATGCTGGGCCCTACCTGGCTGGTGAAAGAAAAGGTTTGGTAAACCAGGAAAGCTTGGATATAAGTTAGGTGTTAGGATTTTTATCCAGAGGTTGGGGTTCTCCCAGCTTGCCCGCTTATTACTCCCAGCAGCCACATGACAAGCTTTCTAACAGAATGTCAGCACGGGTCCCCAGCACTTAAAATTGCAAAATAAGTAGATTCCGCTCTGCCTGCAATGGCAAGGCTGCTGGATAGTGTTCCCTGCCCTCACCTGTTTTTGATTGAACTATATATGGGATCTTAGTTCCTCAACCAGGGATCGAACCCATGGCCCTTGCATTGAAAGTGTGGCGTCTTAACCACTGGACCACCAGGGAAGTGCCTGGGTGGTGCTTATTCCCATGGAGAGAAGTAGAAGTGGTGGCCAGCTGGCGGGCTTGGCTTGTCCCTTGGAGCATCAGAGCATGGGTGACACTGTGGAGGTTCAGCTACGACAGGTGTGTGGTGCCAGGTTTGCATGGATTCCTCAGAGGACTCGCCCACCTCTTCCTTTGCATTTAGTGTCTCTCCTGCCTCCCATCTGATAAAGATCAATTTTGTGAGATTAACTTCCTGGTTCACTGCATTCCCCTCATTTCTTGAGTTGGTAGCCAGACTCAGTCCCCAGGGACTCACATGTCACATGTCCATACTACACTTTTAATCTCTCTGCTCCTCTAAGTGCCTTCTCCCCCCACCCTCTGAACCCTCTGACGGTGCATGTCACCGTCATCTCTCCAGTGTCACCCGACTCTACCCCTTCTTACCTTTCCTCTCCTGTTCGGTTGAGTGCAAGCCTGGTCTGTTCTCCCTTAGAAACGTTCCTCAGAGCCTTCTCCTTCTTCGCTTGTGTTGGCAGACTTTTTCTGAAAAGGGCCAGGAAACATTTTCGGCTTTGTGGGCCAAGCGGCATCCTCAAGTTATAGCTGCGGTGCTGTGATGTGCAGTGCGCCGGAGACAGTGAGAAGCTGTGAGAGCACCCATATGGTCCCTGTCACAGCCACTCAGCCCTGCCTGTGGAGCACGAAGCAGCTCGAGAGGAGCCCTGAACCAGTGGGTGTGGCTGCGTGCTGATAAAACTTTATTTATGGACGCTGGGATTTGAATTTGTGCCATGCAGTATTTTTCTCTTTTGCTTCATTTTTTTCAACTATTTAAAGATGGATAGGCCAGGGACTTCCCTGGTGGTCTAGGTTCCCCTGGACCACCTAGGCGGTTCCCCTGGTTGAGGAACTAAGATCCCACATGCCAAGGAACAACTAAGCCCTCATGCCGCAGCTACTCTCGAGCCACAGCTAGAGAGTCTGTGCACTGCAGTGAAGATTCCCTGTGCTGTAACCAAGACCTGCTGCTGCTGCTCCTAAGTCGCTTCAGTCGTGTCCGACTCTGTGCGACCCCCCATAGACGGCCTCCCACCAGGCTCCTCCATCCATGGGATTTTCCAGGCAAGAGTACTGGAGTGGGGTGCCATTGCCTTCTCCAAACTAAGACCTACACAGCCAGAAAAAAAAGATGGATAGGCCCTTCCTTAGCTCTGGGCTGTGTGTGGTTTGCCAATCCCTGTTCAGAAGTTGATCATTCATTCAACAATCCCTGAGTGCCTAACAATAGACTGTGAATGCTACTGTAGGTGAAGCAACGAAAGGCATAGAAAAGAAACTTACCTTTTAGTTGGGGAGATGGTAAACTAGCAAAAAATAAATAAATAAATAAATATATATATATATCTGATTTTATAGTAGTATATATGATTTTAAAGCAGGGTACTGTGATAAGTTAGGGGTGCAGGGTACAGGAAGGGGGGTTCCAGAAACTGTCAGAGAAAGCTTCTGCAAGGAGGGGATATCTGAGCAAAGAGCTGAGTGAGCCAGGCACATGAGGATCTGGGATGTGAGTGTTTGTTCTGCAAATGCAAATAACCTTAGAGAGGAGTATGTTTGATAGATATGAGAGAACCAGAATATTCCAGAATGGTTAGAGAGCAAGGACAAGCTTGGGATGTGGCAGAAAGGGAGGCAGGTAAGTTGGATAGTTACTTTCCTTCTCCCTACAGTATATGTAACTTGATTTTTCTCTATGAATTTATGTTTTATGTACCTGTTCTGCACAGTGAAAGAAAGGTACTGTCAAGCATTTGAGGTTCTTGCCTTTCCCTAGATTTGCATTTATGTTCTGGGGAATTTAACTGCAAACAGCGTCATTCCAAGGGCCCAGCTGTTCCTCCGTGTCCTTTGGGCCTCTGCTGACCTGTGCTTTCCTGTGTGGTTCTCTGTTTGTCCGTCCATACTCTTTTTGCCAGAGACAATCTCCTGTCTGAAGGGTCCCTCTATCTGGAGCCCCCTCTGCTCCTTCTCAGCGGTTTTTGGGTGGACAAAATCGGAGTATCATTCTCTGACACTCTCTGAAGCTTCTTCTGCCTCCAATGATGTGCTGGTAAATGTTTATTGATCAACTTTGGGGGATGGAGGGTGGAAGTTCTGATTTGTAGCATCTGCCAATTTCTGGGATGTAAATACTCCCACCATGGCCGGTTTCAAGCTACAGATGGTTTCTTTTCATTGACTACATTGGACCTGTCATCTTGTGTAAAATTAAGGTATACAGCCTGTTCATCTGATAGCAGATATTATAACATGATAGCAACATTTAGCACCTCTATCACATTCCCTGTTTATCCTTTCTTTTTCAGTGGTTCGTAGCTTTCGGTGTGATTGACAGGTTAGCATGCTCTGAGTTGTTTTGGAAAGCTCACCTGGGCTGTAGTGTGGAGGATAGATTTTAAAGGGCAGGAACAGGAGCAAGCAGATGAGTTCGAAAGCTGGGAGCAGGTTGGTGGGAGTGGAGGTTCTGAGAGAGAAGGGGATGGATTTGGAATATGTCTTGCAGGTTGAGTCAGAAGAATTTGCCAGTGGATTGACGGGGGACGTGAGGGGCCTTACCTCTGCAGGACTGTTGTGATGTACTCTATGGTATTTTCCTCATCCACGAATCGTCTGCTCTGCCACCAGAGACCTCTTCCTTCAAAAATGAGCTAAAAGGCAAATAAAAATTGGGGAAAAGTTAATGTCCTTAATGCAGGAAGTACTTTTATAATTTTTTTTTCCCCAAAAAGCAGAAACAGGAACACATCAGTATGCGAATGGGCAGGGAACTTGGATAGACACTTCATAATAAAAGATGTGCAAAGTCATCAGCATATTCAGTCTCATTAGTAATCAAAGAATTGTAATTTTTTTGGAAAAGGTAGCTTTAACGAAAAGCGTCAACATAAAAACAGAATGAGTCTTTGCTAGAGTGTAGGAAGATTGTCATATGCTTCCCAGAGTGTAATTTGGCAATACACCTTAAAACCATAACAATGTATGTGCCCTCTGCCCCAGCAATTCCACATATAGAAATTTGGACTCAGGAAGAATCAAGCCATAAGCCTCAGAATACCCGTTGCAGCCTGTTTCTGTTATAGCTCAATTGGCCACACCCGACCTTCCCACCTGGAGGAACTGGTTAAAACAAGGTTCACCTGTGCTTCACACAAGGCCACCCATGCAAAAGGGGTTCAGCTGAATTTGAAAAATAAAACATTTTTGTCAGTGATGCTAAGTGTTTTTAATGGAGTTAGCGTGGTTCAGATTTCACCTGATGACAAGGCAAAATGAGCTGGTGTTTCCAAGAATGAACTGCTTTTTAAAAGCAGAGACTGTGTCCCATGCATTCTCTGATGTATCCTTTTGTGCAAAGACCCAGCTGAAGGAGTACTTGCCTAGCCCAAGGCCATGTTCTTTTAGATATCCTTAGTAACAGCAAATCTTTGTCTTTCGAGCGGTGCATTTGGTTTTTTTGGAAACAGCCAGATTTTATTTGGAGCCAAGTCTGGTGTGTCTGTATGTGTGACTGTCTGTCTGTCACCTTGTTGAAAAAAGGATGTAAAGCAGCTTACCAAAAAGCATACGGTACAGTAAGATAGAAGCATAAATACATGGGGAAATCTGGGGAAAGGAGAAAATAAGATGATGGAGTGAAGTCTGAAGAGTGTAGAAGGTCATTGAGTTAAGTAATGCTGTTCAGGGTTTAAAACGAGGTCCTCAAGTCATGATGTGTTTGAGCTGTTCTCAACGGGGAGAAACAGATGTTCTGAAGATGGCAGCATTGGGGGCTTAGGTGCTGTGTCAGTCAGGATGGGTTAGGGAATGCTGCTGTAACAAACAGTCCCCAAGTCTGAGTGCTTAAAAACAATATAGGTTCGCCTCTTCTCACACTGCCAGTCTATAGCAAGTCAGTTGGTGGCAGCGAGACCCTCCAGGAAGGACCCAGGATGAGGGTCTTGGATCTTGCGGGGTGACCAACAGCACCTGGTTCTTAAAGCTTCTTCCCAGAAGTGGCACATGGCGTTGGTGCTCAGATGTCATTGATGAAAGCCCAGCCACACCTCACTTCAAGTGGGTGGGGTGATGTAGTCCTGCGCGGTGCCCAGAAGGAGACGAGGAGTGAGCTGCATGTATATGGACGGCTTTGGTGTCCACCAGGGTGTGTCTTCACTCAGGGGGATGCTCTGTTTCTGTTCTAGTTCAGTCTCCGTATTTTATGGCCATACCGAGTGGTGCTTCTCAAGTTGACTTTGATACCTCTAGAGCAAGGTTTCTGGATGTTGTTGGATGCAGATTCTGACTTAGTAGGTCTGGGGTTAGGCCGGGGACTCTGTGTGTCTGATAGGCTCCCTTGGAGTTCAGCCCCAGCATGGGCCCATAGCTACTGAGACCAGGATGAGCTCTTACTGTTCTTTCAAATCAGCTCCCCCTCCACCAAGCTCTCCTGGCATTTGCCATGCTCCTGGGCACACTAGTGATACTTGGCCTGATCCCAGACTTCCTGTGATTTTTTTTTTTTCTTTGCGGTAAATACATCTGTCAACGTTTGGTTCAACAAAAACAAATATTTATATTTGAGCACCTACTGTGTATGCTAGGCTCTCTGCAAGGCCCAGTGGATACAGTCGAGGCCTGGAGCCAAGGTCTTCTCTGGGAGCCCTCAGGGATGTGCCAGCCCCCCTAGGTGACTCTGGCAGATGATTTCTCTAAAAAAAACTTCAGTTTCACAACTTGTTCTACTGGAACGAAAGCCTTTCCAGAAGTTTTGCATCCATTGTTCTTTCTCAAATGCCTTCATTTCTCCACTCTTCTCATTTGCTTGTCAGATGCACAGAGAACTCCCATATTCGTCAACAAAAAAACTAATTAAGTTGTAAAAACTCTTCAGAGATGATATTTTAAAATTTCTACAGAAATGAATCCTTGTCCTAATTTAATCATGACAGAGGCTCCTTATTTTAGCGATGGCTCATGGAAGAGTGTCATTTGTTTTTGATTCATAATATAAAGTAGAAATAGAAATAGGAAGTTGGAGGCCACTCTTCTCATTTAGCAAGTGTTTTACTGATAAATAGCTACAAGCTTTTGTTGTGTTTGAAGTGAAAAATGAAACTGTTGAGTTCTGGATAATCAAGGACATACTTCACAGAAAATCTACTCATCTGATGATGGTGTCGGTCAGTCCCTAAGTCGTGTCTGATTCTTTGTGACCTCATGGACTGCAGCATGCCAGCTTCCCTGTCCCTCGCTATTTCCTGGAGTTTGCCCACGTTCATGTCCATTGAGTCGGTGATGCTGTCCAACCACCTCATCCTTTGCTGCCCTCTTCTCCTTTTGCCTTCAACCTTTCCTAGCATCTCTACCAGCTAATCTTGTACTCAGTCTAGTATTTTTGTATTTATAAAGAAGGTTTTGGATGCCTGGGGCTTCCTGCTTGCTGTGGGCACATGGAATCCACCTGTGCAACATACCATGTAGGACATTAAGCCAGCACTTATAATATTAATGTGCATGCAAATCAAGGGGGCTTTTGTTCAGATGCAGATCTGGCTTCAGTGGGCCTGGGGTGGGGCCTGAGACTCTGCATTGTCTAACAAGCTTCCAGGTGCTGCTGGCCTCTGAGCCTCAATTTGAGTAGGAAAGCATTTGAGTGCCCTAAGGGGTTTTTAAGTTTGCAAGCCATGATTAAATTCTGGAATTAGATTGGATTTAGTTTACTTTTCTTTCTTCATGGGTTATGGAAGACTACATAGGGTCATGGAAAGAACACAGGTTTTGGAATTAGACCTCAATTTGAGTCTGTTTAATCTGAGAGGTTTGAAGATGGTAAAAAGGTAGGATGGTGGGCAGGAGGGTGTTATCTGGTGTTCCTATTTGCCCAGAGGGGTCTCTTGATCGCCATCATGGGTTGGAGGTGGGGCTTGGGAATGTTTCACCCTGGCTAGGTAAGGAAGAGAGGTGGCTGAGAGCTGAATGGTAGGCCCAGGGTCTTAACTACAGCATGCATGAACTTGACAGCATACAGAGAGCCCAGGGTGGTCTTGCCGGATACCAATGTGTTAGGAAAAACATGTCCCCACATCTCAAGGCACTTGATCCCATTCCAAGGGGATGCTGGATGTGTTGTGTGGTTTGGTTTGTGGGCTGGAATGTGAGCCCTGTGGCTACCATCAGTGTGGACACTCTGCTCAGGGGCAGGGACAGAACCTCCTCCAAATGGCTGAAGAGTGCAGGGTCAGGGTCTGGCAGCTCTGGGTTCAAATCCTGACTCAGACCCTGCTGCCTGAGACACCCTGGGCCAGTTGCAGAATCTGCGTAAGTTTCCTAGGGCTCCTGTGAGGTAGCCAGGTACCTTGTACACACTGTTAGTGGAGTCTACACCCCCCCATGTTCTGGGGATCATGCCAAGACCAATACTGAGAGCTACCGCTTTACCGGACTTCCATTGATGGGGGTGCTGCTGGGGTGAGAGGAAACTCCCTCTTTCCCTGGGCCCCTCTGAGATCAAGTACAGGGCTCCCTGGTTGCAGTCCTGTGGTCAGGGCCTTCCGAACCACAGGCAGAAGTCACCAGAGCCTCTTACTGAATGTAGATTTGGATTCTGAGGGTCTGGGGTGGGACCTGAGAGTCTGCATTTTTAAAAAGGTCTGACAAGGAGATGCTGCTTGTCTGGGGCCCACACTCTTAGAAGCACTGCCGGAGAGCACTTCTCTGGATTTTTCAGGACCCAGATCCTACTATTTAAAGCAAGTGAAGCTGCAGCCGCTGGCCAGTTCTGGTTTATTGGAAACTGCTGCATGATGGTTGTTGCTGCTCAGGCTGGGTTAATTAGTCTTAATTGCTTCTTACCTGGGTCTGATGGGCCTCTGGGTGCTCAGACGTTCCCCGAAGAGGCTCTTATAATGAGAAAAATGTCAGGAGAGGTGACGTGTCGGAGTTTGCTGAAGGATTTAGGCGTTCCTTTTCGTCTTTGCTGGTCCTGGGCCCACAGAAAGATTTGTTTCAAGGGCCTGGATGGGAAATTCTCTTCTGAAGGTGTTGCTGTGGGGCTTAGAACAACTGATGGTCTCAGAACTGGAGATGGAGTTAGTGCCGTAAAGCTGGCGTCTCCCACGGCCCCTGGATGCAGCCCTCAGGTCTACGTGGCTCTGCGCTTGGCCTGCCTCCTCTTGCCTGGATCACTGCCCTGGCCTCTGACCGCGCTGGCTCTGCCTTTGGTCCCTTGGTGATGTCCATTCTCCGTAGAAATGCCGTGGTGATTTCTCTAGCCAGTTCGGCCAAGGAACATTCCTGGTTAAGACTTTCCTTGGGTTTTTTTGTCTTCCTGATATAACATGACTTACCTTTGCTTATGCGTCCCCTCACTACCTGGACTCTGCCTCCCCTCCCGGTCACGTTTTTAGCCACTTCTCTGTATAGGCAAAGCTGGGAAGTAAGATTGTCACCTTGTATATAATGCACAGCAAGCCATACCAGGCCCTCCTGAAACAGGAGGGAAGAGGGCACGCACGGTCTTTAAAAGAGTGATACAGCCGTTGAGGATGTGAGGTAAACGAGTCAGAACCTACTAGACCCAAGATGGCGGAGGATTCCACTTCTGGCGCAAGATGGTGGATGACTTGACTTCCGGGTCATAGACCTCAAGCCTTATTATATGCTTATTGTAATATATTAGCACCTTAATGACATGCCACCAGATGCCATGACAGTTCTGAGGCTGACCATAAAAGGCCAAGATGGGCAGTGCCCCAATGCCTGGAAATCCCTGCCCCTTCTCCAAGATAGTTAGAATATTCTTCCCACTCATTAGCATACTAAATAACCCAGCCCATAAAAACTAACAACCCCAGTATTCTGGGGCCTGTTTCACTTTCCAAGACAGCTCTATTTTTCTGCAGCAGTTCTGGAGTCTTAGAATGGGAGTGTCCTCAGTTTGTAGACACTCTGGTGTGTTGGTGTTCAGGGCTGATCTGACCTGGGTTTGAGTACTGGCTGTGCGAAACTTGGGGCCAGTCGCTTTCCTGTCCTTGGACCTTAGTTTCTATGTCTTTAAGACCCATGTCAGGCTTCCCTGGTGGCTCAGTGGTAAAGAATGCGTCCGCCAATGCAGGAGAGGTGGGTTCAATTCCTGGGTTGGGAAGGAAATGGCAACCTTTTCCTTCCCAAGGAAATGACAATCCTACTTCCCTTCTACCCCCTGGAGAAGGAAATGGCAACCTACTCCAGTATTCTTGCTTGGGAAATCCCATGGACAGAGGAGCCTGGCAGGCTACAGTACAGATCGCAAAGGAGTCAGACACGGCTAGCGACTGAATAGCAAGACCCGTATCAGAGGATCGTTGTGCAAGTTAGAGTTGTCTCCTTTGATGTCAGTGCTCTGCAAAGAGCCTGGTGTCAGGGAGCCGGATGTGCTTGTGGCCATCTATCACTCAGGGTTCTGGCTATTATTTTCTTAGTAAAAGAAACCTGCTTCCCTGAGCATCAGTTCAAACCTCTTGGTCACCATTTCTGATGGAGACCTTGTCTCTCTGGCTCTTGTCACCTTAATTCAGTTTCCATCTTGGTTCTTCCAAGTTAAGTCTCTTTCCGTCAGGTTTCAGGTCATCATTGAAGATGTGTTTACAGGAGGATCACTGCCTTTCTGTGGATGGACCCTTTGTCATGGTGCATTTCGACCACAAACTTAAGCCAGAAATTCCTTTCTTGAAATGTCACAGTTGTCTGACTCTCCTCCCATCCGGATTCTCTCTGAATGTGATAAACCTGCCTGGGAGTGACCAAGATTAGAATCTTAGCTGGAGGTCAGCAGTCCAGGGGAATTTTATCTTAGAGCCTACGGCAGATAAACCCACTTATAAGGGCAGGTTTTTTTTTGCAGAAGATTGCCTCCTGAGGCCTGTGGGTAGGGTCCTGCTCAGAGTGAGGGGGTCACAGGACCCGTGGATGTTTTCAAGCTGATGTGTTTGCTACGTGGCCCTCTATTCCTTCTTTCGGCCAGCCAGCTGCCGAATTTCTGAGCATGGCTGCTGTAGGTTCTTTGCAGGTAGAACGGAAGCACAGTAGTGGGAGATTCTGCCTGTGCCCTGTACCCCTCCACCCTGGCTCCATAAGCTGATTCTCTGGCAGCACTTGCAGGGCTTTCTGCTCATTGTTGTCCCCTCTTTGCATTCCCCCATGAACCAGGCACAGAGAAAGCCTGCTTTCTGTGCTCACGACAGCTCCCTCCCCCCACCCGCCACAGAGAGGGCAGGGAGGGTTTTTTTTTTTTTTTTAACCTTTATTTATTTATTTATTTATTCTGAGCAGCATGCAAGATCTTAGTTCCCTGACCAGGAATTGAACCTGTGCTCCCTGCAGTTGGAAGCACAGAGTCTTAACCGCTGGACCACCAGAGAAGTCCCTGTTTTCCCGCTTCTGACTCTTCTTTTGAAAAGAGGAGATAATCTGGTCTTCAGGGAAAAAAGGAGTATCAGTGTGAATCTTTTAATTGTTCACTTGCCACTCGGGCCAGATGACTGATGCACACCATCTGGGAATTTGGGATCAGAGAGACAGGGAGCTAAGGTTTCTGGAGGTTCATACGGACAGCCATGGGATGAGACCTGATCTGTGCGTGCCCTCAAGGAGCCCTGTGGTGGGCGTGGCTGTGGAGAGCCTGGTGTTGTTGAGAATTTCAGACCTGCCTCCTCTGCCTCCCTGAGGAGAAAACATTCTGAATTAAATTGTAGCCACGCCTCTTCCTCCTTTGTGCAGGGTCCTCTGTGGAGCCATTTCGAGTGTGTTCAGCATGTGGGGAGGGACTAGCCTGGCCAAAGCAATACCAGTCATTCCAGGGAGATTGTGGAGCCAGCTCTGGCCTGAGCCCTTTGCCCCGACTATGCCCCTGGTCCAAGAAGATGACTGCTGGTGCATGAATGGAGGCAGGGGAGCTGGAGCTGGCCTGAAGTCTGCGTCTCCCAGACCTGGGGTTCTCTGGTGCTGGTTCCTGGGATCTGACACAGTGCTGCTCTTCCAGGGACTATGGCTTGATCATTCTCCTGTTCAAGTGACTCCCAGGATTCCTCCAAGAAACCTGAGCACTCTGGGGGACAGTTTGAAAAGCGCAGTCTCTCGGTCCACTAAATGCCAACCCTCTTCTCTGCCCATCAGAATCACTTTCAGTTCAGTTCAGTTGCTCAGTCGTGTCTGACTCTTTGTGACCCCGTGGAATGCAGCATGCCAGGGCTCCCTGTCCGTTGCCAACTCCCAGAGTTTACTCAGACTCATGACCATTGAGTGGATGATGCCATCTCATCCTCTGTTGTTCCCTTCTCCTCCTGCCTTCAATCTTTCCCAGCATCAGGGTTTTTTCAAATGAGTCAGTTCTTCGCATCAGGATCACTTTAGAGGATGCCAACTCGAGTGCCATTCCGCGGTGCTTCTGAATTGAGTGCCAGGGCATGGTCAGGGTGCCCTGTTACTCTAGGTGGCTGGTCTGTTTTTTAATCAGTCCTGGGGAAATGATTTCTCAAGGAAGCAGCAGAAGGTGTAAATTATGTTTCACTGAAAATCATCAAGACTATATTCAGCTACAGCAGCAAGTCTCTTGCAAATAGGGACTGATGTGAGATGCAAACAGGTTGGAAAGAGTCACAGTGAGGACCTGCAGCTGGCTTGATTGACGGTCACAGAGGCACGTGCACTTGGCTTTCTCCTGTTTATAGGG
>NW_011494752.1:14050383-14051878 GCF_000754665.1 Bison bison bison
GGAGAGGGATGGAAAAGCAACAATTATTCTCAGAGAGCTGTACCCCAAGGGGGACGGTTTTAAGGTGACTGACATCCACCTTGGAGTGGACGAGTTTTCTGTTAACCTGCTTCTTAGTAAGTATTCCTTGTATTTCCACTGAGCCAGGAATGCTGGGCTTAGGGCCGGTGTCCCCACTCTGCCCTAGCCTCTTGTTGCCGTCCACAATGTCCTTCTGAGTCCAACAGAACCCTCTCCACTGGCTCCCTGCCATCCCTGTGTGAGGGTGCTCCTTGTGGGGATGAGCACGGGGCTTCATAAACCTACCCCCGCCTCCTCACTTGCCCTCTCCTGGCGCCCAACTCTGCACACCCTGCCTTTGCACGGCTGCACCTCTCTCTGGGGTCCCTTCCCCCTCCGGCCTGTCTGGGGAATGATAATCCGCCTCCAGACCCAGCCCAAGTATGGCCCTTGACCTCTCCCCAGGCAAGCAGGTCATTCTTCCTTGGAGTTTGCTCAAACTCACGTCCATTGAGTCAGTGATGCCATCCAGCCATCTCATCCTCTGTCGTCCCCTTCTCCTCCTGCCCCCAATCCCTCCCAGCATCAGAATCTTTTCCAATGAGTCAACTCTTTGCATGAGGTAGCCAAAGAACTGGGGTTTCAGCTTTAGCATCATTCCTTCCAAAGAAATCCCAGGGCTGATCTCCTTCAGAATGGACTGGTTGGATCTCCTTGCAGTCCAAGGGACTCTCAAGAGTCTTCTCCAACACCACAGTTCAAAAGCATCAATTCTTCGGCGCTCAGCCTTCTTCACAGTCCAACTCTTACCTCCATACATGACCGCAGGAAAAACCATAGCCTTGACTGGACAGAACTTTGTTGGCAAAGTGATGTCTCTGCTTTTGAATATGCTGTCTAGGTTTGTCATAACTTTCCCTCCAAAGAGTAAGCACCTTTTAACTTCATGGCTGCAGTCACCATCTGCAGTGATTTTGGAGCCCAGAAAAATAAAGTCTGACACTGTTTCCACTGTTTCCCCATCTATTTCCCATGAAGTCATGGGACCGGATGCCATGATCTTCATTTTCTGAATGTTGAGCTTTAAGCCAACTTTTTCACTCTGCACTTTCACTTTCATCAAGAGGCTTTTGAGTTCCTCTTCACTTTCTGCCATAATGGTGGTGTCATCTGCATATCTGAGGTTATTGATATTTCTCCCGGCAATCTTGATTCCAGCTTGTGTTTCTTCCAGTCCAGCGTTTCTCATGATGTACTCTGCATAGAAGTTAAATAAGCCTGGGTGACAATATGCAGCCTTGACGTACTCCTTTTAGTATTTGGAACCAGGCTGTTGTTCCATGTCCTGTTCTAACTGTTGCTTCCTGACCTGCATACAAATTTCTCAAGAGGCAGATAAGGTGGTCTGGTATTCCCATCTCTTTCAGAATTTTCCACAGTTTATTGTGATCCACACAGTCAAAGGCTTTGGCATAGTCAATAAAGCAGAAATAGA
>NW_011494752.1:14051978-14052756 GCF_000754665.1 Bison bison bison
ACTCCTTTTCCTATTTGGAACCAGTCTGTTGTTCCATGTCCTGTTCTAACTGTTGCTTCCTGACCTGCATACAAATTTCTCAAGAGGCAGATAAGGTGGTCTGGTATTCCCATCTCTTTCAGAATTTTCCACAGTTTATTGTGATCCACACAGTCAAAGGCTTTGGCATAGTCAATAAAGCAGAAATAGATGTCTTTCTGGAACTCTCTTGCTTTTTCCATGATCCAGCGGATGTTGGCAATTTGATCTCTGGTTCCTCTGCCTTTTCTAAAACCAACTTGAACATCAGGAAGTTCACGGTTCACATATTGCTGAAGCCTGGCTTGGAGAATTTTGAGCATTACTTTACTAGCATGTGAGATGAGTGCAATTGTGCGGTAGTTTGAGCATTCTTTGGCATTGCCTGTCTTTGGGATTGGAATGAAAACTGACCTTTTCCAGTCCTGTGGTCACTGCTGAGTTTTCCAAATTTGCTGGCATATTGAGTGCAGCACTTTCACAGCATCCTCTTTCAGGATTGAAACAGCTCCACTGGAATTCCATCACCTCCACTAGCTTTGTTCATAGTGATGCTTTCTAAGGCCCACTTGACTTCACATTCCAGGATGTCTGGCTCTAGGTCAGTGATAACACCATCGTGATTATCTGGGTCGTGAAGATCTTTTTTTGTATAGTTCTTCTGTGTATTCTTGTCACCTCTTCTTAATATCTTCTGCTTCTGTTAGGTCCATACCATTTCTGTCCTTTATCGAGCCCATCTTTGCATGAAATGTTCCCT
>NW_011494752.1:14052856-14068075 GCF_000754665.1 Bison bison bison
TGGGGGTGGTCTTGATCCCTGTGTCCTGTACAATGTCACGAACCTCATTCCATAGCTCATCAGGCACTCTATCTATCAGATCTAGGCCCTTAAATCTATTTCTCACTTCCACTGTATAATCATAAGCCGACTCCTATAGGGCCCTAAACCTATATTTGGGTGGGAGACTTATTTATATAATTTTATGTGGTATTGACATATAACAAGGCTGAGCACCAAAGAATTGTTGCCTTCGAACTGTGGTGCTGGAGAAGACTCTTGAGAGTTTCTTGGATAGCAAGGAGGTCAAACTAGTCGGTCCTAAAGGAAATCAACCCTGAGTATTCATTGGAAGGACTGATGCTGAAACAAGCTCCAGTACTTTGGCCACCTGATGTGAAGAGCCGACTCATTGGAAACGACCATGATGCTGGGGAATATTGAGGGCAGGAGGAGAAGGGGACGACAGAGGATGAGATGGTTGGATGGCATCACTGACTCAATGGACGTGAGTTTGAGCAAACTCCAGGAAGTGGTGAAGGACGGGGAAGCCTGCTGTGCTGCAGTCCATGGAGTTGCAAGGAGTCGGATAGAACTGAACAACAACATGTGAGATCAACACTTTGGATGTGGCGGTTGTCCTGGTTTTCTCCTTCACACGTGTCCCCTTGTGAACACATGATATGTTTCAGATCCTACACTAGAGTATGAGCCCCACGAGGACAGAGCTGTGCATCAGGTTTGTTCGCTGTTGGATCCCTAAAACTCAGCACACATGAGGGCTTGTGTAGAAGCTGGAATGTCTTTTGGATGAATTCTGTCTGAAACAATGGCCTGAAAGTCAAATACCTCACTCTGGGTCTAAACCCAGAATTTTTAATTAAAATCACTGGTTTTCTGTGTTCAGCTCTCTGCTTCAGGCTCACCCCACAAGGTGGCTTCCTGCTCTGTGTCCTCTGTCTCTCTCATCTCTACCCAGCCACCAAAGGTGATTAAAATGTATTGAAAATCAGAAAAGAGTTAATTTATTAGTTTTTCTTGACTCTCGGTGGGCTGAGCCACAGATTATGTTAAGCTAGGTCGTATCAGTCAATGAGTTTGAGTGCTGTGACCTTCCCACGGGTTAACCCAGTGAGGCCAGGGATTTGCTTACTGCAGCATGCCTGACACCGATGACAGTGGCTGGTCCAGAGCTTGGGACTTACTCATATTTAGGAAATCAGCGATTCCACCAGTATAAAGGTGAAGTGAAGGTGTTAGTCTCTCAATCGTATCCGACTCTGGCATGTGCCTCATGGACTGTAGCCCGCCAGGCTCCCCGTCCATGGGGTTTCCCAGGCAAGAATACTGGAGTGGGTTGCCATTCCCTTCTCCGGGGGATCTTCCTGACCCAGGGATTGAACCCAGGTCTCCTGCCTTGCAGGCAGATTCTTTACCATCTGAGCCATCAATATAAGGGGCAGACAGGTAAATGCGTGGCATTTCCTGGTGGGGTCAGCTGCAGTCTTTCTGCAGGAAAGCCACCCCGTGCCTCCAGGCTCCCATTGTCCCTGATCACTGGCCTGTTTTCCTCCTCAGGCTGCTGCTGGTGGTCCCTTGTCTGCAGCCCCCTGATAAAGGCACCCTTACCTCCTCAGTGTAAGAGAAGAGGTCTGCTTCTATACAGCACAGCTTGGCTGGTCTGGTGTGTGGAGAGGGCCCCTTTATTTGGAGAAACTCATGACTTGCCTGGGAATTTTTGACTCCTTTATCTTCCTCTTCCTCTGCATCTGGTTTTCTCATTTTTGTTTTTATCCCTGACTGCCTTTAAAAAAAGTGTGGTTAAACTCACACACCACATCACACTTTACCATTTTAAAGTATACAGTTCAGTGGCATTTAATACATTCGCAGTGTTGTGCAGCCACTGCTGTCCTGTTCCAGAACATTCTCATAATCCCCTAAAGAAACCCTGTACCCGTTAAGCAGTCATTTCCCATCCCCCTACACTCCCCAGTCCCTGCCAACCACTCATCTCTTTTCTGTCTATGGACTTGCCTGTTCTAGGCATTTCATATCAATGGAACCAAACAACGTGTGCTCTTCTTGTGTCTCGTTTATTTCACTTATCTTGATGTCTCTGTGGTTCATCCATGTTTCAGCATGTGTCAGGACTTCATTCCTTTTCATGGCTGAATAATATTACATCATAAGGATTCACCACGTTTGCATATCATCAGCTGATGATCCTGTGGATCGTTGCCATATTTTGGCTGTCGTGACTAGTACCATTCACTACTACTGTCTCTGGTTCTGCTTCCAAATGCTCTTTAATTTTATGTCCAGAATGCATAGGTTACCTCTGGTGGCAAAAGCATTGTAAAATGAGAAGGCAGAGTCCTGGTGCTCCGTTCTCCCTCCATCTCTGAGATTGTGTCAAGCCTCAGTTTGCTCATTTCCAAAAAGGGTGTAGGATTCTCAGCCTTCCTTACTCAGCCAGAATGTTGTATGAGGCACATGTCGTAGAATATGAGTTTAAGCCTTTTCCAAGCTGGGAAGTCTGATGTCAAATGAGAGTCACTGATGTTCCTCATTTTTTCCTATGCTTTTTCTCACTTTCTGTTTATCTCTCTGCTTCCTCTTTTTTCTTTATTTTGCTAACGGCTGCCCTTGGATTCCCTTTTCCTTTCTTCTCATTTCCTCTTTCTTCAGCTGGCTAGGGATGTAGGAGGTGGTCTTCTGTCCATTGATGTGCTGGAGATGAACAAGATGATGGATGTAATATGGGCATCCTTGGAAAGGGAGGGTGGTGGGTGGCAGAAGCTGGCAGTTAGCAGAACTGGCTGGGGATGGGGTAAAGTCAGCCACGGCTGGACCCAGTGGTAGAACATGGGCTGAGACATTCCTGCCGTTCTCTTGGCCTTGGCTTTAGAGACTCCATTTACAGGCAGTTTTGAGGCCTTTTGCAGTCCATAAAGTAGCTGGTTTGATGGATACTTAGGCAGATATTAGAATCCAAATAAGCAGACCCAAGGGACACTTGGTGGAAAGCTGCAGATGGAGGCTATGCTTTTCATGGTGTTTTACTTTGCAAATGCTACATCTTCTGCAGTCCTGCATGTGCTGTTTTCCCAACTGAAGTTTAAGCTTCTTGAAGGCAAGGGTGATGGTCCTCTTTTTTATTTCTATCCCCTGCGCTTGCACATGGTGTCCTTCAGAGATTCTGGACATAAGTGGTGTTGAATGTATGTGATAAGAACTTTGTTTAGTCCTACAGTGGTTGCAGGGGGCTTCCACATGGAAGTTTTCATGTGTCTTCTCAACAGCCTGGCAAGGTGAATTCTGTTTCTCAAATCTACAAACTTAAGGCTTAGAGAGGTTATGGAACTTGCTCTGAATACACAGCCAGCTGGAGGGGCTGTTGGCTTCCTGGTTGCGGCAGCAGGGAGGTTTTACATCAGATAAGAACCATGTGGCAGCACTTATTCGGGGAGATGGGAAATCAATCCTTGTGCAGTTAGACCCCATTCATTTTGGAGATTTTTTTTTTTTTTTTCTGGACACCTTAGAATTTCCGAGTCCAGAAGAAGTTCTGTTGGAGTTGCAGGTGGCCTTCCCTATTAGTCAGGATAGATTCCTCTTTTCTCAACAAACTTTAGAGACGCCTCAAGGAAAGCTGATATCGTGCTACGTTGGTGTGTTCCTCATTTGCTACCAGCGGGGCTGATTTAAGGAACTGTTGTCATTCCTGGTGACAGCCTTGGAGCCAGCTCTCAATGATGTTGCCATTTGGAACAGGGTTCTTGGGTCACTGTCGGCATGCTGGGTTGGATGAAGTCTCTGAGAAGTCTGGCTCCGATGGGGTCTTGCAGGAGGGATGAGTGTTTTGGAGTGAGAGAGCCTATGGGGAGAGCGTGCCTGGAGGAAATTGGGTCAAGATGTTTGGTTTTAACACCTCTGATTTTCTTCCAAATCGGAGAAGGAAAGGATTCTAACTTAAGGGATGAAGGGAGATTTAGAGTTTTCCGTGAATAGAGCTCAGAGCTCCTTGGAGCCTAGGTTCTTCATGGCTCAGGTGAAGCTGCAGAGGGAAAAGCCATGCCTGGCATTTAGGAGAGCCATGTGCTTGGCTGGGCATATTGCTGAGCTTAGAAACCACATGAACTGGTAGGGTTCATGCTCAGCCACAGAAAGTGCCACTGCCTTTGAGTTGTTCAGGAACCTGTGTATATGTATTGTTGGGGAGGTGGAATTTTTAAGCTTAGAGATCTTCCCCAAGGTGACAGAACCACTGAGTATAGTTAAAGGGCACTTCCTGCCCATTGGAATCCTTAGGCGTGTTAACAAGATAAGTTCAGGGCATCATGGACTTTGCATTCTAGTGTCCATGGGGTCACAAAGAGTCAGACACAACTGAGTGACTTCACTCCCTCACTCACTGAAGGCAGCAGACCATAAACAAAACTAAGCAGGGTGATGACTAAGAAAATTTGAACCGGATGGGCAAGGAAGGTCTTATTAGGAGAGGACATTTGAGCAAAAGCTCTGGAGGAGGGAGTAAGACTTTGGATTTCTGGGAGAAGATTGTTCTAGCCAGAAGGCAGAGGGGGAACAGCCAGTGCAAAGGCCCTGTGGCCTGAGCATACTTTGAGTTCAGAGCAGCAAGATCAGGGTGGCCGGGCCAGGTGAGGAGCTGGGTGTGGGGTAGGGAGTATTGGACGTGGAGGGCATCAGGGCAGGTGGGCCTTGGAGACCCTCAGGAGGTCCTAAGTTTTACTTTGGTGTTCTAGGGGGAACTGTTAAGTAGAGATTTGATGTGACCTGATTTATTTATTTTTCCCCCGTTTTATTTACTTATTTTTGACTGTGCTGGGTCTTCACTGCTACACGAGCTTTTCTCCAGTTGTGGCGAGTGGGAACTCTCTCTAGTTGTGGTGTTTGGACTTCTCATTGCCGTGGCTTCTCTCGTGGAGCATGGGCTCCAGGGCGTGCAAGCTTCAGTAATGGTGGAGCACAGGCTCACTAGTTGTGGCTCCCAGGCTCTGGAGCACAGGCTCTCGTTGTGGTGCACGGGCTTAGTTGCTCTGAGGCACCTGGGATCTTCCCAGACCAAGGATTGAACCCATGTCTCCTGCGTTGGCAGGCGGGTTCTTTACCACTCAGCCACCAGGGAAGGCCTGCTTTTCTGTTTACAAGAGTCACTGTGCTGCTTTAAGAATGGGTGTGGGGGATGCAGATGGAATGGGGGGGAGAGTGAAAAGAAGGAGATGAGTAAAGACATCATCGCAGCAATACAAGTGAGGGGTGATGACGGCTTTGACCAGGGTTGCATAGTTGGATTTTGGCTGTAGTTTGAAGGCAAAACCAGTGGGATCTGGTGATGGATTGGATGTGTAAGGTTTGAAGAGAGCTTAAAGATGAATTCAAGGTTTTTTGTTTAAGTGACTGGATGGAAGGAGCTGGTACTAAATGAGAAGGTGAGGACTGGAAGTTGTGGATATTGGGAGGATATCAAGAGTTTGGGCGTGTCAAGTTTCAGATTCCTATGTATAGTCGAGTCATGATAGTGAGTAGGTGTTTGAAAAGAGGATGCTTGAATTCAGGGGAGAAGTTGGCTGCTATTGTGACTTTGAAGTCTTTCTGGTGTAGATGGTCTTTCAAGCTGCTGTTCTGAATGAGGTCGCCCGGGGAGTTCTATGGATAGAGAAGCAGGCCAGGGGTGGGGCCCAGAGACACCCTAAAGAGGGTGAGGAGGAAACCAACCTCAAAGGAGAAGGTTCAGCCATGGGGAAGATGGGAGGGAAACCAGAAGACCAGAGCAACTTCATTGAGCTCTGAGACTGCAGCTCAGGGTCCTTGAGACTGGGGGCTCTCAACTAGGCAGCATTAAGTACACCATGCCTGTGTGCGCCTGCGCAGTCGCGTCCGACTCTCTGCATGGACTGTAGCCGGCCAGGCTCCTCTGTCCGTGAGATTTCCCAGGCAAGAATACTGGAGCTGTTGCCATTTCCTTCTCTAGGGCATCTTTTTGACCTAGGGCTCAAACCCGCATCTACTGCATTGATAGGCAGATTCGTTGCCACTGAGCCACTTGAGAAGCCCATTAAGCACTAGGCACACCCCAAACAGTGTTTGAGATGAAGTTTGCAGGTTATAGGATGATTAGAATTTTCTTCTGATTTTTGTATCCTTTTGGGTCAAGCACAGTCATCTTAGCATGGCTTTAGTCATATTTGCATTTTCTGTAATCCCCCCACCCTCACGGCTAGGCCTCACTGGCAGCCTCATCCACAGATAGTTTGGGGAAGGAGCTTTTAATTATTAAGTTTTAACCACACAAATCACACATGAATTAAACTTTACATCCACAACGGGTGGGCTTCCCAGGTGGCGCAGTGGTAAAGAATCCACCTGCCAATGCAGGAGATGTGGGTTTGATCCCTGAGTCAGGAAGATCCCCTGGAGGGGGAAATGGCAACCCACTCCAGGGTTCTTGGGTGGAAAATTCCGTGGACAGAGGAGTCCATGGCGGGCTACAGTCCATGGGGTCGCAAAGAGCCCAACACAACTGAGCGTGCACACATACTCCACAGTGGGTGGAAGGGAATTATATTTTGGATGGCAAGGATGTTCCAGGTCTTATTTGTGGTTTGTGACCATCCAGAGGCTATTTTTTGAGGAAAGATTTCCAAGTAAGCTGAGAACATCAGTACACCTCACCCTAAGCACCTCAGCATACTGAGGTGGTTAGTAACACTACTAACCACAGTACCGTGTTGGCAGTTATTTTATTCTTTTGAGGTTAAATTTGCATACTGTCAAGTGCGTATATTCTAAGAGTCATTTGTTGAGTTTTGACAACTGCCTACATCTGTGCAGCCCCAGACCCTATCAAGTTCCAGAACATGACTGTCACCCACAGGCCCCTTCCTCTTTTGGCCCTCACCCTCACCCACCAGAAGCAACCTTGGCTCTGATTTTTTTTTTTTTTTCCTACTCTAGAGTCTCACTGTGGTTTTAATTTGCATCTTCCCAATGACTAATGATGCTTCTCACCTTTTAAGATACTTACAGGCCATTAGGGTTCCCTCTCCCATTAACATGTCTAAGGATGACTTTTAATTTGAGGGTGGGGGACCCATGAGGGAAGGAGTCCAGTTGATTGGCAGGGGTACCAGGAGTATATTCTTGTAACAATATGATTCCAAGGTGTCTGCCATTAACTGAATGGCATACCCTATGAGACTTTCCAACAAGGAAATGCTGATATGTTAAGAAATCCAAAAACCAGGTGGAGGAGTGAAAATTTGAAGCTTGTCACTCAAAGCCTTATCTTCTAATCATTTCCAGTTATAGGACTTTGCTTCCAATGACTGTCAGTCCAGCAGAAGGACTCAAAATCATTAGCAGATTCATAAAGAGATTTGACCAACAGCTGCTAGAGGAAGTGTGGCTTTGAGTTCCCCATGCTGGTGTCAGACTGGTCCTCGTATTGTCAGGCGAGGGTGCTGGTGTAGGCGTGGAGGTTCCCAGGGCAGTTGACAGCAAGGGATTTAAAAAAAAATTTCCCTGGTAAACTGCAAGGTTGACTTATCTTGCATTTTAGAGCTTCAGGTCTCGCCCCATCCTTTGTGGGCAAGGAGTCTGGTTTTGCTGTAGGCTTATAAGTGGTGGGTATTGGGTTGACCAAACAGTCCATTAGGGTTTTTCCATAACATCTGACGGAAAAACCTGAACGAACTTTTTGGCCCACCCAGTATTTCCTCCTCCTCCTCGGGCCCCATCTGTCTGATCACGCAGCTGGACACATGTGGCCTTGTGACAAAGAGTGGGCTCTACTGGGGGGGGGAAGTGAGGTCACCCACATCCTCACTTAGTTCTGTGTCTTATCAGCTGTCATTTTCTAAAGGAGCTATTGGTTGGGGGGTGGGGGAGGGAAGGTGGTCACCAGAATGTTCTTCCAAGGAACCTGTCCTCAGTGACAGCCGTGTCTGAATTGCACCACTGAACGGTGTATCCATCAGAGTGTGGAGGGCAAAGAAACCTCTTAATTGTGGAGGCAGTGAGGAGTTTAAAGAAGGGACTTTTCCCAGAGATGTAGGTGGACTAGGGGATGGTGAAGCAGGCCCTGGGAGGCAAGGGGAAGGAGTGGTGACAGGAAGCTGGAGAGAGGTCTGCAGCTGGAGGGGCGAACTGATAGAAAGATGTTGCAACCAACCACAGCCCACAGAGAGGGAGCAGGTGGAAATGCCCGGATCTCGTTCTTCTCCTGAACCCTCACCTCCCACCTGTCTCCCCCACTGGCTGATCCCCCTTGTTAACCAGTGGACAGGGGAGTCCTTAGCTGCAGTTCACGCAGGCTGGCCTCCCAGTGCACAGAGCAGGGAGAAGGGCCAGTACAGATGCCAGCATGCAGGTGGAGAGTCACCAGCCCAGAGGTGTTTTCCAGACCTTGTCTCATGTTAAAATGGCACTTACTTGCTTTTGGAGAAGGACATTTAAAACCCTCTTGGAGAATTCTTGGAGAATTCAGAAGAGAGCCTGGAAACTGATATGAGATAAAATGCAAATACAGAGTATGTGGATCTTGAACATAGAGATCTTCCTCAGCTTGCTTTTAAGTCAGGAAACATGGCAGAGGGGTCCTGTGGTTCGTGTTGTCAAGGGGCTGGGTGGAGCGGAGGCGCCTTGGAGGGATTGTGGGTCTGGGAGGTGGGGTGAGCCAGAAGGACCTCCCTGGGCTGGAGGTAGCTGGCAAGTCCACTCCTGTTGTTCAGTTGCTAAGTTGTATCTGACTCCTTGCCACCCCATGGATAGTAGCCCGCCAGCTTCCTCTGTCCATGGGATTCTCCAGGCAAGAATACTGGAGTGGGTTGCCATTTTCTCCTCAAGGGCATCTTCCCAACCCAGGGATCGAACCCTAGTCACCTGCATTGGCAGGCGGGTTCTTAACCACTGAGTCACCTAGGAACCCTGGGAAGTCTACTTACTGCTACTGCTAAGTCACTTCAGTTGTGTCCGACTCTGTGCGACCCCATAGACGGCAGCCCACCAGGCTCCCCTGTCCCTGAGATTCTCCAGGCAAGAACACTGGAGTGGGTTGCCATTTCCTTCTCCAATGCATGAAAGTGAAAAGTGAAAGTGAAGTCAAAAGCTCAGTCGTGTCTGACTCCTAGTGACCCCATGGACTTCAGCCCACCAGGCCCCTCTGTCCATGGGATTTTCCAGGCAAGAGTACTGGAGTGGGATGCCATTGCCTTCTCAGAGTCTACTTACTAGGGAAATACAATTACATATCAAAAAGAGAGGGAGAGGGATGTCCCCAGCGGCCCAGGGGTAGGACTTGGTGCTTTGACTGCTGAGGGTGCATGTTCAATCCCTGGTCAAGGAACTAAGATCCCACAAGTTGCACAGTATGGCCGAAACAAAACAAAAGAGATGGCGAGAGAGGAAGGTCATGGCAGAGCCTAGGTTGTACTGAACAAGAAGGAAAACTCAACTCAGAGTGGAGAAGCAGCCAGCCAGGTCAAAGGTGAAGAACCCAGTCTCTAGACTGGCTTGTGGAACATGAAATACAAGGGCCAGGAGGAGGAAGGCTGTGAAGTGAGCTGAGCCTAAGTCAGTTCCTGGTGGGAGAGGTTATTCCGTGGAATCTCGACTCCAGGTGATGCTTAGCCATGGCTGTGGAGGATAATGGTCCAGAGTGTGGGGTTCTGCTGCCACGTAGTAGCTGTGGGACCACAGGAGGGTTACTTAACCTTTTTGTATCTCAGATTTCTCATCTGGTAATGAGACCATTTTAATACCCATCTCATAGGGTTGTATTAAAGTTCTAGTAAGTCAGTAGACATAAACCTTAAAATTATGCCCAGCATAGAGTAATTGGGCTTCCCTGGTAGCTCAGTTGGTAAAGAATCTGCCTGCAATGCAGGAGACCCGGGTTTGATCCCTGGGTAAGGAAGATCCCCTAGAGAAGGAAATGGCAATCCACTCCGATATTCTTGCCTGGAAAATCCCATGGACAGAGGAGCTGGCAGGCTACAGTCCATGGAGTTGCTGGTAGTCAGACACGACTTAGCAACTAAACCACCACCACCACCACCACCACGGAGTAATTGGGCAATTAGTGTTATCTGTTAACATGATTGTCATTTGAAAAAATATTGTTCCAGCCTCAGGAATTAAACCAGCATCCCCTGGAGGTAGGGCTTAAGCGTTATGCTATTTTTAAAGCTCCCTGGTGAGTTGCTGAAAACCATAAGCCACTGCTTTGTGGTTTAACCTTCAGGTTCTCTGAAGGCTGCTTCTGAACTGGAAAGGACCAAGTGGAACAGTTTTGGGGGCAGGGAGAAAGAGAAGAGAGGTCCCACCAGGGAGGAGAAAGTGGAGAAAAGCTGTGATCCAAACTGATCTTTGAGATCAACTGGGATCCTTGAGATCGCAGCAGACAGTGAGCCAGAGAAATTGGCTTGAGTTAGCATCTATTTGGAAGCTGCCTTTTGTCACAGAGGTGGCTTTTTGAAGCACAGCAGTCATTTACACTTCAATATGAACAGGTACTAGGATTCTCTGGTTTTGAATAGGGTACAGTTGGGGGACTTTAGGAGGGCACGGGTATCAGAAGGAAGAGTGTTGGGGAAAGGGAGGTGGAGGAAGAGGAGAACTTTTTACATCAATGTTTTCTCATCTTGAAGAGTCAGTGGTAGGTAGGATTTAGGACTGGAGGTTCCATGAAGCTTCGTGGAGATGAGTTTTAGGGGTGTTTATGTGTGTATGGCTTAGGTAGGGGTTGATGGTGGTGCCCCTTTTATGAAACACTTCTACAGGGTAGGTTTCCCAGAACACAGTGCAATAAACATCTTTTTTCAACTGTAATGAAGATATTGTACAGGTGGCTTGGAGCATCACAGATCAGTAGCCTCTTGGAAAGTATGCAAGAGGCACCTGACATACACCTCCCTGAACTGGCACTGTTAAAGCCCATGTGTTAAGAGAGAGGTCCTTGAAGGCAGGGACTATCTCTCTTTCTTCTGTGATTTTTATTTATTTTTTTAACTTTATGTGTTTGTTTTTTTTTCTTTTTTTAAAATTTTATTTTATTTTTAAACTTTACATAATTGTATTAGTTTTGCCAAATATCAAAATGAATCCATCACAGGTATACATGTGCTCCCCATCCTGAACCCTCCTCCCTCCCCATACCATCCCTCTGGGTCGTCCCAGTGCACTAGCCCCAAGCATCCAGTATCGTGCATTGAACCTGGACTGGCATCTCGTTTCATACATGATATTTTACATGTTTCAATGCCATTCTCCCAAATTTTCCCACCCTCTCCCTCTCCCACAGAGTCCATAAGACTGTTCTATACATCAGTGTCTCTTTTGCTGTCTCGTACACAGGGTTATTGTTCTCATCTTTCTAAATTCCATATATATGCGTTAGTATACTGTATTGGTGTTTTTCCTTCTGGCTTACTTCACTCTGTATAATAGGCTCCAGTTTCATCCACCTCATTAGAACTGATTCAAATGAATTCTTTTTAATGGCTGAGTAATACTCCATTGTGTATATGTACCACAGCTTTCTTATCCATTCATCTGCTGATGGACATCTAGGTTGCTTCCATGTCCTGGCTATTATAAACAGTGCTGCGATGAACATTGGGGTACACGTGTCTCTTTCCCTTCTGGTTTCCTCAGTGTGTATGCCCAACAGTGGGATTGCTGGATCATAAGGCAGTTCTATTTTTTTAACTTTAAAATTATTAATTTATTTATTTTGGCCAGAGTTCGGGATCTTAGTTCCTGGATGAGGGATCAAACCTGCACCCTCTGCAGCAGAAGTGCAGAGTCTTAACCACTGGACAGCCAGGAAGCCCCTCTTCTGTGATTTTTATTTTTTATTTATTTATTATTATTTTTTTACTTTTTAGTCTTTTTATTTATTTTTTTTACTTCTTTTTATTATTATTATTTTTTACTTTACAATATTGTATTGGTTTTGTCTTCTGTGATTTTTAATATGATCTCTTGTACCTGGGCACTGAGAGTTGAAGAATTTATACTTGAGTTTACATCTTGACTGTGTGACCTTGACTGAGACACTTGGTCGAGGTGGACCTGATTTTGTCAGATGTAAAATTAAGCTATCAATAATGAGAGCTGTAAGGGTTAAGAGATCAATGTACGTGAAACCACCTCTGCACTGCGAAGTGAAATCACAGAAACTCAGGGTATTGTTATCCATCCTCTTGTATCCCACCAGGATGTCTTAGTCAGTGCTGAGCACATAATTGTTTCCTGATAAAATCTCTTTGGGCAGCTGATTGCTTTCCAAAGTGTGTTGCTATAGATTTGGGTTTAACCCACCTGTTATGATGGTCTATGCCTCATCTTTTGAGGGGACTCATCCCTCTTCTCTTTATCCCCAACCCTGTAGTCCTGGTGGGGCTTATCCAAACAAGGTAAGTTGCTAAGCTGGGAGGAAGTTACCAATTCCCTCCTAAATTGGGGAGGTGCCACCTGCAGAGGACAGCCAATCAGAGGGGGGAAATGGCACCCTGTTGACATTGTGTGAACCCCTGGAGCCAGTCATCGCTGAACTCCACCAATTAATAGGTGTTTATACACCCCTCCCCCGACCCCCTCCCCATCCCTTTTGGCTTAAACTTGTGGGTTACTGAAAGCCTTGGCTCTCTTTCCCTTTCATCCTGGAAAGCAGCAATGGTCTCTTTTGTCCTGTTAGTAAAAGGGAAAGAAAGAGGATGTCACAGGTAAAAAGTCAAAACTGGAAGATTTTAGTTAACATATATATACCGTATCTCGGAGAAGGCAATGGCACCCCACTCCAGTGTTCTTGCCTGGAGAATCCCAGGGACAGGGGAGCCTGGTGAGCTGCCGTCTATGGGGTCGCACAGAGTCGGACACGACTGAAGCGACTCAGCAGTAGCAGTATACAGTATCTTCCTGTAAGCAAGTGCTATGCTGCCACTGAATGATGTAGAAGAATATTTAATCAGGAAAAGTCTCACCAAGGAACAATGAACACGTGTTAGTTTTGCAGTTAGAAAACAATCTTTGAAAGAAGTTTTGCACTAGGAAGAGGGCTTGCCGTCAAGTCTGGGGAAGCTCAGAGCCAGCCCTCGCTGACAAGTTTCTTTCTTTCATTTTCTTATTTATCAAGCACTCATAGAGCACTTGCTACATGCCAGGTGTTGTTCTAACTCCTCTCATCCTCACAGTGACTTCATGAAGTAGTTTCTACCATTGTCCCCATCTTACAGGTAAGGCAACCGAAGCCCAGAAGTAAAATGGCTCATCTGTAGTCATCACAGTGGCTGGGTTAAAGCCCAACAGCCACTTCCCCAGGTCGTGCTCCAGACGACCCCAGGATGCTGCCTTTCACAGACACATACTAACTACTGGCTGAAAGGAAAGAAGTTATTTTTTAAATACAGGGATAGACGTTCATAGAGAGAAGACAATGTGAAGAGATAGAGATCAGTGAGATAATCTTTTCTTTTTTTTCTGTTGCATTTTGCATGTGTGCTAAGTAGCTTCAGTTGTGTCTGACTCTTTGCGATCCTATGGACTGTAGCCCACCAGGCTCCTCTGTCTGTGGGATTCTTCAGGCAAGAATCCTGGAGTGGGTTGCCATTTCCTTCTCCAGGGAATCTTCCTGACCCAGGGGTTGGCCTTTAATCCACTTTAAATTTACCTGTTCTTTGTTTTAGTTGCTATATTTTTTCGGTTTTCACATTTCGGGTGTCCTCTTTTTCTGATGTATTGTCACTGTTTACAGTTTCTAATTACCTCCTGAGATTTTTATGCTTGTCCTTAACTCCTTGAGCATAACATGCCTAATAATTTCATGGAATGTATCTTCTAATTGCAAAAAAAGCAAAAAAGCCCACTACCACCTGAACTGTGTTCAGTCATTCATTTTATTTTTCCTTAAGGATATAAACCAGTTAAGGGAAAGAAAGAAAGAAAAAACAGAGAAAGGAAGGAAAAGTCAGATGCAGGAGGGGGAAGGGGTGGGAGGGAGAAAGGGAAAGAAAAAGTTAAACCATACCCAAGAACACGTGGGATTGAAGGTAAGATGATGTCAGCTGTCCATGTCAGCCCTGATTTTCTCTGGGGCGGTAATGAAGTGAGTAACCCCTGTTAGGGCTGCCCTGCGCCTCTTAATGAGTTGACAAATGACTATTCCTAGCTCTTTGTTTTTATAGTACATTTTAAAAATTGAGATATAATTCACATACAATAGAATTCACCCTTTTCAAGTATGCACTTCAGTGTATATTCACTGTTTAATCCTAGGACATTTCTGTCACCCCAAAAAGAAACCCTCTATCCATTAACAGTTACCCCCTTCTTCTTCCCTCCTCATTCCTGACCACCGTTAATCTGCTGTCTGTCTCCATGGATTTGCATGTGTTAGGTGTTTCATATAAATGGAATCACACACCGCGTGCCTTTCTGTGTTTGGCTTTTTTTTAGCATGATGTCTTCAAGGTTCGTCGGTGTTTTTGCATTGTCAGCAGTCCATTCCTTTTTATGGCTGAATAATATTCCACTGTGAATAGAGAACATTTTATGTATCCGTCCTTCAGTTGATGGACATTCGGGTTGTTTTTGATTTTTGGCTATTTTGAATAATGCTGCTACAGTTTGTGTGCACATTTTTGTGTGGACAGTTTTCATTTTCTCTTGGCTATATACTCAGGAGTGGAATTGTGGGGTCACATGGTGAGTCTGGGCTTAACTTTTTGAGGAACTGCCAATCTATTCCCAGCTCTTTAACCTCTAGTCCTTAAATGTCATTTATGGAAGGCTGTAAAAAGATAACCTGCTGCTTCAGTCTGTGGCAGTATCTTAAGTTCTCTGAGATAGGATATGGCTTGCCCTTAAAAATGGCCCCTCTTCTGTTGAAGCTGACGTGCCAAGTGCCAGCCTTCTGCAGCAGGAGATTGGTTTGTGGTTCCTCCAGGCCACCAGTGGTGATTCATGACCAGCAGAAAAGAGTCACCAGAAGAATGGTGTAGAGAAGGACCTAGGTTAATCCGAACCAACAGAGCCACTCCCCATCCCACAAAAGTGACTCCCCAAAAACCAAGATGCACCTAAGACATTAAAAAAAAATCCTTAAAACAGGTGATCCTATCCCATCCCCCTGGGCCTTCCAAGGGTTCAGGATGGGGAGCATGTGTATATCTGAAATTAAAATTTAAAAAAAAAAAAAAAAAAAAAAGGGGATCC
>NW_011494752.1:14068175-14068847 GCF_000754665.1 Bison bison bison
TGGGTGAGCAGTGACCCCTCCCATTCTCCTGATTTTCCAGCGGAGGACTTAGGAGGCGTGTCATTTGTGATTTGCTCCAGGTTAGGAAGTGGATGTTGGTCAAGCACAGACAGAGCATTCAGACTCTGATGCAGAGTTCTGTGCTCTTTTATTTCCAGCTCTTGGCAGCGCTCACACTCGTTTTAAAATGTAGATAAAGGTACTCTGGTTTTCTTTTTGAAATCAGCAAGTTATTTAGAGAGTTGGAGCTTGGTTTGGGCATGCTTTGATAAAATTGTGGTCGGATTTTTGGCACGAGGGAGGAGGTGGCCGTGTGTACCCCCGACCCCATCCTGTGTGTACAAAGGCAGTTTACCTAGTATACTTTTACAAGTGTGTTTTCTGTGTTTATGTGTGAGGTTTCTTTACTGTGCTTGGCTGGTCTTAGAGTCTCACTTTGAGCTCTAAGAGGAAATAGAAGGATGTTCCTGTTATTTTAATAGCTTGTAAATTCCAAACGGCTAGATAGGTTCAGCTGGGATCAAACGTCGTTTACAGAAACTTTCAGGATGTTTCCTTTTGTCTGAGTGTTTTAAGAATCTACCTAATTGATGTTGTCTGGAAATTTTTGCAAGTTTTAGAGACGCAGCTATGTATTTATACTTCACTGTGGTTAAACACAGGGACACATAC
>NW_011494752.1:14068947-14071687 GCF_000754665.1 Bison bison bison
CCCCCCCAAAAAAAACCCAAACTTCACTGCTTGGCTTTGCCCAAAATCATGAAAACAACTATTCATGAGCCAACACCCAGACACATAGAGGACCTTGTGCAAGTAGGATGAACAAAATACTTTCAAATGTTGTTAAGCGAATTGGGAAGGTATGCGTAAGAATATTGCCATTAACAAAAAATGTAAACTGGGTGACTAAGCATTTGAAGAGGGCTTTTGGATTTCCTCTTAGCTTGTTGAAATTTTTGATTTAATAGGTAAATCTCAATTTAGCGTGCCCAAAGGAGCACAGATTCTGAAATAGTAGGCCCTAAAGTAAGGAATTTTTACCGTCTCACTGCAGGAAAGGAGTGCCCTATTTTAAGCCGTCATCCCCTGATGGTGATGTAGCCTGTTATATTCTGAGGTGGTCAGGTTCCAGCTGCAGTGCATCAGTGCAGAATAGGGGCAGGGGGCGGCGGGGGGCAGGGCGCGTCTCAGAGCCCCCCTCGGAGTTTTCATTTCAGGCAGGTTCCTAGTGATGCTGGTCCGTGGCCCACACTTTGAGTAGCAGGGCCCTGGAGAACTTGCCTTCTGTCTTTTGAGAGGATTTTGCTTTGTAAGGAAAGATGTGAAGGTCCGTCACAGTGTGGGAGACTCAGCCAGGACCTGGTCCTGGGGCATCTTTTCTTGGGTTGACCCGGGAGGTGAGCTGGGCTGGGTAGAACATTTCGTTTCTTATCCATTCTTTCTGTTTGATACTGGTTTTGGTCACAAAACCTGTTGATTCAAAGGATGTGTGGCTCATGCCCTGGATCCTTCCCACAAAGCTCCTGCCTTTGGATCAGCAGGAGCAAGTTTCATCATTGAGATGGTTGCTCTTAGCCCCACGGAGACAAAATAATGTGTCTGTCCACCTCACTGAGCCCCTGGGCTTTGCTCTAGGATTATGCCCCTCTGAGAGCTGGGAGATAGCCCTCATTTCTGGGGGTGTCAGGGAACTTTGCTGTCACGCCCCCTCTCCCTGAGCCCTGGTCACTCAATGACTCCCCGGCTGCTTGTCCTGACCCAGCCATTCTGTCTGCCCAGCTGCAGGTGTGATGGTGTCCCCGGCAGGAGCAGAGGACCCATGGGTGCCCCTTTCCCCACATCAGGACCAGGCCACCAATTAGGCCGCCGCACCTATAGGAACTTGGAACCTAATCCTGGGGACCCGGCTCTGCTTAACCTCAATGCTGTATATATGACAGACTGCCAAGGCCAGGGTGGGGCTTCACCATCTAGTTTTAGGACTTTGAAGGTTTCTCCCCAGCCTCCGCCACCTCCTCCCTTAACTACACTTTCTAATGATGGGATTGGGGGCCCTTCTGGTCTTAGGTGCTGCCTGCACTTGCCTGGGCACCTTTTCTTTGGACTGACCTGAGCATGACTCTCTCCAGAGGAACCTGGAGGTTCTGTCCTTTCTGCATCCCATTCCCAGCGCTTCTCTGAAACACAGTTTGTTTTCCTGCCTTTGCGTGTGCACTGGAGCATTCTTTTTCAAAAATTTTATTTACTTATTTTTTGGCTGTGCTGGGTCTTTCTTTACTGGGCTTCCCTTGTGGCTCAGCTGGTAAAGATTCTGCCTGCAATGCAGGAGACCTGTGTTCGATTCCTGGGTTGGGAAGATCCGCTGGAGAAGGGATAGGCTATCCGTTATTCTTGGGCTTCCCTTGTGGTTCAGCTGGTAAAGAATCCGCCTGCAATGTGGGAGACCAGAGTTCGATTCCTGGGTTGGGAAGATCCCCTGGAGAAGGGAAAGGCTACCCACTCCAGTATTCTGACCTGGAGAATCCCATTTGACCCTGCTCGTGGGCTTTTCTCTAGTTGTGGCGAGCGGGGGCTACTCTTCATTGCAGTGGCTTCTCTTCTTGCAGAGCACAGGCTCTGGCTCACCGGCTTCGGTAGTTGTGGCACACAGGCTTAGTTGTCCCAGGGATCCAATCTGTGTCCCCTGCGTTGGCAGGTGGATTCTCAACTACTGGACCACCAGGGAGCCCCACTTGAGCATAGTGCCTTCACCAATACCTGTCTCCATGCCGCTGGCAGATGGCTCTGGACACCAGCGTGCTTGTAGACTTGAGCTGAGCGATGCTGTCCGCCAGGGATGGGATGCGTTTTTTCCCCTATGGTTTCCCACCCTCTGCCTGGGACAGCCTGTCTTTCTTGAGTCATCTTGGTGGAATGGCCCAGCCATGGTTGAGAACTCCTTTTTGAGACCTTGCTATGCATCTACAGAAAACACTCCTTGTCTTTGGTACCAAGTGGCTTCTGTCGTGAGTTTTCCCCTAGCCTCCCCCCATGCTTGTCTCTGATTAGGGATTTGTTATCCAGAGGATTCTGGTCAAGAGATGGGCAGATCAGATCAGATCATTTCAGTTGCTCAGTCGTGTCCGACTCTTTGCGACCCCATGAATCACAGCACTCCAGGCCTCCCTGTCCATCACCAACTCCCAGAGTTCACTCAGACTCACGTCCATTGAGTCAGTGATGCCATCCAGCCATCTCATCCTCTGTCGTCCCCTTCTCCTCCTGCCCCCAATCCCTCCCAGCATCAGAATCTTTTCCAATGAGTCAACTCTTCACATGAGGTGGCCAAAGTACTGGAGTTTCAGCTTTAGCATCATTGCTTCCAAAGAAATCCCAGGGCTGATCTCCTTCAGAATGGACTGGTTGGATCTCCTTGCAGTCCAAGGGACTCTCAAGAGTCTTCTCCAACACC
>NW_011494752.1:14071793-14072261 GCF_000754665.1 Bison bison bison
GGTTGGTCATAACTTTCCTTCCAAGGAGTAAGCATCTTTTAATTTCATGGCTGAAGTCACCATCTGCAGTGATTTTGGAGCCCAGAAAAATAAAGTCTGACACTGTTTCCACTGTTTCCTATGAATTGGTGGGACTGGATGCCATGATCTTCGTTTTCTGAATGTTGAGCTTTAAGCCAACTTTTTCACTCTCCACTTTCACTTTCATCAAGAGGCTTTTGAGTTCCTCTTCACTTTCTGCCATAAGGGTGGTGTCAT
This sequence comes from Bison bison bison, assembly GCF_000754665.1. Taxonomy (NCBI): domain Eukaryota; kingdom Metazoa; phylum Chordata; class Mammalia; order Artiodactyla; family Bovidae; genus Bison; species Bison bison. The sequence goes on from NW_011494752.1 coordinate 14,072,052, forward strand.
CTGCATATCTGAGGTTAGATATTTCTCCCGGCAATCTTGATTCCAGCTTGTGTTTCTTCCAGTCCAGCATTTCTCATGATGTATTCTGCATAGAAGTTAAATAAACAGTGTGACAATATACAGCCTTGACAAACTCCTTCTCCTATTTGGAACCAGTCTGTTGTTCCATGTCCAGTTCTAACTGTTGCTTCCTGACCTGCATACAAATTT
>NW_011494752.1:14072646-14073214 GCF_000754665.1 Bison bison bison
TCAATAAAGCAGAAATAGATGTTTTTCTGGAACTCTCTTGCTTTTTCCATGATCCAGTGGATGTTGGCAATTTGATTTCTGGTTCCTCTGCCTTTTCTAAAACCAGCTTGAACATCAGGAAGGTTCACAGTTCACATATTGCTGAAGCCTGGCTTGGAGAATTTTGAGCATTACTTTACTAGCATGTGAGATGAGTGCAATTGTGCGGTAGTTTGAGCATTCTTTGGCATTGCCTTTCTTTGGGATTGGAATGAAAACTGACCTTTTCCAGTCCTGTGGCCACTGCTGAGATTTCCAAATTTGCCAGCATATTGACTGCAGAACTTTCACAGCATCCTCTTTCAGGATTTGGAATAGCTCAACTGGAATTCCATGACCTCCACTAGCTTTGTTCATAGTGATGCTTTCTGAGGCCCACTTGACTTCACATTCCAGGATGTCTGGCTCTAGGTGAGTGATCACACCATCATGATTATCTGGGTCGTGAAGATCTTTTTTGTATAGTTCTTCTGTGTATTCTTGCCACCTCTTCTTAATATCTTCTGCTTCTGTTAGGTCCATGCCATTT
>NW_011494752.1:14073631-14090961 GCF_000754665.1 Bison bison bison
TTGGATGCAATCTCAAAAATGACAGAATGATCTCTGTTCATTTCCAAGGCAAACCATTCAATATCACAGTAATCCAAGTCTATGCCCCAACCAGTAACTCTGAAGAAGCTGAAATTGAACAATTCTATGAAGACCTACAAGACCTTTTAGAACTAACACCCAAAATAGATGTCCTTTTCATTATAGGGGACTGGAATGCAAAAGTAGGAAGTCAAGAAACACCTGGAGTAACAGGCAAATTTGTCCTTGGAATATAGAATGAAGCAGGGCAAAGACTAATAGAGTTTTGCCAAGAAAATGCACTGGTCATAACAAACACCCTCTTCCAACAACACAAGAGAAGACTCTATACATGGACATCACCAGATGGTCAACACCGAAATCAGATTGATTATATTCTTTGCAACCAAAGATGGAGAAGCTCTATACAGTCAGCAAAAACAAGACCAGGAGCTGACTGTGGCTCAGACCATGAACTCCTTATTGCCAAATTCAGACTTAAATTGAAGAAAGTAGGGAAAACCACTAGACCATTCAAGTACGACCTAAATCAAGAGACGGGCAGGGGCTATTGATCCCCAAAGTTGTATCTGCTGTATAGTTTCCTTCTAGTTGAAAATCTATATGTTTTCTTATAAATTCAATGTCCATAGATACTGATTTACATAGTCATTTCCCAGACCTTCTCTTATCTGATATTAGGGGTCCTGCAGAGATTGGCCACCTTGGGGCTGATTTCACAGCTTATGGGATTCACTCTGGTCTGATAGATTCAAAACCACCAAGTGCATCCTGAGGTCTGGCATGCTGTGAGCACTCATTCTCTTTCACTTGGGGTTGGTTCAGCCCCTGGGCCCAGCACTGCCCATAAGCAGCAGAGGTCCATCTGTCTTCTGTGCACATTTGGTGAGCGCTTGGCAGCCATGGTCAGGACACACTCCTGGCTCTATTTTAGGGGCAATGAGGAGTGTAAATGCGTCCAGCAGCAGATTCCTCAGCTTGACACAGGGCCCCAAATGGAGCGAATCACCAGCCTCACCCCCCTCAGCTGTTGGGAGTCTTGTGATCACATCTCAGTGGGCTGCTGGTTGACCAGTCTCAGTCTTCTTCCCCCAAGCTGTTGGAGTGTAGAATCTACCACCTGGCTGGGGCCCTGACTATTCCTAGCCCTGGCAGGGTCAGAGGAGGGCTAGGGCTGGGGCCTGAGCCCTCTTCAACGGGCTCCTTTTTCCTCCACACTCACCAACTCTAGCTGTAACACACACCTGACCCAGGAGTCCTAGAAGCTGAAGGAGGACCTGGAGCGGGTGGTGGACCAGTTGCTGATGCAGGAGGACTGTGTAGGGGGTCGAGAGTTGTGGTCTGGCTGCTGCTTTGTGTCTGTGATGTGTCAGTGCATCACCTACAAGAGGTGTGAACTGCAAGGTGACTGTTACTTCTCTTTTACCCTCCGACCTCCCAAGACTTTTCCTGTGGTCCACCCTGAACAGGACATACAGGAAAATGGGTTCTGAGAGCTGAAGTTCAGCCTAGCCAAGGTGACCCATTAGAAATCCATGACACCCCGAGAAGGCTGGCTGAGCTGATGGGCAGACAGCACATTTGGGAGTCAGAATGATCTAAAGTTAGGGAAATGGTTTGACCTGTGCCTCTTCCTTGAAGGGGGAATAATAGTACTGCTGCTGCTGCTAAGTCGCTTCAGTCGTGTCCGACTCTGTGTGACGCCATAGACGGCGGCCCACCAGGCTCCCCCATCCCTGGGATTCTCCAGGCAAGAACACTGGAGTGGGTTGCCATTTCCTTTCCAATGCATGAAAGTGAAAAGTGAAAGTGAAGTTGCTCAGTCGTGCTCGACCCTAAGTGACCCCATGGACTGCAGCCTACCAGGCTCCTCCATCCATGGGATTTTCCAGGCAGGAGCACTGGAGTGGGTGCCATCGCCTTCTCCGAATAACAGTACTAGTACCATTCTTTGTGGACTTCTCTGGTGGCTCAGTGGTGAAGAATCCACCTACAGTGGAGGAGACTCAGGTTCGATCCCTAGGTCAGGAATATCCCCTGGAGAAAGAAATGGCAACCCACGCCAGTACTCTTGCCTGAAAAATCCCATGGACAGAGGAGCCTGGTGGACTACGGTCCGTGGGGTCACAAAGAGTCAGACATGACTGAATGACTAAGCAACCTACCGACCTTTTGTAGAGGGTTACTAATTGCAAGGATTATATTGAATCAAGGGCGTCAAGGGTCTCACTTTGCTCCTGGATGCAGGGTAAGAAGTCTTGAGACCTCTTCACAGTTCTGGATGCTATCCACGGACATAATATCTCCACAAAATTAAGTTTTGGTCTGTCCCCTCCATAAATGGCTTCATATCAGGCTTGTGTATTCCTTGTGTTAAGTCCATTCCTAGGAAGCTTCTATTTCTTCTTGTTATTGTGAATGAAATTTAATTATATTTTTAAATTGGTTATTGATGATGTATGGCTCCAGAAGGCTGTTAATAAATAACCATGTTCTATCTTTAATGGGAATTCCTCTGGGGTGTCCTGCTAACTCTCTAATCCTGGCCTTTGGCTTTTAGATAGCATGTATTATATTTTCTATTAGCATTTTAATATCTTTTTAATGTGTGTTTTTCTCTGTCCTCATGGAGCGTATATGATCAGGCTGCTCCTAACACCAAGAAGAGGTATTTTTGGAGCCACACATAGATGTGGAATTTTATCAAATGATGCCTTATCAGCATCTCTCAAGATACGCATAGATTTTAAAAGCCTTTTTGGAATTTTAATACCATTAATGATATTAATAGATTTTCTAGCAGGACAGTGTTGAGATCAGAGGCAACTCAATGGAGAGAGTGTAGGACAGAGTGTCTGAAAAGCCAGATTCCAGCTCTAGTTTGGTTCTCGGTTACAAATCTGACCTTGGACCAGTCTGTGTGCTTCCCTTTTCCGTTTAATGATAGCTCGCGTCCGTGTTTCCTTGTCTGTCATGTGGCCATAGCTCCGCTTTCCCTCCCTTTCTTGTTAGTGAGTTGGAAGGATCACAATGAATCAGTAGTTCTATCCTCTACATTTGTTTAAATGTTTTCTCATCTAAACAGTGACAAAAGTGCAAAATGAGGGGCGTCACCATGTTCCTTATTGGACTGTCAACGAGGAATTCATGTGTCCATTCAGTCATTCCTCCAACAAATATTTATGGAGCAACTGCAGCGTGCCAAGAATTGTTCCAGACACTGTGAATACAGCCGTCAATGGAGTAGACCAGTTCACTTCACAGTGGAGCTGACATCCTGAGAAACACACACTTTCACACATATGTCAGCTAAGTGATACATAATATGAAGGTCTACAAAGCAGGGGGAGGGGGTGGAGAAAGAGGCGGATGTGGGGAGGTTTACTTTAAGTGGAGTGGTCAGCAGAGGCCTTTCCGAGGTGACATTTGAGCAGAGAAAGAAATGCAGATGGGCAACGAGCCACGTGGAGATCTGGGGAAGGATAGCCATGCCTTGAGTTGGGTGTACTGGCAGGAGGAGGGGATTTGAGTTCTAGTAGGTCAAGAAAAGTAGATGATGTGGTATCTTGTGGACCTACCATAGGTGCTGTCTCTCTATTTTTTATTTTCAGTATGAAGGGAAGTCCTTGGGGATGAGGGGGTACGTTGTGAACTGTGAGTGACTTGGTAGCGCTTTGCATCCGAGACGGTCTCTCTGGCTGCCTGATGAACTGAGGCCGGTTGTGAGTTGGGGTGGGCAGATCCGAGGGGATGGTGATCCAGCCTGGGATGATACACGGAGGTGGTGACGAGTGTTGAATTTGGGGTTCATGTCTAAGGAGGCGCTGACGGGATTTGTTGACGAATTGCTAGCCTCATCTTAGAGATAGCTCCTTGGCTTTTCCCCTGAGAAGGAAATGTGTCAAGCTCCTCTTTCCTGAGATGGGAACTCTGGCCCACATTTCCCACAGCATCATTGTGCTGAGTTTAGAGAAACCCCGAGGACCCCCAGCAACTCTCCAAACCTCTGGCTGGACCGAGAAATGAAGATAAATCACCAAGGGGTTTGGACGTCCCTGGAAGAAATCCCCTTCCAAGGCCAAGCTTAGAAACGCAGTTTGATCAGATCCACGGAGGAAGCCCCCACCTCCCATGGGTCATGGGAGGTTCGTTTGGAAAGGAAGATGAGCAAGTTGGCGCCCTGCCCCAAGTTACAGTTGGCGGTAGTCACAAGATACTCTTCCATGGGTGACATTGTGATTAGTAAAAGACAGACCGCGCTTGGGAGGCATCTGCTTTAATTCGGGGCATCTAATCTTCCTGCAGACAGCCCTTTGTCCTGCACTGGCTGCAGCCAACGCGTGCTGCTCTGGGGCCAAGTTGCTAATTTATGTCTTTGCCCTTTCAACTTTCCCTGCAACTCTGAACCAGAAAAAGTCTCATCTCTCCTCAAATCTTACGGCTTGAAGTCTTCCCCCATGGTTTTCTGCTGGTGTTCCTTCCTTTGATCTTCTGCTGGGAACTTATTTCCTTCCAAGAGCTGAGACATGCAGCTCTGAGCAGTGCAGACACCCTCCCCCACCTTGGCTGGTGGGCACCCCCATCTCCACCCCCAGTTCTGAGCCTGTATTATGTGTGCTAGTGGGGCAGGGAGCTCAGAGGGTGGTACCAGAACTGTGAATGGATAGGAAAGAAAACGGCATCATGCCTGCACTGTCCAGCTCGTTCCCTCCATGTGGAGATGGGAGAGCACAAGTTAAAAATAATCTTAAAAGGCAAAGTTGGAAATATAAACAAACGTAAACCAGCAGGGTGTGATGGAATGTTCATAGCCACCTCCCGCCCCTGATTTTATTAGTTTAGAAGAAGTCTGGCCAACCCAGTTCCTTGCCTTCATTGTGGCAATCCAATCTGAGTGATGGGCAGGGAGGGGCAGAGTTAGAGCAATCTGGAAAGCTAGTTTCAAGAAGAAAAGAGGAAGGGCTGATCTTGAGGATGTGTGTATGAGCATCTCTTGGTCTGTCTGTCGGAGAAAAATGTCTGCTGGGGAGAAAGACCCAAGCCATGGGGACACGGGAGGAATTTAAAGTTTTCTGAAGCAGGAGGAAGATGTGGTCTTTGGCTGACGCCTGCAAGTCAGATTGAAAGAGATGAGGTGAAGGTTTTAAGTTTTGCTCTGTGCTGTGAATTGGACCCCTTTTCCTCCTTTTAAGAAGAGACTGAGTAAAGATCGCGTTGCTTTTATAACAGTTTTTGGTCACCTGAGTCACGTTTCTTTGAATGTGATACCATGGGGAGGCTGAGTCATGGCTGTGTAGACAAGGAATTCGATGACGTGAGGCGATTATCTGTGTGTACACACGAGCATGTACACAGAGGCACATATGCAGAATGGGTGGGGTTGAAGATAGGGAATCCAGAATTGCTGGATTCGATGGTGACTGTGCTTAACCTTCTGAGGAACTGCCTGAGGAGTTTCCAAAGCTGGGGCGCAGTTTACATTCCTCCATATGAGGGTCTTCCCATCCCTGCCAACACCTGTGGTCACCTATTTGATTACAGCTGTTCTAGTGGGTGTGAAGTGGCATCTTGTGGTTTTGATTTGCATTTCCCTGAATGCTAATGATGTTGAAGATCTTTTCAAGTGCTTATAGGCTATTCATATATCTTCTCTGGAGAAAGGTCTTGTCAAAGCCTTTGCCCTCATCTTGAGTTAAATAACAGATATCTTTTTCTTACTGAGTTGTGAGTGTTCATATACTCCAGATTGAAGTCCTTTATCAGATACATGATTTACAGAAACTTTCTCCCATTCTGTTGGATTGTCTTTTCATTCTCTTGAGAGAGTCCTTTGAAACAAAAAATTTAAAATTTTGATGACATTTTCCCCCTGCATTGTCTCCTGTGCTTCTATTAAGAAACTGATGTCTAATCCAGCGTCATGAAGATTTACACTGTATTTTCTTCTATGAGTTTTATAGCTATAGCTCTTACCTTTGAAACTTAGATCTGTTTTGAGTTAATTTTTGTAAATGATGAGATAAAGACGTCAGTTTCCTTCTCTTGCATGGGGTACGGACACGACTAAGCAACTAACACACACACTCTCTGGTCCCAGCACTGTTGGTTGGAAAGAGTGTCCTCTCTCTGTCTTACGGGCTCGGCACTTTTGTACTTTTGTCACCAACACATCTTTTAACTATGTTAAGTATTTAAGTCATTGGCCAGGGAAACATCTCATGTATGATGGTTGTGCAGAGGGAGAAATCAAATCAGTCAAGGATCGTTTATGTTAAAAGATGCCCTTTGTTGGAATTTTAAACAAGAGTTTGATGAGCACTTTAACTGCGAGTGAAAATAGGCGGCAGATGATGCAGTTGATTAAATACAAGTCACGACACGGAGTTGTATATTCTGGCCCCTTAAGGGGGATTAGGGGAGGCACTTGGCCTCGGTTCACTCTGAAATTCCATCATCCGTGGACTGAAAATCAGAGCTGAGGGCATCAAGTGTGGGTCTGTGAGCCAAGCAGCCCCTCTGTCATATGTCACCCCAAGCCCCCTTCCTCAGAGGCTCCTTAGCTAAGAGGTAAATGCAGTGACAGAGGGCAGCAGTCGTCTGGGGGACTCTGCACAAGTTGTTTCTTGGCCTTGATTTAGGAAAGGGATTAGGGAATTATTTCCTCTCAAAGCCTCCACCGCAGAATGGAATCCTGGAGCACCAAGGCCTCTGCCTCCCACGTGTGGGCTGGGTGGTGGAGCCGCCCCGGAACCGTGGGTGTGGGCCAGGGGGAGGCATGCATGGCCTCATGGGGGGACCCGGGACCCTGGCCAGGCCAGGGTCATGTGCTGGGCTCCCAGGCCTGGCCTGGCTCCCTGGAAACTGGACCTGAATCCCACTCCGGCTCGGCTGTTTCTGGCAGTCCACCCAAGCCGAATGCCCCAGAGCCGAGGGTTAGCTAAGCCCCAGATGTTTAGAACCCTGACTCAGTGTTTGTGTGTGCTCCATCGAGGGCTTATGTGGCCCCAGAGGTGGTCCTGGAATTGCTCAGATCTTTGTGTGGTTCTCGGGTTTCATCCCTGTTTCCAGGGAGAGGCTGGGGGTTCCACATTTGCTCAGGGCTCTCTGTCCTGGTCTGTTCAGCCTGTGGGAACTTGCCCAGTCTCAGGGGCTTCAGGGAAGGGTGGTGGTGGGGGCGGTTCAGGTCTTGGAGGGGAATCTGGTCAGAGCTCTGGGCTTAGAAGGCTTCTCTGCCCAGGTCCAGTGTTTCCTGGGTTCAGGTTAGTGTCTTTAAAGTCAAAGTTTTCAAGTAAGCAGTGTGTCCTCCAGCCCTGAGTCTGTCCCTCTGTGTGTGTGCTAAGTCACTTCAGTCATGTCCAACTCTTTGTGACTCTATGGCCTGTACCTGCTAGGCTGTTCTGTCCGTGGGATTCTCCAGGCAGGAGTACTGGAGTGGATTGCTGTGCCCTCCTCCAGGAGATCTTTCCGACCCAGGGATCGAACTCATGTCTCTTAAGTCTCCTGCATCAGCTAGTGGGTTCTTTACCACTAGCGTCATCTGGGAAGCCCGTCCTTCTATGAGCTGACAGTTGAAATGCTTCCGGGAAGCTGGATGGAGCTGTTGATGACAAAGGTTCTGGAACAAAGAAAAAGTGAGCCTTTCATGCAGTACCTCAAGCCCAGGTTTCCTCCAGACCACAGAGCCAGTAGCAGGAGCCCACCCACCCCCCACTGCCAGGCCCCAGCAGTGCCCAGCTGCAGACTTTGCAAAAAGTCTGTGTGGTACCCTCAGAGAAACCAGGAGTCCCCCTGATGTAAACTGGAGCTGGGTCTAGAAAGGGGCTTATGGAGGGGAAGGGAGGGCCCAGTGATGCCTTCTTTCCAAGGCTCCCTGAGTCCCTGCTTCTTAGCTAACCCCAGCATTCAGAGCAGAAAGACACCCCACAGTCACGGAACGTTGCTTCATCTCGAGTGGGGATGATGGATTCAGATGCCACGTACCAGGTAGATCACTGGGCTCCGAGGAACAACATGCCACTGGCAACAGGCAGCCCCTGCCGATTATGGGGAACCTTTGCCCAGCTGGAAATTTGAAATCACCCCGTTCTGTAATGTTGGTGATTGATTGAGGCTGAAAACAGCAGCCAGCAACAGAGTATGCCAGCCAGGATTACCAACCTCTGTCTGCTTGCAACCGCTTGCTGCAGAGGACATTTGGTTCTAGGCACAGGGTGACTCACCCGAGGTTGCCAGGCCGGTCAGCAGTGTGCACTCGCTTGGATCTAGACGCCCCCCGGGCTCTGGTGCTGTGTCCGGCCAACTGTATGAGACCCAGTGTGGTTACAGAAGGATCACTCAGCTTAGGGAAGGTGCCAGGCAGGGGTTTGAACCCAGAAGTGGGGCTCTGGCCACTCTGCTCTCACTGGGAAAGGAGGTCAGGATCTGTTGGTTCCAGATCATGTTCTCTCCCCACAACCCCCCCAGGATTGGTCCTGACCCTCAAAATAGGGCTGCTGTTTGACCAGCAAGCAGCATCCCCTAATTCTGTGGGCTGTTCAGGAATGGGAGGCGATCTTGTGGGTGTGTGTGCATGCCCACGTTCTTTTCCTCTCCTCCCTCACACACATTTATTGTTCCTGGGTTTTCTTTTTTGGCCGCATCTTGCAGCACGTGGGCCCTTACTTCCTCTGCTGCTACTGCTACTGCTAAGTCACTTCAGTCGTGTCCGACTCTGTGCGACCCCATAGATGGCAGCCCACCAGGCTCCCCCGTCCCTGGGATCCTCCAGGCAAGAATACTGGAGTGGGTTACCATTTCCTTCTCCAGTGCATGAAAGTGAAAAGTCAAAGTGAAGTCACTCAGTCGTGTCCGACCCTTAGCAACCTCATGGACTGCAGCCTACCAGGCTCCTCCGTCCATGGGATTTTCCAGGCAAGAGTACTGGAGTGGGGTGCCATTGCCTTCTCCAGAAGGGGTATGAGGGGAAGTATTAATACATAAAGCAGGGGGCATGTGTGCTAAGTAGCTTCAGTCATGTCTGACTCTTTGCAACCCTTTGGACTATAGCCTGCCAGGCCCCTCTGTTCATGGGATTTTTCAGGCAAGAATACTGGAGTGGGTAGTCATTTCCTCCTCCAGAGGGGCAGGGGGGATCTTCCTGACCCAGGGATTGAACCTGAGTTCCCTGTGTCTCCTGCATTGCAAGCAGATTCTTTGCCCATTGAGTGATCAGGGAAGCCCTCTAGCTGAGTGTCTTCTGGATGTTTCCTAGTCCGTTAAGGCTGGTCCAGAAGAAGGCCAAGCAGGAGTTTGTCTAAGTTCTCCACTGGCTCTCATACTCGGTGGACCCCTCACGCCAGCCTTGTTCCCAGCATCACCCACTCCCTCACTCTGTCATCATTCACCCCCCTTTTCCATCCTCCTGGGAAAGAAAGAATAATCTTCTTTTTTTCTCCCTTTTAATCATATGTTTTGCAAGTTGCTTTTTTTCTTTAAACTTAATATATGTTAAATGTCTTTTTATGTGAGTAGATGCATCTATTGTTGTTCAGTCACCAAGTGATGTCTGACTCTTTGTGACCCCAAGGACTGTAGCCTGCCAGCCTCCTCTGTCCTTCAGTATTTCTTGGAGTTTTCTCAAATTCATGTCCATTGAGTCAGTGATGCTGTCCTACCATTCTCATCCTCTGTTGCCTCTTCTCCTCCTGCCCTCAGTCTTTCCCAGCATCAGGGTCTTTTCCAATGAGTCGGCTCTTCACATCAGATGGCAAAAGTATTGGAGTTTCAGCATCTATCAGTCCTTCCCATGAATATTCAGGGTTATGTCCTTTAGGATTGACTGGTTTGATCTCCTACCAGTCCAGGGGACTCTCAAGAGTCTTCTAAAGCATTATTCTTAGTGTTTGCTTTTAGTTCATTTTTTTGGATAAACTATTTATTACTTCTAATCCCCTAGTGATGGACACTGAGGTTACCTTCTTTTTCTTTTTTTGCTAGTATTAAGATCAATGAAGTCAGCATACCTCCTGAGGCATCTTTTCCTGGTAGTTTCCAGTTAGGCCTATGGTGTGCTTTTTTTTTTTTTCCTTTAAAGTCTGTATTGAATTTGTTACAATGTTGCTTCTGTTTTATGTTTTGTTTTTTTTTTTTTGGCTGTGAGGCATGTGGGATGCCAGCTGCCTGAGCAGGGATTGAACCCGCACCTTCTGCATTGGAAAGTGAAGTCTTAACCACTGGACCCCCAGGAAAGTCCCTCTGTGGTGTACATTTTGACTCATGCTGTCATTACCCTTCAGAAAGGTGGTGCCAGTTTACAGCCCTCGAGAGTGCCTGCTGCACCATTCACTGGCCAAGACTGGCATTTGCAGGCCTAAAGGAGAAAAATGTCGAGAAACTGGTGGCAGTGTGTTCTACCAACACCCTTATGCCCGAGACACCTGCTCCTGTTCCAACATCAGTCTCTCTCCTCCGTGCTTTGCTTTTGCCCATCCTTCAAGACCCATTTAGCACCCTGCCACTCCCAGGAAGTGGGCTGCTATGATGGAAGGAAGGCTAGACTTGAAGGCTGAGGTCCGAATCTTGGCTCTGTGCTTCAGCGCTGTTCAGTCACGGCCGACTCATTGTGACCCCATGAACTGCAGCATGCCCGGCTTCCCTACCCTTAATTACCTAAGAAAAATTTCTTGTCTTCTCAGCGACTCTTATTTTCTAATCTTTAAAATGGGAACAGTAATACTTACCTCACAGAATTATATACTTGGCACGTAGTGGGTGATGAGTAAATATCCACCTCTCTCTCTTTTTTTTTTAATTGGAGTATAATTAACTCACTCCAGTATTCTTGCCTGGAGAATCCCCATAGACAGAGGAGCCTGGTGGGCTCTATGGTCCATGGGGTTGCAAAGAGTTGGACATGACTGAGTAACCAAGCACACACATAATTGTTTTAATTATAATTGTTGTGTTGGTCTCTGCTGTACAACAAAGTAAATTAGCTGTATGTATACATATATCCCCTTCCTCTAGAGCCTCCCTCCCACCCATCCAGGTCTTTATTTTCAGGTCTCCTTCAGTTATTCTAGTGCATGTAACTTCTCTCTCATCTCCCTGACCCCTGGCACCACATCCACCATGGGGCACCTTTGTCCTTGCAGACTTGACCTATGAGTGATTTGAGTCTTTGAGTCCATGGTGGTAACCTAGGCTCTTCCTGAGTTGTTTTTCAGCGCTCAGACACCTGGAAGGTTGCATGAATGTGTCAGAATCACTGTGGTTCCGTCAGACTAAAAGGAGGTCTTAATGAGATCTGTTGCCACCTACAAATGAAGCCACCTACAAATGATGCTGTGGGTTAGATGAGCGGGGCCCATATCTGCCAATAGGATTTGTGCCTGGGGTGGTTGGGCGGGGGGCCGGCAGGGCATCGGATATCTGGGCCCTTTCCTTTGGGATTTGGTCAGTAACTGTGTCCTGGAGACTGTGTTTCTTCCTTCTGGGACCTGTCCTGTTGAGTCTCATTTCCCCAGATCCCCATACTCAGATGCTCAGCCGTGTCTGACTCTTTGAGACCCCATGGACTGTAGCCTGCCAGGCTCCTCTGTCCATGGGATTTTCCAGGCAAGAATACTCAAGTGGGTTGCCGTTTCCTACTCCAGGGGATCTTCCTAACCCAGGGATCGAACCTGAGTCTCTTATGTCTCCTGCACTGGTAGGCGGTTTCTTCACCACTAGCACCACCCCAGGCAATGGCACCCCATTCCAGTACTCTTGCCTGGAAAATCCCATGGATGGAGGAGCCTGGTAGGCTGCAGTCCATGGGGTCGAGAAGAGTGGGACACGACTGAGCGACTTCACTTTCACTTTTCACTTTCATGCATTGGAGAAGGAAATGGCAACCCACTCCAGTGTTCTTGCCTGGAGAATCCCGGGGACGGGGGAGCCTGGTGAGCTGCCGTCTCTGGGGTCGCACAGAGTCAGACATGACTGAGGTGATTTAGCAGCGGCAGCAGCACCACCACCCAGGAAGCCCAGGCCTCACTCAGTGGGTCTCACTTAGGACCCATGTACTCGGTTTTCTGAGTCTTGTGGTGGGTGAGGGCCGGTCTTCTCCCGGCTGTGCTCTTCCTTGTCCACCTTCAGCCTGGCCTGGCCTGTCCTTGTTGGCGGCTCGTGCAAGACCCTGGCACCAGGGGCCAGTCAGAGCTGGGGGGGCCAAGTGGGGAGCCTTCTCGGGCACAGTGAGGGCCCTGTTTTCCTCCCCCACCTCACCGGGGGCCCCCGTTCCCTGCAAGGAGAGTCACGCTTTCCCCCTTGAGATAAGAATAGAGCCTGACTGTGCCCCAGGACAGAGTCCAGCTTCTTCAGCCGGGCCTCCGAGGCCTGGCAAGGGCTCCCAGATGGTACTGGCATGAGTGGGCCCTGGCCGCCTGCCCCGCCAGCCCCTTGTGCATTGTGCGGCGGGGACACTGGTGCAGTGTGCGTGCCTGCCCGGCCCTCCACCCACTGCCCAGAGCCCTCTGTCTCCAGGCTCTGCTCAGGATGGAGGCGCCTGGCCTGGATCAGTTCCCCCAGGCTCTGTGGTGCCCCTTGCCTTCCCCAGGAGGGCCTCTCACTCCACCCTCCCAGCCGTGAGACCTCCTGTGAGCAGCCAGGCCTGACTTTTCCTGGAAGGGAGGACTGGAGCTGTGGCTAGGAGCGGAGACCAAGAAGAGGCCATCCAGAGGGCTGAGTGTTGAAGGCAGGGGGCCCAAGGGACAGGAGGCAGGAAGCAGTAGGGGCCTCGGATAGAGTGGTGGCGGGGTGCTGGGGCCTCTACCTTTGTTGCTGTTGTTCAGTCGTGTCCGACTCTGCGACCCCATGGGCTGCAGCATGCAAGGCTTCCCTATCCTTCACCACTTCCCGGAGCTCGCTCAAACTCATGTCCATTGAGTCAGTGATGCTGTCTAACCTTCTCTTCCTCTACCGCCCCCTTCTCCTTTTGCCTTCCATCTTTCCCAGCATCAGGGTCTTTTCCAGTGACTTGGCTCTTCACATCAGGTGGCCAAAGTATTGGAGCTTCAGCTTCAGCATCAGTCCTTCCAATGAATTTCAGGGTTGATTTCCTTTAGGATTCACTGGTTTGATCTCCTTGCTGTCCGAGGGACTCAAGAGTCTTCTCCAGTACTGCCTGTGTCTGAGGTGGGAGCTGGAACAATCTTGCATCAGGCTGACAGCAGGACTAACCCAGGAGCTGTTAACCAGGCACAGGGCATGGAGTGTCCCCTGGCTCTTTTTGTGATCATGTTGGGGGATTCCCGGTGCCCTTTTTAGCCTTCAAATTCTAAGGCCAGGCTTCTCAAACTATGGTCCTTGGGCCAGCCTCAGCCGTAGACCTGCTCAATCAGAAAGCAGTGGAGCCCTGAAATCTGTGTTGAGCATGTTCTCCAGGGACTTCTGTTGAGCGTGGGAACCCTGGGACCCTGCTGATTTTAAATATAGTTTTCTGTGCTTTTTCCAGAGTCCAACAGGTGACTCATGCATGTTGAGGCTGTGGCAACCTTGAGGGCCCCATCTAAAGACATTCAAGTAAAGAGATATGAAAATATGTGTTTGAATATGGGGTCCCCCATTTAATCTTAAAAAAACAGAGATCTCAGCCTGCACATTTAATTTGACAGCATGTCCAGTTGTGCTTGGGGTTTACGGGGTGAGAAAAGCCAGGGTTCATGGCTGTCAGTAACTGGTTTGTGCAGTGTAGTGTAGGCGTGGTTGGGAGCCAGGGTTTTCCACTTTGCACTGAGGGCTTTCCACCCTTCCTCCCATGGTTGTTAACCAAACCCGCCACACACTGCTGCCAGCGAAGGTTGACTGGGTCCCTCTAAGAAATGCTGGCATAGACGCTAGTTCCTCTCTCAAGAAGAAAGCACTGTTTGTGAGTCTTCAGTGGGAGGGCGGGATGAAGGCAGATGCAACGGCTGACCATTTTGAGTTTCTGAAGCACCGGCCCCGGGTTGGGTCTGGGAGAGGCAAAGAACCATGTTCACAGATGGGAAAGTCCACTCTCAGGGGTCGGGTCATAGAGCTCATCAGTAGGTCATGTCCTCTGATGTTCTTTTCCTTCCGTCTTGCCAGCTGCAAGGGCTATGGTGCCGATGGCCCTTGGGGCATGGGGTTTGATGAGAGTGGATGTTGTGTGACCTTTAGTGAGAGGTCAGGCTCTTGCCACATGCTTTGGGGGCCTTGTGTCAAGGGCTCACAGGGCTCCAGGCAGCCCTCAGCCCACCGCTTCCTAAGTCTTCCCCTGCAAGAATGGGTCTCAGTGAATTTTGAGATGGCTGTGGTGCGCCCTGGGTGGGAGGGTTGCCAAGTTCTTTACTGGGATGCTGGAGGCCCCCGGGAAGCACCTGGACTTCTGAAATTTCACTAGAAAGCCTGGGATTGGAGAAGCAGGGGAGAGGTTGATGAAGAAGAAGCAAGCAGTCTCAGTGGCCCACAGTTAGATCTTCAGTACTCCAATACTCTTAACTAAGTAACAAGCCTGTGGCCTCACCGATGGGTGCGTGCGTGTATGCTAAGTCACTTCAGTCCTGTCTGACTCTTTACGACCCTTTGGACTGTAGCCCACCAGGCTCCTCTGTCCCTGGGATTCTCCAGGCAAGAATAATGGAGTGTGTTGCCATGCCCTCCTCCAGGGGATCTTCCTGTCCCAGGGATCAAACTAGTGTCCCTTACTTCTCCAGCACTGACAGCCAGGTCACACAGGTGGCTAGGCTATTTTAAAACAGATCTGTCCAATCAAAAATATTTAAGTAAGGACTTCTCTGGTGGTCCAGTGGTTAGGACTCTGATTTCTGCTGCAAGGAGGCACCGATTCAATCCCTGGTTGGGGGACTAAGATCTCATATGTTACACAGTGTGGCCAAAACATAAAATTTAAAAAAATTTAATAGATTGACGTAGCACTTGTTGTTTTTCAGGTACTGTTCTAGAGACTGTACATTTATTTATTCACTCATTTCATCCTTGCAATAAACCTATGAGTACTACCAGGCCCGTTTTATGAGGAAATTGAGTCACAGAGCAGTGAAATAGTTTCTTCGGGGTCACCCAGTCAGCGACAGGATTTGTACCCATGCCATCTCTCTCCAGAGTGTGTGACCTGAACGACTGGTTGCTGTATTGATTTTGTATGTGCCTGCCACAGAGGGGCATGGAGCCCCCATAACTCAGTGCAGCTGTAAGGTGTGGAGCTCAGAGCATCTCTGCTGAGAGTCATCACCGGGGTCTGGGGATTGAGTCCTGCTCTAGCTGAACCATTCAGGGGAGACTCCATATCAGGGCTTCCCAGTGGTAAAGACGCTAGTGGTAGAGAACCCACCTGCCTATGTAGGAGATGTAAGAGATGCAGGTTCAATTCCTGCTCCCGGAAGATCCCCTGGAGGTGGGCATGACAACCCACTCCAGTATTCTTGCCTGGAGAATCCCATGGACAGAGGAGCCTGGCGGGCTACAGTTCATTGGGTCGCAAAGAGTCAGACACGAATGAGGTGACTTAGCGTTTACACACGCAGTAACAGGGCAGGATGGGAAAGTGACGGTGCCCCATCTTCTCAAGTCTCCTCCGTTTCTGGAGAGAAATGAGACTGGAGGGTTTATGGCAGGGCAGAGGGAGCCTGGGGCCTGCCCTGGTCCTGCTGGATGAACAGTGGAAGGAGATGGATGGTCCAGAGGTCCAAAGACTGTCAAGGGTGTGCATCAAAGGCCAGTCTTGACTTTCCTCCACACAGGAAGAGCCTTTGTGCTCAGTTCACTTGCAGTCCCCCAGTGGTTAGTGCCACTGATAAGAGAGTTCCAAACTGAGGTCAGAGACTTGAGCTGCCAAATGCTTTTGGTCCCCAGATGGCCTAAGTGTGATGTCCTGCACGTCATCCTCTGCCTCCGGGCTGCCGTGGGCTGGGGAGTGAGCACAGTTGGGCAAGAGGAATCAGAACCTGCTCGACAGAGATGCTCAGAGTGGAGGGGAGGGGATGGTGCTCCTTGGGAACGTGTTGGTCTGCAATATGGAACAAACAAGTGCATCCAGAGGCCCTAAAACCAGCTGATGCTTTGGGATGGTGACCAGGCAGGGTGTAAGGACAGTCTGTGGGCAGCTTCCGCAGAGACCACTGAGTTGTGACTTCTGCTAATCCAGGTCCCAGTGGTGATGGGGGTGTGAAGTGGGAGGGAGAACGTGGGCCAGGCCCTTTGACCAACAATCCGACACTCTTGAGGGGAGGGGAGGTCTCCGTTGTGATTGGCATGCTTGCGGGAATCCTGTGGATGGTGAGCTCTTCTGTCACCCTTCTGGAATGACTGTCTTTAACTTCTCTCTCCTTGGATAAAATGTGTAATAAAATGTAATAAACTGTAAAAGAAAGCATGTTCATGAAAGTGGGGCTGTGCCCGGGGCTGACCTCCGGTGAGCACTCAGTGACTGAGGGAGGGAAGGAGAAAAGGAGGAGGCTGAACGGCTAGACAGTTCCTCCTGGAAAGAAGTTGTTTCTTCTTGGAAACAACTGTAATATTTTGAACCAGTTAGAATTGCTGCCCACCGTCCCCGTCTGCTCTGAACTCCTGATTCCCCTTGTTCTGTTTGTTTTCTTCCATCACCTTCTTCTTTTTAAAAATAATTTTCTTTCTTTATTTTTGGCTGTGCTGGGTCTTCATTGCTGCTCAGGTGTTTCTGTAGTTGCAGCAAGAAGGGGCTCCTCTCTGGTTGCGGTGCTTGGGCTCCTCATTGTGGCGGCTTCTCTTGCTGGAGCCCGGGCTCTAGGGTGCACAGGCTCCCAGGCACTGGAGCGCAGGCTCAGTAGCTGTGGCCCACGCACTTAGTTGCTCCTTAGTATATGCGATCTCGGATCAGGGACTGAACCCATGTCTCCTGCATTGGCAGGCAAATTCTTTACCACTGAGCCACCAGGGAAGCCCTTCATCACCATTTTAATATTCTTTATAGTTTATTTATTGAGTTGGCCAAAAAACATCTGAACAACTTGGCCAGCTCAGTATTTATTGATTTTTATTGTCTGCTCCCTCTACCCCCATGCAGAAGTCAGTGGTCCACACAGACAGGGTTTTTCCCCTTCTGTTTGATCACTGACATGTCCCAAATGTCTAGGAGCAGTGCCTGACCCTGGGTAGGTACTCACTAAATATTTGTCAAATGAATGAATGGATGGAAGTGCCAGGGAAGGGCTTGGCTTGTGCTGTCTGTCCCTGAGGATCTGCTTGCCGTAGGTGTTGGAACATGTTATCCTCAGGGAGGGGCAGGCCTGCGTCCCCTGGGAGGGGCCCACACAGTCTGGCCACCTGCC
>NW_011494752.1:14091061-14104445 GCF_000754665.1 Bison bison bison
TGGCCACCTGCCCTTGGCCCTCTTTGTCCTCCTGATTTCCTGGGCCCCTAGGGTAGGACTATGTTGATAGTGTCCAGCAGCTCGGACACAGAAAGGCTTTCTAGGACTCGTGGGCTGGACAGTGAGGACCCTTGGGGGCCAACCGGAGCCAGACCAGTAGTGAGGTGAGCTCTCCTCAATTGAGGATCCTGGAGTCTGTGGTCAGACTGCATTCCTGAATCCCGCCTGACTACCCCCCCCCACCCTACCGCCTCCCTGGCCCCCCATCCCCACAACTCAGATTCCACCTTCCGGGCTGTGAGAAGTCGAAAAATTCCAGATTGAGCAACGGTAGGCTGAGACAAAATCCCTGTTGACTCAGCCTCTGTCTTCTTGTCTTGCAACTGGTGCCTGACCCAAAGGATTAACCGTGGTCATCCTGGCTGGCCCTACACCCTGGGCCGCCGCAGGGCCCAGGCGTGTCCCATTACTCTCAGGATCAAACCCAGACCTCAGTCCTTAGCCTGCTGTTTGGGCCCAGTCCGGACCCCTGGCAGCACCGCCGTGAGAGCCTTCAGTTGTGGCCAGCAAGTCCATTTCCAGCCTGAGCTCATCAGTTTTGCCCCTGACCTCCTGACCCATATCCAGTTGGCATTGCCACTCAGCCTGTCCACACCACCCGCAGCCTGTCCTGCTCAGTGAACTCCAAGTCTGTCGCTTCAGCCGCTCTGGCCAAAAACCTTGACAGCCCCCTCCCGCCGCTTTCTCTCACGTCCTGTGTTTGGTTTGTCAGATAAGCACGTGAGCTCCTCCTTCCAGATACGACTTTAAAAAAAAAATTTCCAACCATTCCACCGCTGTCATTTTGCTCTGAGCCACAGCCACCAGCATCACACCCTTTGATTTGAACAGTCGCCTCCTGACTCAGAACATCTGGATGGGCCCCTACGATAGCAGAGTAAATGCCGACGAGGTCCCCACCACAGCTGACAAGGAGCTACACAGTCAGACACGTGACTGCCCTGATTCTGGGGCCTCTCCTCCCCCTCCCTCGCTCACCTCCCTCACCCTGCCTCTCTGGCCCTCCTGCAGCTGTTTCAGGCACGCTTCCTCCTCAGGGCCCTGGCAGCCCCACATGGCTCACTCCCTGCAGTGGACTGAGTAATGGTCTCCACTCCAATGGACTAGTAATGTCCATGGCCTAGTCCCCAGAGCCTGTGGGGACGTTACCTTACAAGGCAGATGGGATTCCGCAGGTGTAAGTAACTTAAGGCTCTTGTGATGAGGAGGTGGTTTTGGATTATTCCGATGGGTCCAATGTAAGGACAAGGATCTGTAGAAGAGGCAGGCAGGAGGGTCATGTCTGGAGTGGATGTGACAGCAGAAGCTAGAGACTCAGGATGTGGGGAAGGGGCCTCGAACCAAGGAATGCGGGCAGCGTCTAGAAGCTGAGGAGAGGCACGGACGCAGGTTCTCTTTAGGGCCTCTCGAAGGAGCTGCCTTGCCAGTACCTTGACCCCTTTCTAGGCCTCTGACTCCAGAACTGGAAGACAACACATTTATATTGTAACTTTGAGCTTTGGTGTTCTTGTTGTTGTTTGGTCACTGAGTCATGTCGGACTCTTTTGCAACCCCCAAGGACTGCAGCCTGCCAGGCTCCTCTGTCTGTGGGATTTCCCAGGCAAGAATACTGGAGTGGGTTGCTATTTCCTTCTCCAGGGGATCTTCCTGACCCAAGGATCAAACCCACATCTCCTGCATTGACAGGCAGATTCTTTACCACTGAGCCACCTGGGAAGCCAATTAGTTTGTGATAGTTTGGTGCAGCAGCTAGCAGAAACGAACCCACTCTTTCATCTCTTTTGAGTCTCTCCCTCACCCCACTGTGCCCACCCCTTTGCGTTACTTGGTTCTTTTCCTCCATCACTTGTCACATTTCAACAAAACTGAGTCATTTACTCATCTATCCAGCTGTTGTGTGTCTCTACTCACAGGGGTGTGAGTTCCGTTAATGTTAGGATGTAGCATTGTCAGAGCCTAAGAGACCTTGTTGATCTCTAAACACAGCCTTATTTCATCAGAGTGAGATGAGGAGGGGTCCTGCTAAAAGCTATGGTGTTGCCAGGGTAATTTCTAGAGCCCTGAGGGCTCAGACCTCCCTGTGCTTCCACTCTCAAGCCGATATCTCTTTAGGGCTCCTCCTCCCTGAGGCCACACCCAGGGATAGCAGGGCCTGCTCACAGCCGGTGCTTAGAACTTGAAGGCTGGGAATCAGTCTTGGCGGAGGATTCTCCAGGCAAGAATACTGGAGTGGGTAGCCATTCCCAGGGGATCTTCCCAACCCCGGGATCACGCTCGAGTCTCCTGCATTGCAGGCTGATTCTTTACTGTCTGAGCCACCAGGGGAGCCCTCCTTTCCCTTGGCAGAGGAGTTGGTGGGTGAGGCAGGGTCTTACAGGAAGCCTGGAGATTCTCCCCAGGGAGTAGGGATGGGGAAGCTGATGGTCTTGTCCCCAGCAGCCTGGGTGGAAATGGAGTGTTTGGAAGAAGGAAAGGAAGAGAAGATATGAAACAGTAGTGATGGGCAAGCAGGTAGGACAAGAGTTGTGTACCCACGATGGGCACCTGGGCTTGAGGACCCCAAAATGACATGGCACATGGCCAGGGAGGAGCAAAGGATATAGAAGATCTTCTTTTTGGAGGGCCTGAGGTTTGCTTCCCCAAGACACAGCTGCAGGGTGCAAAGGGTGACGGGTTGGCTGTTGGGAAGACTCCTTCCTGCTGTCTTCTCCAGGGAGGACATGGTTTGAAAGGCTTCCTGGACTGGGGAGGGGAGGTGACATTTTTGCCCCTCTCCCCGCAGGCTGCTGCTGAAGTGCAGTTAGTGACGAGCCTACAGCTGTGTTTTTGCACTGCTCCACCCTCCCTCCCGTCTGCCCGTCCCACAGGGCTCCCCTCCCTCCCTCCCTTGTCCTCCCCCTGCTGGCGGGTGACTCACTCTGCTCTTGTGCAACAGCCCAGGCTCTCGGAGCAGAGTTGTTTTCCTCGGTGCATCAGCTCCCCTCCTGATTTATGTCTTTCCATTTGGGTTAATGCTTTCCACATTTGGGTCTGAAGATTAGTGTGTGGCTCAGGGCTGCAGCCACCAAAACCCCAGCGCCCTGCTTGGGTCTGGCATGGAGAAGCCAGCTAGCCAGCCAAACAGACAGCCAGACAGACAGAGGGCAGCTTGGAGCTTTACCTGGAGGCCATCCTGCCTCTGGCCAGCCTCCTTGCCTCCCGGAGAAGGCAGAGGGAGGGAGGCTCACAGCCTCTGCACCCGGCTTGCCCGGGACTTGTGCTGTTTCCTGTGAAGGGCGCACAGCGTGGAGGGTGCGAAGAGGTAATCGCCCGAGCCTGTGACTTCCCATCAGAGGAGCTGCATCGTCGCCAGGAAGTGAGCAGCACAAGTCATAGGGCGTGGAGAAGTGATATCTCTGTGGCTGTGAAAGCTGCTGTACAACACATTGTGTGTGTGTGTGTTTCTCTCTCTTCGTGGAACAATAATATTACCTTCGTTGCCATGGTGTTGTTGTGGGGGTGGCTAATTGGACGCAGACCTGATACGGGCTGGTGTCCATAGTGATTATCGGACGCAGCCGTGGAGCCCGCTTGCATTTGCTCCCCTAGCTTGAGAGGCTGGCGGGGCATCATTGCCATGGCGATGGGCGCCCTGGGGTAGGGTGGCACCCTGGTCCGGAAATGGACCCAGAAACCAGGGCTTAGGCAGGGGCCGGAGCAGCCCTGATCACTTCCAGGGCTGGAACACAGCCTGGGTTTGCTGAGGACCAGGGTTTAAGGAACTCCTCATCCTCCTCGGAGGCCCTGGACCACAGGGGAGCGGATGGGGCGTCTGTGGCACCGGGAGGGCCGGGGGGTTGACTCGAGGCTGCTTGCTGTGCAGCTGTTCCCCTGGGCCTGCTCACCTGGCAGGTGCCATCTTCCCACCAAGGTTGTAGCATCCATGCAGAAGGAGGTATATGGGGTAGGTTTTAAACTCTTTGTTGAGTGTGAATCCCAGGAATGTATCTGTGTTAGTTTTATTCTTACTGAATATGTCATATATAGATGAATTCTGACATTTGATGAGCACTAAGAAATACAGCAGGCTTCCCAAGTGGTGCTAGTAGTAAAGAACCCGCCTGTTAATGCAGGAGACATGAGAGATGCAGGTTAGATCCCTAGTTCAGGAAGATCTGCTGGAGGAGGGCATGGCAACCCACTCCAGTATTCTTGCCTGAAGAATCCCATGGACAGAGGAGCCTGGCAGGCTACAGTCCATGGGGTTGCAAAGAGTCAGACATGACTGAAGTGACATGAGCACATTTTTACTGAATAGGTAATATATAGATGAATTCTGACATTTGACAAGCACTAAAAAATAGAGTGAACGTTGGCCTACCTCTTACCCCGTCCTCTGCCTCTCAGTTCACCTCTCAGAAGTGAGCAAGTTATCACTTTCTTGTGGGTGTGGAGGAAATCATGCAGATGTTTGCAAATGTACATGTGTCTTTATTTCCCTTCACACTGTGATGGCTTCCTCTTCTTCACCTTGCTGCTGCTGCTGTTTTTAAAACCCTGTAACAATAAATCAATGGAAAGAGCATATTTTGTTTGTTTTTTAAAACGCCTTCCTGCCTCATTTCACCAATGTGCCTTCCTGGAGGAATTTTGATGTCCACAGATGTCCATGGCCCTGATCTGGGCCTTGTGGGCACAGGCATGAACAGAACAAGCCAGCCCTGTTCGAATACCAGCATCTCGTGTTGTCTTTTCAGTAATGAAATAAGCAGAAAATCATGATCCTTGGGCACTTAGAACTTTACCTTGCCCTGTTACAGAAAGGGAGGTGTTGGTTTTCTCTCGCCACAAATGTAGTAGTTTCACATCCCTTCCATAAATCTGAAGAGCCAAAGTCTGAGATGAGTCATGAGGTTAAAAATCAGTGTCCCAAGACTGGCTTCTCCTGGGGGGGGTGGGCATCCATTCCTTTCTTTTTCCATCTTCTAGAAGCTCCTTCCAGGACTTGGGGCTGCATGTCTTACTGCTTTTTCTCCCCATTTCTGGCCTCACTTTGGCTTCCTTCCCTCTTTGACCTCATCTCCTTCTTATAAGGACCTTTGTGAGTGTATTTAGGGTCCAGCCAGATAACCTTCTCATCTCAAATTCCTTAGCTTAATGACACCTGGCACATCCCTTTTTTCTTTTTGCAAGTTCCAGAGATTAAGATGTCGCTCCATTTAGGGGCCCGTTTTTCAGCCTGCTCCAGGGAGTAGCTTTCAGTACTTGTAGAAGAGCAAGTTTGTGTGAGAGAATGTCATTAACCAAGTCGGGCCCTTCCCAGGTGTTTCCTATTGGTGGAAATGGCCAAGACTTGAACTATTCCTTGAAGGTCTGATGTTCTAAATCAATGCAGCTCACTGTTTACAGTGGCCAAGACATGGACTCCTCAATGCCTGTGGACAGACGAATGGATAAAGATGTAGTACATATATACAATGGAATATGATTCAGCCATAAAAAAAGAATAAAATCATGCCATTTGCAGCAACATGCATGGACTCAGTTCAGTTCAGTTGCTCAGTCCTGTCCAACTCTTTGTGACCCCACGGACTGCAACACGCCAGGCTTCCCTGTCCTTCACAAACTCCCAGAGCTTGCTCAAACTCACGTCCATCGAGTCAGTGATGCCATCCAACCATCTCATCCTCTGTCATCCCCTTCTCCTCCTTCCTGCCTTCAATCTTTCCCAGCATCAGGGTGTTTTCCATTGAGTCAGTTCTTTGCATCCGGTGGCCAAAGTATTAGAGTTTCAGCATCAGTCCTTCCAATGAATATTCAGGACTGATTTCCTTTAGGATTGACTGGTTTGATCACCTTGCAGTCCAAGGAACTCTCAAGGATGGACTAGAGATTATCATACTAAGTGAAGAAAATCAGAGACAAATACCATGTATCACTTATATGTGGAATCTAGAATAGGACACAAATGAGTTTACCTACAAAAGAGAAACAGACTCACAGACATACGGAACAGACAAGTGGTTGCTAAGGAGTGGGGTGGGAGAGGGATGGATTGGGAGTTTGGGGTTAGCAAATGCAAACTATTATATATAGGGTGGACAAGCAACAAGGTCCTACTCTATCACATAGGGGACTATATTTAATATCCTATGATAAACCATAATGGAAAAGAATATGAAAGAAAATGTTTATATATGTATAACTATATCACTTTGCTGTATAGCAGAAATTAACACAACATTGTAAGTCAAATATACATCAAAAAAAAAAAAAAAAAGAAAGTGGTGCAGCTTACAGTTGGGTCTCTGCATCACCTGGGGATTGTGGGGAAGGCCCAGAGGCCCAGATCTTATCCTGTGTCCATAAGCCTTGACCTTGTGCCCTTCGTGAACTCTTCATTGACTCTGCTCCTCAGTGAAGTTTGAGAAGCACCCCTCTTAGGAGTCATCTCGGGGATGATAATGTGTGTGTGTTGGGTGTGGGGGGTGGGTATGTGTGGGAGGTGGAACGTCTTGTCTTCCGTGAGTAAGCACCGAAGCTGGGCTGCAGACAGGAAGCGCTGGAGGAGACCAGAGGAGGGGCTGGTGTCTGCAGAAGCAGCCGCCACCTGAGCCACACCTGGGAGGCAGGCAAAGGTGCGGCTGCATGGAGAAGCAGGGAGGGTGCGCCAAGCAGAGCAGAAGCCTTGACGGCAGCGCAGAGGTAGGAACAGGCATGCTACCTGTGGGGACACGGAGGCCGTGTGGGGCCAGAGGGACAGGAACGGGGAACTGGGCCGACAGGAGGAGCACTTGACAAGATTCACCTGCGAGTGTTTGCAGGCTCAGGATAGGGCAGAGGCAGGATTCTGTCTGCAGTGTCGTCACGGGGATGAAGGCTGGGTGGTGGCAGGGAAGGTGGAGAAAGGGTGATTTAAGAGGAAATCTGAGTAGCTAATTGAGCAGGTGTGTCGGGCGCCGGAATGCTATGAGCCAGCCGGACAAGGTCCCTGATGTTGGAAGTCTGCTTCGGGGTGAGGAGGCGTGGGTGGGGTTGGGCAATAAGCAGACAAATCCAAATAAACAAGGAGGGCCTCAGCCCGTGGTAAATGCTGTGCAGGATTAAATTGGTTCCTGTGGTTGGAAGTGACTAAACAGTGGCTTTAGATCGGTGCTTGTGGGGGAACCTCCCACTTAAGCCGATGTCTGGATCCGGCCATGGGAACGAATTGCTGGGGGAAAGGCAAATGTAACAGCCCATGCCAAAGCCATGAGGAAGGACCAAACTTTTTCCAAGGAGCAGCTAGGACAGCGAGGTCGAAGCTTAATCTGCAGCGATGGAAATGTTCTGGTCATTTCCGGGTCATCCGTTCTGGTCATGTGGCCACCAGCCCCATGTGACAGCTCGGTACTTGAAAGGTGTCTGGGAACACTTAGGAACCGAATTTCACATTTTATTTTAGTTGTCACTGTTTTAACTTTAAAAAAGCAACATACGTCTGGGAACCACACTGCATTGAGTGGCACAGAGCAAAGAAGGTTGGTGTGGCTGGAGGGGATGTGGTATAAAATGATGAGGGATCGGGTAGGTAGAAGGGCAGACTTTATTGCTTTGTGAATTAGGCGAAGTACTTTGGATTTCTTTTTTCAAAGAGCAGTGCAAAGTCTTTGGATGACTTTGGTTGAGGGGGTTGATGTAATCTGATGACTGTATTCTAAGTTCTCTCTGGTTGCCGTGTAGAGAATAGGTTGGAGGGGATGGAGAGCCAATTTGAAGATCATTGTGATGATACAGGGAGTGGTGATGGTGCCCTGGGAACGGGGTGGCAGCACTGGGTGGATTCTGGATGAACTTTGGAGGTAGATTGACCGGAGTTGAGAGGGATTAGATTGGGAAGGTGGAGAACTTGACCCTGGGTAGCAGCATTGTGAGAAGTCTGCTCAGAAGTCTGGCTAAGTCTCAAAGTCTGGGTAAACTGTACCCAGATCCCTGACCTGCAGAAACCGAGACCCCATGTCTGTTTGAAACCACTGAGGTTTGGTTTAATTTGGTACACTGTGGGCTTCCCTGGTGGGTCATTGGTAAAGAATCTGCCTGCCAGTGCAGGAGACATGGGTTCGATCCTTGAATTGAGACGATCCCTGGAGAAGGGAATGGCAACCCACTCTAGTCTTCTTGCCAAGATAATCCCATGGATAGGGGTCCATGGAATTGCAGAGAGTCGGACATGACTGAGCACACAATACTGATATACAGTAATATTATTTATTACTAATTACTATTATTTGCTTATTTGCTAGTAATTCTATTAGTAAAATAACTAGTAGAAGAGGCAAAGGCAGTGTCCTCAAAACCCTTCATCTCCTGGCTTTACTTTCCTCTATGTTGGCAGCATTTTCTAGCTTAGTCACCTCTTCAGAAAGATGCTAAAAACTCTTAGTAATTCCAAGGAAAGAGGAATATCACTGGGCAGCTTTCCAGTGGAGCCTAGGGTGGCGTAGTTGAGAGGTGGGCTCACCCTAACCCCCATGGACTGTGGAAGGAATAAGAGTGATACCCAGAGGAAAATTAAGGTCAGCTGATTCCGGTGGGAGAGGAATGGAAATCTACCCGGCATGGCAACCAATGAGACGTGGCAGTGATGGAATCCTTGATGTGAGCCTGGATGGCATTTGAGGGGACAGGTCCAGCTCTCAGGCAGAGAGGGACCTGAATGGCCGGTGTCATCAACATCAAGGGAACAGTCTCAAGTGTAAAGGCAACAACTGCAAGGAGCTCGGGGAATGAGGTCGTGGGAAGTGGTGATCCCCGCGTTAACTGTGTGTGAGATTTGGTGTGCCCGTGTCCACGCAAGGACATTAAGAAGAGAAAATGGCAGTGAGATGCCAGGCAGGCAGATAGGGACCATTCTTTGGAAAAGTCCAGCAGCCAGATTTTGTTCCTCTGTGCTAATAGGCGAGGTTGCCAGTTGCAGGCCTAGAACTATAATGAAATTAATCACAAAAAGGCAAGGCTGCCAGGAACCATATACATCACTTGTTTCATCATCTGTTAAACCTGAATTATTCCCCCAAGACTTCTTTTAACCTAAAGTTTCCGTTTCCTCCTTCTGAGCCTTCAGAACTCCTAACAAGGAGGGGAATAGCTGCCTCTTTTCCTCTCTCTTTCCTGGTCGCCTGTGAAGGTGCTAAGGAGCTAGATTAATAATAAGCTGAGAATATTCCTCCAGCCCAGCAGGAGTGAAGAGAGAGGTCCTGGCCCTGTCCTGTCCCCATCATGTGCCTTTTGGTATGAAGTGAAGCCTGATTGTGAGTTTGGGAGGAAGTTAGCTGTCAGGTCTGAGCAATGCTTGGTTTGTGAGAGAACAAAGATTTCTCAGGAAATAAGATTGGGCAGAGGCCATCACATGGACTGGCCACAGGGAGACTAATTTTGTAAAAGTCATGAAGATGCAGCTTTGGTTTTTTTTTTTTAACATTTTATTTTGTGTTGGGGTGTAACTAATTCACACTGTTTTGGTAGTTTTAGGTGCACAGCAGAGAGAGTCATACATAGACGTGTATCCATTGTCCCCCAGACTCCCCTCCCATCCAGGCTGCCACATAACACTGAGCAGAGTTCCCTGTGTTATACAGTAGGTCCTTGTTGGTTATCCATTTTAAATATAGCTGTGTACAGATGTCCATCCCAAATTCCCCAACTATCCCATTCCCCCTATTCTCCCCCTCCCCACAGCCATGAGTTCTTTCTCTAAGTCTGTGAGTCTGTTTTGTAAGAAAGTTCATCTTTGTATCATTTCTTTTTAGATTCCACATATAAGGGATGTCATACACTATTTCTCCTTCTCTGACTTACTTCACTCAATATGACAATCTCTAGGTCCATCCACGTAGATGAAGCTTTCTTTTCAAGCCCAAGTGTTACATGCAGACACAATGGCACTGTTGTAACTGCCTGGGATGGCTCGCTTCCCTTTGGTATCAGGTGTATTCCATAGAGCAAGCGTGCAGAGTGTTAGAGGGTTCACTTCATGCCTGACCATCCAACTTGGCCACCGGAGCAAGAATCCTGGGGGAGACATAAATTGGAAGAGGAATTAAGAACTCCAATTTGTCCCTCACTTCCAGCCTCCACACGGAGAGAGGCTGACTGCCTCTGCCAAGTCCACTCCAGGCCAGTGGAAAGATGCCCCTCTCAGGTCACTTGACACTGTGACCCACTTTAGACTTCTCACCAGCCAGAGACGCAAAGTCCCCGCCTGCTCCGGCTGCCCCCTTCAGCCTGTGTAATGGTTGGAAACCTGGCAGGGCTTTCTGCATCACCTTTCCTGGAGCTCCGCGGGAATGCGTCCTGGCCTTGCAGGGGCTGGTGGGGCAGGCACTGGTTTGGTAAACAGGGGCGGGACTGGGGGCGAGGGGGAACTGGACGGGCGGGTCCCCGACTCCCTCTGCTTTTTTCCAATGACTCACAGGCTGTGATGCTGGAAGGGGCCTCTGGGATAGATCATCTGCTCCAGCAGGCTTATTTCACAAGCGCGATTTCAGAAACAGGGCTCAGGGAAGGTCCCAGAGCAGTGAGTGTATGGGGAGGGGGACGTGGGACCCGTCACTCGTGTCCACTCATGTCCACTCCCAGGGCCACATGTGCCCTTATTTATTTAGACCCTGATGCTGGGAAAGATTGAAGGCAAGAGGAGAAGAGAGTGGCAGAGGATGAGATGGTTAGATAGTATCACCTACTCAGTGGACATGAGTTTGAGCAAACTCCAGGAGATAGTGAAGGACAGGGAAGCCTGGCATGCTGCAGTCTGTGGGGTGCAGAGTCGGACACAACTTAGCAACTGGACAAGAACATATGGCAGGGATGGGGTAGGAATGGAGTTTGGTTTTGGACATGTTGAATTTGAGGTGTCAGTGGCCTGTGTTTCTGAAGCAAAATGTGGTTTATCAGACTTCCCTGGTAGTCCAGTGGTTAAGAGTCTGCCTGCCAATGCAGGAGACTTGGGTTCAATCCCTGGGTCAGGAAGATCCCCTGGAGGAGAAAATGGCAACCCACTCCAGTGTTTTTGCCTGGAAAAGCCCGTGGACAGAGGAGCCTGGCAGGTCTACAGTCCATGGGGTCGCAGAGAGTCGGACACGACTTAGCAACTAAACAACAAGGTTTTGTATTCTCAGAATAGAGGGTACTAGGAGTTGCTGTTTTCAATGAGGTCGACAGGAAGGGTCTCCGGTTGCGAACGTTTGAACAGAGACCCGAATAAAATCAGGGAACAAACCTGTGGGGTCTGAGAAGTGTGTTCTGTGGGGTGGGGAGGAAAATGCATGGGCCAAGAGTGGACAGGCCTTCATTGGGTCTGGAATAGAGGAAGATGGGAAGGTGGGAAAGATTTGACTGGAGGCATGACATGATTTCTTTTAAAGACTGAGATGAAATTCACCAAACCTAAAATTAACCTTTTAAACTGTAAAATTCACTGATCCTTAAGTGTATTTGCAATATTGTGTGACCATCTCCTCAGTCTAGTCCCAAAACATCTTCAGCAACCCCAAAGGAGACCTTGTACCCTTACACAGTCATTGCTCATCGCCCCTATCCATCCCTCCCCGCCACTTGAAGCTCATGGTCTTTAAAGACTTTTTTAAACTATCTTCTTTTTCTGAATGGTGGGAGGAATTTCTTTTGGCTTTAGGGTAGGAATGGTGCTTGCCTTGAGCAGGTGGCTTGTTTTATCCTAAGGACATGGAGGACCCTTTAGCCAAACACATTTCCCTCTTTGCTCTGGCTGCAAAGCTTCATGCCAGATTTGGGGGCCACCCCTTCTAGTGCGGAGAGATTGGACTGGAGAGGTCCCTGACCATAGCCAGACCGCATCTTATTTTTCCTGCTCCAATTTTCTCTATCCACTTTGGCGCGACCAGGGAAATGGATCATGGGAACTTTCACTAATTCTCTCCCCTCCACTCCATCCTCCCAGCTTCTCCCCGCTCTGAAATCAGACGTGCTGCACTTGACCTCCCTGCCTCGGGGTTTTGTGCCCACACCACGTGTCCCCCCCACTGCCAGCGTGGAAATCAACAGCTCCAGAAATAGCATGCGTGGCAGCCCGCCCTGGGTCATTAGGGTGATTTATTTCTCTGTTAGAGACGCCGGACTGGGTGAGGATTTACCTTGAGTCCCTTCATTGCGCTGGGCTGAGCCTTGTGAAAAGAGGCTCGGTAATTAGGGCCGCGTGGAGCCTCCCTCAGCCCAGCCTGTGCGGGTTTAATGAGAGTCAGCCAGAGGCCAGGGAGCTTCAGGTTGGCACACGTGGTCCCCATCTCCTGAACTCTCATTGACTCAACTTAGGGGCCCAGAGGACCGGACTGTTAAGAGGTGAGGAGGTTGCCAGCAGCTGGGTTCCCTGGGACCTTGAACCCCTTCTCCATCCTCCTTCCGACCCCAGCCCACCTTCTTGGTGCCCCTAACAGAACCTCAGTTTCGCTGGCTCAGTAATGTATTCTCCCCACCACCTTTCTTTTTTAAAGCAGCACAAGCCTCTCCTTCACTCTCTTTAGTGTTACTGAAATTGTACCTGGTGCCAATTGTGCCTTGACAGCGAGGTGGGGGACGTCTGCTCTGGGTGAAGCCCCAGCCTCCCTTTTGACCCAGCCCATCAGGATTTTATTCTCTCCCCTCCTTCTGGATATACTCCCTAACAGGCGGATGCATTTCTTATTTTCAATTATTTTCTTATTAGAGGATGCTTAGGGCCCTGGCGGGGCAGGCTTCCCTGGTGCCTCAGGAGTAAAGAATCCGCCTGTCAATGCAGGAGATACGGGCTCAATCCCTGGGTCAGGAAGTCCCCTGGAGGAGAAAATGGCAACCCACTCCAGTATTCTTGCCTGGGAAACCCCATGGATAGAGGGGCCTGGCGGGCTACAACCCATGGAGTCGCAAAGACTCAGACACATCTGAGTGACTGAAAACCATCACATCATTGGGGCCTGTGGATTTCAGAACTCAGGGACCTCAGACTTCAGCCCTTCTTCCATTTCTGAGCTGTAAAGGGGTCATCGTTTCTGAGCTCAGCGGTGGTGGGCTGACTGCCTTCTGAGATCTTAGGCTTGCTGAGTCCATCCTCTTCACAATGATGAAGGCTTTGGAACTGTTTGAGGGAGCTGTTCAGAAAGGCCTCTTGATTGTTTCATTCATTCATCATCCATCATGATTCAGTGAATCTTTATTGAATGTCTTCAGTGTGCAAGGCATGTCTGCTGGATGCATTGTAGACACCCAGCATGGGCACCTGGCCCCCTGCATCCCAGGGACCAACAAGCTCATTGCCAAGCAGGGACAAGTCCATGCCACGCTCCAGCATCAGCCT
>NW_011494752.1:14104631-14109713 GCF_000754665.1 Bison bison bison
CCCACAAACACAAGCCACCCGGGGAGGCCAGGCCCTGCTCCCTCTGCAATCTGGGCGGGTGGGATGTTTCCTTCACGGATAGTTTCTTTTGTGAGTTTTCCCATGCATACCTGAACCTCTTAATGGACTCTCCTAAAACTAAGTGGGAATCACAGTTGTTCCCTTCGTTTAGAGGGCAGGGGAAAACCTTTCGTGTAACTGTTCCCTGTATCTGCTTGTGCCTTGGGGAGGTCCTTTGTTAAATTGACAGAACCGTTTTTGGTTATTTGGGAGCCACTGAAGGATTTCCAGGTTGGTCTGAGGGGATCCTTGTAGCTTCTAGGCCTCCTCTGCCTGCAAAGGCCTCTAGAACTGGGATCTCTTGGGAATCTATGCTACAGCTCTGAACCTCTCACTCCATGCCCCTATCTGTGCTGTAGTTCAAGTAGCTTTGATTCATGCTGAGATCATGCCTGATCCCCCAGCAGATCTCTTAGCACACCCATTAGGATCCATGAAGAAGCTTTGGTCTGAAACTGGATTTCTGCACCGACCACAGTTCTTACTGATTTCATCAGCTTGTGCAACCTGAGTTGATTCACTTTTCCCATCATGTTTAACGGGCTTCCCTGGTGACTCAGATGCTAAAGAATCTGCCTGCAATGTGGGAGACCCAGGTTCGATCCCTGGGTTGGGAAGATCCCCCAGAGAAGGGAATGGCAACCCACCCCAGTATTCTTGCCTGGAGAATTCCATGGACAGAGGAGCCTGGCAGGCTGCAGGCCATGGGGTCACAAAGAGTCAGACACGACTGAGTGTCTAACACTTGGTTTTAACTGAAACTCTGCTCCTATCCCCTCTGTTTAGAGAGCCCAGAATAAATTCAGGTTCCTTATGATGGTTTGAGAGCAGGGATGGTGCCAGGTATTGCAAATCCTGTGCCAAAGCCAAGGAAACGTGATCCCTGCTCTCAGAGCCTCAGAGGGACATGTTGAGACCCTGTTTACCCGTCCTCCCTGCTGCAGAGTGTAAGCATTCTCAGCTGATTAGCTAATGACTTAGGACTGGGCTAGTGCGATGCCAAAAACGTGAGTCACTCACTTACAGGTATGGGCAGCAGTGCGCATGTTCTGTTGCCATGGGAACGTGAACATGTATTCATCTCCAAGCAGAAAGAATTTACTTCCACTCCTCAGGGATGTGGATGGTTCCCACATTGTTCCCCGGGCATGTCTGTTCTCCCTAAGGCTGCAGCGTCTTCACCCCATCACCCCATCCACTGTGACACTTTTCTGGGTGAGTGTCCTGACCCAGTGAATGCATTGCCCCACCCCCAGGCCTTCTATTTTGTCGGTGCAGCCAACATCCCACTGTGCCTCTGATACCCAAGTTGAAGTCCCAGTGACCTAATTGTAAAGCAGGAGAAGCAGGAATGTTTTCTTGAGGCCAGGCAGCCTGATGAGGTGACAGGAGCCAGACTTTAAAGTTTGAACAGATTTGGCTCAGGTTCTGGCGCTGTCACTTATGAGCTGTGTAACCTTGAAAAAATATTTTTCTTCCTCTTCAGTGTCCTCATAGATAAAGGGGGGTTAATCCCTATGTTGGACTTCCTGGGTGGCTCAGTGGTAAAGAATCCGCCTGCAGTTCAGGAGGCACGGGGTTCAATCCCTGGGTCAGGAACATCCCCTGGAGAAGGGAATGGCTACCCACTCCAGTATTCTTGCCTAGAGAATTCCATGGACAGAGGAGCCTGGCAGGCTGCAGTCCATGGGATCACTAAGGGTCGGACACAACTTAGCAACTAAACACCACCACCACCATCAACAAATCCCTGTATTACCAGGTTGTGGGAAGGATGAAATTAAAGCATGTCAGTCTGCTTCGTGCGTCACTGAGTACATTTTCTTATTCTGTGCCCCAGCACCCTGGGGTGAAGCAGTGACGCTGAGTACCCTGAGGCATTACCTCTGGCTTCCCAGGTGGCGCTAGTGGTAAAGAACCCATCTGTCGATGCAGGAGACTTAAGAGACACAGGTTCGATCCCGGGTCAGGAAGATCCCCTGGAGAAGGAAATGGCAACCCACTCCAGTATTCTTGCCTGGAGAATCCAGTGGACGGTGGAGCCTGGCAGGCTGTAATCCATAGGGTTGCACAGAGTCGGACGCTGCTGGAGTGACTGAGCACACCACACCCAGGGACATCCTGGAGCATTCAGAACTCTGGATTGTGGGCTTCGCCTACCTTATGCTGGTTGGGTGATGTGTCATACGGGGTTCTTTGGTCACAAACTTCAGAAACCAATTCTTCGATGTAAGCAAAGTGAAATTTATTACAAAGATTCTGGAAGCTCACAGGATGGACAGGAGGCTGGGGATATCTTCTGAAAGCAGATAGAAACCAAGATGCTCAGCTGTGTGGGGCCAGGAGGTAGGACTGATAGGAATAACTTTAGAGCGGGACTGATAGGAATAACCTTAGAGCGAACAGAGCGTGCTCAGGTGTGCTTGGTCGTTAAGGGGGAAACCCCATGCGTCTCTCCGGGTGTCAGCGGAGAGCATCTGGCGGCAAGCACACCTTTGCCCTGTCAAAGAGGGAGGAACTCCCACTGGCATCCCTTAGGGCTTATAGAGGGAGGGCTGGCACCTGGATTCAGAGATCCATGGAGAAAGTACCTAGTAGGAGTGCCTTTTTTCCCTAAAAAAAGAAAAGAAAAAGTACAATGGTGTTAAGGTTTGGGTAAGGGACACTCGGCAGCTTAAGCAACAAATGTTTGCAGCCGTGATCTTGGACAAATTTCACTGCTTTCCTGAAAATGAGAGACTTGAACTTGATAATCTCAAAGGACCCTTGGGTTTCTAATAGGACTGCTGCAGTGATGAAATAGCTTTCCACGGGAAAGGATAGGATTTAGCATTAGGTGCCTTCTTAGTTCTTTGTTTTTCTCCGGAAGCCTCCTGCTCTGCAAGATATGCAGTTAATGACCAATATTTTCTAAAACCCACTTAGTTTTAACCAAAAAAAGAAGTTATATGTATCTACTATATCCCTATTTTAAAAATCAACTATAATTTATATATTTTACAATAAAGTATATAATTTACCATAAGTGTATCATGAAAAAAGTGAAAGTGTTAGTCGCTCAGTCGTGTCCGAGTCTTTACAGCCCCATGGAATGTAGCACGCCAGCCTCCTCTGTGTATGGAATTCTCTAGGCAAGAATACTGGAGTGGGTTGCCATGCCCTTCTCCAGGGGAATCTTCCCAACCCAGGGATGGAACCTGGGTCTCCTGCCTTGCTTCTCCTGACTTCCCTGGTGGCTCAGATGGTAGAGAGTCCGCCTGCAATGCGGGCGTTCCATCCCCTGGAGGAGGAAATGGCAACCCACTAGTGTTCTTGACTGGAGAATCCCATGGACAGAGGAACCTGGCGGGCTACAGTCCATGAGAGTCACAAAGAGTCAGACACGACTGAGCGACTAAGCACAGCGTTGCAGGCAGAGTATTTACTGTCTGAGCCACCAGAGAAGCCCAAATGTATTATAATTTACCATAAATAAATAAAATGTGCTGTAAGCTATTATTTACCATAAAATTCACCCATTCTCACGATATAGGTCAGTGACTTGACAAATATATATGCCTGTATAACTGCCATTCCAATTGACGTCTGGAACATGGTTCTGAAAAGTTCTCTCTAACCCATTTGCAATCAGTTTTTCTCCTATTCATCTCCTCAGGTCACCTCTACCTTCTCCCCTATAGGTTAGTTTTGCTTATTCTAGGATTTCATAGAAATGGATCATGTGGTTTGTAGCCTTGAATCTTGGCTTTGTACCCTTGAAGTTTGGCTTCCTTGAATAGGATAAGGTCTGAGATTTAGCCATATTGTATCAGTTGTCGATTCCGTTTTATTGCTTAGTAGAATTTCATTGGTTGACCATACTCATAGACCCAAACTTAACCCATTTGTCAATTGATGGACATTTGGGATGTTTCCAGCTTTTAGCTATTATGAGTAATTCTCCGAACTTTTGTATGTAAGTCTTTCAGACATGTTTTCATTTCTCTGGTGTAAATACCTAGGAGTGAAATTGTTGGATCATATGGTCAGTGTATGTTTATATAAGAAACGGCAAAACTAGTTTCTGCACTTCACTCGTCACTCACAGCAACATATGAGCTTTCAATCGTCCTAGGTCCTTGCCAAGATTTTTTTTTTTTAACATTCTAGTGAGTATGAAGTGGTTTCTCATTGCGCTTTCAACTTGTGTTTTCCTGAGGGTTAGTGATGTTGAACATTTTTCCTGTGCTTATCACCATCTCTGGATTCGACATGTATCAACACTTGCCAAATGTCAGTTAGAAATACCACATTCAGTTCAGTCACTCAGTCATGTCCACCTCTTTGTGACCCCATGGACTGTAGCACGCCAGGCTTCCCTGTCCATCACCATCTTCCGGAGCTTGCTCAAACTCAAGTCTATCGAGTCGGTGATGCCATCCAGCCAATTTATCCTCTGTCGTTCACTTCTCCTCCTGTCCCCAATCTTTCCCAGCATCAGGGTCTTTTCCAAGGAGTTAGTTCTTCACATCAGGTGGACAAAGTATAGAGTTTCAGCTTCAACATCAGTCCTTCCAATGAATATTCAGGACTGATTTCTTTTAGAATTGACTGGTTGGATATCTTTGCAGTCCAACTGACTCTCAGTAGTCTTCCCCAACACCACAGTTCAAAAGTGTCAATTCTTGGGCGCTCAGCTTTCTTTATAGTCCAACTCTCACATCCATAACGACTACTGGAAAAGCCATAACTCTGACTAGATAGATCTTTGTCGGCAGAGTAATGTCTCTGCCTTTTCATATGCTGTCTAGGTTGCTCATAGCTTTTCTCCCCAGGAGCAAGCGTCTTTTAATTTCATGGCTGCAGTCACCATGTGCAGTGATTTTGGAGCCCAAGAAAATAAAGTCTGTCCCTGTTTCCCTTGTTTCTCCATTTATCTGCCATGGAGTGATGGGACCGGATGCCGTGATCTTAGTTTTTTGAATGTTGAGTTTTAAGCCAGCTTTTTCACTCTCCTCTTTCACTTTCATCAAGAGGTTCTTT
>NW_011494752.1:14109813-14121508 GCF_000754665.1 Bison bison bison
GAATTCTCTCCCAGCAGTCTTGATTCCAGCTTGTGCTTCCTCCAGCCTGGCACTTTGCATGATGTATTTTGCAGGGTGACAACATACAGGGTGACGATAACACATTCCTCGGCATTAAAAAAAAAAAAAATCCCATGTGTTCCTCCAGTTCTATTCCCCTTTCTCCTTGTCTCTACAGAGGTAACCACTCTTCTGTGGTTGGTGCCTCGTTTCGGTGAACATGTTTAAACTTTATATTACCATGTATGCATCTACAGGGGCTTCCCTGGTGGCTCAGTGGTAAAGAATCCGCCTGCCAACGCAGAAGACGCGGATTCGATCCCTGGGTCAGGAAGATCCCCTGGAGAAGGAAATGGCAACCCACTCCAATATTCTTGCCTGGGAGAACCCATAGGTAGAGGAGTCTGGCGGGCCACAACCCATGTGATCACAAAAAATCGGGCATGGCTGAGTGACTAAACCACAACAACAGCATGCATCTGCAGTAAACATTTCCTAATGTCTTATGTCTTTTGAAACTTACATGAAATATAGTTCTCTTGGTGGGATTGGCTTTCTTCACGCATGTTTTTGAAGTTTATCCAGGTCAGTGTGTGTAGACCTGGTTCATTTTTCTAGCGCATGCGTATCTCATAGTTGATTCCTGTGGGTGGACTTTTTAGATTATTAGAAACAACTGTACGTTTCTTCTTGTGCACTTCTGTGAGTATTCCTCTGAAGCAGGTAGATACCTAGAAGATTATCTGGGTCTCAGTATGTACCTTGGGATTTTGCCACTTGGGATTTTGTATTTTTCAAAGAGATTTTGCAGATATACACGTAATGCTACTCGCAGAGTATACAATATCCACTCCCCTTGCCAAGAGACCACACTTATTTTTGCCATCTGAACGTGTGAAATATTGCACCTCAGATTTAACTTGGGTTTGTTTTCCCTTCATTGCTAGTGAGGTTGTGTATATTTTCATATGTGTGTTTGCTTTCAGATTTCCTCTCCTGTGCATATCCTATTCACACCCTGCTCACTTTTCCATCATGCTGTCTCTTAAGCCTTTCTTTTTCATATTTTTTAAATGGCATATTTTGTTACGTGGCATTTAAAAATTGTGATCTAGTCAAATGCATGTATTAACTGCATAGACTGTTTTTATTGAGGGCGTAAGATGGTCCTCCCATCCCCAGAATTTGCTAATATGTATTTAGGATTTTTACACCTGTGCTCTGTGAGGTTAAGAGGTAGGCTTTTGATTCTTACTTTGTTTTCCTTTGAAGATTTGTATCAGAGTATTCTAAAAGGAATTGATTGTTTTTCTATTTCTGGTAGAGATGGTGTAAATGTTGCCTTTCCCTTGAAGGTTAAAGAGAACTTCGTCAGTAAAACCACATAAACCCATTATCGTTTTTTAAGGTAGATTGTAAACCGCAGAATTGATTCCTTTGAAGGTTATGGATCTACTCAGGTTTTCTATTTCCTCTTGAGTCAATTTGAAATTTTTCTGAAAAATGATCAGTGGCAGGAGATAGCAAAAAGTCAGGCGGTTCCAGGACTTGTGAGAAAGCAGCACCTTCTGCCGACTCAAATTCCAGACACCTAGGTCAGCTGAGGAGATCAAAGGGAAAGCACTGCAGGGCTTTGTATTATTCAGAAGGAGAAAAGAGTTATCAATTAACTGTGTGCTTGAAGTCAAGTGTACATGTGAAAAATGTCAGTGTAACCACCTAAGTAGTATAAATAGACTCTATAAATACCAAGTTTGTGGATTGGAGGGAAAATAAAGAAAATGCAGTCCATCCAACAAAATGCAAGCAGGAGGGAGCAGAAACCGTAAAGCAAAAAGCCTGGTAAATAGAAAGCATGTCATTACGATGGCCTGCAGGCAGCATCTCCTCCTAAGATCCCTTTCTGGACCCCTCGGTTTTTCCGCTTAGCACTGCACCCATCCGTCACCCTGTGCCATGACTGCCCGTCTGCCATCTTTCTCTCTTTACAGAAGGCAGACTCTTCCCAGAACCTGACTGGGTCATATGGTCATATTTTTGCTGCTTCTCAGTGCCTGACATATAGTAGGTGCCCACTCGGTGTTTGAACGAGCCTGGCAAACAATTTAATAAGTAAGTGAACAGATGGGCAAATAAATCTGGAAAGGTTACTCTATCAAGTTTAGTGGCTGTGGGGAGACATTTTAATCAGCGATTGCCTTAGTTGATCTGTGAGGGGGGAACTGAGGAAGTAGCTGGAGCCAAGGATTTGACCGGGGGTAGGAATCAGCGTGAGATGCCTAAACGGGACAAGAAGTGAAAGTCGTATCCAGCTGTTTGCGACCCTATGGACTGTAGCCTGCCAGGGTCTTCTGTCCATGGAATTCTCCAGGCAAGAATACTGGATTGGGTAGCCATTCCCTTCTCCAGAGGATCTTCCCAATTCAGGGATCGAACCTGGATCTCTTACATTGCAGGTGGATTCTTTACTGTCTGAGCCTAAATTGAAACCACCTCTAAAGTCTTCATTCAGCTGTCTGTGTGGCTGTTACATACTTCAGTATGTGGTTAGTACCTTGAGAGGTACCTTATGCAGCCGACAAAGAGCCTCTGCTGCAAATAAGAGTTTCCCAAACATGAACCAGAGCACGGGTCACCTGTGCCCTTAGCAGAAAGCAGATTTTGATGCAGGAGGTCAGGGGAGGGTCCTGAATGCTGTGTTCCTAACCAGCTCACTGTGGCTGGTGTGTGGACTGGGCTTTTTGGAGCAAGGGTTCATGCTGTCATCTTGTCATCTACACCTTGGCTTTCCCCAGGGCCTCGGGGACAACAGAGGAACTCTAGACTTAAGAGAACAGGCTCAAACAAAAACCATTCTGACTTCCAGGATTGTTATCAGTGACCCTGAAAGAGCCCAGCCCACACTGGCTGGGGAGGGGTATCAGCTAGCCTCAAGCTGTGTTTCATCCTCTTCCCCATTTTCCTGTTTCTCAGGCTGAGCCACTGGGCCTGTTAGGACACGTTGGATCCTGGGAAGCCCTCGTCTTTGTGATTCACATGTCACTTGTCACTGTTCTCCGGCCCTGCCACACTTAATCTGAGCAATCAAAATCCCATTTCCTTGCCTCATTCCTGCGAGCCTTCGCCTTGCTGTCACTAGGGCCCCCGGCCAGGGAAGGTCTCCTAAATCTCCATTTTGCTGCCCACCCTGGGCAAGACTATGTCACTCTGCACCCTTGGAATCATAACACAGCCTGGGAACTGTAATACCCTGTCAACCAGCTCGCTTCTTTTTAGCCCGTCTCCCCCTTTTTAGAGAAATGGCACAAAACCAGTGGGCAGGTAAGCCAGTAATGCAGCAGTCCTAGGGCCAGACAATCCGTGCACGTTGGTCCGTCCCCAAGCCTCTGTCCACAGTCTCCCCCCACCCCACCCCCGGAAACAGTGCTGGCAAGTGGTCCGCTCTTTTCTTTGTCTTATGCTCATTATCTGCTCCCATGGATCCAGGAGGCTGGTGGACAGAAAGATCATTCTCTCAGTAAATGATGGAACTTGGGGTTTCTCTGGGCATGGGGTAGCTCCAGGACTTTACAGGAAGGGTGTTGTAAGCCAGAAGAACCTTTTACCTAGCAAGAAAATCGAAACTTGAATGCCTTTGGGGCTGTTCCTAGACCGTGGGCAGAAGAACCCTCCCCACCAGCTTCTCTAGCACACTCCTGGTCCTCAGTGAGCTGCAGCCTTTGGCTTTTCCCAGGATGGGCAGAGGTGACGCTGCCCTGAGAGGAGGCCCAGGATGACCACGCCGGCCAGCATAGCTGTTGTGGAACAGATGATGGTCAAAGCAGGCTGCATGCTGGCTTTGCGTCCCAGGGCCCCAGCCTTTCTTATTATTAACCTTGGCTGAGCAAGCTGTAGACCAGGTCGTGTCTGCTACCGGCCCCCATGAGGCAGGTGGTGGCCACAGAGTCATCCGAGCAGCTCTGTTGGCTGCATGTTGGAATTACCTTTGAGTTTGCAAGGCAGCCATCTCCAGGTGTCTCCCTGAGACATCCTGTTTCACGGGCCAGGGGATTCCTGGGCATGCAGGTGGCTATAAAGCTCCCAGATGGGGAATTTCCTGGTGGCCACTGTCACTGCCATGACCCCAACTGAGGAACCGAGTTCCCACAAGCTGTGTGGCGCAGCCAAAAATAAATTAAAAAAAAAAAAAAAATTCTCAGGTGATGTTCATGGGCAGCCAGGCTGAAAACCACTGCTTTCGAGGATGACGGGGAAGATTTTCTTCATCCT
This sequence comes from Bison bison bison, assembly GCF_000754665.1. Taxonomy (NCBI): domain Eukaryota; kingdom Metazoa; phylum Chordata; class Mammalia; order Artiodactyla; family Bovidae; genus Bison; species Bison bison. The sequence continues at coordinate 14,114,083 of NW_011494752.1, forward strand.
GTAAGGACAGTTTTTGAATGGCCCTGTTGAGTTTTCATGAGATGACTGCAGTCTTTTTTTTTTCATGGGACATTTCCTGGTTTTTAGGTAGGCCCCTGACCTGCAGGCTAAGCCCTCACCTCTCTGGCACAAAAACCTGTTGGGCAGGGCCCCACCTCTCCAGCTCTCTGCTCACAGGCTGTTCACTGCACGTGTCGGGGAGTAATCTGCCTTCGGCTGTTTCCTATTCTTGTTCTTGGCTTCAGACTCAGAGCCCAGCTCCACAGAAATAATGGTACTGAGCCCAGTCTCTGGGTGCTTCCCAGTACCCCTACAACAACCCTACTGGGTTCGTATGATTTTTGATCCTGTGCCTCAGATGTGGAAAGTCATTTGGCCAGGGGGATGGTGGAGCCAGGACTTGAATCTGGGTCTGTTTTCCTCATCAGCCCAAGCTCTCAGCCATCCCCACTGCCTTTCTATGCTTGGGGTTCCTTGGTGCCTTCCTGCCTGCTGCCTCTGGATGGTTTCTGAGTGGGACCCTCTGTTTCTGATTGGATGGCTCCTTAAAGCCTTTGGTTGGGTTGGACCAGAAGATCATGTGGTATTGGGGAAGTGGGAATCAGGGATATCATCCCATGTTTGGGAAAAAAGGCACATTTCCAACTTCAGAATGCTGCCCTCATCCCGGACCAACCCCCACATTCCAGATCATGACTTGCCTGTGAGAAACCCTCTGCCTGTCCCTCCCAGCTCCTCCTAATTTAGGAAATTGGCCAGAAGCACAGCATCTCTGGTGGCATTTTCTCTCCCCAAGATCAGGCCAGTAGCCAAGGCCAGCTGAATGGAGCTCAGGGGAGCAGAAACTAGGGATGAGGGAGAACAGGGCCCAGGCTGGGAGCAGAAGGGGCACCTGCCCCAAGTGGGTGCTGATGTTGCGTGACTCCTGGGCACAGTGGCCGCAGAGGCTGGAGAACAGGTGAGCCAGTGGGGCAGGGAGGAGCTGGAAAATGCCTTGGGATGGGGCGTGGGGCAGACAGGGAACCAGCCAGCAGCACGTGCTTCCCTGCTGCCTGACAGTGAGCCAGACAGGGCAGGTTCCTATAGCACGTAGGGTAACCGTGTAGCATGTTCCAGAAGACTGGACAAAGGTGGGTCTCAGTGGTCCACAGGCAAGACTTTCCGAACCATTAAATCACAAAAGGAGAAGTGTTTTCCTTTTGCAGTGCTCTCAGTTAAGGAGAGTTTGGGGTGGTGCTGAGTGAGAACAGGCCTCGGCAGGTAGCACTGTCTAGTTACGACTGAGTAGCATCGCTTTTTTTGTTGTTGTTGTTGCAGTTATTTTTGTGCTGTAGATTTCTGGCAGATGTTACTAGTTTTCCATTCAGAGAATACTATTAAGATTTTCTGAGAAATGTGTTTTTTTTTTTAAGTAAAGAAAGAGTCAACTAAAAATATTAAGTAAACAAGAGTGGTATGATGTCATGCCAAAAATGATAGTGAAAGATGAGCTCCCAAGGGAAGCTGGATATAGGGGGTTCAAGGTCACCAGCTGTAGGGTCAAATAGACCAGGGCTCACACCCATTAAAATGGGATCTTGGGCAAGTCACTGCATGCCTGTAAGCTATAGTTGACACCATTGTAAACCGTGAATATTATATTAAATAAGGTCACGTGTGTCGCATGCTGGGCCCAGTGCCTGACATAGAGAGTGATAGTAAGTGGTGGTGATTATAAGAAGTGCTCATCAGTGTGAAATATTGCAGTTGCAGGCCAGTGTTTCTGGGAGAAAAATGCTGTCAATGAGCACAGGCCAACCATGGGCCAGCACGCTGTGTGAGGGAGTGAGCTCTCCATCAGCACAAGGGTTTTAGAGGCTTGTCCCTTGCTTAGGGGTCGGTGGCAGGAATCTGCCACTGAATGGGCCAGCCAGACAGCAGGAGAGGTCCCTTTTAAGGAACATTCTATATCCAGCGTGGTGAAACTGTTAACAGAGCCAGCCCAGGACTGCTCTCCTTACAGAGTATGCTTGCAGTGTTGGCCTTTGGCTGATGCCACTTGGCTCTAGGGAGGGTTCCCGCCATTCCAGAAATGATAAGGCTGGCTCTTAGGTTCTTTCAAACATTGTGGTTCATTCTGAGCACCTGCTTTCCTTCTGGGAGTCTGGGGTTTTGCTATGTATCAGGCAGAGGATGCCTATGGGATCATGAGTGCATGCTCAGTCACTTGGTTGTCTCTGGCTCATTGCAACCCCTTGGATTGTAGCCTACCAGGCTTCTCTCTGTCCATGGAATTTCCCAGGCAAGAATACTGGAGTTCCATTTCCTTCTCTAGGGGATCTTGCTGACCCACAGATCAAACCTGTGTCTCCTGCATTGGCAGGTGGAGTCTTTACCCCTGAGCCACCAGGGAAGCCCGCCTATGGGACCAGCCCCTGATCGAGCCCCAGAGCTCTGAGTCTCTGAGCATCCCTGGTAGACACACTTCTACCCATCGCAGCTGGACAAATTCAGTGCATCTTGTGTGGCTGCTCTGGGAGGAGACTCCTGCAAGCTTTGCACCTGGTTTCCTCAGGGCCTGGCCCCAGACACTTTTTCCCTTTATTGATTTTTCTTTTTTTTGGTATCTTTGTGTTATAATAAATCATGGCTACATACTGGTTCTGTGAGTCCTCCTAGTGAATAACCAGACCTGGGTGGTCTTGGGAACCCTGACACAGCTGGTCTCTGCCTTCCTGTCAGAGGAGAACCCAGGCTCCTTCAGCCCTTGAGGGAAGGGGTGTGGGGGTGTGGATGCTGCTTCTGGGATGAGCTTGCCTATCAAGAGTGTGTTGGGGGGCTGCCCCTCTCAGTACTGGTGTGATTTCACTGAGCTGCTCACGAAGCAGCTTAAGAGGTTTGGGAGGAGCTGGTGGATCTTTTCACATGAGGCCTCAGTCTCAGCTGTGGGGCGTATGACATTCTGAAGGACAGATCACAGGCCCAGACTAGTTTGTGCAGAAGTGTCCAAGGTCAAGACCAAGACCCAGTGACCAAGGTCGTTTGATATAGATAGTGTCAGAGACACCATACCCCGGCTCTTTACAGAATGTGAGGTGACCATACCTCCAAGTCAAGATTATGGGATATTGCTGTCAGCTTCTCTCAGTTACAGAGTTAGCCGTCTCCTAGTTGGGGGTCTCTCTAACAACTTCTAGGGGATGGTTTCTTATCTCTCATCAAGGCCCCTGCCCCCAGCCAGGGCAGAGCAGGGTGTGCAGTGTCCAAGCTGTATTCTCAAAGAACTGTCACCAACTGGAGAGTGACAGACATTCTGGCTTGGTGCTGGTTGGGCGGGTGGCCTGGTTTTTCTGTGTGGGTCTCCAAGGAGCTTTTCAGCCAGAAGTAAGCTGGTGGGGGCGGGGGCAGTAGTCTGTATGGAGGAGTGAAGGGGAGGCATTTAGTGACCTGCAAGGAGCCAAAGTGGATCATGGCTGCCCATGCAGAATGTCAGGGACCACGCAGTCCTTATGTGTTAGCTGTGTGTGGGTTTCCATAAGAGGCCTTAAAATGAGTGTGGTGCTATTTAAAAACGGCTCTCTTAGACTGCCCAGGCCATCCTGGGCACCCTGTAAGGGACTACCTTGAGTGTTGGTGGTGTTACAGGAATGCCTGTGATTTGGGGAGCTTCCCTGGTGGCTCATTGGTAAAGAATCTGCCTGCCAAGCAGGAGTTTCAATTTCAGTCCCTGGGTTGGCAAGATTCCCCTAGAGGAGGGCATGGCAACCCATTCCAGTATCTTGCCTGGAGAATCCCATGGACAGAAGAGCCTGGTGGGCTATGGTCCATGGGGTCACGAAGAGTTGAACACAACTTAGCGACTAAACAACAACAGGGCTTTGGGGAACCCCACCTTGCCTCACCAACCAGGTCAGCAGACCGCAAAGGAGGCTCAAAAGTTTGGTTTTGTTCAGGGCGTTTCTGTGGAGATGTGGGCGTGTCCTGACCCAGCTCCCCACGTTGTGGGGGCAGCTTCCAGTTGGGAGGGGGGCCTTCCACAGTTGCTCGAGTCCTCTTGGGGACTGGCAGAGGCCAGACACCCCACTTAGATCCGAGTCCACCCACATACTCTTGTAGGTGTGACCAGCCTCTGTTCTCCCCACGGTGGGGGTGGGGATGTCACTCCAGAGGCAAGCCTCCCCGACCCAGCTGGGAAGCACCTGTGATCTACAGGTCTGGTTCTTCCCAGTGGGTGGTCTTTCCCTTCCTTTTCTCTGGTGCCAGGGCCCCCTTAACAGCAAGTACAGGCCAGAATCATCGCAGCTGTAAGAAACAGCCCAGCTGGACGTGGCTTCCTTCACACATCACACTCTCATTTTCCCTCCTTTCTTCCTGCTTCCAGTACGAAGGGGATGCCTTCCCCCATCCTACCCCAACCCTCCCACTCACTGGGGACATTATGGTTTATGTGGGGGTGTGTTCTAATTAGCCTTACCTTGATCTGAGGTCATACTGCATTTTATCCCTCAGCAGACAGCCCCCTGACTCCAGCTCCCCAAAATGTCCCTGATCAGACCTCAACCAGGAGTGCAAGCCACACTGGGCCGAGCCTGGCACTCTGCTCCCTGCAGTTCTTCTACTCTGTCTTTTAAAGACTCTGTGGTTATTTCCTCTCCTAGTGCTGCTCGGCCTGCCCAGGAGTTCCCCGCCATTCTGTGGAGCCCCGCCGGGTAGGCCCTGTGAGGCCTAGGAGGTGTGAACCGTGGCGTGCCTTGTCCATGCTCGCGTGATGGTCTGACTTGGCCAGGATGAGGGGAGATGGCGAGAATGGCTCCCAAAGTTGCGTCCACATTCCAGTCCCCAGGCCCTGGGAAGTTACCGGATTTGGGAGAAGGGTCTCTGCAGATGTGACCAAGTTAAGGATTTTACGATAAAGAGATTATCCCAGATTATCCAGATGGTCCTAAATGCAGTGCTGGGTGTCCTTATTAGAAGGAGGCAGAAGGAGATGCTACTGTGCCCAGAAGAGGAGGAATCTGACCAGGAAGGCGGAGACTGGAGTGATGTGGCCACAAGCCAAGGGAGGCTGGCAGCCACCAGGTGCTGGGAGAGGCAAGGACAGGATTCTCCCCCAGAAGTTCCAGAGGGAACGTGGCCTTGCCAAAAACCTTGATTTCAGTTCAGTCATACAGATTTTGGACTTCTGGCCTCCAGAACTGAGAGAATATATATATATATACACACACACACACACACATGCTTCTGAGAGAAGTACATATTCTGAGAGAATACATATAGACTTAGTTTTATGCTACCAAGTCCGTGGTAGTTTTTTGCAGCGGCCATAGGAAACTAATACGGAGGATATTTGGGAATGCATGTCTCATTGGAAGAAGACTTTACCTTGATAGAAGGGGCTGAATCTCTCATACTTTCTGCTCTATGTTCTTTAGAGTTTGCTGCTGTTGATATTATGCCCTGGCCTGTGCTGAGAGAATGTTAGGCACAAATCTTTCTATTTCATCTTATATAAATGCCTCTCAAATTGGCTTCAGACAAAAAGGGAATTCATAGTTTGGTGTAACTGAAAAAGTCCCAGAATGTCAGCTTCAGGCATGGTTTGATCAAGCAACTTACACAGTATCAGCAATCTGATGTCTGTCTCTCTCCCTACTCCCCTATCTCTTCCGTCTGTCCCTCACCAGCTCTTTTTTTTCTTCTGTGTAGCTTCCATACTCAGGAGGTTTTTCCCATAGGGTGTCAAGATAACCATCATTTATCTTACTGCATTTACCATTAGCTTCACATTTACTTTAATTCCAACTAAAATCCAGGAATTGAGCACCTGGATCACTTGCCCCCTCCAGAGCTAGTCACTGTGGCCCGGAGAATAGACTGTGCTCCTTAGAGAGGCGAGGGCCATCTCTCTCCACAAACCATGATGACGGGGTAGGGGAAATATGCACCCCCAAAAGAAAATCAGGGCACTCTCAGCAGAAGTAGGGGTGTGTTGGGGGAAGGCACACTGAGAAGGTAAGTGTCACAAGTTGCTTCTGGCTTGGTGTTTCCTGGAGATGTAGCATGCTGTTGGAGCCCAGGGAGGTTTCCAGGCCCCCAGATCACTGTTCTTGGAGATTCCAGGTCATGCCTTTGAGGCTTTCCCTCTGCTGCAAAAATCCAAGTGTGAAAACAGACGTCCACATCCCCACATGTCACAGGAGATGGAGATGCTGACCCCAGAGGTCCCGAAAGGAGGGTATTGGATGAGGGAGCCAAGAGGTTTGTGTTCAGCAGCAGCAGCTGCTTGCATTAGAAAATCCCATTATCAAAGCGTCTTTGAACTTCTGTTGGCATTTACATGACTAATGTTCGATCTGGTGAAAGCCGTGCTTGGAAAAGGGAAGTGGGGGTGGGTGCTCCCACCACAGTGGGGCTTTCTCTTTGGCACCAGTCCAGGAGGGAGGTGACTCACTGTGGGGACTGAACCACAGAGGGGCTTCTGGAGCCACATGAAGACAGGATCCCTCTGCCCCTTGGAGGTGGGAGCCCTGGGGCCCCGGTCCAGAAGGAGGCATTCTGCAGGCAGAATGCTCAGTGGTTGAGCTGTGCTGGGTGGCGGTCAGGAAGCTGCCACACTGAGCAGGTGAGAGGAGAGGTGACTCACTAAGAGGTCCGGAGCCAGCTGTGCAAGTTCAGCAAGTTTCTACGGAATGCATAGAGCTTTTACACCATCGTAGAGTCAAGAAATCATAAGTCGAAGTCAACAAAAGTCACCATAAGCCAGGGACCATCTGTGCTTCCAGAACCTACCTCCAGGCTTGTGGTGAACGTACATGAACTGATGAGGACATTTAGCCATACAGTGTCGTGTTGTGTGTTTATTGTTGTGGTTGTTATCACCTGAAAATGAAGATGGTTTTTCACCTTCCTCCGGTGTTGGTTTGCCTGTTAAATCAGATAGTGTTCATCCATGTTTGGAGCCGAGCCTTACTGTTCTCCCTTCAGTAGAGTTAAGCTCCTTGTGGACAAGGCCCTTCTGTCTCGGCTGCTATGGTTTCCAGGTCTAGATGGTGTCTCGAGCTTAGTAGAAGCATGGCAAGTGTTTGCAGGACAGACAGATGGACGCACGTGGTGTGCTGTGTGGCCAGCACCTTGGCGCAAGGGGTCCTGAGTGCCAGGGCATCTCACTCACGGGGCTGGCTTCACTAGAGCTGGTGTTTCACATGGTTTGGGGCAGAGATGGTGGCTTTGGCAGAAAATGCTGGATAATTGCCACAGAGAAGTTAAATAAGCAGTAGGTGTGGAGCAGAGAGCAGGGGATTGTCTGGGCTGCAGGACATGGGGACACATGTGCCCATGCCCGGTGCCACCGTGCCTCTGCTCATCATTGTGGTGGAGGTGGGAGGCAGTAGGAACTCCTTTGTCTGAATGACAGAAAAGGGGGGTTCACAGGTCCTGCCTGTCCCTG
>NW_011494752.1:14121608-14124341 GCF_000754665.1 Bison bison bison
CCATCACCAACTCGATCTCTGCTGCTGCTTCTTGACCCACTCTGGGAGCCCCGGCCGGTGAATGGCCCAGGGGGTAGGATGGAGGTTGCCTGTGCGGAGGCGCATCCTTTCTGACCCTTTCGGTCTGCAGGGCTGGACGGAGCCTCCTGCACAGCCCTCCCCTCCCCAGGCTGCCCCAGCAGCTGCGGCTTCACCCATGCTGGGCTCCCCTGGCTACCCACAGGAGCCCAGGGGCTGGAGGGCTTTTGCTGTGGGGACTGAGACCTCTGGGTCATTAAGTACTCTCAACAGCTGCTGGTGGCTCAGCCCTCCTGGGAGAGAGGAGAGAGAACATGGGCGTGTGAGCACTTCTGGATTGCAAATTCAGGGGTTTCTGAGACCAAACAGCATATCAGACAGCAAAGCAGAATTAGTCATGTTATTTGAAGTTGTTTATGTAAAGGGATTTAAATGATCTATGTCCACTGTGTTCTTGGGCCTTCAGTGGGCAGGGTGCATTTTATTTGTTTTTAAAGCTTGTATGTATTTCAGAAAAGAATCATTTGAGGATGATTTTGGAACACAGAATCTACTTTAAAATATTAAACAGAATGGTAAGTGTTCCTCCTTCATCGTGAGTCACAGCTTCTCCTAAGGTCCAGTGGTTGGTCTCTCCATGGAAATGGACTTGAGTCACGGTCACTGGGAACCTGATCAGTATTAGGCTGTACCAGAGTTTCTCAGCCTCGTCCCTACTGGCATTTGGGGATTTGGGGGTGAATAGTTCCTGGTTGTGGGCTGGGGGGTCCTGTGCATTGTAGGATGTTCAGTAGCATCGCTGGTCTCTACTCACTGGATGCCAGTGGTCGACACAATCATGCCACCCACCAGATGTCCAGAACCCCCCTTCCTGGAACCTGTGAGTGTATTAGGTCACATGGTCCAGGGAATTGACGTTGCAGATGGAATTAAGGTCACAAATCACACCTTGTGTTATGTCCCGGGATATGTTGCAGTGTCTCCTAGTTTATGGTCTGTGGGAACTTGAATAAAATTTGTATCCCACTACTGTGTGAAATGGAGAAGACGATGGCACTCCACTCCAGTACTCTTGCCTGGAAAATCCCATGGACGGAGGAGCCTGGTAGGCTACAGTCCATGGGGTCGCTAAGAGTCGGACATGACTGAGCGAATTCACTTTCACTTTTCACTTTAATGCATTGGAGAAGGAAATGCAACCCACTCCAGTGTTCTTGCCTGGAGAATCCCAGGGATGGGGGAGCCTGGCGGGCTGCCGTCTATGGGGTCGCACAGAGTCGGACACAACTGAAGCGACTTAGCAGTAGCAGCAGCAGCAACTGTGTGAAAATTGTTTAAATCTTGATTATGTTGAATTGGTTCTCAGTGCTTTTCGGGTCTACTGTACTTCTCTATCTATTTATTCTATTAATTTTTGAGAGTTTGATATTGAAATGCCAACTAAAAAAATCTTAATTTATCTACTTAAAATAATAATTGATATATATAATGGAACTATATGTAACCTTGTTCTGTATTTTCCAAGTCTCCTGTATATGTGTTATCATATTTTCATAATTTAAAAAAATTAAAGCAAGAAAATAAAAAAGATTGCAGAGCAGTTGACCTGGAGGTGAGTAGTTTGGATTATATAGGTAGGCCCCAATATAATCACTAGGGTCCTTATCAGTGGAAGAGGATGAAAGAGAGAAAAACCAGGGAACTTCCCTGGCGGTCCAGTGGTTAAAACTCTGTACTTCCAATGTAGGGGGCGAGGGTTGGATCCTTGTTCAGGGAATTGAGATCCCATATACTACTCATTACCTGCTCCCCCTCAATCAAAAAGAAAAAGAAGAAACCAAAGAGATCAGGGGCTTCCCTGGTGGCTCAGATGGTAAAGTATCTTCCTGCAATGTTGGAGATATAAGGAGTTCAGTCCCTGGGTTGGGAAGATCCCCTGGAGAATTGCATGGCTACCCTCTCTGGTGCTCTTATCTGAAGAATCCCACGGAGAGAGGAGCCTGGCCTTCTACAGTCCATAGGGTCGCAAAGAGTTGGACACGACTGAGTGACTAACACTTTGATTTTTCAGAGAGATAAAAGCAGCATGAAGAAGACTCGATTCACCATTACTAGCTTTGAAAATGGATGAAGGGGCCAGGAGCCAAGAAATGCAAGTGGCTTCTAGAAGCTGAAAATTAAGACAAGGAAACAGATTCTTCCCTAAAACCTCCATAAGGAACATAGTCCTGCTGACACCCTGGATCTAGCCCAGTGAGACCCATTTCTGAAATTCAGAACTCTAAGAAATTTGTGTCGCCTTAAGCTACTGAATATCAATAACCTCAGATATGCAGATGACACCACCCTTATGGCAGAAAGTGAAGAGAAACTAAAAAGCCTCTTGATGAAAGTGAAAGTGGAGAGTGAAAAGGTTGGGTTAAAGCTCAATATTCAGAAAACTAAGATATGGCATCTGGTCCCATCACTTGATGGGAAATAGATGGGGAAACAGTGGAAACAGTGTCAGACTTTAGTTTTGGGGTCTCCAAAATCACTGCAGATGGTGACTGCAGCCATGAAATTAAAAGATACTTACTCCTTGGAAGGAAAGTTATGACAAACCTAGATAGCATATTCAAAAGCAGAGATATTACTTTGCCAACAAAGGTCCGTCTGGTCAAGGCTATGGTTTTTCCAGTAGTCATGTATGGATGTGAGAGTTGGACTGTGAAG
>NW_011494752.1:14124498-14128845 GCF_000754665.1 Bison bison bison
CCCTGGGATTTCTTTGGAAGCAATGATGCTAAAGCTGAAACTCCAGTACTTTGGCCACTTCATGCAAAGAGTTGACTCATTGGAAAAGACTCTGATGCTGGGAGGGATTGGGGGCAGGAGGAGAAGGGGACGACAGAGGATGAGATGGCTGGATGGTATCACCGACTCGATGGACATGAGTTTGAGTGAACTCTGGGAATTGGTGATAGACAGGGAGGCCTGGCGTGCTGCAGTTCATGGGGTCACAAAGAATCGGACACAACTGAGCGACTGAACCGAACTGAAGCTACTGAATTTGTGGGCATTTGTCAGGACAGCAATAGGGAACCGATACTCCTGCCGGTCACTCCTACCCTCATCGTGACAGCCAGTAAATGTCCCCAGACATTGCCAGATGTCCCCAAAATTGCCCCAGTTCAGAAACACTGGCCACACGAACCACCATGCTGTTTCCCTAGAAACTGGGGAAGAGCTTCTCTGCTCCGCGATGCGAATGAGGCCGGGAGTGGGTGCACCCAGCACGATTGGCTGTATGCCCAGCACGGTTCTCTCTGGAAGGAAGGGACCATTGGTGTAGAAGAGGGCAGGGGTGAGGCTTCCCAGGTAGTTCAGCTGGTAAAGGACCCACCTGCGATGTGGGAGACCCGGGTTCGATCCCTGGGTTAGGAAGATCCCCTACAGGAGGGCATGGCAACCCACTCCAGAATTCTTGCCTGGAGAATCCCCACAGACAGAGCCTGGGGGGCTGCAGTGCGTGGGGTCACAAAGAGTCGGACACAACTGAGCGACTAAGCACAGTGGGGGCCACAGCTGCTCCCCCAACCCCTCCCCGAGGCTCCTGGTGCTGTCACCAGTGGCCGAGTGTGCTTGTGCATATTTGTGCAAAACTAGAAAAGAAGTTGAACTATCTTCAAGTGCACCATAAAAGAGAATATAAAAATGCAGTAAATGTCAGCTGAAGCAGCCTCGCTCATAGAGTCCTCGGTGAGGAGGACTAGCACGCCGGGTGCCCCAGCACTGTTTGTAAGCATTGTGGGCGGGGAGGAGAGGCCAGGGAGCCCAGCCCGTGCTGGGGGCCACCAAACCCGGGCTCTGGGCCAGACACTCAGACCCCGGTTTCCTTCTCCCCAACCCTGATGCTGTAATTCTGTTTATTTTGCCGACTACGAAGTCCATATGGTTCTGATTTTGCCTTTGTGATCCGTCATCTCTGCGTGGCTTCGGAGCCAGGGTCCATGTGAAGCAGCTTTGAAGTTGTCCTTCTGGGGTAAGCGGGACGTGGTGCCTTTCCAGGGTTTGATTGGAGCAGTGCTCCAGGAGTGGAGAGTAGGAGGTGGGCGGCCAGGTCAGAAGGGAAGAGTGTTCGCAGAGCCTGCAGCCCTGTGTGCAGCCCAGGGCCCCTCCCTGATCCTCCCAGCTCCTCCCAAGACTGAGGTCACAGTGACTCTTCCTTCCAGGCATCCCAACAGGACGTGTGATTCCATGTCAGTTAGAGCTGTGGCCCCTGCTCCTCCCTGCAGGGCAACAGCTGGCCTGGGGGCAGGATAAAGGCAGAGGCGGGGCGAGGGGGAAAAGAGGAGGAGGCAGTGAGCAAGGGGGAGGTGGAAAAAGGCGCTGTCTGCATCTGTACTTTAGACATTAAAGGGCCAGACGGATCTGTGATGGACTGGCCTTAGATGGATCTAATGGATGTGTGGAGGCCAGTGGTCCCCAAATTGCAGCATGCATTGGAATCATTCACCCCAAAGCCTTGTCAGAAACGGACTGTGGGACCCCACCCCCAGAATTTCTGATTCAGGAGGCCTGGGTTGATGCCCCAAAGTTTCTACTTCTGATCAGATTCCCAGGTGATGCTGCTGCTCCTGCTCCAAGGTGGAGAACTATTCGTCTAAAACAAGAAGAGGCTCTTTGTAATTAAAAGCGGTATCAGTAACTAATAGTTCTCAGGACTTTACAGTTTATTGGTGAGGGCCCCTCCCTTTTTAAAATTATAAATATAAATAAATTTTATAATAAATTATTAATTTTAGTTTATAAAAGATAATTTTCAGGTATACAACATACTGATTCAATATTTTTATAGATATAAATATTCCATTTGAAGTTAATACAAAATAATGGCCATATTTCCCTATGCTGTACACTGTATCTCTGTTGCTTGGGAGGAGCCCACTGATGATCTGTTCTATAAGGAGACAGCATCATTGTCTGTGTTTTGTTTTTTCTTTTTCAAGGTGAAAGTAGCATGTATTTTAGTTTTTTCTAGACAGTAAGATTGACCTTTTTAGGTATACAGTTCTGTGAATTTTAACACATATTATAGACTTATGTGACCACCACCTGAGCCAGGATATAGAAGAGCTTCATCACTCTAAGATCTTCTCTCCTACCCTCCCTTTGCATTCATCCCCTCTCTGACCTAACCCTTCATGGGTCATCCATCCTTGTACAGTGGTTTTGTCTTTTTGAGAATATCATACAAATGGAATCATACAACAGGTAACCTTTTGAGACTGGCCTCTTAATATCTATGAGATGGGTCCAGGTTGTGGCATATATCGATAGCTTGTTCCTTTGCGTTGGTGAGTAATATCCCATTGCATGGATGTTCCATAGTTTGTTCTTTAGTACCTGCTGAGATCCTTTGGGTTGTTGCCAGTTTGGGGTTCTTAGGAATAAAGCTGCTATGAACATTTGTGTACAAGACTTGCTGTGGACCTATATTTTAATTTCTTTGGGGTACGTGCCTAGGAGTGGAATTGCCGGGTCATCTGGTAAGTATATGTTTAACTTTGTAGGAAACTGCTGAACTGCTCTCGAGTGGCTGTACCATTTTGCATTCCCACCAGCAATGGATGAGATTTCCAGTTGCTCTGCATCCATGCCAGCACTTGATATTGTCCATCTTTTAAATTTTAGTCATTGCAGATCATGTCTGATTTTGAAATACGTAATCGAGTCTCAGAAAGGCGCAGAGAGTTGTCTAAGGCCCCTTGGCTCTTGGTGGCTCCTTGAATAACAGAATCCATACCTTTTGACTTAATGGCTGTGAGTATTCTGGGTGGTGGCTGTGCTGAACAGCACTGGTGGAGGGCTGTTCCACATGCCATACCAGGAACCAGGAGCTCCTGTGTGAGATGGGGGCTGTAGACATATCAGGGCTTATGTGGCAGGGTTAAGGCATATGTCCAGGGACGAAGGAAACAAGGAAAGTAAAAAACAGAAGTGAGAAAGGAGACAAGATGCACATCCTAGAATTGCAGAGGTAGGAGGGCCTAAGCTGCTTCTTCAGTCCCTCATCCCCCCGCCCTTATTTTTTCTTTTTAACTTTCATGGGGGCTCAGTGGTAAAGAACCCGCCTACCAGTGCAGGAGACACAGGAGACACGAGTTTGATCCCTGGGTCAGGAAGATCCCTGGAGGAGGAATTGACCACCCACCAGTATTCTTGCCTGAAAAATCCCATGGACAGAGGAGCCTGGTGGGCTACATTCCACGGAGTCACAAAGAGTCAGACACTACCGAGGACACAGTTAACTGACTTACAGTGTTGTGTTAGTTTCTGGTGCACAGTAAAGTGAGTCAGTTATACATCTGTGCACTCTGTTTCATCCATATAGACCATTACAGAATATTGAGTAGAGGTCCCAGTGTTATACAGTAGGTCCTTATTAGCTATCAATTTTACATATAGTAGTGTGCCCCCTTATTTTTACACTGAGGCTCAGAGAGGGGAAGCTGCCTGACAAATGTCACTCAGCTCACTGGTGCCTCTTGATTGCGTGTGGCCGACAGATGACAGAAGCCACCTTTGTTTCCAGAAGCTTCCTTAGAAATAACACAGGCTGCTTCCCCTTGGTCCTTAAGGAGTAGAGCTGCAGATAGACACACCTGGTCAGGGTCACCGCACCCCTTCAATGTCCTGGCCTCAGGTCTGTTCTGGGTAAGGAGTTGGCTTCAAGAAGGAGCTTGTGCAGAGGGCCACGGCCACAGCTGAAAGCAGAGGGGTGACTTCACAGGGAGGAGGTTGATGGAGGACCAGGCCCTTCTGCTGAGCTGTCCCACCCACCCTCGCGGGGGAAACGGCACAGCTGTCCTGGAAGGCTGTGGACATGCTTACCCGATTGCAGAATACTTACTTTCGTTTTGAATATCATTTGTTTGGTTGCCACAGCAACGTCAAGTCTCTATTTTAATGCTAACCTGCGTGGCTGCAACTTTCTATATATAAATGCTGCTTTGCACAGTGAATTAGCTGATGCCACGGGGAAGCAGCGGATGTGGAGACAGTGGCAGAAAATGACCAGCAGGTCAGCTTTGCAAGAGGAGAGTCTGTGGGGCTGAGGTG
>NW_011494752.1:14128970-14164291 GCF_000754665.1 Bison bison bison
AAAGCCGGGAGGCAAGTCCTGCTTGGACGGCCTCCTGCTGGGTGGGGGCGGTGTGAGTCTTCAGTTTCCCCACAAATTCCCCCTTCCTCTTCCCTTCACCAAGTCTGGGCCAGCGGGGGACCTGAGACTCCTGAAAGAGGAGCCAGCCTCTGGGCAGAATGGTGTCTGCAGTGAGCTGAGTGCTGCGTCAGTTTTCCTTGTTTTCACTTTGACTGGGTTCCCTGGTCCGGAACTTCGCCTCCTCTCTTTAGCCTTTTCTCCCTTCCCTGTTGGGGCTGGGTGGCTCCACGTGGTACAGGTAGAGTAGTCAGGAGAAGCCTGGAAGGGACCTTGGGAGTCGGCTGGTTCAACTCCCTCGCCTCTAGGTGAGGGCGAAGCCCAGAGAGGTACACGCTCTGCCCGTGTCACACAGCCGGTCAGAGAGACTGGGGCGGGAACCAGCTCCCCTAGGATCTTCTGACTTGGGTACCCGTACCTCCTGTGGGCACTTCTGTCATGGGGTCAGGATGGCTGAGGGTATACACACCAGGCTGCAGAGAGGGGGCCCATTACTCGGGGGTGCTTCTTTCTTAAGTCACAAGTTGGGGGGGGCATGTAAGGAACCCAGGATTACATAACAGGATCAGAAGCCATTAAGGCTTCAGGAAAGAGCATGGAAGTTGGAGTCTGGAAAACTTGGATTCAAAAGATTCAGCCGCTTCCCGTGTGACCACTGTGTCCACTCTTCCGAGGCTGGATTTCCCCAGGGAGTACGGGCATCTCTTCCCCAGCACTGTTGTGGACGGTCAGTGTCCCAGCTGGTGTGGACCTGTCGGCGACAACACTGGGGCCCTCGTCGGGGTACATGCCTCTGAGGACGAGGGGCCTGGAAACCACGAGCATCCATGCGGCTCCGTTCCCCAGTGACAGGGAGAGGCTGCCGCCAGCAGCAGAGGGCTTTGCTGGAGATTGGGTTTCGGACATGCCTTGAAATGCACTACAATATTATCATCATTTAGAAAGTGTCATCTGGGCACCCTCTTCCATGATATCAAACATTCAACCAATATTTTAAGTGCGCTAGATCCAAAGGCTCGGACCCTGTTCTTTTTTCTTTCTTTATTTTTCCTTGGCCGTACCATGTGGCTTGTGGAGTCTTAGTTCCCCAGTGAGGGATCAAACCCGGGCTTATAACAGTGAAAGCACAGAGTCGTAACCACTGGACAGCCAGGGAATTCCCAACTCTTCTTTTTATTATTTTTTTAAAAATTTTATTGGAGTATAGTTGCTTTACAATGTTGTGTTATTTTCTACTATACAGCAAAGCACTAACTCTGTTCTTGAAAAGAGGAAATGTGTACAGTAATCCTGGGTGCCCACAAGTGGTGTACAGTCTGGGGCCGAGAGATTGGAAATGAAGAGCTTGCACGTCTCTCTGGGCGGCCCAGGAAAGTGCAAAGTAAGGGAATCCCTTGCAGGAATTTATGATGGAGAGTGGGGGGGTACGTGTCCAGTGGGGAATTTAGAAAGAGGAGCTGTTGAGAGCAGATAAAGCAGTGTTTGTTTACTAAAGCAGGCATCACTAGCCACCTTGTGTCTATAACCTGTATTAGCCAGCATGGAAAAGGGAAAACAGCAGAGTGCGTTGTGTGTGGTAAAAGCAAGTATTGCCTTGTGAAACTTTTGCTTTGCATGTATATTGGGTTGTGAAATAAAATGTGCTTATTACTTTGGGTCAAACTTTCAAAACAGACAAAAAAACGACAACTGCTGGCCTGGAGTGGTGACCCAGTGAGCCTGAAGTCTCCTGTGGGTGGCTGGGAGGGGATGTCCTTTTCAAGGAAGAGCTAGAAGGAGGAAGTATGGGTTCTCAGTGGGGAGAACCCACGCAAGCATTATCTTGAGAAGCTGGGGTGATGCAGTGGGCAGTTCAGATGGGGCCAAACAGGCCAGCTGGGAGGCGTGAGGTCAGGGGACCAGGGGACCAGAAGGCATCCCCTTCTCCCAGGACCTGAGAGCAGAGTTCCCTTTGGGCAGATTGAGAAGGATACCTGTGATCCTTGCCCACTCCCCCGCTCCCTCCCCAGCGGTCCCAAAACACACATTCCCCTGCCCCGGAGCCTTGCAGAGCTCTGCACTGCTTACGCGAGGAATGAATCCAGCCGTCCTCATCCCCAGGCACCATGCTTCCAGAGTTCTGGCTCCCCAGCTGCTCAGTGTGTGATCCCATGGAGGGGGTGGATCTCTGCTCACTCTAACAGCTGTGTCATCCACCTTTATACCCGATGGATGTGCATCTGTCCTCCCCAAGGCTGTGGTACTGGTTCACTTTCTCCTCCTCCTGCTCCATACTTGGCTTTGCCTCTGAACGCCTTCTCTGCCTCCCTGCCCAGCTGGTGATGCATGCCTCTCTCCTTAAGCTGTATATCAGCTTCCTTACTCACTGCCTCCCCTTCCAAACCTTCTCATCAACTGTTGAAGCACCATTTTTCCATAGAGTAGCATGGAATTTCCAGGGTCCACCCTTCTGGTTCCCAAACCTCATCCCATGCCTCTCTTCCAAAGAAGGTTGGAGCCAGGCTGGGGTGCTCAGCTCTGGGTGAGATGTAGTTGGTCACATGTTTTCAGCCCTTGGAAGCTGTGTCCTGATACCCCGGAATTTGGTATTCAGTTCACCCACCAGGTGTCTTAGTAGTAAGAGGTCTTAGCAAGAGGGTGACTAATACAGGGTTTTGTTGTTCAGTCACTCAGTCATGTCTGACTCCCTTGCTGCCCCATGGACTGTAGCCAGCCAGGCTCCTCTGTCCCTGGGATTTTTTTCCCAGGCAAGAATACTGGAGTGGGTTGCCATTTCCTCCTCCAGGGGATCTTCCAAACCCAGGGATAGAACTCGTGTCTCCTGCATTGGCAGGCGGATTCTTTACCACTGAGCCACCTGGGAAGCCCTAATACAGGGTAAAAGTGCTAATTATACCTTTAGTCTAGGATGGTGGTATTCAGTTCTTTAACACGAGGGTACCCTCTCTTCAAATGACTGTTTAGGCAGGTCCACAACAATTAAAACCAGGAGCTACACACTGGTGGCCAGTGGGAAAACTCCAGGGGCTTTTGGTGGTGGTTTTTTGTTTCTGCCCATGGTTTCATTTAAAAGTTGTTGAGTTGGTTACCAACCTCCAAAAATCTACAGATTTTATAGTAAGAATTCAAATCTCCAGCCTCTCTTGCAAAAAAAAAAAAAAAATGACTAGTTTTGATGACACTGAGCCCACTGTCCTGCATGACATCAATATGCTGATGATGATGGAGGGTGTTCCAGTTTGACCCAGTCCCCACCCATCCCTATTGATCGCCAGCACTGAAAGCTATAATGAGACCGTTGCCAGTATTTGTGTGATGTTTTTCTTAGGGTTAGGAAATAGGAAATAGACCCTGCACCCATGTGTATGAAAAGAAGGAAAGTGAGAGGGCCAGTGGTTACCAAGAAGATACTAAAGAATCTTATTTTGAAAGTGAATGTATCAGTCTCCTAAAGATGAATCTTTAAGGAATAGACTTAGAACATGTGCTTTTTTTTTTTTTTTGCCTTGAAATCAGTGGTTCTCGAAGTGTGATGCCTAAACTAGCAGTCGTATCCCTTAGGATTTTGTTCAGAAATGCAGGTCATTAATGGTGCTGCCCAGACCTGCTGATTCAGAAACACAGAGGGTGGAGCCCAACAGTCTGTGTTCTGATGGCCCTGCTGAAGAAGCTGAAGGCTGAGGACCACTGCTCTGAGGCTCAGAGCACAGACAGGCTTCCAGCACCCTGTGTGGTCACTTTCCATCCTTTTAAGACCCAGAAGGGAAGAAAGGCAGGGATCCCTGACCAAAGAGAAGGAGTTGAAGGTTTCACCTGACGCCACTCCAGGCAGAGTCCTGTGCATGTTTTGAGGGCAGGAGGGGTTCTTCTGGCTCCAGAATCTCCACATATCCCAGCACTTTGTCCGGCACTTCCGTCTCTGCATCCCATTGGGGGCAATCGTGGTGAGGAGCCCTAATGCCTTTGACCATCCTGGGGAGATGCATAGTCACTGGGCTGTCTTCCAAGGGAAACAGCAGTGTGTGACCCCAACAAACAAGGCCCAGGAATGAATGACATGACGAGGGCCCAGATTGGCTGAAACTTATCATAGGTGACCAGGCATTCACGGGCTGGGAGTCCTTAGGTGGAAATGTTAATAATATACCAATTCTTTTAACACTCAGAGGTAAGAGCCCATCACAGATGTATATTTTAGCTCTCTCCTTGGTAACTCAGGCTGCTGTCATCATAGCTGATCACTTGGCTTCTGTCCACTTTCTCTCTGGTTAAAGGCTTTAATGACTTCAGTGGACAGCCTAAGTGAGCCAAGAGAGTACATTTTTTCCCGAGTGCCTTTACTTGAAGGGCACTAGGCCTGTGAGATGCTTGTTTCAGAGACCCTGACTGAGCCATTGTTGCCTTCTTTGCCCCTGGCCCATTTTGTTCCTTTATGATTTGGGGACCCCTGCAGCGTGTGGTATGTAAGAACCCTCCCAGCATAAAATAGGTGAACACATGGGCTGTGTGTCTGCCTCTGCCTTCCTCCTTCCTCTCTTTCCCTTACCCTCCCCTTCATGCCCTGGTGACCCTGGAAAATTAAGAAACCCACTTTCTTAGTGGACTGACAGTCTTACTCGGAGACTGAAGGAGCTCCATTGATTCAGCCGTACTTGTTGGGTACATTTTCTTTGGGGACAGATTCGAGTAGGACTCTGTTCATGTTCTCAGGAACCTCGGGTGAATAAGCCATGGCGACCACTCATCATCAACCCCTGAACAAGGCAGCCGTGGCAGTGATGAGAGGACCAGCCCAGGGGGAGGGAAGATGGGCTGGTGGGGTGGGGGTTGTGGGGGACATCTCCTGGGAGACAGCAAGAAGTGAGAAGGCTGGCCCACCAGACAGAGCAAGATGGATCTCCATGCTGGCTGGAGCATTGAGCCAGGATGAGCCTTAATTCATGGAGGAACCGGGGAGATGACTTGGGGTCAGTGGGCAAGCATCTACCTTGAAGACAGGACACTGGGCTCAAACCAGTTCTGTGTCTTGTTAGTGGTAAGACCTTGGTTTATTCGATTCTAAAATGAAAATGATTTGATTATAAAATGAATAACTTCTTTCCCAGGATTCTTGTAAAGGTCACATAAGCCACAATAGATATGTTACTGACCCAGGATTGACAGTGCTTAAGCAAGGAAGAGCTCCAGAGAAGATAAGGACAAATGGTGAAGTGCAGACAGAGGGAATCGATTTTGCGGGGGGAAAGAGACCTGGTCCTTTGTCCTCCTTGTTATCCAACACGTGTGCTCAGTCATGTCTGACTCTTTGTGACGCCATGGACTGTAGCCCGCCAGGCTCCTCTGTCCATGGAATTTCCCAGGCAAGAATACTGGAGTGAGTAGCCATTTCCTTCTCCAGGGCATCTTCCCAACCCAGGAATCAAGCTGGCATCTCCTGCATTGCAGGCGGATTCTTTACCACTGTGCCACCTGGGAAGCCCAACCTGTCTCATTTTTAGGAGCTTGAAGTCAGGGTTGGAAGCATTCTCTCCAGGTGTCCTGGCTGATGGCAACAATTCAAATGAAGACGCACGCGGGCCCCTTTGGGAAGGTTGCCAGGCCCTTGTGTAGGGCTTTGTGTAGGTGGGTTCACAGCTCTTGTGCACGGCCGTGTCTGTTTCTTGATCTCATTTGCTAGCGGTCACCAACTTCCCAGGAACCCTGGTGATATAGGTGTTTCCAGGCCCCACAGATTTTACTGGCCCCTTCTGCTGGTCCCCAAAATCCTAGTCTTGCCCCACGGAGCGTGCTGATTCCCTGTCACGTGCTGTTCCTCTTTGTCCTTCAGCGAGCTCGGTCTGTGTCAGGAAGGTCATATGGTGTCACTCTGAGAGGTTAGCCCGCAAGCTGTGCAGCAGGAGTGACTCAGCGTTGGGGACCTCAGCTGATGAGTCTCCTCAAGGTTGCTCAGTGGTTTCATGGGGATGGAACAGTATGGAAGTACAGCTGATACTTACAAAGTTTCTTCCATCATTTTGGCCCTCTTATTCAGTCTTTGCAAGAATTTTGTGCAGGGGGAGGTGGTATTTCCGTTTTTGCATGTGGAAAAGAAAAAGAGGTTCAAAGAGGTGAAGTGACTTGCCTGAGGTTATATGGCTGGTACGCTATAGAACTTACACTTGAACTTCCTCTGCCCTGGCTGAAGGTGAGAAGCTAGGTTTAAGGACAAGCAGAGGCATGTCTGTGGCCATCCATGTGGTTTGTGGGGGTTGCCTCTTCTCTTTCTTATCCGTGTCCACAGCCCAGACATCGTGCATAACCTTCTTTAGGGAGCCCCCGTCGCGGAGCGGAGGCTGTGGTTCCTCGAAGCCTCTGGAATCTTCCAGGCCTCCTTGTTGGAATGGAGCTTTGCATTTCAATGAGTGGAAAAAAAATAAGCAGAAGAGGCTTTGCCAAAAGGGAAAATCAAGTGCGTTTATGACTCCTCTTTGTGTGCACAGATGTTTCCTCCCGGGTCACCCCCCCTTTGCGGGGGCTCACTGGCCACAAACAGATGGGAAGTGGCTCATGGTTGAGCTGAGAGCCAGACTTGTTGGCAAAGGTCTTCTTGCATGGAGCCGTGTGGGGGTCAGCCTGGGGAGGGGTCCTACGTGGGGTTTGGCTTCTGCCATGCCATCTGGCCGGACCTAGTTCTCCAGCCCTGATGGCAACATTAGCACCAAGGCTTAGGGCCAAAGATCAAGGAGGAGGAGGCTTGTCGTCTAACCTCAGTCTGCCTCTGAGCCTCAGTTTCCCCATCTGTAAAATGACAACATGAGATTAAGTGATCTCTACAGTCCTTCTGATCTCTTAATTTTTGTTTTAGCCCTGCATTGGTTGAGTAAGTTCTTTACTGTTGCTCATTTTGTCTTACTTCATTTTCTTAAAAATAAAGACATTCCCCCCCGCCCCGACCAAATCTCCCTGTCATTTGAAAGATAACACTATGAACCCTAATCTGATAAATAGTTTTCATTTTAGGGGATGGCAAATGAGGTGTGACATGTCAAGGGGGGTTTTACTAGCAAATGTTATCTAAATATTTTGTATTCCCTGGTGGCTCAGTGGTAAAGAACCTGCCTGTCGATGTAGGAAGTTCGAGTTTGATCCCTGGGTTGCGAAGATCTCCTGGAGAAGGAAATGACAACCCACTCCAGTATTCTTGCCTGGGAAATCCCATGGACAGAGGAGCCTGGCAGGCTGCAGTTCATGAGGTTGCAAAAGAGTCAGATACGACTTAGCGACTAAAACAACAATAAGTGAGATGGGATATATCGAGGGAGATTTTATCAGCAAATATTATCTAAATATTCTTCATAAGGCTATATGCATGCATTAACTCGTAATGGAATAAGTTAAAGCGTTTTTTTAAATGCACTTAAAATGAATATGCTCATTATAGAAAACTTGGAAAATGCAGAAATAAGAAAAAATAGTTAGCATTCTTTTCTGTTTTTTTCTTTGCTGTGCATATTTGTCTACATAATTGGGATCATATGGTACATTTAACATTGTATATGCTGATTTTGGGGGGAAAGGCACTATTTACGACTACATCTTTAAAGAAGAATTTTTAATTTTTAAAATTAACTCTAAATTTTGAACGTGATGAAATAAATTGCAACAGCCAGAGGAATCCCGCAAAACAAAGAGAGCCTTTGTAACATTTTCATGTGTTTCCTTTGTGCTCTGCTTGGAGTTGGGGGGAGCGTTATTTTCCGTGGTTGAGATCATGCTGCATACTCTCATTTCTAAAACTGGAACCACTCAGAGAAGATGATATAAAAGAGGGTTTTGATGGCGGAAAACATTGGCTATTGAGGGGTTTATGAGTCTTTCCTGTTTAAGGGTGTGGAGGAAGATTTGGTTCATTCAGTGTGAGTTTTGAATGTGCAGAAGATCATAACCCAAGTTCTTTGGCAGAGAAAGTGGCCCCTGTGATGCTCCCACATCACTTGGACCGTGGTAGATGAAGAAACAATGACTTGTTGTTGGGTGTGTCTCCCAGCGCAGCATCCACAAAGCTTCAGTAGCTGCTCCCCCCAGCCATCGGCTTGTGCTTGGACAGAAAAGGTGGCATCAGTTACTGATGTGCCCCACATGTGGCCAGAGGCTTCGTCTGTACTGGCCGTAAAGGATGTTGCAGGAGAAACGTGTATCATAGTTCCAGGGTGGGAGGAAAGCTGCAGAGGAGGACCAAGGGAAATACTCGGTACCAAACCCTGCAGCTGGACAGTCCCCCAGACTGCACAGTTTGCTGGATTTCTGAGTTGGGGGTTGGTGCACTAAGGAAAGGAGAAGGCAGTGGCACCCCACTTCAGTACTCTTGCCTGGAAAATCCCATGGACAGAGGAGCTTGGTAGGCTGCAGTCCATGGGGTCACTAAGAGTCAGACACGACTGAGTGACTTCACTTTCACTTTTCACTTTCACGCATTGGAGAAGGAAATGGCAACCCATTCCATTGTTCTTGCCTGGAGAATCCCAGGGACCGGGGAGCCTGGTGGGCTGCCGTCTATGGGGTCGCACAGGGTCGGACACGACTGAAGCGACTTAGCAGCAGCAGTAGCAGCAGCAGCAGCAGCAGCACTAAGGAATGCATCTAGGAGATTTCCCTGGTGATCCAGTGGTTAAGACTTCGCCTTCCAATGCAGAAGTGGAAGTTTGATCCCTGGTCAGGGAGCTGGGATCCCACGTGCCTCGTGGCCAAAAAACCAAGACATGGAGCAGAAGAAGCGTTCTAACAAATTCAACAGACTTCAAAAATGGTCCACATTAAAAAAAAAAAAAAAAGGCATTTATATGGTTATTCCCCTGGCAGCATCTTCTTAATTTTGATTTCTCTCTCAATGTCTGGAGAGTAAGTGGGTGGTGTCTTCAACTTGCATGTCTACAGGAACATTCCTGTTCCTTTCATGACAAATATTAATATAACTCAGCTGGATATGTACATCTTGAATGTCTTAACTTTTTGGACAGAAACTCACATTTACAGCTCAGTCTTTTCCATCACTCAACAAATGTTTATTAGACACCCACAGGGATGAACAAAACCATGGTGATGCCCATTAAACTTTGACCTCAGTGGGATATGTTTTCTAGCACTTTCAGATGGTCCACACCAGGCCCTGATGAGCTGTGAGCGAAATAAAGCCTTCCCCACATGGAGCTTTTTATTCTAGTGGGAAGTGTTCTCTGTTAGTAGGAGCAGAGGAAAAGTCTGGAGAAGGACTGATTTCCTGATAGCATTTTTTTTGTGCTTGTTGGTGCACATGATTTTTGTCATTGATTGTTGATTTTCATATATTTGTTCTGGTCTTTTCTAGTGGAATACTACTTAAACCTACACTGATTCATTATATCCCTGCTTTCTGTGCTTTTCAGTTTTGGGTGATCCTTTTAAGTTTACTTTGCACTTTACTGATTTAATATTTTTATTTATCCACAGCTGCTCATGTGGCTTTAAATGAGCAGTTTTCATATAATCGTTTCCTCATCCCTTTTCTTCGTTACGTCATCCTTTCTGTTTTGCCTGTTTTTTTCCACTACAGTTTTTCTGTTCCTCTCTAAGGGGTCACAGCTTCTTACATTCTAGCAGTTTCCTGCCATTTTAAATTACTTTTTGAATTACTTTCCGAGATGTGCTCTTCCTTTGAGCCTTTGGGATGGTGTTTCCTCACTCATTTCCCATGTGTTTCCCCTCCGTTTAAACTTTCTTAACAAGGCAGGATCTATGTAGACTCTGCGGTATACCAACAGAGTATATAGATCGTCTGTCACAGGCTTTGGCACTCTGTAAACTTGGGGGAAGGTGGAATCCCTTTTCACGTTTGCTCAGCTGCAGGTTCAGTGGTGTACTTATATCTCCAAGTCCGGTCCTTGTTTGCAGATTGGCCGTCACCTGCTGCATTGTCCTGTACTGCCTGGTTCTCTGCTCTTCCGAATGGGTGGAGGGCATGATAAACCCATCCTGGCCCCATCCCCGCGCACTGCTGCCAGGGCACCCTCCAGACTTGACCTGTGGGATCCAGACTTTTCCCAATAACCAACATCCCTCCCAGGCCCCTGCACCTGCCTGCACTACCTGCTGGCTCATTTTCTGGGCATCTCTGTGCCGAAACGGGTGGTGGAGAAGGAGGAGCAGCCCTCAGGCTGCTTCTGAGCCACAGGGGCTGGCTGTTCAGTGCGCAAGCGGGTGCAGATCCTGTGTATCACATCAGGACCCCAGAATGATGAGGGTGCCAAGTGCATCTCAGATTAGACACAGACCAGTGAAGGTGTAAAGGGCTGTTTCCCCTTTCACAATTAGTCTGTGCTTTGTAAGATTTTCTCCATTCACTCCACTGGCCTTAAAGGTTGTTGTTGTTCAGCCACTAAGGTGAGGTCAGGTGTCAGATATCTGACTCTTTGCAACCCCATGAACTACAGCACACCAGGTTTCCCGGTTCTTCACTATCTCCCGGACTTTGTTCAAACTCATGTCTGTTGAGTTGATGATGCCATCCATCCATCTCATCCTCACTCTTCTTCTCCTGCCCTCAATCTTTCCCAGCATCTGGGTCTTTTCTAATGAGTCAGCTCTTCGCATCAGGTGGCCAAAGTATTGGAGCTTCAGCTTCAGCATCAGTCCTTCTAGTGAATATTCAGTGAAATTTCCTTTAGGATTGACTGGTTTGATCTCGTTGCAGACCAAGGGACTCTCAAGAGTCTTCTCCAACACCACAGTTTGAAGACATCATTTCTTTGGCACTCAGCCTTCATGGTCCAACTCTCACATCTGTACATGACTACTGGAAAGCCCATAACTTTGACTATACAGACCTTTGTCAGAAAAGCGATGTCTCTGCTTTTTAATACACTGTCTAGGTTTGTCATAGCTTTTCTTCCAAGGAGCAAGCATCTTAAAGGTTCTGGAGGATTTTTTCCTTGGATTCCGATTGCCACTATTTTTGGATTTTTCATAGCTTGGGTGGGTTTTATCTTTTCTTCTTATTGCCACTTTAGCCCAAGGTTGACAGAGGTGTTCACGGGGCTCCTGCCAATGCCCCTTCCCACAGGAAGTCCCCTGCATCCCTCTACTGTCCTCTTGGTCCTCCCTGTGGTGATTCAGGCCCACACCAGGGCCCTCATTCCTGCAGTTGTGGTTATGTGGTCACTGAAGAACTCCAGTTTGGTTTTCTGGGATTCAAAAAAGAACCTCCTAAACCACTGCCTGGATGCTGTGTAATAGTTTTACACATCGCCTGAGAGTATGTTTCTCCAACTGGGCTGAGTTTACAACTAAGGATATACAAAATGATCTTAGATGATGATCATTTCTTATCTCCTAAGAAAACTTAGGAGATAAGTTTTTAAGCTCCACTGATTTCGCTGTGTAATATAAAAAAGAATCCAAACCCAATCAAATCCATGGTTTTTAGATATTATTGCTTTGGGCCAGGCTAAATTGAGGTTCCATGTAAGTCTGTAAAAAAGCAGTTAAGGAGGGACTTCCATGGCGGTCCAGTGTCTAAGAATCCACCTTCCAGTGCAGGGGACCAGGGTTCAATTCTTGGTCAGGGGAACGAAGATCCCACTTGGCTGTAACGACTGAGCCCGCACGATCTAGAGCCCGTCCTCCACAATAAGAGAAGCCTGCAATGAAGACTCTGCAGGCAAAACACCACCACCCACCAATTAAGTAAATCATAGTGTAGCTGATGCATGATGATGGAAAAGATTTGGTAGCAGAATGTGAGTGACTGAGGTCCGGGAGATGCTGAGTGGGGGATCCCATAGTTCTAGAACTGGATCTGTTAGGAGGCCTTTTAGACAAATCAGGTGCCATTTCTGATTATGTCCACGTGATCTGGGGACTCCTTTATGATGGGGACACATCTCCCTTACGAGGGGCCTTGGACCCCACCATGTTGAATGCAAGGAACTGGCTGCCAATCACTTCACAGGAGCCACCGTGTGGCCAGGTAGGCTGGGCTGGCCACTGTCTACATTCAGCCACATCCTCTTTCATGCTTTCTTCTGAGCGACATCTCTCTGAATGTTCCCCCGCTTCCCTGTGCATCCTCAGGCTCACTGACGCCTTGTGTGCCCGTGTTCAGATTTCCATACCCACCTTACTTCCATATTCCTCTTTCTGAGATTAGCAGGGGAAATAGCCTCTCTGTAGTCAGCAAGCACTTTTTTCATTATCTCACATGGACACTTAACTCCACATTTCTTCTTAAGATCCCCTCCACATCATTTCCTGTGACTCTGATTCTCAGAACCTGCATCCGTTCATTCCCCGTCATGTAGCCCCTGCATGTGAGGCATTGGGCTGGTTTGGAGGGGAAACAGATTAAGACCTGGGTTTTTTCCTTCACCTTTAAGAATCCTGAGAGAAGCCCATGGAGATGGAGGGCATGGAGGTGGGATGGATGCATTCTTCTGCGACTTGAATGCGACACCCCCTTCTCCCGCCCCGGTAGGTTCCCCTGTGCATCCTTTCTGCATGAACTCAGCGTTGACCTGGAGCAGCAGTGCCCAGTCTTTTTGGCACAGAGTTTCCTGGAAGACAATTTTTCCACAGACTTGAGTAAGGAATGGTTTGGGCATGATTCAAGTGCATTACGTTTATTTTGCACTTCACTTCTATTATTATTACATTGGCTCTACCTCAAATCATCAGGCTTTAGATCCTGGAGATTGGGGACCCCTGACCTTTAGGATTTCACCATCTCCATGCAGGTGCTCCAGTTCCATGTGCTAGACTCACCGCGGCTGCCCAGTGATCACTTTGAACTTGGACGTGTCAACAACAGACTCCACCACAACCCCCCAAATGGCTCTTAAGGGCTGGATCACAGTGGGACTGGTTCTAGCTTCCCTTGCTCCCTTTGGAGTCGACTTTTACTATTGCTCCTTCTCCTGATGTCTCATCAGTTACCAAACCTTATTCTACTTCTTACTTAGTGTCTTCCTGCTCTGATCAAGCCCTTCTTTTCATCCCTGCTGTCCAGCAAAGTCTGTATCTTCTGAGGAGCCGCCCCTCCGCCTCCCAGATGAAAGTGCTCTGCCCTCCTCTGGATTCTGAAAGATCCTATTGTTCACCAGCTTATCAGTTGGCGCTCCTTACAGACTCCTCTGTATGGTTCTTCCTTTTTTTTTTTTTTTTAACACTTGTGTTTGTCTGTGGCTTATTAACCTTCCAAATTTTTAGAAGTCAGTTCCTACATATAATACTTGCCCGCATCATCCACAGCATTCAGGAAGGTGTCATTAGTAACTTGATTACTTATGAGCTTGATTAGTTATTAGTTCGGAGAAGGCAATGGCAGCCCACTCCAGTCCTCTTGCCTGGAAAATCCCATGGACGGAGGAGCCTGGTGGGCTTCAGTCCATGGGGTCGCTAAGAGTCGGACACGACAGAGTGACTTCACTTTCACTTTTCACTTTCATGCATTGGGGAAGGAAATGGCAACCCACTCCATTGTTCTTGCCTGGAGAATCCCAGGGACGGGGGAGCCTGGTGGGCTGCCATCTATGGTGTTGCACAGAGTCGGACAAGACTGAAGCGACTTAGCAGCAGTAGTAGTTATTAGTTGCTTGATGGATCAAGTAGCCAAGGGGCTGCGTATGGGGTGGGTGTGTCTTTGAGACCCTGTACTGTAGAGACTCCACAGGCTGGTGAATAATTTCTCCCTTCATCACTCTGAAGCATTTAGAAAAAGTGAGTCATCACCATCCCCAGATGTTCTTTCTTATTAATTATCATTACAAGACAACACAATTTGTCCAACGGGGGTCCCTCAGCAAACGTGGCCTATTTTGGTTGACAGCATTCAACTTGACTGAAAAAAAGAATAATTACAGGAGGGTTGGTTGCATCTAACTCCATTCAACTTGGGGAAAATGAAGCTTGGTGGAAATGATTGTGGGTCTTTTTGCTTTTGGATCATGGGGCTCCATAGGTAGAGACATACTTATTTTCAGGAACCAGAAGGAAATGAACAATTTGTGCTTTTTCACAGCCAGCTGTACTGGTAGAGGACTATTGGTAAAGCAAAAGAAATATGACTTCTGGATTGAATGCTAGGATAACCCCAAACAGGAAACCTATTAGAATGTGTATATGAGTAAATGTTAACTTGGGTGATTCCTAAAGACCAAAATCTCTGCAGAACTTTTATTTCTACTCTATCTAGTTCAGGTCAGAGCAGATCAACCTCCTGGATTATAATGGTCCAGAAGGGCCCCTTGCCTCTGGCTGGAGAACCACCATGATGGTGATTTCTGTGTTGCCTACTGCAAGGCATTATTGTCTGTGGTTGTATCAGCTTGTCTTTGTGGTGCAAGGTCAGAGCCACATCGGGGCTGAATGGCCTGAAAAGGGTCCCCTCTTTGCTGTTATAAAAACAAGAAGTCATGGGCTGTAAAAGCTTCCATTGCCATTTTAATCCCAGAAAACCAGAGGGCTGGCACTTCCCTGGTGGTCCAGTGGCTAAGAATCCACCTTCCAACGTAGGGGGGCCCAGGTTCGATCCCTGATCAGAGAACTAGATCCCAGATGCTGCAACGAGGAGTTTGCATGCTGCAACTAAAGATCCTGCATATTGCAATGAAGATCGAAGATCCCGAATGCCGAAACTAAGTCCTGGTATACTGGAGGGGGTTGCCATGCCTTCCTCCAGGGGATCTTCCCATCCCAGGGATGAACCCAGGTCTCCCGCAATGCAGGCAAATTCTTTACCATCTGAGCCACCAGGGAAGCTCAGCCAAATAAATAAATACATGCATTTAAAAAAATCAACCCCAGAGGGCTTGAAGGTAAGGGTCTTGGCTGTCTAGGTGCAAATGAAGTTTGCTCTCATCTTCTCCTGGGTGGGAGCCCATTTCCAGGAGCAGAGAAGGACCTTGCTTTGTATTTCAGGGCATGGCTGGTCCCACAGCTCAAGGTGTAGGTTTGCGCCTGGTCTTCCCTCCCAGCCACAGAAAGGAGATAATCCAGCAGCCAAGGGAGGACCCTCACCTCTGGATATGTGCTCACTTCTTTTAGTGGCTGGTTTGGGACCATTTTACATATGTAGATATAGCCCATATCTAGACTGCGTGCATGCATGTGCTCAGTAGTGTCCGACTGTTTTTGACCCCGTGGGCTGTAGCCCGCCAGGATCCTCTGTCTAGGGGATGCTCCAGGCAAGAATACTGGAGTGGGCTGCCATTTCCTTCTCCGGGGGAATCTTCCTGTCCCAGGGATTGAACACTGGTCTCCCACATTGCAGGCAGATTCTTTACCATCTGAGCCACCAGGGAAGCCCAACAGGTGTTATCTCATTGTGGTTTGAATTTGCATTTCCCTGTTTCCCTAATGACTAGAGACATGAATGTCGTTTCACTCACTTATTGGCCATTTGTGTATCTTCTTTAGAGAGATATGCTTGTAAAATCGGGTTGTTTGTTTTTTGTTGTTGAGTCTAAACCTTTTGTGTCCAGGGAAGCTGTAGCGCGGACTCCTTCAGCCCCTGCTGATAGTAACAACATCAACAGTAATAACTCACATCTCCCCCGCACTGTGCTAAGTATTTACATGGATTCTCTTCCCCTTTGAATACTCACAACAACCTTTTGGGAGAGGTACTCTCTCTCTTTTACAGTTGAAGGAACCAAAGCTGAGAGGTCTTGCCCTGTGTGTCTCAGCTAGTAAGCAGTGAACCAGAAAAGACATGACCTTGATCAGACTGTGTCCCTAGTCAATAGTACTGATGTCCCAGCCCCAACCAAGGGTGGGCATTGAAACCTCCTGCTTAGACACTTCATTCATGTGTTTGAGAGAAGTGATGATTTACAGGAAACCACTCAGTTCTTTTTTTCCATTGAGTCAGCTCTTCGCATGAGGCGGCCAAAGTATTGGAGTTTCGGCCTCAGCATCAGTCCCTCCAATGAACACCCAGGACTGGTCTCCTTTAGGATGGACTGGTTGGATCTCCTTGCAGTCCAAGGGACTCTCAAGAGTCTTCTCCAACACCACAGTTCAAAAGCATCAATTCTTCTGTGCTCAGCTTTCTTTATAGTCCAACTCTCACATCCATACATGACCACTGGAAAAACCATAGCCTTCACTAGACGGACCTTTGTTGGCAAAGTAATATCTCTGCTTTTTAATATGCTGTCTAGGTTGGTCGGGATTGGGGGCAGGAGGAGAAGGGGATGACAGAGGATGAGATGGCTGGATGGCATCGCTAACTCGATGCACATGAGTTTGGGTGAACTCCGGGAGTTGGTGGTGGACAGGGAGGCCTGGCGTGCTGCGATTCATGGGGTCTCAAAGAGTTGGACACGACTGAGCGACTGAACTGATAGGAACTGACCCAGTCCTTGGGACCTCAGTCCCTCCGGAAAACCATATTTACTTCGATGTCAAGAATCAGTTTCTGAAATCCCTAAGATTTGCATCTGAAAGCGAACCCAGAAAGGCAGGGCACTTGTAAGTGCTAAACCTTCAGCTGTTCCAAAAAGCTTTGTAAGCAGAGTGACAGGGAAGATTCACCAAGGTGCCAAGTCCTTGCCAAACTCATGTCATTGTTGGAGACTGTTGCTCTCGGAGTCCAGTCCTTTCTTCACATGAAACCAACAGATCTCTGGTCCCCAGGCTGTTTTCGTCTGAGATGCCTGGCATCGCCTCCTCTTTTATCCTCTGTCTGTCCAGGTTTGGGAGTGTCAAGGGCAGAGTGAAGGCAGAGGACCCTCATCTTGTTTCTCTGGGAGCTGTAGCTTTTCAGCCCTGGACGGGTGTAATACTATGGTTCTTTGGGAGGGCATTCTCCATCCTTTTTACGTTGGTTTTTATCTGGCCTTGGGTTTGCACAGCTGGGGCTGGAGCCGGGGCCAGAGCCGTGACTTCGGTTTGGGAAGAAGTTGGCGGAACATTCCCTTGCAGGGCCTGGGCAGACCCAGGGAGTCCCGCCTAAAATACAGTGGACAAAGGAGCTCTTGTCCACAGGCCTGGGGGTGGGAGGCAACTGGTCAGTGACACAGGCTTGGCCATTGTGTGTCCTGACCTCAGCCAACTTTTTTTTTAGCTGAGAAAGGGGAAAAAGAGAGAGTGCAAAAAAAAGAAGAAAGCAAGCAAGCCTCCAGACCCTTTGCATCTGGAAAGTCCAGAATGCATCGTTAATTTCCTCACAAGCGCTGGAGCAGATTTGGAAGGAACTGTGCAATGTAGTGGGTTCTTTGTGAAAGAACAGCAGTGTGAAAAGCCACAGGAACATCCTCCGGGCTGCTCGGAGCCCTGACCCTGGGGTAGCTGCCCGCCTGGGCCTCATTTCCTGCATAGGGGGCCCATGGTGAGGAAGCTGGCAGCCCGGAGACCTCACACAGGATCCTGAGTTAGCAGCCCCCAGAGAAGATGAGCTCGCCTCCGATGGTAAGACTCGATCCCTCTCACCTGCCAATGTGTCAGCAGCTTTCTTTTCTGTGCATGTTTCTGGGATGAGTTCGTCATTGCAGAGAGGCAGTTCTGAGAACTCTCTGAAATACAGGCTCCCAAATGCTGAGTTTACAAGTCTGGAGTGTCAGGGGCACCTTTCATGGGTCTGAGGCCAGAGTGATGGGGGGAAGGGAAGGTATGGGCTGATGTTTGAGAAAGCTGGGAAGGAGGGGGAAAAGACGGAAAAGGGAATGTTTGTTGGGGGAAAGGAAGTCTTGCCTCCATCTTGCTACCTGGGAAGGCAGTTTAGTTCAGTGTGACGGAGAAACAGTGTGATGACGTGAGTTTTTCTATGATGGGGATTAGAGTTCAGGTCTTGCCTCCATTGCCTAACTTCTCCCACATCCTGGTTTCTGCCCACCCCCCAACCCCCTACTCCATGACCCAGCTCCAGCTGGGACAGTGGGCAATAAAAGTCCATTAAAGGATACAGGTCCCCAGAAGGTAGTTGGGTGTCTGCCCATTTAAGCCAGTGTTGACACTAGGGTTCCAGGTTGGGCTCGTTGCTTCTGTCCAGCTTGGTGGCCGCTGCAGTGACCGCCCTAAAGATGATGGATGTTCCTCCAGTACTTTCTACCCCCCTGACTGGGTCAGAACCAGCATCTCTGATTTTGGCATGACTTCTGATAGGGTCTTGCACCTGTAAGGAGGAGGAGAGATGATGCTAGTTGGCCTCTGACTGGTCATGTGACCTGGTTTCAAAAGTACATCTGAATTGCCCCAGGACCTTCGCAATGGAGAGCCTGGCTCTAGGGTGGGGCCCAGGACCCTGTGTCTCTAACCAACTCGCAGAGGACTCCCCAGCTGTTGGCTGAGGGACCACACTTGGAGAAGGACCGTTGTAAAGAACCCAGACACTGTCAGTCCAGGGCCGACAGTTACCGTCGCTCAGGACCTGGCTGCAGAGCGCTGGGCGGGTCTGGTCATGTCTGTGGGTGGCAGCAGGGAGGTTTACAGGGAAGAAGGGATTAGCAAGGAGATGAACACTGAGGGGCATTCAGGGAGCGGGGAGGAGCCCGGTAAAGCTCTTGGCAAGAGAACGAGGTGTGTGGGGCACCAGCCATTGGCAGGTTACAGAGTGAGTGGTGAGCAGAGGCCACTGTCTGCCGGCAGGTTCAGAACTGTTTTTCCAGAGCCTGCCTTGGGTGTGGGGCGAATTCTAACTTCTGATGTCTAGAATCTCAGGACACCAGGTGGATGTCTGGTTTTAGGCAAAACAGAGAGCAACCATGTGTGGCTGTAAGAGTGACAGGGAAGGGGCGGACATGGGCCATCAGGACATAACTCACTAGAATGTCCCACGGTGAGAGGCAGAATCACTGAACTCCGAGGCAGCGAGGCACAAGCGCAGGTGTTTGAGGTTAAGGCAGCGTTCCAGGCTCTCATACCTCTGAATCCCATGTGTACCCTTGAACATGACTTTTTTCCCTCCTACAAATATGGCACATCCCTCAAAGAGTTACACTAACATCTAGGATCGTTGAGCATCAGGCTGTATATTTTAAGCGGAAACAAACTCAGCCCTGGAGACCATCTTGTCCAACTTCCGTATTCTTGAAATGAGGAAATTCCGTACCAGCAGAGATGAAGTATGTTGCTCAAGATCTCACAGCAAGACAGTGGCCGTGCTGGGTCCATATTCTATTCACGATGACCCGAGAGCGGTGGTAGACTCCAAACCTCAACAGCCATGTCCTCGGATGTCCCACTTGTCTAGTTTCATAGGCACCAGGAGCTGAGGCTCCAGAAATGGCAGCTGACTTGGGTTGGTTGGAATCACACCCCTTCTGACTCACAGTAACAGTCGCAGCCCCTCTTAGCCTTAATCTCCCTGTGGTGCTCATGGTTCTGAGCCCATTAGGAATCACCAGGAACAAGTTCACAGAGTTGGAAGTCTTTGATTGAAACCATTGGGAGCACACGTGGTTGGCACTGCAGAGTAACTGGAATTCGTCCCTACGGGGAGAAGACTGGTCACCCCAGGTTCCTTTTGGTCCCTGTGGTCCTGAGAGCAGCATCCATGAAGCTGGATCATCTGGATCTCGGCCACAGACAGAGCATCAGAGACCCTCACCTTTGTGCCCTGGCGAGCTCTACTCTGCCTCCCTTTTAGACAGCACTAACTCTCCCGGAGGAAGCCCGCTTTTGCCCCCAGAGCAGCTGTGGGCAGCAACTGTGTCACCTGTCTTTGAAGCTCCTTTTCTGGCAGGCAGGCTGCTTTTCATGAGGTTCCAAAGCCTCTGACTGCCCGGACTAGCGACTTTCAACTCCCTGACTTACTTCTGAGCTTCTAAAATACATTTTGAACAGAACAGAATGCTTGGGAAACTTGATTATGGGGTTTTCTTCAGAGTCTTAACAACTTATAAGAGTGCCAGGAACGGCATAAAGTATTTTAGGGTTTTGCACCTTAATACTGAAGGAAGGCTATATTTCTTTTTCTCCTTTATTTTTTCCCTTTCCAATACCAAGTGTTGGCAAAATTCTCTTTTTCCCAGGTTTTTTACTTTGTGAAGGGAAACTGGACTTGGAATCATCTAGAAGGGCCTTCACCCTACTAGGAGCTCCCTAGGGAGGGTGTTGCATGTGGATGAGCCTCAAATGTCCTGCAAAAGTACCTTCTAGAATGGGATAATTGATGTCATTATAAAGTAGTATAGAAAATCTGGGATTTTTTTTTTTTTTTTTGCCTCCCCCCCCCACCCCCGGATCTTCTTCTAGGATGCATTTTGAGATCCTTTACAACTATGTCATTCAGTTCCTAAGTCGTGTCCAACTCTTTACAACCCCATGGATTGCAGCCACACTTCCCTCTCCTCCACTGTCTCCCAGAGTTTGCTCAAAGTCACGTCCGTTGAGTTGATGATGCTATCCAACCATCTCATCTAAGGGAAGTGTTAAACTTTACCCCAACTCCTTCCTCTGAAACATAGAGACATTACAGCCACGAAAAGGCTAGAACAGTGACCTGTGGCAGAAAAAGGAGAATTCCGGGTTCAGTCTCCCCACAGAGGTTTCAGGTATATTGCCCACAATTCAGTTATCCAACTGCTGCGGTTCAGTCACTAAGTTGTGTCTGACTCTTTGTGACCTGGTAGACTGCAGCCTGCCAGGCTCCTCTGTCTGTGGGATTTCCCAGGCAAGAATACTGGAGTGGGTTGCCATTTCCTTCTCCAGGGAATCTTCCCCACCCAGAGATCAAACTCACATCTCTTGTGTCTCCTGCTAGGCAGGAAGATTCTTTACCACTGAGTCCCCTGGGAAGTTTAGGCATAAATTTTTATTTAAAAAAATTTTTTTTTAATGTGGATGGTTTTAAAAGTCTTTATTGAATTTGTTACAATATTGCTTCTGTTTGGTGTTGTTGATTTTTTTTTTTTTTGCCCCCACCACGAGGCATTTGGGATCTTCCTTCCAATCCGGCATCAAACCCGTACTCCCTGCATTGGAAGGTGAAGTCTTAACCACTGGACCACCATGGAAGTCCTAGGCATAAATTTAATGATTTCCAATTGCTGTTAATCACTTCACTGTTCTCTTTCCCACCAATCCCTAGTCTGCAAGAATGAAGCAGTAGTTCTAGATCAAAGGAGTTTCAGATCTCTGCCTCTGGAGCCCAAAGGAGTTTGGGGGGAAATTGTGCATAAAAAGGTGGGGAGGGGAGTTTCATGAACATTTATGTTCCTCTTCAGGAGGTTCCTGCCATCTCTCTTGTTTATGTGGTGGAGGCTTTTGCAAGTTCGCGCCAGTCATTTAAATGCCTTGAGATTTCCCTCATGGCAGTTTTGGCCTCTGTTATGAAAGATGCTCCTTGGGGTGTAGAACCCCAGTGTTTGAGGGCTCATAACCCCTGGTTTCACAGATGAAGAGAAAGAAGTCCAGGGAGGCAAAGGGGACCACGTGAATTACAGCTCGTTGCCTGGGAACGCAGCCTCTCTAAGCCTGGACCCCTGTGTTTTCTGCTGATGCTCCCAAAGTGGAGGTAGGATCTCAGAACAGCCCCTGCTATTTTTAATCTGTCAGGGGAGGGGTGGGAGGAAGGGAGCCGACATTCTCAACAGCCCATCAGGAAGCTGAGTTTGAATAAAATGTCTCTGTGAATCACAAGCTGGGGAGCAGAATCACTTGGGTTTTTCCTGCTCAGAAGTTAGAACCGGCTGCCGGGAGCTCACCACCTTGTCCTTTAGAGCGCGGAAACATCAGGATGAGACACACCTGAGACACGGGACAGGCGTTAGGGGTTCCCCAAGCCCCTCCAGACTCCAAGGTGGGGATACAACTGTGGCTTCTGTCTTACTCCTGGAGCATTCTCCATACTGCAGGAGCACCCACAGGAACCCCCATCCCCCTCCTCCCCACCACGTGGCCCTCAGCATGGCCACAAGGACTCTGGTTTCCTGCTCCTAAACTCGTCTGTAAGCAGCAAGAGGGATTGTGATATTCAGTGGCACGTTGATGCTGTTCAGTCAATGTGGAGATTCTCCCAGGAGACTCTGAGGAGTGAGCCCCTCTCAAATCCCAGCCATACTGGATGGTGCCCCAGGAAAAGTACCAGCCGCTCAGAATTCCCCATCTCTTTCATTGTCTTTTCTAAAACCCTGTTAATTGACTCTTCTGGTTTATATCTGTGTGGAAGGTGCAACAATAATGTCTTTCCTCCAGGGTCGGTGAAGTGGGGCTCATGTAAGAATGTGTGCAGGGCTGGTACAGAAGCCACTTCCAACACTATCCGTTCCTTCTTACTCTCTACTGCTTGGCCCCCAGACACTGCAAGGCCATGAAGTGGCCTCTGAACCTGGAGGGTTCATTCATCCAATTCATTCTCATAATTTGTGGTATTGCTTGCAAAGCTTTTCATCCATCCTTGCCCTGCTGGAGACCCCATGGTTTCCAGTTGAGCAAGTTTTCCTGTGAGAGTTGACTTCCTGTACCCTTGCATGGGCTACATTGTAATTGTGTTCATCAAAATTCCTGGTTCACCAGATCACTCCCTTCCTTTTCAGGGTCAGAAAATACAGAGTTGATTGTTCTGTGTCCTCTGCCTATTCAGTCCTAAGAAACATGCCCAGTGAATTGATGGGCCCCCAGGGAGGCACTGGGTGGAGGGTGGGGTGGGGGCTTGCTGATGGATATTCAGAGTTCCCGGGACCCTCACTAAGTCTTCAGGAGACAGTCTGCAATGCTCAAAGTAGTTCAGCCTCCGGGCCCAGGGCTGGCAGCTTTGTGGGTGCCGGGAGAGAGCCCCCATGGCACTGATGTTCACTTCTCAGAGCGGTACCAGTCTCACCCACGGTGTGAGGCTTCCTCTAGCAGCATGGTGGATGGAGAACAGTGGCGGGTTCAGTGGGGGGATTGTGGAAGGTAGCTGATGCAGACAAGGAGTTGGAGTGCACCTTTTAAGCACTTGATTGGTAAACATCCTGAGCCTTTATTGGTAGAGCGATGTATTTTGAGCGATTCCATTCGTGAAAGGCAAAGTGACATAGTGAGGGACATGTGACATAGTGGCCACATAGAATGGCCTCAGCATCTTCTGCATAACGATCCACAGGTGTCTTTGGAATCGTGGTCACAGAGGAGCTGAGGGCCGCTTTATTTATGCTCCTTTACTGGAGACACCCTCCTCCTCCTCCCACTTAAAGGGTTGTAGGACTTTATCCTTTCGTTGCTGTGTAAATGTGTTGTTAGACGGTGTCGGCTTGTTGTTGGGCTTTGAAATCCCATTTTGCCTGGAGCAGTACAGGACCTTCCTGTGTGTCTTCTTTGAGCTGAGGAAAGTTTTCCCCCAACCCCAGAAATCTTTGTTTATAGTTTCTTTTCTGTTTTGGCTTTTGTTCTAGCTTCTTCCTCGGGAATACCTAGCACCTTGGCCTGCTCTTCTGTTGATTCCGTTTTCATGTTTTCCCATTTCCTTTTGCATTCCGGGAGGGAAAAAAAAATCTTCAGTTTGTTTTGTCCATAACTGATTCTTTTTTTTTTTTTTTTCCTTTTTGCAATACTGATTTTATATTCTGTTGCAACCAGTGTGGCTGTTCCTTCTGTCACTATCTTTTAATTTTCCGTACAGTTTTGAGCACATTCTGTCCCTTTTTTATATCACTTTTTTAAACAAATTTGCCTTTTCTTCATTAGTTTGTTCTCTCCTTATGACTTTTGTAGCATAAATGCTGTACATTCCTGCCTTCTTTTGTGGTCACTCAATGGTTTCCTGGAATTTTTCTTCTGGAGATCAGATGAGCTCATGAGTAGAAATTTGTGCTGCTCCTGAGGCTTCCGGATGCTGTTCCTCAGTTTATTTCCTACACTTGAAAAAACACTGTATTATCTGGTCTCCCCACCTTCCTGTACTTGAACAGTCTGTTCAGTCAGATCCATGAAGAGCTGGGATGTGTTCATGGGTGTGTGTGTGTGCGTGCGTGCACGCATGCATGTGCATGCTCAGTCATGTCCCAATCTTTGTGACCCCGTTGACTATAGCCTGCCAGGCTCCTCTGGAGTGGGTTGGCATTCCTTTCTCTAGAGGATCTTCCCAACTCGGGATTCGAACCCAGATCTCTTGCATCTCCTGCATTGGCAGGCGGATTCTTTACCACTGGCACATACATTGCTTGGACTGCTGTTCTCTACTTGTTTAGTGAGAAAGCCTCTCAAATCTGTTTGAAGCCTAGTTTCTGTTACAGTTCCCAGTTTCCGTTCATTTATCTGTCCATCCATCCATCCAATATTCTGAATACTGAGCTTAGAGTAAAGGTAAGAACAAAATGGACGTGGCCTTGCCTTCCTGAATGTTTCTTTCTTGTGTGGCCTCTCTTCTGCTTCCACCTGTTTCCCCTCTGCCGCCTCCTTCTCCACCACCTCTTCTGCCTCTTCCTCCTCCTCTCCTTCACTCTGGCCAGGTCTCCAAATCTCTAACCCCTAGAAGATCCACTCGAAGACCATGAACATGCTGTCAACATCCATCCTCTTCCCACCAGCCTATAAAAGTACTGTGAGGACTACACTTCCCAGAATGCCCTGTGCTGTTGTCATGGGTCCCCCTTTCCTCCCCAGTTAGTGTCTGTGAGTTGCTCTCCATGGACAGAAAGGCTGCCAGAGCCAGAGAGAGCAATACTTTCACCTGTGAGATAGAGGCAAGGTGCCAAGAATTCTCGTAGACACAGCCTGTGGGCTGGCGGCAGCAGTGT
Organism: Bison bison bison; assembly: GCF_000754665.1. NCBI lineage: Eukaryota > Metazoa > Chordata > Mammalia > Artiodactyla > Bovidae > Bison > Bison bison. The sequence goes on from NW_011494752.1 coordinate 14,153,693, forward strand.
AGAAGGCGGGGCCCCACTTCATGCCTGATTTCTTAACCCGTAGCCAAAGATGCTCTTTCCTTGGGTAGCCATTCCCAGCTTTGTGTGGGGCTCTCTCCACCCTGAACACATGTCAGCAGAAGGCGTGGGCTGGACTTGAGTCTCCAGTCTCTGGCCCGACCAGGTCTTGGTCCTCTTGGTGGCTCCTTTGCAGCCCTGTCTCTAATTGGTTGGCCCATGTTGAGTGACAGTAGAGGCCGCTCTGGGCCGTTGGGTTCAGGACTGCTCTGGGGGCACCTGTAACAAAGTGGTTCCCGGGACCTATGGCTCCCAGGCACCCCTGGCCATGTCTCGGCTGCCCCCAGGTGTCCCAGCTGGCCGTGTGGTTGAGAAAGGAGAACTTGCTGCAGAGTTCTTTGTGGAGAAGCCTTCAGGCAGTGCCAATCACAGCTCTGGGCTCATTAGCAGTCATTGCCATGGCAACAGGACTGCCAGAAAGTGGCTCCTTAGGCTGACAACTTCAGCACTGTTATATATAGATCTGGGTGTAGGGGGGTGGGGGGTGGGGGCTCCTGGATATGCCTTTCTTTAGCTCTTCTATTGCTTCTGGGTTTGGGGTGTGATAAGACGTGGAATGGGGGGACCTTAAACCCGTCTGATCCGACTACAAAATCGAGTGTCTGACGACCACCCGTTACCACCAGCAAGGACCATCTGCTCACATCTGTGGAAGGTAAGAGCAAAATGCTCCTGCAAGTCTCCTGAAGGGCGAGGAGTCCCGGGTTGAACTTGAGGCTACCGGGAGCTGAGTGTTGGGGTTTGTACTGCCTGGAGGCTGCAGAGGGAGACTGGGTCTCTCTTAAAATAGTCTCTCTGAAGGGTCTGGGCTAGGGGCTAGGAGTCTTTTCTTTCATACATAGCCAGGAAGCCAAACACTGTCTTTTTATAAATTGTTAATTTTCTGTTCCCAGTTTTGATTTAAGAAGTGATTGTTTCTCTCCATCACTCCCTCTCAGGAAAGCTGCAGACCCTCTCTTCTGAGTTCATTGAGCATGAGACTTAAGGATAACATGTTAAAAGGTAGCTTCCCAGGCTCAAGGTTGATTTGAAGTCAGGACTCCAGCATCTGTACTTTAACCCACATCCCAGGTGATGGATGGGGTGTCTTAGGGACCACACTTTGAGAAACACTGCTGTAGCAGGGATTTGTTTTTAATCTCTGGGTGACTTCCATTTGTTCACCTGCTCTTCTGCCCCTCTCCCCATCCCACCCCAAGGGGGAATCAGTAGCCATTACTAAGAGGAAAATTTTCTTCTGTTGTGTTGTTCTAAGTAAGGAGACAAGGAAGTCAGCCCACAGACGGGGAACGTGACTGCTTGCACGTGGGTGGTGATATTTCTGCACATCTCCTGGGGAGGCATATGTTCGTTTGGAGACCGTGAGACAGGCAGGAGGATCAGGCTGGGGTGCCGTCCTCCTCGGGTGGGATCTGGAATGTCAGGTGGTCCAGGCGAAGATTCGAAGCTGATCACAGACAGCTGGGGAGAGATGGGCTGAGGGTAGCCAGGATCTGAGTTACCGGATGGAAATCTCTCGAATAAAGCTGATACTGTAAAGTTTGGTTTCACCAGTTAATTAGCTGTGCAGCTTTGGGTGAGATATTAAACTCTCTGAGTCTCGGATTCCTCCTTTTAAAATGGGGGAAGAAAATGGCATCTCTGCAGCAGGCTTGTGGTGATGATTGAAGATGAGTGTGTGAGGCACCTGGCTCAGTCCTTGGTGCAAGCAGTGGAAGTCATTATAGGTGATTGCTGGTGGGGTCCAAGCCCAGATGTTTCTTGAGGACCTTCTAGACTGGGCTTCTGAAGTCTGGAACCTCTGCATGTTCCATAGGAAATAGGATGAGTGAGTAGGTAGACACGTGTCTTCATTTGAAGGGTGGGGGGCAGAAGAGCCAGAATTTGCTTTAGATTCTCAGAGGATGGGCTGTCATATACCGTTGAGCAGGTTCTATACTGAACAAGGGGGCCCAGGTTGGGAGGAGGTGAGGTCAAGGGAGGCCAAACCCAGCCTTGCACTCGGGGCCAGCCCATCTGGAGAAGAGGCGGTATTTCCTGATTCCCACAAAGCTGTGCTGTGCATGAGGTTAAGAATTTCTGAGTTGGAGGAAACTGGTCTCATCTCCCCTGATTCCCACTTCTTCTGATCATCTTCATTGTAGGTGTGGCCCCCAACCTCACCCTTCACCCCTGCTTCTAGTTCCTATTCCCATGGGAAAGAGCTGCTGAAATGGAAGGGGAGAAGCCACAGGACTAGGGAAGGGAAGGGAAGGATTTAAGTTGGAAGGAAACTAATTAGAAGTATAGGTTTGGCAGAGACCTTAATTACTGGGTAGTTCCTCATGCTGAATCCTCTTGATTGCTCTGGGGAAGCTTTCCCAGGAGGCCTGGCCCTCTGCAACCACAAGAAGATAATGGTGGTTTGGGCCACTTAAATGACGGCCTGCAGGTGGCAAGGCCAACTCTGTGTGTGTGTGTGTGTGTGTGTGTGTGTGTGTGTGTGTTAAAATACACCTGTACCTGTGTGCGTGCGTTCGACTCTCTGCAACCCTGTGGTCCATAGCCCACCAAGCTCCTCTGTCCATGGAGTTCTCCAGGCAAGAATACTGGGGTGGGTTGCCATGCCCTCCTCCTGGGGATCTTCCCCACCAAGGGATCAAACCTATGTCTCTTGCATTGGCGGGCGGGTTCTTTACCACTAGCGCCACCTGAATAAAGCACAGGGAGCTCAGCTGGGTGCTCTGTGATGACCTAGAGGGGTGGGCTTGGGATGGCCCAGAGGGAGGAGATGTATGTATACATACAGCTGATTCACTTCGGTGTACAGCAGAAACTAACACAACACTGCAATGCAAGTATACTCCAATTAAAAGAAAAAAATACACCTAACATAAAAGTTATCATCAGTGACACATACACATTCTCAGTTTTATGCAACCATCACCACTGTCTATTCCAGAACATTCTCATCATGCCCAAAAAGGAGTCCCTGTACCTGTTTTCCCCTCCCCGCAACCCCCTGGCAACCAGTCATCTGTTTTCTATCTCTAAGGATTTTTCTATTCTGGATGTTTCATTTAAATAGGATCATACAGTATGTGGCCTTTTGTGGCTAGCTTATTTCACATGGCATCATTTCAAGGTTCGTCTGTGTTGTCATGTATATCAATACTTTATTCCTTTGGATGACCAAATCTTCCTTTTTATGGATACACATGGGCTTCCCTGGTGGCTCAGATGGTAAAGAATCTGCCTGCGGTGCAGGAGACCCAGGTTCAGTCCCTGGGTCAGTAAGATCCCCTGGAGAAGGGAATGGCAACCCACTCCAATATTCTTGCCTGGAGAATCCCATGAACAGAGGGGAATTTGTTGGTCTGTTCATCAGTTGACAGATACTTGGGTTGTTTCTACCAGTCGTCTATTGTAGATGCTGCTGCTGTGAATGTGTATACAAGTCTGTGTTTGAGCGCTGTTTTCAGTTCTCTTGATATACCCAGTTGTCCGCACATCTTTGATTCCTGACTTACTTTAAACCAGCTAACAGGAGGGACTTCTCTCTGGAAGAAGGGAGACAACAAGGGAACTGTGCCTGCCTTGTGGGTGGGAGGTGGAAGCAGAACACAGCCAGATGGCGTGCGGAGCGGGGCCCCGTGGCCATGTTAGAGGGGAGGTGGAGACCATCTTTGCCATGTTGGCCCAGGTGCCCCCGTCCCCTCTTTCAGCACCCCTACCTTCTGGGCTCAGCATCCAGGAGACCTCTCCAGGTACCTTCCAGAGGGCCCTGCATCTCCTGGATGGGGGCAACCTCAGAGCGGTCATGGCCCCTCCTTGGTCATCAGTGTCTTCAGATGGAAACTCGGGCTTCTGACCCTACAGAGTTAGGCGAGTTCACTAGTCCTTCTAAAGAGAACAGCACCACGCAGCTGTGGAGACAGGACAGGCATCACTGATGCTGTTTCACAGGTGGGACCCAGAGGCACGAAGGTCCAGTTCACTCACCCCACCAGCCCAGCGCAGGAGAGGTCGTCTCACCAGAGTGTGAGAGTCAGTGTCTTAACCCGCCAGCCTCCCCTGCAGGTCTGTGTTTGCCTTTTAAGTTGAGCAGTCCTAGAAATAAAAACTTCAGGGAAGTGACTGTGAATGGTGACATTCCATCTGCGGTGACGGTGGGGCAGAGGCCAGGTACGTGCCCCTGAACTTCACATCGTAGGAGGCAGAGGCTCTGTGAAGCTTGGTCTTGCTCAGCCTTGAATGGCTCCCCTTTCCTCTGGGAACCCCCATTTATTGAACACAGCAGGTGACAGGTACTGTCCTTGGTGGCTAGTGTGTTATTAATTTCCACGGTGTCTTCCACAACCGGGCTAATATCGCCACCCTCCTTTTCACAGATGTAGCAACAGACAGCTGGTTGAGTCATTTCCCCAGGTCACGTGGCTGCTAAGAGGCTGAGTCAGGATGGTGAGCCAGAGACCAGAGGACTGGTTTTCACTGTGCTTCTGGGTCTGTCTCTCCTCTGCAATGTATTTCTGATGACATCCATTTCTGATACCTCTTAAAAATCTCTCATTATTTTACCGGGTTATTTAGACAAGCTTCAATCCGGCCTTTCTTCATGGATTCTATAAGTTACTTTGGGTCAAGCAGAAGCAACCTGGTTCTAGAAGGTTTCTCTCTTGGGACTTCCCTTGTGGTCTGGTTTTCAAGACTCCGTGCTTTCAATGCAGCAGGGGTGGGTTCAATCCCTGGTCAGGGAACTAAGATCCCGCATGCTGCGTGGTGTGGCCCCCCCACAAAAGAACGTTTCTCTCCTCAGCCAACCCTCTGACCCTCCTCTGTTTTACTCCCACCTCCACTCAGCCAACATGCCCATCTCCTGCAGGAGGGATATTTTATACACAAAACACAATACTCATCATAGGGTTTGCATGTGTTTTTACCACTTTCCAATCTGGGAGGGGCTGAAGCAGTGTCTGGACACCCAGGTAAACATGCAAAGCTGTGTGCTTGGGCTCAGTGGACATTTTCTGCTGAGGAGGAGGCCTCCTGGCTGCTGTCTAGCCCTGGGAAGTTCTTCTAGAAGCCAGTCTTCTGCAGAGTCAGAGGTGCTGTGAGTTAACAGGTGTGGGAGTCGGAAGCCATTAGGGCATAGGGGAAGGCTTTTAATTAAACTGTGAACATTTGTAATGAAACATACACCACCACTCCACGGAGGGACACAGGGAGGCTGTGTTTACCCCAAGTCCCAAGAGCAACTACAATTGATCCCATCCCGCTGAGGGTGTGCAGGGCACCGCAGGAAGCAGATGCATGAGACTTTGCAGCTTCAGAGAAGCTGAGAGCAGTCTGGGAAATGAGTGTCTCTACTGCTCAATTTCAATCTCTTATTTTCCCAAACAGTGGTCATCAGTGACCAGAACCTGCCTCTTCTGGTATGGCTGGAGGATTCTGAGGGCACTTAAAAGCTGATGAGTTTTAATATTTCTGAACAGGATCCAGCTTTGCTGAGAAATTCACCACACCTCTCCTCGTGTGGCTGGAATTCTGATTTTAGTCAACTTACTTTCTTCACAAGGAATAGCAATTGTCTGAGAGGCTAACTTGAGCCCTCTTTTCTTATTTTTCAATGTTCTTTATTTAGGTCACAACTTTTTTGTTATGTGTGTGTATTAACAAAAATTTAGATGCGAGAGATAAGCAAAAAGAAAAGAATAAAAAATTCCTCATAATCCCACCACTACAAATCACCTCTGTTTAGCCTTTGTGTCTTTATCTTGTTTTTCTGTTGTGTACTTTTTCTCTGACCTTATTTATGTATTTTTAAAGAAAAGTACTGTCACGCTTAAAAGAATTAAACCACACATCAGTGCATACTGTGGAAAGGAAGAAGCCAGTTTCACCTCAGCTTCCCAGTTCTCTTTGCCATTTAGACATTTGACTAGAAAAAAACCAACTATTTGGTGGTCCCGGAGAGTTTCAGATTCCAGTGACCCCCCCACCCCCCACCCCCTCAGGCAGGTGCAGCATCCCTGTGAGTGGTTTCCTAGGGGCCCAGGAGAGAAACCCCAGCCATGTTCATTGAGCACATCTCCACCCCCCATCCTATGGGGGGAGCTGTCCCTTCTGTGGTGGTTCTGAAAATCTAAGTGCTTTTCACCCGTCATTGCTCAGGCAACCTCCATAATCACACCTGTAGCCTGTTACCTCCCCCAGGGAGGCCTGTAGGCCACCACACCACCCCCAACCCCAACCAGCGTCGAGCCATTCTAGGGAGACTTCATCTGCCTCTCACTTCCCGGTTGAGAGACAGCTGCAAAAATGCCACACGTGTGTGACCTTCTCTTTCCTCCTCCACAGAAGCCTGGAATGGTCCCCCCTCCGCCGGGAGAGGAAAGCCAGACTGTTGTCCTTCCACCGGGCTGGCAAAGCTACTTGTCCCCTCAGGGCCGGCGCTACTATGTCAACACGGCCACCAATGGTGAGTCCTGCTCCGGGCAGCGTCTTACAGCAGCCCCCGGGGTCCTGTCCGTCTGGAGGGGCACCTCTCTCCTCCACCTCCTGGGCTTTAGAGCTTTCCTTCGAACTCTCCCTCAGAGGCTGCCAGGATATCTTTCCTTCCCCCAGGCCTGGGTAGCAGGAGGTTGAACCAGGGTGGGGAAGCCTGTCCTTCAAGGTTGGGGTCATCTTTGTAACCTGGCATCTTTGTGGAACCCAACCTCATGGTCTGGGACCATATTTTCCAAGCTGGGATCTTGTAAGGATCTGTAGTCCACAGCTGGTTTAAATCAAATCAAACAGGTTAAGCCACTGCATGATTTCTGGGAGCTTGGAATGTGCTGATTGATACCCAAACGGGTTACAAGAGTGGGGTTTTCCTGTGATTTCAACACAGCATGGCTCTCTTCCCTGAAGTATCTCACTTGCTGGTGTTTCTTAGGATGTTCTTTGGGAAAGGCTGGGGCTACTTATGGGTTTATTCTAACCAGTAAGAGAGGTCCACATGCATTTCCGAGTTGAGTCAAGATCACTTCTCTTTGTCCCAGTAATTGTGGGCATCCTGAGCCTTCAGAATGACTCCAGGATCCCAGCTCATTGCCGTAGAGTGACCTGCAAGAAGGGTCATAGAAGGAGAAGCGGTAGGAGCTATATAACAAGGTGGGCAGAGTGATGTGTAGGTTGTCGTCTTGGACCAGGCAGAGCAAAGCCAGCCATCAGCTCTGTCTCTTAACCCCAGGGCAGTTGCTATAAGAAAACAGAGAGGATGGAAACCCAGAAAATGAGATTTGGTGGGAATCTGTGCCAAGGTAGAATGTGAAATCTTACCTGAATGCACCTGTTGACACCTCACTTCCCTCATCTGTGCCTACCTGACTACAGCCACCTCCTCCCACCTGACGGGGCCATGGATATGGTTTATGTTAATGAACCTGCAGTCGGGACCTGGTGAGAGAAGAGCCAGCTGCTGTTTCAAGGGAGCAACAGAGAAAGCAGCTGAAAACTGCCACTTGGGGTGGTTGGTTTGTTTACATCTCCTGGCAACTCGGCCTTCCGCTCAAGGGGGTGTTCTAGTTGAAGACTTAACCGGGGTTTCTAGAAAAAAGGAAGTGGAACTCCTTCTGACCATTCTAATCAGAAAGAGTCTTCCTCAAAATAAACATGTGAGCCGCTTTGTACTGTTATCAGATTATCAGACTTTGAAGTTTCGGAGGAGAGTGTGTTTATGTGCAGTTCCCCATCTGTAAAATACAGAAATTGAGCCATATGACCCTGAGATCATCAAGAATTTGGCTCCATCCTTGTCCTGAATTAGCTCCTGTTGCAAAGGAGCAGAGGGGTAGAAGTAGCTTTCTCAAAATCTCAACTCATTTTTAAAAAACAACAGTGTAACAAACAGTCCACTGCTGATATATGCTCTCCTTCATTCAACTAGCCCTCTCTTTATTAGGGGGATAGTTAGGTCGCATTTTACCAGGCAGGGCAGACAGCTTTTTTCTGAAGCCCAGATGTCATGCCACTGGGTCCTGGAAGATAGTGATCACAAGAGATTCTAGACCAGGGGTCAAACTCTTTTTCTCTGATAGTCCAGGTGGTAGATATTTTAGGCTCTGAGGCCCATGGGGTCAATGTCACAGCTACTCGACTCCACCATTGTCATGTGAAAGCAGCCATGCTGCTGCTAAGTCGCTTCAGTTGTGTCTGACTCTGTGCGACCCCGTAGATGGCAGCCCACCAGGCTCCGCTGTCCCTGGGATTCTCCAGGCAAGAACACTGGAGTGGGTTGCCATTTCCTTCTTCGATGCATGAAAGAGAAAAGTGAAGGTGAAGTCGCTCAGTCATGTCCGACTCTTAGCGACCCCACGGACTGCAGCCTACCAGGCTCCTCCATCCATGGATTTTCCAGGCAGAGTATTGGAGTGGAGTGCCATTGCCTTCTCCAGAAAGCAGCCATAGATGATGGTAAACCCATAGGGGCAGCTGTGTTCTGATAAAACTTTACTTAGACCCTGAAATGTGAATTTTCAATAGCTTGCATGTCATGAAATAGGCTCCTTTTTTCAACCATTTAAAAATATAAAAACTGATCTTGGCTAAGGAGTTCCCAAGCTGTATGATGACATAACATATATTGGTCCACAGGCCAAACTGGCAGGTGACACCTCTCTGGGTTCTCTGTCATTCCCAGTAGGACCTGCCCTGCTCACCCCTCCCCATTCTCTCCCAAATGCTCACAGTAATCCAATAATTACATTTATTATGTACATATTACATGTCAAAATGTGTTAAATTAGCCGTAAGTAATTTTATTTAATCTACTCAACAATTCAGGAAAACAGGGGCTTTCAATAGGGACAATTTTGTTCCCCAGAGAGCAAGTCTGGAAAGAATTTTGATTGTTCCAACTGGGGAATGTCCTGGCATCCAGTGAGTAGAGGCCAGGGATGCTGAAAAACCTCCTGCAATATACATGCAAGTTTTATTCATTCATTGTTTAATTCATTTTCATTTGTGTGGTTGATTGAATTGTTCATGCAACAAGCATGTTTTGGGCCTCACATATGTTCCAAGCAGAGTGTTGGATGCTGGGATATAAGAATAAAAAACAGCCTTGACTCTCAAAATGCTAATCTTCTTATAGTAGTAACAGATTTTATTTAATTTATTTTTATTTTTTGGCTGTGCAACTTGCAGGATCTTAATTCCCTGACTGGGGGCTTGAACCTGGGCCCTGGCAGTGAAAGCCCCGAGTTCCCTGGACTGCCAGGGAATTCCCAGAAGCAGATTTTAAATGAATCGAAATTTAATTACAATTGTGAGAAGGGTTGTGAAGGAGAGAAGTCCATGGTGTTTTGAGAGCATGTCCCTTAGAGACCCTGGGAAGTCAGGGGAAGCTTCCTGGAGGAGGAGGTACCCTTCAGCCGAGATGGGAAGCATGATGACAACATTAGCCATGTTTGGAGGGATCGTGCAGACCCTCAGGGTCATGTTAAAAGTTGTACTCTTTAGTTTTAAGGGACTGGGAAGACCAGATGTCTTTCTAATTCTCTCTGGGACCTCAGTCCTGTTTTGTCTGGCTGTTGGACTGCTTGGTAAAGTTTTGAATCTGACCCCCTTTTCTGCAGGAAGGTACTGAAAGCAGCCTCTCGGTCTTCTCACACCTACGTTCATCTGACCCCCTGACTCCTGGAGGCATTTGTGTCTCCTCACCACCAAACGGGCTGCACCCACCTTTCTGCCCCAACTCTTGGATCTCTGCCGGCATGTTACTCAGGCCAGAGCCAGGCACCACTGCCAGGGAAGCAGAGCCCCTGTGCTCAGCCGCCACGAGCCATTTCCCTCTTCTTCCTGTCTGTCTTCCTTTGCTCCAAGCTCTCCTAGTCCCTGTAATCCCTAATCACTTCTTTCCCAGGGGGTGCTGGGGTACAATAGACATGCTGTCCCTGTTTTTACACCACATACAAATGTAAGGAGTTTAAAGCCCAATTTACATTTGTATTGCCTTGCCCTGGCTAATCTGCTTATTTTCAAATCCATTTAGGATTTTTCTGCCTGGGAATTGTCCCAGGGCCGGCTGCTGTGCTATGCTGGGCTATGGGGTTGCAAAATCAGAGCAGAGGCCGTCTTTGCCTTCAAAGATGGAAGGTCTGATGAAGGCAGAGAAACCGGAAACCAATAATGTTGCGGGTGTTAGCGTGGAAATCTGGGGGCTCATTGAAGGGGGCCACCAGCTTTATCTGGGCATCAGACCAGTCTTTGAAAGGACAACGCTACTTGACTTAGGTGTTCCTAGCTGTGGTGTCGGCCGGGGGAAGGCTGATGTGTTGGAGCAGAGAGAGAGGGACTTGAGAGTCTGATTCACTAAAGACCTCCTCTGGGTGAGGAGGAGTTGGGACTTTGCCCTGTGGGCATGGCAAGCGATGGAAGGATTCAGAGCGCTGGCTTGACATCTCGGAATGTTGTGGAAGGCTTGCTTGTGCTGCAGAGTGAGGGGTCAGAGGATGGCGAGCAGAGGCCTGGCAGACTCGATGAGAAGTAATGAGGTGAGCTACACGGCAGCAGCTGTGG
>NW_011494752.1:14164391-14227605 GCF_000754665.1 Bison bison bison
GCTGGAGAAGAGGAGGTAGGATACGTCAGGAGGGATATGGCAGGTCCTGGAAGGTAGAACTCATAGGTTCCTTTTCTGCCTTATGTGCTGGAGCCATGTGGTGAGAACAGGGGACTCAAGGGAGGAATGGCCTTGGAAGAAAGAAGATGAAGCCCTGTTGAGCATGCAGTTCCCAGGGAACATTCAGGGAGAGATGGCCAGCGCATGTTGGATGGATGGGTCATGACTCAGAGGTCATCTGGGCTAAAGATGCGACTCTGGGGAGTCTTGTGGGTTCACAGCATGGCGGGCAGAGAGCAGGATGGATTTCACCCCTAATTACCCCTTGGCCTGACCTTGTTTTTCTGGAACCAACCTGCACAAGCATGGGTGAAGCCCAGAATCCGCAAAGAACTGAAATCAGGAGTTCCCTCCCAGGGCAAGCCTCCAGGAGGAAGAGAGCCCTGAAGAACCATGCTTGAGGGAGGGACAGAGTGGGCTTGGAAAGAATTGTTAGAGATGGGAGGTATCCTTGAAAAGGCAATGTCATGAAAGGCAAAGGAGAAAAGATTGTCAAGACAGACTGAAATATAGATCAGATTCATGGTGGAGGGATATTTTAAATCCCTAGAGAAAGCACAAACTATTTAATAAATGGTGTTGGGCCAGATGGCTAACTTTTGATGGGTAAGTTAATGCTCTTGTTTTCATATAAACAAACTCAGCTTAAACTTGGGTTTCCCTGGTGGCTCATTTGGTAAAGAATCTGCCTGCAATGCAGGAAACCCAGGTTGATACCTGGGTTAGAAAGATCCCCTAGAGGAAGGCATGGCAGCCCATTTCAGTGTTCTTCCCTGGGAAGTCCCATGGACAGAGGAGCCTGGCAGGCTACAGTCCATGGGGTTGCAAGAGTCGGACACAACTTAGTGACTAAAACACCACCAAACTCAGCAAGACCATCAGAGCATGAGACTTAGGGAAGCCCCCATCTCCCCTCATCTTCTCACAGTTTATGGCTCCCAAAAGCATTTTGTCAAGCTGGGTGGTCCTGTGCTCAGGCCCAGGAACCCTGGGGGTTCTGGTATCAGGAAGCTGTTCATGCTCTGCTGTTCTGGAAAGTGCTCCATTCCACCCAGAGTTGACTCAGTTGCTAAAAATGAGGGTTGTGTTTAATTTCTGGATTTTGACTTGTTAATAACTAGCCTGTTCAAGAATCTAAACTAGTGTGAAGGGAGACCTCTTATTTGTATAACAGATAGTTGCATTTCAAGAAATATAGCACAAAATTGTTTTGTTCTGTATATAATTGGAAGGCCAGATATGCATGTTTAATCACTTCACAGTGCTACAGTCCTAGGTATTCAGGTCTTCTTTTTGCAGAGATGCTGACTTTTTAGATATTGTGTGGGATATATTTTACCATTTGGATTTTGAAGGGGTATTTCCAGCCAGTAATGAAGGCTAAGGGCTTCCCCAGTGGCTCAGCAGTAAAGAATCTGACTGCAGTGCAGGAGACGCAGGTTCAATCCCTGAGTCGGGAAGATCCCTTGGAGGAAGGCATGATAACCCACTCTAGCATCCTTACCAGGAAAATCCCATGGACAGAGAAACCTGGTGGGCCGTGGTCCAAGGGGTCACAAAGAGCTGGACACAACTGAAGTGACTTAGCACACTGCACACAATGAAGGCCAAGATGAGTTTTGTTTAGTGTATGTCAGTATTTGACTTCTTATTTCCGTATACTCTACATCTGATAGTTACACTGCTCTGTTGTCTTTCATTTCTAAAGAACGAGGATCTTTTGGGAGGCACCTTAGCCCTGTTTCTCTAGAAAGCAGAGCCTGAGACAAGGATTAAGTGTTAACACCTTATTTAGGAGGTATAAGCCTAAAGGTGAGGATGGGTGAGAAGGGGAAGGGAGACAAAAGAAGATGCCCTGTGATGCTGGCTTCCCTCGTAGCTCAGACGGTTAAGAATCTGTGTGCAATACAGGAGACCTGGGTTCGATCCCTGGGTTGTGAAGGTCCCCTGGAGAAGGGAATAGCTACCCACTCCAGAATTCTTGCCTAGAGAACCCCATGGACAGACCATGGGATCACACAGAGTCAGACACGACTGAGCAGCTAAGCTAACACCTTTCACTTTCAAGGCCAAAGTGGTGAGGATGGGTGAGGAGGGGAAGAGAGGCAAAAGAAGATGCCCCGTGTGATGCTGGCTAGCCTTAACCCTGAACTGACAGTGAACTGGTCGCTCAGCAGCTATGTTCACATCTCTGCAAGGTTTGCAGAGAGGAGCCCTGCCTTTGCGTAGTCCACGGGAGAGCAAGGGGTTTTATCTGTGCACCTTCTTCTTAGCTCCTGTTCCCCATGGGCCATCCTTCTCCACTTGGGAGAGCTATTTCCGCCTCTTCCCCCAACTTTGGGGTTGTATCATCTGAACCCCAGCAGCCTCTCAGAAAGCTTCATTCCACTCCCATGGAGTGGTGCTTCTGCTAAGCCCAAGGCGTATGGTCAGGTCTAACCACAGTAAGAGGAGACAGTTAATGGAAATGTGAGGAAGAGCTCCATGTCAGTCCAAACCTGGAGGCTCCTGCAGCATTACCCATCTCTCCACTGTCAGACCTGGATGACTTGATTGTTTAGTCTTTCTGTGACCAATGACTTTTACTCCACAGTCATCCTAGGGGGATCCTTCCAAATCATTGGACACAGTGGTTGGCAACCTATAGCCCTTGTACAGCTTGTATAGGCAATCCACAGGGCTTGTACAACTTGCAGCTTTTTTTGTTAAAGTTTTACTGGAACACAGCTGTGCTCTCTTATTGTCTTATTGCCTAAGGCTGTTTGTTATTACCTGAAGATGGCAGAGTTGAGTATAGTCCATATAGCTCACAAAACCAAAAATATTTACTCTCCGGCCTTTAAAAGAAAACGTTTGAGATTCCCCAGCCTAACAAATAGAGCCCATTCATTTTACACATGAGGAGGCGGGTCCCCCATGCTGTAAAGGGACTTGGTCACAGTTACCTGGCCAACCTATGCCTACATCTTCTGTCTTGTAGTCTTTTCCTTTTGCCTCAATATCCAAGAGAATGAACATGGGCAGTGGTGACTTAATTTGCAAAAAGGACAACTGAGTTCATGGATTAGTAGAAAAACAATCTGAAATAACTTTTATTTTTAAGAGAAATGCCACGGTCTTTTGAGAGTGTCAGCTGAAACCCAGGAGAGCTGGGAGTTGTTTTTAAGCTCTTTTGACAAAGAATTCATATGTATAAACGTTTTATTATGTTTGCAAGCCCAGCTTGGAGGATTAAACCAGGATTTGAGCTTTTGGATTCATTTGCCAAATAGTCGGCACTTTTCTTGATTTCTGGTTTTAATTTTTCTTTAAATGAGTAGATTCCCACTTAACTTTATTACACCAGGAGCTAATGTGAGTTTCCGGATCAGTTTTCCAGTAGAACACTTTTTAAAAGCATTCTCTGAGCTTTTCTTTGTTACAAATAATTGGGTACTTTTCTAACTCCCCAGAGAGAGCAACTCTGATAATTCTCAGTTAATAAAAGTTGCCCTAAGAAACTTCTGCATCCGAAAACATTAGTCTGTTTACATCTATCCATCTGTGTTGAACAAATGTGAGATTAAAAAGATGCATTTATTTGGCACATTCAGTTGATTGAATTAGTTGTGTGTGTGTTTTCATGTTTTTTATTTTGGCTGTATAATTTTTCTTTAACAGACCCTCTCTTAATGGAAAGGTTGTTGTTATTTTTCAGTTGCTCAGTCGTGTCTGACTCTGTGACCCCATGGGCTGGCTTCCCTGTCCTCAGCCGTCTCCTGGAGTTTGCTCAAGTTCATGTCCATTGAGTTGGTGATGCTATCTAACCATCTCATTCTCTGCCTCCCTCTTCTCCTGCCTTCAGTCTTTCCCAGTGTCGGGGTCTTTTCGGATAAGTCAGCTCTTCACATCAGGTGGCCAAAGTATTGAAGCTTCAGCATCAATCCTTCCAGTGACTATTCAGACTTGATTTCCTTTAGGATTGACTTTAGGTTTGGTAAAGGCTGTTGATCAAGACTGTAAATCTTACTATTAATCTATTTCTGTGGGGGTTGTGTTTTTTCCTTTCCAAGAATTCATTTTAATTTGTAATGTTACTGTAACACTTTATTATATAACACATCTTATTTCTCAGCAGTTTTTCATACCAGTAATCTCTTAGAATTTTGGCAAATGCCAAGTGGGTTAGACAGTCGTTCACACTGCCAGTAAGTTGAAGTCCCATAAAAATCAAAAGACAAAGGAGACAGGAAGACAAAATGTTACTTTGAAGATGTTGACTTATTGGCTGTTAGGTGGAACCACAAATTAGTAGCAAATGGTTCAGGTAGGAAATAAAAAAGAATGTGTGGCACATGACCCAGCAATTCCACACCTAAATACCTATCCAAGAGAGCTGAAAACATGTCCACACAAAAACTTACACATGAATGTTCATAGCAGCATTTTCATAATGGCCAGAAACAACCCAAATAATATCCAAAATAAAAAAAAATCTGGTCTTATCCTTGCACTGGTAAGTTCTTCAGCTGTAAAAAGGGATGCAGTACCAGTGGGTGTATGCCTTATGCATGGGCAAGCCTTGAAAGTATCATGCTAGGTGAAAGAAACCAGACATGAAAAGCCGTGTCTCGTATGATTCCATTTATATGAAATGCTTAGAACAGGCAAATCCGTAGACTCAGGAAATAGGTATGTGGCTTCTAGGGTCTGGGAGGGAGAGGTGACTTCTCATGGGTGTTCTTTTGAGGTGATGAAAATGTTCTAAAATTAGATAGTCATGGTGGTTGAACATCTCCGTGAATACACTAAAAGCCCCTGTGAGGGATGCTTTTAGAGAGAGAGTTTCATGGTCTATGAGCTGTATCACGATAAAAACAGGTGTATTGTGGAGGGGACCAGTTGGTAACTTTCCTGGTGTCCTTCCAAAACAAGTCCTTAGATGCCCCAGTTGAACATTCCCTCTGCCTGATTCCCAGACTTTGGCGGACACAGAATCACAGAGGGAATTTGTCTAGAAATATCAACACATTGGACCTACTGCTAAACCTACTGGCTTGGAATCTATTATTTGGAAAGAGTGAAAATTTCTGCTTATTATATTTTTAATTTTTTTCTTGTAGTCACCTCCTCTTTTTGACTTGTAAGGTGACAACTAGATTGAGGACAGCATGGCCAGTGGATCAGATATTCTAAACCTGGGGAGTCAATGTATTTATTTATGTACTTGTGTTTTTTTAAATAAATTATTATTTTTTTTTTTGGCTGTGCTGGGTCTTCGTTGCCATGCGAGCTTTTCTCTCTTGCAACGAGGAGGGGGCTGACCCTTTAGTTGCACACATGGGCTTCTCATTCTCATTGTTTCTCTTGTGTTGGAGCACAGAGTTCTAGGCCCAAGGGCTTCTGCAGTTGCAGTCTGTGGACTCAGTAGTTGGGGCACATGGGCCTAGCCACTCCATGGCATGTGAGATCATGAGATCAAACCTATGTCCCCTGCATTGGCAGGCGAATTATTATCCTCTGGGCCACCAGGGAAGTCCTGCTGAGTCAGTTTAAATCCAATTTTCTCTTTCGGAAATTCATTGAGAAAATATGGCTTTGTTCAAACAAGTAAACATGTGTTGTAATCCCAAGGTGGAAGATTATATAAGTATAAACTATTGTAATTAAAGTATAATGTCATGGAAAAGCTACTTGAAGACAACTCAGTTTTACAGTGACAGGGAACCAAATGAGTATAAAACTACCAGGAAGGGCCCTTCACTGGCTAGTGTCTATATCCTTATGTGTCGTCAGGGTAGCGCACTTGAGGCTATTTCTAGCTTTTACACTTATCCTCAGAACAGGATGTAGTGGCAGGTCTTATAATTTCAAAGCTTTTGAGTCAATAGCTCAGAAAGAATTTTTTTTTGAATCTCGGTGTTTTTGTCATTAAAAAACAACAAGACCCATGGGCTCTAGTTTCAACTTTGTTTCTAGCTGCAACTAAGTCAAAGAATTTGGGGCTTCTATTTTTCATTTTCCCATTCTGTGTAGCACTCTGACATCTAGCCAGAATGAACACCATCCTTGCCTTCAAGGAAGTGCAGCTCTATGATGACTCCATTTTTAGGGCAGTGGTGTCGTAGTGCCTCTGAGTGTGGTGGCGGGGGCAAGACAAGGTCAGAACCTCACCTCCATCCCAGTGAGCTGTTCTGCAGAGATTCAGGTAGACTCAGTGTCTCACAGTGGGTTGTCTTGAGGCCAGAAGCTGTCCACAGAAGCATTTCATTCTGTATGCACCACCCTTAAAGATGTTGAATGAACTGCCAACATTGAACATTGGGAGGTTTTTCATAAGCACCCACATACTTGTCTCCTTTTGAAAAAGCGTGAGGATTTTCAACCCACCTTCCTGCCTGAACACAACTGGATGGATCTGAGCAGGTCGCCATCACTCCTGATTTTTCTTGGACTCGAGAGTCTGCTTCCTTCAAGCATCTTATGTGTCCAGTGCTTGTGTGGGCTTGAGCTTTGACCTACGTTTGGACGTAGCCTTGTGGATTTACAATGAGTATTGCAGGGGAGAACTGGTATTAGACATAAAGTCAGGAAGCTATAAATACAGTTGGAAATCAGAGATTATGAAAGAGGACCAGGCAAGAGATTAAAGAATCTGGAGAGAAAAGACTGGCTCACTTCCACAAGGATCTGGCAGACTCATCCCACACTCTGTCTTATACCTGGAGCTTTTGTGTGCATCTGACATGTTAGTGCAGGAAGCACTGCCTTCGGGGTCTTCCGTAAGGCCCATGTGTGTGTTGGGGGGTAAGGTGGGCTCATGTGGCTGCAGCAGGAAGTTGGGGTACACAGGGAAGGGCAGTCTGGACACAGATAGCCATCGATACTCTTGAAAGGTTTAGGTCCCTTGGAGTCAGTGGGATTCTTGGCAAAAATGGAAATTATCCATAGCTTATATCTGATGAGCAAGTGGGCCAGGACCACGTGGATTGGTTATCAAGCCACAAGGGTGTATTCACGGCCTCGTCTGTGCCCATCTCCAGTTACGCACTTGGACTGCTGCTTGCAGGGGCGGTGTGGGCGAACACAATGCAAAGGACTTCGTGAGCGCTTCTTGGTGGAGATGAGATCACTGAAGGAGACTTTCCTCTTGGGTTGCAGCCCATTCTCTTTGCTGCCTAAGTAGACCCCTGAAGGTCCCTTCCAACTCCGAAATCCTGTGCAACCAGGAATTGCCGAACCACTGTTCATCACCCCCTTGAAATTTGGGGATGCGCCTCTGTACGGAGAGTTGGCGTGGCTCCCGGCAATCAGACCTTCATCACTGGAGGAAGATCTTGGAGTTTGGGAATAGCTTCTTGTTTCGGTCCAAGTTGGAATCCAGAGTAGGCAATGCTCTTCCAGGAGGCGTGGGAGGAGAATAGGCTGAAAAGTTAGTGCAGCGGGATGAGTGTTGTTTGCCCGTGCTCTCCAGGAGCGGGATGCTGGGCTGGGCGTGGGCTCTGGGAGCCTCCACTGAAGGATCTTGCTGTCCTTGGACAGATCATGGGCTGGGCCTTGCCCCTAGCGGGCCTCCTGGACATTCCTGTCAAATGAGATGCTGCCCTCCTGCCGGCTGTGGTTATTGCCTATCTGTGTGTCCAGCCTGGCATAACATCCCGCCTTCCTCAGTTCCTGTGCAGAGGTGGTCTTGTGTTCTGGGGACTCTTCTGGAGCTGAGATGCGCAACTGGAGCTTGAACGGGGCCTGGTCTTTTTTGTATGGTGCAAGAAGCATCCAAGAATGCCAGGCTCCATGATCTGTGCCATGGAAGGAGGTGTGTGCTAGGCAGGAGTCAAGGACCCCGTCCCCTCCTCCCTCTCCATTTCTCCTTCCTCCCTCTTCTTTTCTCCCTCCCTGCCCCCCGTTCCTCCCCCGTCATCCCCTGCTACAGATAAAGACTTCAGTTGCTTTCAGCTGCTTTTGTATAAAATTCACATGTGCTAATGGGGGAGATGCTGCAGAAAAAGGTACAGATTGGACAGAGCAGGGAAGCCTTGGGAAGCAGGACAGAAGGGGCCAAGGAGCACAGCATTTTTTGATACAATATCCCACCCAGCTGGCTCAACTCTTTGATGAATAGGAAGCATGAATTCCTATTGCAAGCTATTGTGTCCAACTCTGCGACCCCATGGACTGCAGCACATCAGGCTCTTCTGTCTGTGGGATTTCTCAGGCAAGAATACTGGAGCGGGTTGCCGTTTCCTCCTCTAGGGTATCTTCCTGACCCAGGGATCAAACCCATGTCTCCTGCATTGGTAGGCAGATTCTTTACCACTGAGCCACCAGGGAAGCCCCACCCCCACCAGGTGTGCAAGCGCAAAGCCACCTTAACTAGCAGGTTTTAAGGATGGAGTGGAAATCCTTAAGAGGCTTCCACAACAACCTGAACATCTGTGATCCTGACAGATTTCTTCTTTGCTTTCAGAGCATCTTCACAGTGAGACTCACTTTTTCTTTCTCTGAATC
Source organism: Bison bison bison (assembly GCF_000754665.1). NCBI lineage: Eukaryota > Metazoa > Chordata > Mammalia > Artiodactyla > Bovidae > Bison > Bison bison. The sequence continues at coordinate 14,172,939 of NW_011494752.1, forward strand.
TCTCAGGCCAATTACACTATCTGTTGCGGTTTTCAGCAACATACTTGTTTGGGTGGAAAGGGTAAGCAGTGGATGCTTTCAAGTCAGAAGTAATTCGTGGGTTGGCTTGATGTACTTTTCAAAACAGGTTTTTTGGACCCCCCCCCCCCGCCGCCCCGCCCCGCTGCCCCACAGCTTTATCTGCAGCCCCTGTAGACAGGATGTGAACTGTGGCAAAGAACTCTGTTCTTCCTTGTCTTAGTCTGCGTCTGCGGTTCTCAAAGTGGGGTCCCCAGACCAGCAGCATCAGCATCACCTGCGCATTTGTTAGAAATGCAGTGTCTCAGGCCTCCCCCCAGCCCCCCTGAATCAGACCCTCTGGGGTGGCCCCGCAATCTCGGGCTTAACCAGCCCTCCAGGTGACGCTCAGATCATCTAAAGTTGGAGGAGGCTGCCCCTTTTCCCAGCGTTTTAGCATCTCCCTTACTGGATGAGGAAACTCCCCTGGTAGCTCCTGCCAATGCAGGAGATGCGGGTTCGATCCCTGGGTCCGGAAGATCCCTTGGAGGAGGGCATGGCAACCCACTCCAGTATTCTTGCCTGGAGAATCCCATGGACAGAGGAGCCTGGCGGGCTACAGTCCAGGGGCCGCGCAGAGCCAGACACAATTCAGTGACTAAACAACAATAACTAGATGTGCCTTTTAGACTCAACTCTGCCCATTTCTTCCTCATTTTGTTTGTGTCGTCCTCTCTACCCTGAATGCCCTTTCTTGATGTTTGAGAAGAGCTCCTTTCGCCCAGAATTTCTATACCTGTTGTGCAGTGTGGGTTCATGATAAAGACCAGGCACCTGAAGGTGCTTTGGGGCTGCTTGTGCCTTGGGGGCTGGCCCGCCTTTCCCAGGGGCCCAGCAGCCTTGGAAGTGTCTTCGTGGCTACACCTCGCGGAGACGATTGCTGATTCCTTTTTCCCAAAATAACCAGAGCTCTTTCTGACAGTTTCTTCCAGCTTGCGAAAAGCAACACTCTCAGTGGTTCTGAGCATTATTTATAAAATGTAAAGTCACACCTTTTACTGGAAAGTCTTCTAAATCTGCATTAGCAAAGCAGAGCAAGGGGAGTCCATAGATGTTGAGTTTCTCAGAAAACAAAGCAAAAAGATGATGTTTGAGTGGAAAATACCAGTTCGTGGGTAGAGAAGCTTCTGAATAGTTGAATGTTGTGACTTTTTACCCCCCCTTGGAGAGGTTATGGAAGCCCTACTTGAGGGCATCTTAAGACATCACAATTCAGCCTGGTCACAGAAAGAGGTTCCAGATGTGGATCTAATGGCCCTGGGACTGGTGTTGGTTGTTACAGGGCAGTGCCGTTTGGGGATTGTAGGTGGGCAGAGACTGTCTTGTAGAGAAATAGAAGCCCACCTGAACAGTTTATGGGGAAAAAATAAAAGACCTTTATTAGAAGGACATGGGGTATCTCACAAAAGCCCCCACTTAAGAACCGAAAAATCAGCTGCGTTGTTTGTCCTGGGTCTCTGGGATCTCATGATGTCGGTTCCTGGGTTGATTTCATACATATTTTTCTCTGCAGACTTGCCTTTTCTCTTTAGCAGCCATTTAGCAGAAAAAGATCCAATGGGTGGGGGGAAAAAAGTGTCTTAGACTGCACTTCTCCAATTTTGACTGAAAGGAAGCATCTTTTCTTATGGGTCATTTGTAATTGCTTTCCTGTGACCCACCTGTGTATGTTCTGGGCTCTTTTTGGGTTGGGCAGCTGGCTTGATTTGTGCTTCATAGTCTGCGAGGGGGAATTGGTGCTCTCTCTGCTCTCCATATGGATGGTTCGGACGGTAAAGAATCTCCCTGCAATGCAGGAGATGTGGGTTCGATCCCTGGGTCAGGAAGATTCCCTGGAGGAGGACGTAGCAACCCACTCCAGTCTTCTTGCCTGGAGAATCCCATGGACAGAGGAGCCTGGCAGGCTACAGTCCACGGGGTCACAAAGAGTTGGACATGACTGAACAAGTAACACTTTGAATTTCACTTTCTGGTCTCCATGGCCCTTCTTTGTTTCTGTCCTCTGTGTATCTTTTTATCTATACACACGTATATGCACTTACTCATTTTTAACATCAGCCACTGGCAGTGTAACTGGACTGACTTCTAACAGGGCTTTGAACTGAGTCTTCATTCATTCATCAAACATCTATTGACTGCCTGCATACTGGCAACCAGGGAAACAGCAAGGCATTTGTTGGACACAGTCCCAGCCCTCGGAGCACACCTCTGGGCGGACCGGATTTGAAAGCAAGTGTTGCAGCTGAGCTAGGAAGAGCTCATCCAAGTCCCCGAGGGCAGGGGCAATACTGTGAGCTCTCAGCGCCCCTTCCCAGCCTCGTGCCTATTCACAGGGTTCAGAAAGCCTGAGTGATGCTGGTGGGGAAAACACAGGACCGTGAGTGTCCCAGCCGGGCGGAGAATATCCCACTAGCCCTGACCTGCCAGCTCCATCCACGCCAAGCACCTGGGACCAGGATTGCGTAAAACTTATCTTTCCAGTTCAGGACTTTGCCCCAGAAGCTTAAGATAAGGTTTCCTGGGGAAGGCCAGGCCCTGTTGGAGTGCTTCCTTCTGCAGCCTGCCCACAGGCTAGAACCTTCTCCTGACACTGGGCTTCCTTCTCTACAATGCTTTCTACCCTCTCCTCTTCATCAGCTCCTCTTCTAGGAAAAACCCTAAGGACTCAGTCGTGCTAAAGGGTTTGTGATGGTCTGTGTGATTCATAAGGCTCCCCCAGAAGCTAAAATAGATAATAAAGCCACAGGCCAAAGCAGAGGCTTTTGCGCACAGATATTATAATCCTGATATTTTTAAAACATCAGGATGGACATGGCATTTCCAAGGGCTCCTTAAGTTTCCATACATTGCTGTCACACGTCTTGCTTCGTGTTGTTTTTTTCAGTCACTGAGTCATGTCTGACTCTTTTTGACCACATGGACTGTAGCACACCAGGCTTTCCTGTCCTTCACCATCTCCTGGAGCTTGCTCAAACTCATGTCCATTGAGTCATTGATGCCACCCGACCATCTCATCCTCTGTCTCCCCCTTCTCCTCCTGCCCTCAATCTTTCCCAGCATCAGGGTCTTTTCCAATGAGTGGGCTCTTTGCATCAGGTGGCCGAAGTATTGGAACTTCAGCTTCAGTATCAGTCCTTCCAATGAATATTCTAGGTTGATTTCCTTTAGGATTGACTGGTTTGATCTCCTTGCTGTCCAAGGGACTCTCAAGAGTCTTCTCCAACACCACAGTTGGAAAGCATCAATTCTTTGGCGCTCAGTCTTCTTCATGGTCCAACTCTCACATCTGTACATGACCACTAGAAAAATGGTAGCTTTGACTATATGGACCTTTGTGGGCAAAGTGATGTCTCTGCTTTTTAATACACTATCTAGGTTTGTCATAGCTTTTTTCCCATCTTTTAATTTCGTGACTGCAGTCACTGTCTGCAGTGATCACACCTGACCCCTCCCCTGGGGTTTGTGTCTCATCCGGGTACCTCCCAGTCTGGCTGGTTCCTGTCATGATTTTACTGTGGACTCTACCCCGTTTTTCCCACATCTGATTAATCCCTGAGACTACTTATTAAAATGCTAACTTCTGGATTCCACCCAAGATCTGCTAAACCAGAACCTTTGGGCACAGGGTCTGGGAATCTGTGGCTTCAGCAGATGGCCCCCAATGATCCTGATAAGAGGCCAAGTTTGGGAAACAGGCCTGGAGCTTTACCAAATCACTGTGCTGAGGGCCTGGGTCCTGAGTGTCCAGGCTTTGATTTGATGCGATTTCCTTTTCAGGACCCATCTACAGTTTTCTCAGCCACACAGCAGGGATCATAATATCTGTGAGCTGGCAGTTGGCTGCCCACAGCTGTTGGTTCAGTGACCAGACACCCTTCTTCTTGTGTGGCATCAGCCCTCGTCACTGCCGGCTCAAGTTCAGGGATTCCTGCTGTGTTTGCCCGAGTCTATGCTCTATGAGGAGGTTGGGGATCCTAAAGGGATTGAAGGACAGGCTCAGAGTATTCCAGGTGGGCCCCGCATCTCCTCCCACTAGAATTTCTCTGGCAGCTCCCGACCCCGCTCTTGCAGGACTGAGCCAGCTGGAGCCAGTCCAGAGCTTGGCTCAGGCCAGTATCAAAGGGCTAGGGCATTGCCGGGGCCACTGGTTCATCCACTGGCCTCTGTATCACCTATGAAGTGTGCATCAGGACCCCTGCCCCGCCCAGATCACAGGGTTGCATAAGGAGCCTGTGGGCTGCCACGTGGAGGGAACTTTCTCTGGTTAACTCAGGGACCCCCTTCAGCTCTGACGTGCATTCTCACACCTCTAACCTGTCAGCATCACAGAGGGAGCCTGCCCTTGCTCTCCCTTTGGGAGATGTGCTCTGTGAAGGTGGATGGGGCAGAGTGGGGCAGGAGGAGCTGGTGGGGTGGAAGCTGGGAGGCGGAGGGAGGGAAGGAAGGAAAGAATGGAGAGGGGTTTGTTTTATTCTTGTCATTAAAGTCTTGAGGGCTTCCTCTGTCTCAGAGACTGTGCTGTATATGCTCGTTGGCTGCTCATCGCAGGACCACGAGACTACAATCGTGTTACCCCACTTTGTATGCTCAGTTGTGTTCAACTCTTTGTGACCCCATGAACTGTACCCCTCCAGGTCCCCTCCAGGTTCCTCTGCCCATGGAGTTTTCCAGGCAAGAATACTAGAGTGGGTTGCCATTACCTACTCCAGGGGATCTTCCCAACCCAGGGATCGAACCTGTTTCTTGCATCTCCTGCATGCGCAGGCAGATTCTTTCCCACTAGCGCCACCTGGGAAGCCCTCACTGTAAGAAAACTAAGATTGAGGACCCAGTTACAAGGGGTGGACCTGAGATGCAAACCTTTGTGTGACCCCTGAGCTCTTAGGAACACCTCCAGGTTGCCTTAGAATATTTGAGGGGTGTTTTTAAACACCCAGGTGGTGTTAGTGGTAAAGCACCTGCCTGCCAATGCAGGAGACATAAGAAATGTGGGTTCGATCCCTGGGTCAAGAAGATCCCCAGAGGAGGGCATGGCAACTCACTCCAGTATTCTTGCCTGGAGAATCCCATGGACAGAGGAGTCTGGAGGGCTACAGTCCATGGGGTGGAAAGAGTCTGACACAGCCAAAGCGACAACATATTAAACACCCAGGCCAGGTTCCCTTGCATTTCTTTCCTTTCTTAAAACAACGAAGTCCTCGTGAACCCAGTTTTGTAGACATGTCCACTTCTCCTTCCAATTCTGAAAGGTTTTTGGATGCACCTCATGGCTTGCAGGATCTTAGTTCCCTGGAATCCAACCCCAGCCCCGTGAAGTGCAAGTGCAGAATCCTAACCCCTGCACCGCCAGGAAATTCCCTGAGAGAGGTTGTTTGCGAGAAGCTTTTGTGTCCTTCTGTTTCCACATGGTCTGTCTCTCCCAAGGGCATCCATACTGGGTATGAGCAGGACCCCAGAACCCATTTCTTCCTCAGCTGGTGAAAGGGAAAGTCGCTCTGTCTTGTCAGACTCTTTGCCACCCCATGGACTATACAGTCCATGGAATTCTCCAGGTCAGAATACTGGAGTGGGTAGCCATTCCTCTCTCCAGGGGATCTTCCCAATCCAGGGACTGAACCCAGGTCTCCCTCATTGCAGGCGGATTCTTTACCAACTGAGCTATCAGGGAAGTCCTCGGCTGGTACCTATGGTTATTTCACTTGATAGCCAGTGGGGGCAACAGAGAGCCACTACCCCGCCAAGAAAATTAGTCAATCATGAGCCAGGAGTCTACTGGTGTGTGAGGTGGAAGGTGGGAGGTGGAGGGCGAGCAGGGAGGGGGCAAGGCTTACAGATCCACCGTAGGCCGATCTCTGAGACCAGTGGCCTAGGTCCAGGGGCTCACTGACTCTCCCAATATCTATAATGCATGCAGGAAGCGGCCTTAACAAAGGGAGGTGAAGTTTAGAGGTGACTTTAAAGTTAATAACGCCTGCCTTGCTTTTTTTTTTTTAAATCATCATAATAATAGTTATGATGATTATTTTAAGGAGGGGGTATCTGTGCTCTGAAACCAGATTTACATCACTTTCCACCTTTCAACTTCACACTCTCTAAAAGTTTTATTCTACACAGAGCAGCTGCTGTAATGGGGAAGTGGAAATTTCTGGCTTTTCACGTGGTTGGCTGGAATAGCAACCTCCCTTGGTCTGATTTGATCCACGCTCAGCAGTCAGCTCATTTATGTGTGCCTGGATTCCCTGGTTTCAGCGAGAAAAGTTCAAATTGAGTTAGAATTGCCTTTAGAAATAAAACATGTTTTCTCATGAATTGGTCAGTTTTCCAAGCGAGGGTCTCACTCCTTCCATTCTGTCTTCACTGATTCCCCCCCGCCCCGCTCCCCCCTGGGGCCTTTGGGACCTGCATGGGAGCAACTGTTAGGAGTCTGGATGGTCACCTGAAATGACCTAGAGCCCCAGAATGGAAGCCCAGAGGACTCAAGGGGGCCCCAGTCCAGGGTAACTTGAGCCCCAAGCTGCCATTTCAGTTTTGCTTTGGTGCTTTGGCTCCGTCAAGGAGCCTGGTGTGCTGTAAATAGATTAGGGAGTCTCTTAGAGGAAAAGACCTGGGAATGGCTTCCTCCCTGTGGGTGGTGTGGTCATCTGGGGCAATTTTTCCTGATGCGGATGAGATCATTCAGCTAGAGCCCCAGGGACTCTCTCCAGATGTCTGCCCGGGCTGGCCCCGTTCCTGCCCCAGGCTCGAAGTGGCTTTGTGTTTTGTGTTGACCCGAGCTGGCCAAGACCAGGAGGTGGACTGGGTGGAATCCTTCAGGCATCTGCATTGTCCATGATGGAGCCCTGGCAGAGGTTGGGCAGAGAGATTCAGTCCTTACAGGGATAAGGGTCTCCAGCCTCTGGGGGCCGGTGAGTGACCCAGGTCAGTCAGTGCAGGGCACGGGGCCTTCCTTTGGAATCCAGCATCTAGAGCGGGATTCTGACTGCAGGCAGCATCTTCCTGTGATTTCAGGGTCTCCTCTTGCAGACCCCTGGGAGGGCTGCATGGAGGGAGAAGCATTGTTGTTGGGACTTGACAAATGGACAGGATTCTGACACCAAGAGTGGGGGGCAGGAGGTGATTGGGGGTGTGTGAACAGCTACAGCAAAGACGTTCTGAGACCAGTGAGTGTGTTACCTGGGCTGGAGTGAGGTCAGCGTGGATCCATCTGGACAGACAGATAAGGTGCCTGTGCTAGAGCCTTGCTGACTGAGAAGTGGGGCAGTGGGTGGGGGTGGATGCAAAGTTTGGACTTTATTCTCTGTGCCATATTGAAAAGGGCTCCACAGGGGACTCTCCAGGTGAGTGCTGACCCCCAAGTGGGGAGACATGTTAGGGGTGAGATGGAATGAGGAATGTGATGGAGGTGGATGCCTCTAGGCTCTGGGAACTGATTGGAGGTGGGTGGGGGGACCCCAGGGGAGCTGATGAAGCCATGAAGGTTGGTCCCCAGAGCCGCGGGGGGCCAGGTTGGAGGAGAGAGCCTGAGCTGGGTGCTGTGGGCGTGCAGGCAGCAGTGTGGTCAGGCCGATCTGGCAGCAGAAAGGAAGGTCTTTTTGGAAACAAGACTGAGGCTGCAGGCTACGTCTGGGCCCAAGGGGAACCCACCTCACGTTGTAGGGAGGCTGTTTTAACATCTGAATTTCCCCCGCATTTTCACATCCAGCCTCCATGATCTGTTTGCTTTACTCAACTCTCATAAGGCACCTACTGTGTGCCCCTGTCATCCTGCTTCATGCTATTACAGCCCTGTTTAGGTGCCATCTTCATCCCCATTTTACAGTTGAGAAAAACAAAACACAGGTGGCTTCCAAAGGTCACAGGTCACAAGCGGCCAGGCCTAGACCACTTTGCACTGCCCTCGACCTCCGAGCAGGCTTGTGGTCTTCACCCAGTCTCCAGGTCATGGTGCTCTCAGCTCCAGCCCAGGTGTCCGTCCTCCTCCAGGGAGGCCACTGAGCCTGCCCTCTGGTTGTCCCTCCTGGAAGACCCCTCTGCTCTCTCGTTCCTGGTCACATTCTCCCCGCAGCTTCCCTTGCTCCCCCCATTTTCTCTCCCTTAAGACGTGAAAGAGCCGTATTACCACCCAACTGCTAGAGCCATAAAACCCTAAAGTCCAAACAGTGGGTCTCAAGGTTTTGATCAAAGTCTGGGGGCAAGAGTCTTGGGACCTAAAAAGACCAGTCAGCCCAACCCTTTCATTTTAGGTAAATAATCAGAGGACCAGAGAGATAGCGTGACTTGCCCAAGGCTGCCCAGCAGATGAGAAGCAGAACTGAGGCAAAGACCCCAGTTCTCTCGAATCTCAGCTGAGAGAAGCTATGGGAAGGTTGTGCTTGTTTTTGTTTTTAATATTTGAAACAATTGAATTTTCAGTAATCGAATTCTGGATTCAATAATGTCATATCCATATATCAGATTAACTTTAACAATAACTTGACACTAAATACTTGTAAATGGGCATTTGGCATGAACATAGCAGCTGTCTTGGGTGGATGCCACTCTTGGTCTCATTTTACAGAGGAGGAAGCTAAGGCACCAAGGGGACGATGAGCTTGGTCAGGATCAAACCTGGTGATGAGAGGCAGAGCTAGTTTAGACCCAGGCATTTGGCTCTAGACTCACTGCTTTTACTTGGTGGCTCAGATGGTAAAGAATCTGCCTGCAATGCAGGAGACCCACGTTCAATCCCTGGGTCAGGAAGATCCCCTGGAAAAGGAAACAGCAACCCACTCCAGTATTCCTGCCTAGGAAATCCCACGGACACAGGAGCCCAGCAGGCTACAGCTCATGGAGGTCACAAAGAGTCGGACACAACTAAGCAACTAACAACCGCTGTGCTGTCGGCCCTTTTAATTGTTTTGGAAAGATACCCACAGAAGTCCAGCTCAGTAGTTGCAGAGCTCAGGGTTAACTGCAGCATGTGGGGGTCTTAGTTCCTCGACCAGGGATTGAACCCGTGTCCCCTGCATTGGAAGGGGGATTCTTAACCACTGGACCTCCAGGGAAGTCCCGAGAAGGCATTGTTTGTTTTTTTTTTCAGTAGATAACTTAATGAGAAGTCTTTGCTCACAGCTGTGAAATGGGTGAAGTAGCGTTTGGGGGCTGATCGTATAGCTACAATATTAGCTTTATTTCTGGCTGGGCATCGGAGGAGAGAGAAGTGTGTGATCAAACACAGCAGCTGTAATTCACACAAGGTGTGGAATTGGAGAAGCAGGAAGGGAGTCATCTTCACAGGACACAGAACCTGGGTCTCTGTCCAGACCCCTGCCCAGGGCTCCTTCCTCTGGGTTTTGGGGTTTCAGATGACAGTGGGCATTTGGGGAGTGATGCCCAGTTGGCAGTTGAGGTTCCAGGATAAGGAACTGAAGTGGAGATGTGTGAGGGGGGAAGGGAGGGGCATTGGGGACTGTTTCAGAGGGTCCCAACCAGGAGGCCACCTTTTGGTCCCAGCTTCATGGAGAAGGGTCCCCAATAAAGAGAAGCTTTGTTGCCCTGGGGGGCAGGAGAGGCAATTATTATGGGAGCAGAAGGCAGATTCTGGCTTCCTGGAGTCAAAGAAGCAGGTGATCCAGTGCAGCTCTGTGACACTCAGAGCTTCTGCCCGAGGAAATTCTCAATACGATTTTCTTTTTTTTTTCTTTCTTTGACCAGAGACCACCTGGGAGCGTCCCAGCAGTTCTTCTGGGATTCCAGCCAGCCCTGGCCCTCACAGGAGCTCTCTGCCTCCAACAGGTACTGTCCACACGCTATCTCAGGGCATCGGGATGGACCACACTCACATGCACCTTCATGGGAGAGGCCCAGCTTCTGGAGCCTGGATCTGAAACCTGGCTGTGGATCTCATGGGCCAAACCCGGGAGGGGTCTCGAGGGCTCGGAGGCCCCATAGGCTGGTGCCCTGTGGGGTGGTTTCACTCTGGCAGTGCCAGCTGCAGCTCTGGTCTCTCTCACTCCCCTCGGGTGCTTAGAGGAGGGGGATGGCTGGGTGAGGTGAGGCAGCAGAGCTCTTGCCTGTCTGCCGGCGTGAGGACCTGAGCAGCGGCAGATTCACTCCACGTGGTTTCAGAAGACATCAAGGGGTAGAGGTTAAGGAGGCAGATGTTTACTCCTAACAGGGCGTCTTTAGGTCTTCTCCACCACTGAGAAATCAAAATGTGATGCCAGCGCATTATTTAGTGAAGATCGCTCGGCTTCCCTGGTGGCGCTCGTGGTAAAGAACCCACCTGCCAATGCAGGAGACGTAAGAGACACAGGTTCAGTCCCTGGGTCTGGAAGATCCCTGGAGAAGGGCATGGCAACCCACTCCAGTATTGTTGCCTGGAGAATACTATGGACAGAGGAGCCTAGTGGGCTATAGTCCATGGGGTTGCAGACTGGACATGACTCAGCGACTTAGCACTCACACACATAAAGATTACTACCGTCAGCAGAATTCAGAACTGAAGTGGTGGCAGAATAGACCTGGAGAATCATCTGAGGCCTGATAGAAGGGATGGGGGGCTGCTTTTCATGAAAAGTTCTTCTAGGCTATTAAAATGTTTTTATTTATATTTTTGTGTATATATGCATGTATACACACACACACTTTTTTTTTTTAACTTAAATTTAAGAAGGAACCCCCTGTGGGGCAGAAAAATGGGGCATTTCCTCCTGGTTTCCTGGGGATGCAGCCAGGGCTACATTCTCAGACCGAGTCCCCAGAAATGGGGCCAGTTAGCCTTCCTAGTGGTCATATGACGGTAGGCATTTCCCGGCACACTGCCTTGTCTTTTGTTGCTGTTCTTGTGTTTTTTTTAACAATAGAAATGCTGGTGTGAATACTGTGAGGTGTGGCCCTCTATCCTGGCTGGCTCCAGGCCACCTAGACACTAGAGAGGAAACCCAGCTGTCTTTTGCAACCACAGGGGGGTCCCCAGAGCAGGACAGGGATGTGACACGGGCAGGGAGAGGCTGGGGCGTGTGAGATGACAGGTGATAACCCTGCACAGCCGGGTTGTGCCGGAGCCAGTTTGGAAAGCTTGCCCTTTAGGTCAGTGCGGTCAGCTCTCCGAAGCCTGCTGCCCCTGGCACCGTCCCCAGAAGCATCCTGTCCCCTCTTTGCTGTGGACGGAGCCAGCCCCCAGAAGGGGGGTTGTGGGGAGAGGCTCAGATCCAGGGAGAACTGCCAGGGTGGGCAGGGCATCAGACAGAGAGTGTGGCCCCCGACCTCCCTCCTCTGCCTCAACCCCCTGCGGCCCGGGGCACCTCCTTCCCAGGTCTCTGCCAGAAAGGGCTTTGTAGTCAAATAGAGTTGGAAATCCTGCCTCCTCTCTCCACCTTTGGAGATCACACATCAGCTAGGAGAATGCCTGGACTGGACCCCATTTAACTCGGTGTTTCTGTCCTTGTGTGTGTTTGTCCACATCAAACTTAAGCTTCTCTGGCTCAGCTTCTTCTCTGGCTTCTCTTCTCTGACTCCGTCTGTAGTGGTTCTCAACTCGGGGGTGATTTTGCCTTCCGGGGGACATTCTTGGATGTCACCAGTAGGGGGTGGTGCTCCAGACATCTAATGGGGAGAGGCCAGGGATGCCGCTCAACCCCTGACAGTACAACCCCCGACAGTACACAGGACAGCACCGCCCCACCCGCAGAGGGTTGTCCAGCCGTGCATGTCAGCAGTGCCCGGCTCAGAAGCTCTGTTCTAGAAGGACTCAGAACCTCAGCTCAGCACTACTCGGGGGTCAGACGATGGACTACAGCCTATGACAATGAGAAGCAGCCACAAAACACGCAGGACCCCAGCTCTGGATTCTCAGACCCACGTTTTTGGGTTGGTTTTGTTTTGTTTTTAAGATTTATTTGAAGATAGCAGTTTTATTTAATTAATTAATTGTTTTGACCGTGGCATGTGGGATCCTCCTGACCAAGGATGAAACCTGCGCCCGCTGCAGTGGGAGTGCGGAGTATTAACCACTAGACCACCAGAGACGTCCTCAGGCCCACGTTTTATTTCCCAGTTTTAATATCTTGGAAATCAGTGGTGTGTCCTAGTCTAATTGGAAGCATCCTTTTTTTTTTCTTTCTCGCTAGTGCTTAAAATAAGTGTGCCTCTAACAACCAGTGACATCTTAGATTTGTGACATTGCAGCTCCTTAGATTGAGGTCTCAGGCACATCCCTGCTCCTTGCCAGGCCTCACTTTGCCCACTTATAAACGGGAGGAAGATGTGGCTCAGGTCCTGTCCAGCCCTCCATGGCTGTGATTTGTGGTCCTCTCTGCCCTGGGGCGTTAACACACATGTCAACTCTCCATCCGCCCTCTGGGGTGGAAGAGAAGAGAACCCACTAGTGAGGCTAAGGCAGGATCTGTGATACCCTGACATCTTCTTTTCTGGTTTTTAAATAGAATCTTGAAAAATAAAGCAATAGCTAGGTTGGTATTTCTCCCTACAGGGGAGCAGCACCAGGATTTTCCCAGCCATTCTTTCCTTCAGTTTTATAAGCAGCTTTCAGGAGATTGATTTTTATTGTGGAGAGAGAAATAGACTTGATGAAGACATGAGGTTGCTTCAAAAGCTGACCATCCCCATCCTCCAGTTCCTGGGGCTGTGGGCGCCGCGCCTGGAGACCACTCAGGGCCCTGGATTGAAACCCCTTTTGTTCTGCTCCTGCTTCTGCAGAGCAGCAGTGATGGAATCGAAGCCTTTCCATTCAAAGAATGTACAGACATGGTTCTCAGTACTGGGGGTACATCCTCAGGCAAGCCAGACTTGTGGGGTCCCTGGTCCCAGAAGCTACATGCTAATGGGCAAGGTGGGTGGGGGCGTAGGATGATGTGGGAGGAAAACATAACCACGTTTACTGACTACAAGCATCCCATATGGTCGTTCCTGAAGGTCATGGACAAACAGGCCAGGAAGAATATGGGTGGGAACCACAAGTGAACCCAGCTAAGCCAAGCTTAGATAATGCCCCTTCAAGGAGGCAGAGGGGTGGAGGCGACCTTGGGGCTCAGGTTGACTTTTTTTCTTTTGGCCACACCACTTGGCTTGCAGGATCTTAAATCCTTGACTAGGGATTGAACCCATGCCCCTGGCCGTGAAAGCCCAGAATCCTAACCACTGGCATTGCCAGGGAGTTCCCTCAGGTTTACCCTTGAGTTGAGCTTCTGAAGAGGGTTGGCCGGACCACTGTGGACAGGGCCAGTTTGTTCTTGGTCCAGGTTTGTCTGATGCCTGAAGCTCAGCCAGCCAGGTTATAGCCGGGGAGAGACCTGAAACACACCCAGTACCCACTCCCCACAATCTGGACTCCACTCTTGGAATATTGGGGGCCACTTTGAGTCAGCATCGGACCCAGGACTTTCCGTGTGTGGAAAGTGTGTGGCCTCCTCTTGGATCACAGTGGGAGCTGTGTTTATTCAGTAACTGTATTAGAAGTATTTAATGCCAGGGTTTCCCAGTGGGGTCCATGCAAGTCAGCTTGAAACCCCAACAGAATACCGAAGGCTCTGTTCAGTAACTACTGCATGTATTAAGGAGAAGGCAATGGCACCCCACTCCAGTACTCTTGCCTGGAAAATCCCATGGGTGGAGGAGCCTGGTAGGCTGCAGTCCATGGGGTCTCGAAGAGTCGGACACGACTGAGCAACTTGACTTTCATTTTTCACTTTCATGCATTGGAGAAGGAAATGGCAACCCACTCAGGTGTTCTTGCCTGGAGAATCCCAGGGACGGGGGAGCCTGGTGGGCTGCCGTCTATGGGGTCGCACAGAGTCATACGCGACTGAAGCGACTTAGCAGCAGCAGCAGCAGCAGCATGTATTAAAAACCATCTTTGGGCTGGTTTAACATGCCATGCAGCAATGATTCATATGGAGAGAAATAGTAATAGGCAGATGGAAAGAAAACACGAGTTAAAAATAAAGTTCTGGGAATTTCAGGTAAGAGTTGCTGGGTCCAGTGGATGCCAGCACAGACCTCTAGAACTTTCTGCCCTAACGGAAATGTTCTGTCTCTACCCAGTATGGTAGCCGTTGACCACATGCAGCTCCCGAATACTTGAAATATATCTGCTCTGCCTGAAGAATGAAGTTTTCATTTTATTTAACTTAGTACTTTTCAAGTTTTAGAATAATTTTAGGCTTACAAAAGGAAATTGTGAAGACAGTACAGAGAGTTCTTATATAGCCTGTACTCAGTTTCCAGTAATGTTTTATGTATTTATTTATTTTTTGGCCACACCACATGGCATGTGGGATCTTAGATCCCTGACGAGGGATGGAACCCAGGCACCCTGCATTGGAAGGTGGAGTCTTAACCACTGAACTTCTGGGGAAGTCGCTCCCCTAATGTTAATGTCACATTACATAACTTCAGTTCATTTATCAAAACTAAGACATCAGTGTAGTACATATTATTAACTAGTCTGAATTTCATTTGATTTCACCAGCTTTTTCAGTGTTGTCCTCCTGTTCTGGGATCCCATCCTGGGTACCACCCTGCATTTGAATTATATTTAAATGTAACGTGTTAGAATTTGAATAGCCACCTGTGACTGGTGGCTGCCCTATCAGATGACGGAGCAGGCAGGCATGCATGGAGAGTGAATTCCTTTCTGAGCTTCTAGGCCCGGACAGACGTGGGTTGAACTTGCATTGTGTTTCCCTTCGGGATGGAGGAAATCTGTCACTTATTGAGCTGCTCTGGGAGTGGGGGTGTTGGGAAGCCTGGGTTCAGATTCTGGCTTTGCCCAGCCTGGGGCTTGACTCTGCTGAGGGGTCATGCTTGGACAAGCAGCCTGCCTCCAGCAGCCGAGGAAAGCCAGATTGCAGGGGAGGGAGTGAGGTCTGTTGTTGATCAGGGAGGGCCCGCCTTTGAGTACACGCAGACAGCTGTGCCCCCCTGTGAGCAGAGCACCCCAGGAAACGGGCTTCAGAACCCAGGCCTCACCCCCAGCACATCTTCTTCTCCAGATCAGGAAGCCCCAGCCAGCCTTTCCCTCCCACATAGGAGCAAGTGGAGACCCTGGCCCGCTGCAGAATTACAAGCTGCCGGACCCAGAGCGCTTCCGAGGCTCTCAACTAGGAATCACTGTTGACCCCAGGGGAAGGGCATGGGGCTCCACCTGTTCCTTGAGAAACATGCCCCTGTTGGCGTTCCTTTCCTGGGGGCCCTTGCAAAGTCCTGTTTAACCTTTGATAACCAGGACAATAGACTCAAATTTCCAACCTTTCACATCCATAGACACATAGATTGTAAGTTCTCTTTGGGGAAATATAGTTTACATCTTAGACAACCGGGGAGGCAGTGGGGACTGGGTAGTCAGACAGAAATGTCAAGAACAGAAGGATTTCCAGACCAGAGGGCTATAAATGTAAAACTTCTTCCCTAGACAGACCTGGCCAAATGTGGCACACACTTGGGAAGGTGAATATGATGAAGAGCATCCTTTTAAGGCCACACAGGGCGTAGTGGGGCAACGAGGCAGGGATGGTACCCACCAATCTGGCGTGGGTATTTGCCTCGGTAACCTGACTTAAAACCTACTTTCCCACAGCCCCAGTTGCCTTTCCCAAAGTGGGTTCCATGACAGCACCTCTGCTTTCCTGGCACCGCCCCCCCCATCCTGGTTCTTTGTCCTTGTAAGCTTGGGACTGCCATGGTTCTGCCTTGATTGAGATTTACAGAGCACATCGGCATATTTAAAAAAGGCCTACCGTCAGATCCTGCCCTTTACTTTCACTGCAGGTCGCTTACAAGGAATGTCCTGCAGAATTGGTTGTTGTCACCTGCCTGGGGAGATACCCTGTTCCTCCAGGTTCAGATGTCGTAGGAGTGAGGCGAGAAGGATTTCTAGAACAGGGGCTTCCCAGATGGCTTTACATTGAGGAAAGAAGTTACTTGTTTATTCCAGAGACAAAGGAGATGAGCCACACCTGCTGGAGGCATCCAGGGCTGGTTTTCTTGTTTGGAAGAGTTAAGTCTTATCTTTAGGGTGTTTTAGAGAACAGGACCTGGACATTGGGGCTTGGAGAATAAACCATCTTACATGGCAAATTGGATTGGGGAATGGAGTCAGAGTTATAGGGAGGGGGTGAGTTCTGGGCCGCAGATGATGCTGGCAATTCTCTGTTGGTCTTATTTCCGTTTCTTTATCCACCGCTCCACCAGCAAATGACTTCTCCTTTCTACAAATTATATGCCCCCTTCTCTCACTGTAGAGAGCCCTCTCTTTGTTTAACTTCCCATAAAGAGGAATGAAGTGTGTGTGTGTGTGTTTCTATTTGTGTTTGAAGTTACTAAAGTTACTAGATAGAGCTTTCTGTTCCCTTTTCTTATCTTAAAAACAGCTGAATTTGGTATTTTATATATGTTTTTTTCTTGTATCCCCAACTGAATTATGGTCCTTATGGTTATGAGTGATCTTTGACTATATTCTATTTCATTTTTACCCCTGGGAGGCTGGAGGCCTCTAAAGCACCCACCTCTGGCCGTGTTCAGTTTTGACCTCACCCTCAGTAAGCCAGGGGGCCCAGCGGCATGGGGATGCCCATCGGGACCATCTCAGGCGAGCTGTAACGGTTCAGATCCCCAAGGATGAAGGTGTGGGGACCGTTGGAGTAAAATGCAGTGAGACAGGGTGTCAGAGGAGAGGTGCTGTATGGGGAGAGATGGTTGAATGGAAAATTAGTTTTTCTTTCCCAGTAATTGTTTTGACATGAGTGGTAATTAGCCAACCGCTGACAGGCCAGAACTGAAGCGAGAACAAGGGGATGGATTAGGGGCAAATGCCATTGCATTAGATGGTTCCTGGCCGCTGTTAGCGTGGGGGCCGCCAGTCTGGGGGAGGCTGCAGGCGGGACAAGGGCATGTTGAGGATGCACTTTTGCGGGGGGGGTGCTGTGGTGGGAGAAAGCGAGGATCAGAAAGACTCTGCCCTCAAGAAGATGGGGACCACCTTGGGGTACAAGGACCCAGTAGCATTAAAGGTAGTGACTGCTTCTAAACTAAGGCCTGCTCAGGTAAGAGCTTTCATATTTCATTTTCGTAGTCAACTGAACTGTGGTCCCATTTTTGTTCTTGTCCTTGGTGGGTTTTAGGATCAGGGCAATGCTGTCTTTGTAGAATAAACTGAGAAAGTCACCAGGTGTATTTATACTGTGCAGTGTAAGCCTATATATTTCTTTCAAGAGTTTGAATGACTTTGCCTATAAAACCATCTGGATCTGATGTCTTTTGACAGGGAGGTCCTTTTTCAAATGTTTTACTTGTTTTGGTGTCTCTGGTATTCTTTGAAATCATTTTGATCATTTGAATCTCATGGAAAGTTTTGTATTTATTAGCATAGAACTACAGATCAAATCTCTTGCATTAAAAAAAAAAAGTCTCTGTTTGCAGTCTAATTCCCAATTTTAAGCGTTTGTGTCTTCTTTCACTCTCAAATTAGGCTGATCTGCCTTTTTTATCTTTGTCATTCTCTACCCTTCAACCCCTCAACCATCCAGAGTTGCTAATATCATCCTGTCTCCTAACTTATTAATTTCTCTTGCCATATTTATATCCTTGTCTTATGTTTTCCTTGGATTAATTTTATTGGCTTTTAAATTTTTTTCTAAATTCTTGAGTTGAATGTTTAGTCCATTTATTTTTATTCTCTTGGCCTTGGTAATGCAATAATTAAGGCTATGAATTTTCCTCCAAATATAATTCAGGCCCTTTCCCATTTGTTTTGATATGTTATTTTTCATTATTTTTAAAATATTGTGTAATTATAGTTTGAAATTGCTCTTTGACCTGAGATTATTTTTTAAGAGGGCATTCCCTTAAATGTCCAAGCTTCTCGGGTCAGGGTAGGGGGAGAGATAGGGACCTTGTCTGTCTGTTCTTTCATTATTTCTATCTACTTTTATTGCTTTCCAGTCAAAGAATATATCTTGTGTTATTTATGCCTTTTGCAATTTATTGATACTTTATTTATGGCTTAAGTAGGCCCAACATTTTTAATGTACCGTGGCTTCTCAGTAAAAAGAGATTATCTGTTTATAGGGTATGATGTTTAATCCATCTAGTTCAATCAGCCATTTAAATTAAATCACTGAGACATTCCACATCCTGACTTTTGTCCATGAAATCAGTCCTAGACTGAAAGCAGTATTAAGGTTTCCTACTGTTGCCTTCGAATTCTCCAGCATTTGCGTTTTGTCCGTTTTAGTGCCGGGCTCCTTGAGAAGTTAAGTTTCTGGAATGTTATGACTGCCTCATAAGTAGTATTTATCTATCCAGTCTAGTCTGCCATTGCTGTCACGGCCTGTGCCAACCTGAGTAGGTTGTCCTCTGAGGCCTCAGTGTTCAGTGATGCCCTTGGAATCCTACCCCCCACCCCTGCCTTTTACCTAGAGGACTCTTGGATAGAATCAACAGCTTCTTGAGGGCCCTGAGTATAGACCAGGAGCGTGGTTGGCCACGTGAACCTAACTTGTTGTTCCTTCTTGTGTCCTAAGCCACTGCCCTGGGCCCCCGCTATGTGGCCAATGCTTTGTTTTCCTGGTCTGTCTGTGCCCACCCTTCTTTCAGAGTACCCAGCCAACTGTCGGATCAGGAGAGACCCAGTTACCCCGGGAATCTGCTGAGTGCATCTCTGCTCACAGGTGCCCTGAATTTTTCCCTGCAGTTGGTGGAGAATGGGGGACACACCCCCAGGATGAAAAGGGCTCTCCGTGGCATGGCCTTCACACCCCATTGCTTGCCCCTGGCCCTTGCCCTAAGAATGGGCAAATGGTCATAACTATAGTCCCTCCTCCTTTACCTCCTCCCTCTCTGTTGGGTTCTGGCAGCAAGACCCACGAGTGGACATCAGTGTGTCCATCTTTCTTCAGGCTGACCTGCAGTGTATGTGATGTAGCAAATCCTCCAAAGCCTGGGGCATCAGGAAGATGGCTTTCCTGGTGTCCAGAGATCATACAAGCTTGGGGCTCAAGGCCACTAGATTAAGGACCTTCATGAAAAGAGAATTCATCCATTCTCTTTTCATGAAGTGTTTTATAATTTAACGGATCCCTTCTGCAGGTGTGGATTTTCATCCCAACAGAGTGGGTTTGGAGACTAGGTAGAAGTGTTCCCATTTTACAGATGCAGAAGCTGAGGCTTCAATAACTGTATCCATGAGAGGGCAGCACCGCCTCTGGGAACTGAGGATGCGTGGGCCTCAGTGTGTATGTGTGATGTCAGGACCAGGCAGCAGTGTTGGGGGCTTAAGATAGGCCCCCTTGGGAGCTTTGAGGCCATAGAAATTGGCAAATACTGCAGACCAGGGCTCCCTATCCTCCTTTGAAGAGCAGGAGTATCAGCTCATGTTGGGAGCATGAATGAGTGTCATAGGGAGAGACTTTTAGAGCCTTGAATATTTTTTTGTCTTAATTTTAGCAAAACCAGGACTCATGAAGGCTGTCATATGATCCCCTAACTCTTAATTAGCAAAGCCAAATTTCCTAGAAACCCATGAGGCCAGTTCTCTTGTCATTAAACTGACATTCCAGTAGGGGAGGGGGAGGAAGTCCTCAGGGAGGAAGTCCTTGGGCGGGGAGTTGTTGAGGGGGCGGTGATTTGCCGGAGGGTGGGGGTGTCCCCACCTGACTCTAGGGAGAGACTGGACCCTTGATCCGCACCAGTGATCACGGCCGATGAGGTTATTTTTGGCGATGACTGTTGGACTGTGATGCCTCTCCTCCTCCTGAGCATCTTTCTTTTCTTTGGTTCAAAAAGATCCCCCAAGAGATCAGTAGTTGGGTGCTGGCACTTGGGAGATGCTCTCAACCCATCTCCAGCACCACAGATAGGAGTGAGAGCCAGAGAGGTGGTCCTGGCTGTGCAAGACCCCTCAGAGGTAGACAATGAGGTGGGAGAAGGGGCCTCAGCTGCCCGCTGTGGTCTGCAAGGTCGGAGGGGCCTGTCTGTGGCCAGCGCAGCAGCATCTGAGTGGTGTTTCTGTCCCCGCAGTGAATGGATACCACACGTCAGGGACCCCAGCGCACCCTCCCGAGACTGCCCACATGAGTGTCCGAAAATCCACCGGTGATTCCCAGGTAAGGGGCCCTGTTCCGGGATGTAGGGGCAGCCCTTAGGTAGGTCCAGGGAGGCATCATTAGAATGGGGACACTGTAGGGGTCCAGGTAGCTATAGCCCAGTCCTGCCCCAGGTAGGAAGAGGTTGGTATCCAGGTCATTCCAGTGTACCATGATTGCAAGAGAGATGGTGTGATTGTGGTTTGGTTTTCCCTAGAAGTTGAAGATGGTAGTTTTTTTTTTTTTTTCGTCCCATGCCACACAGCTTGAGGGATCGAACCCGAACCTCCTACAGTGGACATGTGGGGTCTTAACCACTGGACTGCCTTGGAAGTTGAGGATGCTTTTGATGGGTTGACAGGGATGGGATTATAACCTCTCTGTGTTGGGGCAGAAGGTTCCATCCTGCTGTCTGGATTCCTAATGGAGTCCAGATTTCCCAACACTTTAAGAATATGGGTGAGTCCAGGCCATTTTCCTTCTCTGCGTGACCCTTTCCTACCCCTAGACTTCACCCAGAGTAAAACTGAGTCAAACATTTTGTCACATTTGATCATCCAGAGAGGGGCAGCTGCAGGATAGAAGGACATGGGAGTGTGTTTTAAGATTCCCAACCTGTCATCTCAGCCGACACTTGTACAAATGTAGGAAGGAGGTGTCAGCCTGTGTTACAGATGTGGTCATAGAGTCTCAGACCAGATACGTGACTCGAGCAGGTTGACATGATTACCAGGTGGTCAGACTGGACTCGATGCCAGGTTCTTCCAGTGGCCTTAAGCTGTGTCTGAGGAACTGGGGACGGGTCTTACGTGGTCCATCTATGAATTATGCACAAGATGTCCTTAAGCAGAAGCCTCCAGACCAGCCCTTCCAGGAGTTAAGATGACAGGCCCCAAGGATGGTGGTGGTGGTGATGGGATAACAGTAGTGGCTTGCTGTCAACAGCAGTGGGTTCTGTGTGCTGGTCCTGGAAGGAAAGCCCTTGTGGTCAAAGCAGCTCCAGTGTGACACTTAGCTGAAATGCAGGCAAGAGGGGCATGAGAGCACGTGTTAGGACCCAGAAGGTGGTGAACTATGCCTGGACAGGGTGAAGCCATAGGAAACTCCAGCGGAGGTCCATAGCGGTCCTGACATGCAAATTGGTCGTCCAACCTGGGTATATGGGGCGAGAAACCTCAGAAACCTAATTATGTTCTTGTCTTAGGAGGCTGAGCCTTGGGTTCAGGTCTGTTCAGTTCAAACTCTGGAGGAGAATTGGGACATCTGGGTGAGGCGAGGCTCCATACGTACTGTTGGATGGACAAATCACCCCGGGCCTCCTGTTAGAATGCAGATTCTGATTCAGGAGGTCTGGGGAGGGGCCTAAGGTTCTCTGTTTCTCACAAGCCCCAGGGGATGCTGCTGCTTCAGGTAGGGGGACCGTGTCCTGACAGGCGAGCATCCGGGCACAGTCAGTCGTGGCAGCACATGTGTGTCCCCTTCATCCTCTGCTCACAGCACACGTCACAGCCTTGGCTCTGTGTGTTTCCTGCAGAGCCCCCCTTTCAACACAGCCTGTCAGTCTGTTCGAAATGAAGCTCATATGCCACCCAACTGCAGAGTGTTGTCAGTCCAAGTTCTGCCGTGGTCTCTCAGCAGCTAGAGAGGCACTTAGGAAGGATATTGGAAACAGCCCCCTCAGCCCCTCCCCTGTCATTCTTCTTTCCTTCTCTAATGACACATGACTCCCCCATCCTGAAACCCTCTCAAGTTGTTACTTAATCATTTAAAGCAACATGTATCCTGATCCTTATAACCTCCTGGGAAGGCAGTTGGACATTGTGTTGCCGTTAAGACTTTGACCCAGGAATTTCCCTCCAGACATCTGTTCTTGGAATAGGCACAGGGATTTTGATCTGTGTAAAGCTGTCCACTCAAGCGTACAGCCTTTGACCCAGCCTAACTGTCCAGTAACGGGATGGGTAAAATGGATAATGGCAGTGAGCGTCTGTCTGGCCAAAGTACCATGCAGCCATGGAAACACATTCTCCTGGAGAAAATGTACTAATTTAAGAAAATGCGGAGACCATAATAGTGAATGAAAAAAGCAGAACGAAATTGCATATATGTATGTGTGTTCAGTCGCTCAGTTGTGTCCAACTCTTTGGAGATCCCATGGACTGTAGCCCACCAGGCTCCTCTACCGATGGGATTTCCCAGGCAAAAGTGCTGGAGTGGGTGGCCATTTCCTCCTCCAGGGGATCTTCCCGACCCAGGGATCGAAGCCCCATCTCCTGCCTGTCTCCTACATTGCAAGCAGATTCTTTACCTCCTGAGCCATCTGGGAAGTCCCAAAGCTGCATTTATGGTCCATCTTGTTTGGGAGAAGGAAGTCCATCCATATATGAAGACACGTGACTGGATGAAAAAATAAACCCAAGCATTGGTGTTTCTGTCCAGTTCTCAATCAGGGGACATTGGGCAATGTTTGGATATTTTGGTTGTCACAACTGGGCAGGGGGTTTTACTGGCATCTAGTCAGTGGGACCAGGGCTATTACTAAGTAAGGTGCAGGAGAGCCCCACAACAAAGAATTACCCAGATGGAAAGATGAAGGGTGCTGAGGTTGAGAAACCTCGGTCAAAGGTGATGTTTATTTTCTTTAGACTTTTAAGTATTTTAAGAATTTTCTAAAATAAACACATTTTACTTTTATAGACAGCAGATACAATGAGAACTAAGAAACAAAGAGTTAGAGGTGAGGTGCTGGGGATGCAGGAAAGATCAGCTCTGGATACCCTGGCCTGAGCGCTGCTTCAGAACAGGTGGAATCCCATGTCTTCCTTTTTTGGATGGTAACATTCAGAAGGTGAGGTATCATCAGAGTAACAATAAATAGTGCAGCACATGGAGAGAACAAAATACATGTGTCCACCAGTTTGCAGCACTGTGTTAGCCTTTTAGACTGTGGAAGTGTTCGTGTTCCTGCAGAGCTGGCTGTCCACAAAGGCACCAGAGAACAGTCATAGAAATAGGTTAAGAAGGGTTGGTATTTAGAGAGCACTACCGATAAATGGTCCTCAGAATATGTATAAGCGCACTTCAGCAAGCTCAGTGTTTACTCCCCCATCCCAGGCTGTCAACTGTAATTAATGACAGTCATCACCTAATAATACTACAGGTGGCACAGTGGTAAAGAATCCACCTGCCAGTGCAGGAGAGGCTAGAGATGTGGGTTCGATCCCTGAGTTAGAGATCCCCTGGAAGAGGGCATGGCAGCCACTCCAGTATTCTTGCCTGGAATATTCCGTGGACAGAGGAGCCTGATGGGTTACAGTCGATGGGGTCACAAAGAGTTGGATGCTCCTGAGCGGCTTTGATAGATAGAGCATGCGCACAATATTGAAAGAGTGAATGAATGAAGGAGTGAGTAAATGAACACATGGCCATTTGAGATGCTGGGTCAGGGTAGATACAGTACCTTGTCACACCTCTCTTATGCTCTTTTACTACTGCCTGTTGGCTGCCCCTCCTTGAGAAAGCTAATCAAGAAAATGAGAATGTTGGGCAGGTTTGGGGGTGGGGAGGCATGTGTAATCTTCATGGAAACCAGAAATGTGTCTGTACCATCGTGGGTGGAACTGAATGGCTGGGTGCCCTGCAGCCCCCGAGGGTGCCCACCCCTGCTCCAGGAGACCTGAAAGGCTGGGCATAGGTGATGGCAATCTGGTGCCACCCAGTGGAAGTTTGCAAGTGTGCAGCCCTGGGGCGAGCTACCTGGGTGATGGATGCAGGGGACCCACTTGATGGGAGGTTAGGGGATCAGAGACTGAGACTAGTCATGCTGGCCTTGGCAGAAGCACACCGAGCCTGTCCCCTGCCTGTCTGCCTGCCAGGGCTATGGTGATTTTATTTTATTTTTTAAATTTAAATTTATTTATTTTAATTGGAGGCTAATTACTTTACAATATTGTACTGGTTTTGCCATACATCAACATGAATCCACCACAGGTGTACACGTGCCCCCCATCCTGAACCCCCCTCCCACCTCCCTCCTTGTACCATCCCTCTGGGTCATCCCAGTACACCAGCCCTGAGCATCCTGTATCCTGCATTGAACCTGGACTGGCAATTCGTTTCTTATATGATATTATACTATGGTGATTTTTAGCCCTCTCTGATCCCTATGCTGCAGATGGTGATTGCAGCCATGAAATTAAAAGGCGCTTACTCCTTGGAAGGAAAGTTATGACCAACCTAGATGGTATATTTAAAAGCAGAGACATTACTTTGCCAACAAAGGTCCATCTAGTCAAGGCTATGGTTTTTCCTGTGGTCATGTATGGATGTGAGAGTTGGACTGTGAAGAAAGCTGAGCACCGAAGAACTGGTGCTTTTGAACTGTGGTGTGGGAGAAGACTCTTGAGAGTCCCTTGGACTGCAAGGAGATCCAACCAGTCCATTCTAAAGGAGATCAGTCCTGGGTGTTCTTTGGAAGGAATGACGCTGAATCTGAAACTCCAGTACTTTGGCCACCTCATGTGAAGAGTTGACTCACTGAAAAAGACTGTGATGCTGGGAGGGATTGGGGGCAGGAGGAGAAGGGGATGACAGAGGATGAGATGGCTGGATGGCATCACCAACTCGACGGACATGAGTTTGAGTGAACTCCGGGAGTTGGTGACAGACAGGGAGGCCTGGCGAGCTGCAATTCATGGGGTCACAAAGAATCAGACACGACTGAGCGACTGAACTGACTGACTGATCCCTATTGCCAGTACAGAGAAGGCAAGGAATATGCCCACCGGAGCCTAGACTCTTGTGACTCACTTTCCAACTGTTTTAGCTTTCCATGAACTGTTCCCCAGGAAGGTTATCTTTAGATGCAGAAGAGAGGAAAGGGAGTGGGACCAAGAGCTTGGAAACTTAAGGGACCCGTTGGAGGAGACAGTGTGTGATGAAGGAAGAGGTGAGATTCTGAGAGCTCATTTACTCAGTGGGGCTCCTCCTTCCCTACTTGGTCAATAGCTCATGTTCTATTGAACATGTATTTCTTTGCCAGGCGCTGAGTCATAGACAGATAAAGCCCTTGTCTTGTCAGGGTTAGGGCTTCCCTGGTGCCTCAGATGGTAAGGAATCTGCCTGCAATGCAGGAGACCAGGTTCAGTCCCTGGGTTAGGAAGATCCCCTGGAGAAGGGAATGGTTACCCACTCCCGTATTCTTGCCTGGAAAATCCCATGAACAGAAGAGCTGGGTGGGCTATAGTCCATGGGGGTCACGAAGAGTCAGACATGACTGAGTGACTAACACTTTCATTTGATAGAGGTTAGTAGCTGGGGCTGGAGAGAGACAAATGTTGATTTCATATTGGCAGTGATGGGGCTGGAGGGGAGTGTGTGCTCTAAAGACCTGACCAAGTGGTGGTGGAAATGTCTGGAGATGGGCTCTTTAATAAAAGTTGAGACTGGAAAAATCAGCAGAGGTTTAGCTTGGTCGAGAATGATGGTAGGGGAACAGCATTCCAGGTGGAGGGAACAGCATATGTGGATGCTTAGAGGCAATGATTTTGAAAAAGCCGTAGAGGCCAAGCGGGACTATGGTTTACTGTGTTAGCAAGTGTGGGGAAGGCAGAAGAGGAGGCCAGAGAAGTCCTCGAGGCTGTTTTGAGGAGCTTGGGTTTTGTCTCAGTAGTGCTGGAGCCACTGAGAGGTTTCACACTGGGTTCTACCTGCTGAGAGTATGGGAGCCACACTCTTCACACGCACGGAGACCAGGCTCGGAAGACATCACAGAGCCAGGGGCCTGTGGAGTCAGCTGGGAATGACCAACCATGGTCTCCCGGGCACTGCCTCCTCTGTCACCACCCTTGATGGGTCCTCACAGTGCCAGCCAAGAAGCCCAGGTGAGGCCAGGAATCCAGGCTGGGCAGAGCTTTAAAAAAAAGAGGAGAAAAACCTTCTAGAATCATAGGAAAGAGAAATTAAAAAAAAAAAACAAAAACTTCTGTTATGGACATTTGTAAGCATTTATAAGAGTAGAATGAATATTATAATAAAGGAGAAATGGACCAATCATTTAACTTCAGCAGGAGACCTGGGTTCGATCCCTGGGTCGGAAAGATCCCCTGGAGGAGGAAATGGCAACCCAGTCCAGTATTCTTGCCTGGAGAATCCCATGGAAAGAGGAGCCTGGCGGGCTACAGTCCATGGGGTCACAAAGAGTCGGACGCAACTTGGCAACTGAGTAGCAGCAGCAAATACATGTATATACACATACACACGTATGTGAGATCAGTGGGGTGACAGTGTCAGGCCACGCACACGCTCTGTCTCCTAGCAGCCTTTTCTCTCAGCCTTTTCAACCATCCCTGATGGCTGTGGCCTGAGTCTTTGACACTGAGCTTTGCCAGTGGTCATGTTTGAATTCCTTGCATACGTTTTCTAGACCTTCCTCTGTTAAAAAAAAAAAAAATGCTGCCCCTCCTCCGTCCACCTTTTGGAGTAATTCTTTGAGGTTATTATTCATATTAATGCTCCAGTGGTCCCAAATTTGGGTGTGGAAGCCCCTTTGAGCTGGAGTCTGTGTCCTTTTGTTAGGTCACACCGTTTGTCTAACACTTTTTTTTTTTTTTACCTCCTGGCACAGGAGTTCCAGGTCCACCTGGCCTTTGGAACTAATCGATTCTCCAAGGAGCCTGGGTTCTTTTTAGTGGGGCATCATATTAAAATCCACTTCTGTCTACGGCTATGCCACCCTGAATGCATCTGATCGCGGAAGCTAAGCAGGGTTGGGCCCGGTTAGTACTTGGGTGAGAGAAGCCACTTAATTGTAGCAGGTGTTCTCAGCGTGGCTGAGATGTCGTTCCACCAGGGCTCCTTTCAGTGGAGTGCTTCAGGGTGTATGTGTCTGTGTGTGAGTATGTGTGTCTATGTGCATGTATGTGATGTCTGTGTATATGACATTCAAATAACAGGCACAGGTCACCAGCAGCAAAGACGTGAGACCACCCGAAGGACCCTGTGACCCCCGTGTGCAGCACTAGCCAAAACTGCACAGCTAGGAGGGCAGAGACCGGCACCCGGACTTAGAACATCCCCACCCCCACCTCACAGTGCTATTACTTGCCCTCGTGTCCTGGCTGAGATTCTGGGGAGGAGGGTGACCTCTGTGTCCAGCATCATCCCAGACAGCCTCAGACACAGCGGTCCCCAAGTCAGTGTGTATGGGTGACAGAGATGTTTCTTTGGCCCTGCAGAGACACCTGGAAAAATAAGAGATGGTTCCGGATTTCTAAGTGGAGGGGTGGGGAGGTAGGAAAGAGTCGTTCGGGCTTGGGTGTAGGTTTGCTCTGTTTACCTGCCTTGCGTCCTTGGACACGTTGGTGTCTGCAGACCTCGGTGTCCTCATCTGTACAATGATGGTGATGCCAGTAACTTCCTGGGGTCAGGAGGACTCAGGGGGCATGTCTTCAGCTAATCTGATGCCTCCAGAGCTCAAGGACCATTGGCAACAGGTAACACTGAGGCTCAGAGCCGAGTTAACTCGACGGGATGTCGAGGCCAGTGAGTTCATCTTCCCGTCTATGAAACGATGACGTATGAAGGTCCCTTTGAGCTGGACAGTCCAGGGATGTCAGTCTTGAGTAGTGGACTTCAGTTACCGGACATGGTAGGTCTGGGTGGGAGTGAGGGACTGATCGTGGATCTGGTGGGGAAGAGTCCGGGAGTGAGGGGACCGTGGGCAGGAACTCCCTTAAGCTCCTTATTTTGCCTGATGAGCAGTTGGGTTCCTGAGGAAGGGGCTGGCTTCCCCCCACCCCCACAAGACACTCATCTTGCTGGGTGATCCAGGGCTGTGCTGGCCTGGGGGTGGGAGCTGTTGGTTCCCTGGGGCTTGCTAGAGGAGCCCCTCCATGCTTTTTCTGGGTCTTTCCCTGTAAAGGCCTAGCAGCCACTTTCTTCCATCCCACTAGAGACAGAATAAGGCTGTGAGTCCCAGGACACACATGCAATGCTGCCGCGGTGCCTTAGGGGCCAGCCTGCTTCCCAGCTCGACGTGTGGCTCAGGACAGGAGGGCACATCCCACATCTTGCTCAGGGACCCTACTCAGTCCCTAATGTAAAGGCTGATGGGACAGCAAAGAGCCAGGCTTGACCTTCCCCGTCAGGGCCGTAGACTCTTAGGATCAGTGTGGTGTTTTCAGCTGGCAATCCTGAATCTTCCATTCCAGGGCCATCCAGGATCTAGAGGCAAGCTGCCGAGGTCCGGTGGGCCCAGTGGTCCTTGGGATGAGGGTCTTCTTGCTGGCAAAGGAAAGACCCCAAAAGGCAACCCCAAAGTCGGAATGGAAGCTGAAATCACAGCCTCCCTGCTCTTGGGGTAGGGAGGGTGACAAGTCACGGAGGTGTGGCCGAGCACCCCAGTCCACGGTACATGGATCCAGGGTATGATATGTTGGACAAGGTGGGGAATTCAGAATAAGATGTCTTGTTCTGAATTCCGTACCAGGAGATGGTGGCCCATAGTCCGCCTTAACTCTCTACTCCCAGATGGATTCTGAGGGTGGAGACAGCTCTCAGAACTGCTTACCAGCAGAGGGCAACTGAAGGGTTAATGCTCCCAGCCACCGACGGGAGACGAGGAGGCAGACCTGCTTTGGAGCAGTTTTCTCAGAGCTCCTGTTGGGAAGTTTCCTCCAATTCGCCTTCAAGCCAGGGCACGGAAGGCTCCTGCCTGCCCTCTCCCAGAACATGGTGACTTAGGGGTTAACAACAGCTGAAGGAGCATCCTCGAACTTCCCTGGCACGGGGCTTTTAACCCATCCCTCCACCTTCAGGGAACCCGAAGGAAAAAGGGTGTCCAATATGGAGAACAGCTCTGACGATGTTTCTTGCCTCTCTCCCCAGAACCTGGGATCCTCATCACCAAGCAAAAAGCAGAGCAAGGAAAACACCATCACAGTAAGTGGCTCCCGCGCAGCAGGTGGGGTGGCAGGCTGGGACTCTGGTCCACAGCTGGGCTGTTGCCGTGGCAGTGTGAACCTCTGAGTGGAAGCAATGCCCAGCCTAGAATCTGGGAAGTTCTAAAGCTTGGACATAGCTGAAGTTTCCCACCACCCGCTGCTGCCCCCGACCCCCACCCCCTGCCTTGCCCTGGCCCTTCTGTTGATTTCTTATTCACTTTTTCTCTCCAGGCAAATAAGTGGAAGGATGGTGCTCAGAATAATGCAAAACCATTTTTCTCAGGGCAGGCAAGGGAAGCTGGTGTGCAGGAGTGGGTAGGAGGGGGTGGACTGTGCTCTGAGCAAGTGACGTGACGTGTAAATTACAGCCGTGGCAGGGTGGCTTTTGTGCGGGGTAACTTCTGGAAGACGTCAAAGTTAAAAGCAAGAGAAAGCGCCCTAAGAATAGAGTTCCTGATGGGGAAGCAGGCAGCCTCTGCCTAGAGCAGCTACACAGTCTCCCAGGGCTGAAAGCCCGCCAAGACTCACCGGCCCCCCAGCCCCGTGGAGGCTGAAGAGGACCTTCCCCCATTTCCCTCCCCACTGCCCCCACCCCACATCAGCCTTGTGCTTGGGGAAAGCTGGCACTGAATGTCAACATCCCTCCACGTAGAGAAACAACTTGTCTGTCTGCTCAGACAGACCAGAACTTGGAGATGGGAAGAAGTGTGGTCCCGGGTATGCGGTTTTGACCAAGTGCCGCAGAGCTGGGACCGGGGGATGGGTCCCTAGGCCCATTGCCATGCTGCCCACAGCCTCAGAGATGGAAGTGGCAGGGAGACCCCTGACCCGGCTCATGCAGGCTGCACATCCACTTTGGAGGAAGAAGCAGTGGGCAAGCAGTGACAGTAACAATCATAATTGCTGCCACTGCATGTGCATTTATTATGCACCACTAGGCTTCTGAGCACACATTCTAGGCTCCAGTCACTGAGGGAGGGGCGGGTGATTGGACCAAGGTGGGTGTGGGGATGGGGAACCTAGACTCTGAAGCCAGGGTATCAGTCACAGCACTTCTGAGCTGGGCAGTGACCTGGGGAAGCTTTCCTGGCCTCTCTGTGCCTCAGTGTCCCCGTCTGCACAATGGGGAGATGGTGGGCGTGTGTGCCCTAGGGATGGTGTAAGGACGGAGTGAGTTCATACCTGGAAAGCCCTTAGAACAGCCTGGCACACAGTAGGTGCTCAGTTCGCACCAGTCTCCTCGTCGCCCTATTTACAGATGAGGAAACTGAGGCACAGAGCAGGACCTCAGCCAAGGTCACAGCTAGGAAGCATCGGGGCTGAGACCTGTGCCCCTTTTTTTTTCATTAATTTTTATTTGAGTAGAGTTGCTTTACAAAGTCATGTTAAGTTTCTGCTGAACAGTGAAGTGAATCAGCTATGTCTATACATACATTCCCTCTGTTTTGGATTTCCTTCCCATTTAGGTCAGCAAAGGGCATTGAACAGAGTTCCCTGAGCTCTGCAGGAGGCTCTTAGCAGTCGTCTGTATCAGTAGTGTATAGATGTCAATCCGCACCTCCCAATTCCTTCCACTCTTCCTGTTCCGCCTTGGTATCCATACATTTGTTCTCTATGTCTGTGTCTCTATTTCTGCTTTACAAATAAGACCACCTATACCGGTTTTTTTAGATTCCACATACATGCGTTAATTTCCAATATAAACAAATACTGTATATTAAAGCGTATATCTGAGACCCGAACTCTTATCACCGGCAGTGTCCCCCTGGAAGTTGCCCCCTGAGGTGGGGGACCAGGTGACTCAGGGTGGGGCCAGCGACAGTTTCCTTGTTACTGGAGCTGATGGGCAGGGTGTGGGAGACCCCCACCCCACCCCCTGGGCAGACCTCCCATAGGTGAATTTTACAAAAAGCCCTTAGGGTGCTAGGGCAAAGTAGGAGCTTCTGAAGTTTCCTGAAATCGGGAGGAGAAAGTGCAAGAGAGGGAATATGTTAGCATTGTAGAAGGAGAGTGAAAGAGAAAAGGGGGAAGCAGAGGGTTATGCCTCCCTTGGGTGATGGTGTGCCTCTCACGGGCTGGGGCCCGGTTCACCTGCGGTTCACCTGCCTCGGTCTGCCTTTCGCTCAGAGCTTAGGGCTTTGTCTGAGTGGGCTGGGTGTGGCCCTGGGTCTCCTGGCAACTCAACTCCTCCATCCCTGCCTCACCACCTTCCCTCCTCCTTCCCACTGCCCTGCATCACTGCCTCTCATCCAGAGCCTCAAGGGTACTTGTTTAAAATGCAGGTTCCTAGGTTGGTCCCTCCAGGGTGAGGCTATAAAGTTTGGGTTGTAATCAGCATCCCCCCGGGTTTGAAATAAACACTCAAGCCTTAGGGACTTTTTGCTGGGGCGACTGAGGAGGGGCACAGCCAGAGTGAGGAACAGAGCCCCTTGGCTGTGAACCTGGATCTGCCGGCTGCCAGCCCAAGGGCCCTGCTCATCTCCAGACTGGAGGTGGGTGTCCTCGCTGGCTGGCCGGCGGGGCTGAAGACCTCTGTACCTCGGCTCTCTTCCTCCCCGGGAGTACTCTCTCTCCACCCGCAGCTCCTTCCTCTGAGCCCTGATCCTGCAGAGCTCATGGTTTCCCTGGGAGGCAGTGTTGCAGGGGTGGGGCTGAGGGGGGAGCGTGGAGCTCGGGCCCAAGCCTCCCTCTTCCTGGCATGTGGGATTGGGGTGAGGGTCCTCTCGCACGATCTGACCCTAGGAGCAAAGATTTGCAGACCTGTGTGGCAATGACGGATACAACCAGGCATCTGAGTCTGGCTACCAATGTGGCTGAGATGCAAGGACCCAGGTTTATTATGATTCTCTGGCTTGCCCCCCTCCCCCCACACACCCCACCCCACTGGGTCTGGAAGAGGTTTTGAAGAGGCAGATACATGCGCTGCTTGACAGCAATGGAGCCCCGGGTAGGGCTGGCGGTGAGTGGGCTTGATTGGAAGTGACGGGCAGTGATGGCAGTTCACAGCCCTCGGCACCAACATCATGCATAAAATCTAGAGGATTCAAGAGCAGATGACAGCCAAGCCAGCCAGCCACACTCCTGCCCTAGAAAGAGGGGTCTGGGCTCCCCTGATCCTCAGGTTCCTGGTGTGGCCCCCTGGGGCCTGGGGCCCTGGGTGGGAGCTTGGAGGCCAGATGTGTATGCACCAGGGGGCATTTCTATTCTGCTTCCTTAGGTCTGGCTTTTGCCTCTTACATACCCTCCCCATTAGCCTCTCTCCAGGAGGAAATTCTGTAGAGCTAGGAGATCAAAGCAGTCCATCTTAAAGGAAATCAACCCTGAATATTCACTGGAAGGACTGATGAAGCTGAAGCTCCGATCCTTTGGCTACCTGATGGGAAGAGCTGACTCATTGGAAAAGACCCTGATGCTTGGAAAGATTGAGGGCAGGAGAAGAGGGTGACAGAGGTTGAGATGGTTGGATGGCGTCACCGACTCAATAGGCTTGAGTTTGAGCAAACTCCGGGAGATGGTGGAGGACAGGGAAGCCTGGCGTGCGTGCTGCAGTCCATGGGGTGCGAAGAGTGGGACAGGACTGAGTGACTAAACAACAGCAAAGGAGGAAGTTCAGGGCCCATTTAGTTGTAAAACCACCATCTTTACTGTGCTGAAGGCGGCCTCTGCCTCCAGGGAGGCCTCCATGCTGGGCCTCCCCGCAGGAGGCGCCTTGGCTGGGTTGCACTTGTATTCAACAGCTCTCGCACCATGGTTGGATGCCTTTGTGGCGACTGTAGCCCCCTTAAGATGCCCCCCAGAGAGATTCTGGGGGCTGCTCTTGTTCCGGTGGAACCCCAGCTGCTTAGTGGGCCCACTGGGAGCAGAGCAGGTGTTACTACGGTTACTGGGGGCTGGAGTCAGTCCCTGAGCGAAGACGCTGCTGGTCGAGGGTAATGATCTTGGGAGCAAGAGTGAGAGGGACCCCTGGAACTTTCCGCAGACACAGCAGGGTAGAAGGCATCTTCTGCTGCTGCCTCCAGCACCCCTTCCTACTTGCACCCCTGCCTTGGATGGGGACCTGGCATAGTTACATCTAAGTGTGTTAGAAGGTCGTGTGACACAGGTTAAGGGCCAGGTGTACCTGGCTGGCTTCTGACCCTGGCTCCACCATTACAGATGAAGTTTGCAATTACTCATTATTTCCTTGTTTGCCTTCCTCATCAGCCTGTAAAACCATCGAGGGCAGAGACCACCCCTTCTGTCTCTAGGCTCTGTTCCTTGTACTGACAGACACTGACAGCCCCCATCCTGTGGCTGTGCTGGGACACAGCAGGGAGCAGGGCAGTTTCCTCCTCTCTGGCAAAGAAAGAGAGATGCTACACAAGCAGTCAGGAGAAATACAAATGCACACGTGCAAAGTGCTAGAAAGATCTACCCTAGTGCGCAGCACCAGGTAGCCGTTCAACAAAGGTTTGCATGAACCGCAGACGAGCAAGTGTTCCTGGTACAGCCTCATGGATGCAAATACTTCTGCAGCCCTCAGTTAACCAAATGAGGCCAGTGACCCAGCTCGTGGGGTTGCTGGGAGGATGAAGTGAAGAGCCACCAAAGCTCTTGGCAGGAATTCTCCCAGGAATTCCACGAGTTTTACAAGTTCCTTCCACAGCAGGGTTGGTGAGGTGCAGTTCTGGAGATGCCCACCAAGCGGGTGCAGGGCTCTGCGAGGATTCAGGAAAATTCCTGTGAGATTCCTGGGCTGGAGAAATGCCAAAATCGGGGTTGACTGAGTGGAGACGGGCACTCGGGGGCCACTGGCCAGTCCCTCTGAGGGCTGGTGCCCTCAGAGTGGCAGAAGCCACAAGCCCTCTCCCCCAGCCACATTAGCTTTCCTTCAGTGATGATTACAGGGCCACTCTTTGTGGGATCCCCCCTGCCTTCTAGACCCTGGACAGCACTTTCTAGAAGACCTCTATATCCCCTCTGCGTGCCTTCAACCTCCTACTCCATGATTCTTAATGCCCAGTGCAATGTCATAGTTCATTTGTCATTATTACATTTGCTTTCAATTGCCGTGGGCTACATTATGAAACAAAATAAAGACGGGCTGTGATCATCATTATTTGTTGAGGCAAGAAAAGCTGGAACATGAAATAGGGACCATGTGAGGCTGTGGAATCCGGCCCTGCTTTCCAGAAGGAGACTCCCCTCTGGACATTCTCTGGGGTGTCAGCCTGAAAAGAGGGTTTGGGAAGACCCACTGCCTGAGCTGGGTGTCAAGAGGCTGTCTGGCTGCCGAGACTGCAGGCCAGTGATGCCTCGGGTGGCAGTGAGACGGGCTCGGGGGGAAGCTCCCCACCCCGGGGTTGCCTTGGCACCCACCTGGACCTTGGTGGCATTCCGTGTCCCCCTGCCCAGGGTTCTCTGGATCATCCCTGGCCATGGGCCTGCCTCTTGCGTCATGTTTCCTTCCAGAGCGGGACTCTCTGCCCTTACATTGGCCACATGCTAGTTTCTGGGAAGAGGGGTCTCTTTCCTTGGCTGGAATTTCTCCTGGATTCTCCCCACTAGACTGCAGGAGGGGGATTTACTGGATTTACTTCCAGCCACCCCCGAGCCCCTAAACCAGAGGCTGCAGCTGGGGACCCATGGACCTGACTCGACTGGCAGAGGAGTTGCTTTGACTTGCAAGGGGTTGTTGTTGCTGTTATTAACCATGAGTGAATTGCCAACATTGGAGAAGGGACTGGCAACCCACTCTGGTATTCTTGCCTGGAGGATTCCATGGACAGAGGAGCTAGGCAGGCTACTGTAGTCCATGGGGTCACAAAGAGTCGGACATGACTGAGCAACTAACACTTTCACTTTCAAGCATTGAGATACTTCACGTATAAATCCTCATTCTCCACTACTGTCAAGTCATCACATAAGCTGATAAGCCTGGACTCTTCATTCTAGCTTGACAGCAGTTGGCGGGAGCTGAGAGGAATCTGCTCCCCGCCCGCACAGACAGACCCTCCCCAGCCTACCCCACTTTTGAATGTGGAGGCTGGTCACCCCCCACAGCCTGAGCTGCAGTTTCCATGACGTGCAGCCCCACACTTGTTTCCATGGCTTTCTGGCAATGGAGTTTGTGGCTTCTATTCAGAACCTCGGGGATTTTCTGCACTGTTCTCCCCCTGAACGTCTGACGACTCCCACTTCAGCAGTTGCTGGGATTGTGATGAGGGTTAAAGACTGCCGGGGCTTAGGCCTTGCCTTCCTGAGGCCTTACAGCTCCCAGAACAAATTAGCAGACTCTCCAGGAGCAGATGCGGGGCTTGAAGTAGCATCAGCAGGGTCGGCGGCGAAGGCACAGCTGCAAGCAGGGAAAGCCAGGAGTGCTGCAGATAGGCTCCAGCAGAAAAGTCCGAGACAGAGCCCAGGAATCTCTGCACTGCTCTCTCCTGGGCCAGCTAGCCCCAGGCACACACCCGGGATTCTCATTTCAGCTCTCTTTGTTCATAGAGTGCATGCTGTTCAGTTGCTAAGTCGTGTCTGACTCTTAGTGACTCCGTGGACTACAGCACACCAGGCTCCCCTGTCCTCCACTGTCTCCCGGAGTTTGCTCAGATTCGTGTCCATTGAATCAGTGATGCCATCCAATTCTCTCACCCTCTGTCGCCCGCCCCCTTCTCCTCCTGCCCTCAGTCCTTCTCAGCACCAGGGTCTTTTCCAGTGAGTCGACTTTTTGCATCAGGTGGCCAAAGTATTCAGCATCAGTCCTTCCAATGAATACCAGGGTTGATTTCCTTTCGGATTGACTGGTTTGATTTCCTTGCTGTCCCAGGGACTCTCAAGAGTCTTCTCCAGCCCTGTAATTCGAAAGCATCAATTCTCCAGCGCTCAGCCTTCTTTATGATCCAACCCTCATATCTGTACATGACTACTAGAAAAACCATAGCTTTGACTATACTCACCTTTGTTAGCAAATTGTTGTCTCTGCTTTTGAATATGCTGTCTAGATTTGTCATAACTTTTCTTCCAAGGAGCAGGTATCTTTTAATTTGATACATTTATAGAATATATATCCTGAGATAAAATTCACAAGGTAACCTCTCACCCAGGATGCTCAGCCACTTAATTCCTTTCCCTAGAAGCAAATGATGTCATCAGTTTCCTCCCAGAAATATGCCAAATTTGGATCTATTCCTACCTCCTTCCTTTTTTTTTTTTCTTAACTCTAAGACAACAAACCCTAAATACTATTCCACCTCTTCTCCCCAGTCACCCACCCACTTAACACTGTCCTGCACCTTCCTTATCAGTACAGAAGAATGTCTCGCTGGGCCTTTCACCATGGTTATGATTCCTATCCATGTCTCTCATACTTTCTAATGATTCTCTTGCTGATGGCCAGTAGAGTTGGGCTCTAGCCTTTTGCTGTGTAGGCATAGCTGTGGTAAAAACCGTGTGCTTAAGTCCCTGTAGCCACGTGCAGGAGGAGGGGAGAATCCTACAAGCAGGGTCACTGGTGGAGGGCTCTGGACATTGGTTGTGTTGTTAAGCCCTGTTGCACTGCTCTCTAAGACGGCTTGGACTGACTCCAGCCCCTGTGGGGTGGGGGCGAATGCCGGTCACCCCTCATTTGAATGCTGACCACCGCACGATACCAGTGCATGTTCTCGACCAAGCTGGCCCTGTAGGGAGACTGCTTGAGTGCTTTGTCCCGGGACCAAAGCCTCCCCAGCTTCTCCTAACCCTCTAACCAAGCTGTGCTCTCTCCTGTCTGTGCCTTCCAGATAAACTGCGTGACGTTCCCTCACCCAGACACAATGCCGGAGCAGCAACTGCTGAAACCAACCGAGTGGAGCTACTGTGACTACTTCTGGGTAAGTGGTGCTCGGTGTTGCTTGGACTGTGGTCCCAGGGACCACGAGTGAGCACCCGAGAGGTGCGGGAGGAGCCTTGAGCTCAAAGCAAAGCAACTTCTCCAGATGAATCCTAACAGCTGGCAGTCAGTTGAGCACTGGAGGCTGGAAACTTAAGACCCACTTGGAGTCTAGATTATTCTGTAAACCTCAGAGAGTCCACAGGGCAAAACGGAAACTCCAGCCAGAATGTAGGTAAGCTGGAGGGTCACCTTGCTGCTCAGCGGTGACAGGAGACCAAAGTCAACTCCACGAAAGGAACCTGGGCTCCAGCCTGTTCTGTCGCTCTTGAAGGTGATCTTGGACAGTGCTTCTCCGACAGCCTTCCTGTCTCTATCAAAGTCACCAGGAATTTGTAGGGAGCTCCAGCGTGAGCAACTCTGTTGTTCCAGAGCTTTTGTGTTACTTATGGGAACCTCCAGTTTTGCAAGATAAGCAAGTTCTGGAATGGGATGATGGTGATGGTTGCCCAACAGTGCTGCTTCTAAGTCACTTCAGTCGTGTCCGACTCTCTGCAACCCCACAGACGGCAGCCTACCAGGCTCCCCTGTCCCTGGGATTCTCCAGGCAAGAACACTGGAGTGGGTTGCCATTTAATGCCACTGAACTGTGCACTTAAAAATGGTTAAGATGATACATTTTATGTGTAGTTTTCCAAAATTAAACATCTTTTGACAGATGCCGAGTCCTACTCAGAAACTCTTGGAGTCCTCCTGGACATTTGTATTTTAAAGTTAACAAGGGCTTTAAAAATGAAATCACCCCATTCTGGAATCAGACAGTGGTGATGATTGTACAACCTGTGTATATATTAAAAACCAGTAATCATACACTGGGGCTTCCCTGGTGGCCCAGCAGTAAAATATCTGCCTGTGATGCAGGAGCCACAGGTTCAATCCCTGGGTCTGGAGGATCCCCTAGAGAAGGAAATGGCAACCCACTCCAGTGTTTTTGCCTGGGAAATCCCATGGACAGAGGAACCTAGCAGGCCACAGTCCATGGGGTCACAAAGAATCGGACATGACTGAGTGACTTAATCACCATCACCAATGGTACACCTAAAAAAATAAAGTTTTGCAAAGGCCCCAAGGAATCAGAAATTAAAAAAGAAAAACTTTATAAAATCTCATCCACCATGCAGAATGGATTATCTACCCTTTTTTAGATTTGCTAACCAAGTGTATATTAAACAGTCACTTTTGTCTTCCTACCAAACCTCTTGCACTTTAGAAGCTAGCCAGGGATTCCTGTTGCCCCATCTGTGTTTCTTCTAGATCTTCTGAGATGAGTATGGGGTGGGGATATTGCAGGAAGAACTCTGGCTCTGGCAACAGACACACCTGGAGATGGTGAAGAAAGAGCTCAGGGGTGTGGATGAGCAGGGACCAGAGTGTATGAGACCTCATAGGCTCCATCAGTGTGCTGTATTTTATTCTGTTTGCAGTATAAACAGATGGTGGAGGATTCAAACAGGAACAGGATGTGATCTGGTTTGTATGTGCCTTGGAACATGCATGCATGTTATGTCATTTCAGTCATGTCCAACTGCGCAACCCTATGGATCCTCAGTTCATGGGATTCTCCAGGCATAATAATGGAGTGGGTTGCCCTGCCCTCCTGCAGGGGACCTCCAAGACCCAGGGATTGAACCTGCGTCTCTTACGTCTCCTGCATTGGCAGGGGGATTTTCTTTACCACTGGCACCACCCAGGAAGCCCCACGTGTCATATAGGGAAGGCAGGAGTGCCCCTTAGCCTCTGGGAGGCCAGGGAAGATGGTGGCAGCTGTGGAGATGGAGGGGAGGAGCTGAATTTGGAGATGTCATCCAAAAAGAAGGGAACAGGAACCAAGCATGGGAAGTGGACCAGCTTAGACTCCAGGAATGGGTACCCTGGGAGCCAGAGGTCAGTGGAGGGAGAGGGGTTGGAGAGTGAGGGAGAGTGGGCGATCCTGGTCAGTGCCATCCTGCTTCCATCTCGATTCAGGCTTTCCTGGGACTCTGATACCTACCCTAGGGCTTTGTCTCCCTGACCATCAAGACCTTTTCTTCTCACAGAAATTTCTCTGCTGACACAATCCTTAAAGCCCACTTCTTTGGGCCGGTTTTCCCAGTGTGGACAAATTGCTCAGCCTGTCCATCCTCTCTGGGAGGTGGATTGGGGCTAAGTGTTTTGAATAATTTTTCTTTGACTTTTTCATGA
This sequence comes from Bison bison bison, assembly GCF_000754665.1. NCBI lineage: Eukaryota > Metazoa > Chordata > Mammalia > Artiodactyla > Bovidae > Bison > Bison bison. Next base: position 14,212,106 of record NW_011494752.1, read on the forward strand.
AAATGTAGCATTCATACAATGGAGTGCACACATCTTAAATGTACTTGGAGTAAGTTTTCAATGGCCAGAGCAGCTGCACTGTGATGTGGCTGAGATGTCAACCCTGGAAACCTGCCTTTTTCCACTCCGGCAGCGGCCCTTCAGTCCAGCTTCTCCCCAGAAGTCACTGCAATCTTTTAGGCATGTGCATTGGAGGATGGCACTGCCTGGCTAGTGTTAAAGTGGATGGCAAGGCTCAGGGTTGGGGGTACCTGCCCCCGAGGTTATCCACTGTCTCCCAGCTCAGTCAAGATGCTAAAACTCTGCAGAGGATCTAGCCAGCCCAAGCAGCCACCTGGAGCCTGTGTTCTTGGCCACCTGCCCTTCCTTTCTTCATTTCTAGGTTGAGGGGTTGAGAGGCCCAGATGTGGGGCGGCTGCAGTGGTCAGGGCTCAAGCATCCGGGAGCACGTTGGGGCAAGGGCGCCGGGAGGGGTGTGAGTTGGGGCGGCTGAGACTACTGCCCTCGTCCTCCTTCTCGGGCTGAGGTCAGGGTTATTAGCAGGTGACTCGGGGTCTCTTGAGAGTCCCTTGGACTGCAAGGAGATCAAACCAGACAATAAAAGGAAATCAACCCTGAGTATTCATTGGAAGGACTAATGCTCAAGCTGAAGCTCCAGTACTTTGGCCACCTGATGCAAGGAGCCAACTCACTTGAAAAGACCCCCATGCTGGGAAAGATTAAGGGCAGGCAGAGAGGGGTGTGGCAGAAGATGAGATGGTTGGATGGCATCACTGACTCAGTAGACAGGAGTCTGAGCAAACTCCAGGGGATGGTGAAGGATGGGAAGCCTGGTGTGCTGCAGTCCATGAGGTCACAAAGAGTCAGACACGACTGAGCGAATGAAGAACAACAGGGTCTTTTCTGGGGTCTGTCTTCCCTACACTCGGTTCATCCCAGCTCCAGACGCCGGTGTCCCTAAGCGCTCCTGCCTCTCTCTCCCTCCTAGGCTGACAAGAAGGACTCCCAAGGCAACGGCACGGTGGCTGGGTTTGAACTGCTGCTGCAGAAACAGCTGAAGGGCAAGCAGATGCAGAAGGAAATGTCGGAGTTCATCCGGGAAAGGTGAGTCCTGGGCCCTCCCCGCTCCGGGGCTGGTGATGGTACCCACCGTGGTCCCTGAGCCCAGCGTGAGCCCCGCACACCCAGCTCTGCACTAAGGGACGTGCAAAATAGGAGTCAGACTCACGGGCCTTGGGACAAGTCTGGCCAGCAGGTGTGTTGCTTTGGCCTATGTAGTGTTTTCAAAGATTCAAACCAATGTTAAAAACTGGTGGATTTCACATTAAAATCTGCATATCTGACATCTCTGGGGAGAGCAAAAAGTCTGGCTCCGTGGCTGTGCATCCCTCATGCAACAGTGCCTGGAGCTGAGGAGCAGCTGCCCGTGTGCTGGGAGCCTGTGCTTCCAGTTTGCTGCAGTCCCCACCACTCCATAATATATTGCCATGAAGACTGCTTGGCTCCTTTGCTTATGTGTGCATGCACAGCCACTGTTCTTTAATGTAACAAAAAAGGAGAATGTTACCTTCTGTTCATCTTTGAGTCAAAACCACATCCCAGCCCTGGGCATCCAGAAACACCCACCCCTACCCCCATCTCTGCCTTTAGGGAACTCAGTCTGATGGGAGAGGTCAGGTCATTATGATAAGAGCGGAGTATAATAGTGGTTTGCCTGTGTGTAGAGGAGGAAACAACGCATGCCTGCTCAGTCATGTTTGACTCTTTTGCAACCCCCTGGACTGTGGCCCGCCAGGCTCCTCTTCCATGGAATTCTCCAGGCAAGAATACTGGACTGGGTTGCCATTTCCTCCTCCAGGAGATCTTCCCCACCCAGGGATCAAACCTGTGTCTCCTGCATTGGCAAGGGATTCTTTACCGCTTGAGACATCAGCAAAGCCAAGGGAATGATGAATTCAGCCTAATGGAAGTGGGGAAAGTTATAGTGACAAGCTCCTTCTCCATCTCCCTCCCTCCCCAGGCTCTCCCAAGTTATGAGACTCTGTTAAGCTGACATTTACCTGCACATTCACACACATATGCTTACCCCCCTCCCTCACACACATACATACACACAACTTCATATCTGGAATTTCAAAGGCACACTGGAAATATTTACGGTAAATGGCAATGTATTTTTGAAATAATTTTTTTTTTTGGCCACGCTGAGAGGCATGTGGGATGTTGGTTCACCCACCAGGGTTCGAACCCACGCCCCCTGTATTGGAAGTGCAGAGCCTCAGCCACTAGACAGCCAGGGAAGTCCCAATGTTTCTTTTTTATTTACAGCAACAGTAATTCAGTAACAATTCTGTGGTATGTTAAAGCACCTGCTTTCCTTTAGGAGGCCTATTTTCTATAGATACAATCAAATCTTTGCTTTATGGCCTATGAAACAGGTAGGAAATTGAGAGACTGTGTAGTTCGGGTGTCAGAAAACAATAGTAGACACCAGGCCAAGAGGAAAATGGCTAGAAAAGCCAAGTTTGAACATACTTGTGGTTTATGCTTTCATAAAGACGTCACATTAATAAATAAATGGAACCATACATGCGAGAACCCTGGTCTTCCCTGGGACAGGTGGACTCTTGAGACTTCTCAGGCCACCTAGGGTCTCGAAGGGGCACCTTTCAGAGCCAGGAGGGGTGGGACCTGAGGTGCAGAAGCAAGAGCTGGGCCAGGGTGGGAGGCCAGCCGTCCGGTGAAGCACGTGACCTCAGCTTAGGGGAGCGAGGCTGGCATCAGCCCTGGAGAGGACAGGCCTCGTGCCCGGTACACACAGTTGGCATTGCTGAACTTTTGAAGCTAAGAGTGTGATGTGGTTTTGACATGGTTAGATCTGCTTTCTCGAGAGATCTCCTGGCCGGAAGCTGCAGGCTGACCGTCCACATCCTCCTGGGGAGAGGAGGGACTAAAGACTCGCTGGATGGAGAGAAAGCGAGGGAGGCGGGCTTGGGAGGATGTGGAGATGGCAGAGGTGGTGGTGAGAGAAGGACCGAGACTGGGCCTCTCAGCACTGACGTGGGAAGTGATCGTGACCTCCGAATGCTGCCCAGAGATTCGATCAGGTCGCTCTCTCTACATCCTTTCACGCTTCAGCTCCTGAGAAGCCAAGAAGCAAATGCTGCAGCCCTGGGAGCATTTCTGGGTTTGTTTCGTTTCCCAGATGATGGACTAGGGGCCTCTCTGAGGCCCCAGCCGTCTGGCCGGCTCTGGTCATCACAAACATGGCTCTTCAGGGGACCGCTTAGACAGTGACTAATGCCATGACAACACGTTTTACACAGTTGTGGCAGATAATACAGACCCCTCCCCGGAGAGCTGCCTTGAAAGTGTGTCAAGGGCCTGCTGAAAGTGAAATCCAAGGCAACTTCCCTCTCTGGGGATGTGGCATCTGCTGGGCACCACTGGTTTCCATGGAGATGCTTGCACCCTGCAGGCTGGGAAGTTGGCGGCCTTGAGGGCTGGGAGAACATGGACAGCGTTCTCTTCCTGCTTCTTAGGGGCTGTGGCTACCTTGCAGGCTCTCACGCCAGAGCTCTCACTTAGGGGCAGGGCAGCCGTGGTCCATTACCAATTACATCTCTTCATTTAAGTGTTTGCCGTGCGTCCAGCCCTGTGCTAGGGGCTATGCAGATAACCACTTTTCATCCTCACACAGGCACCAATCCCCGACTTTGCAGATCGAGGTTCAATTTCATTCCTTCATTCAGCTCATATTAAACACCTACTGTGAGTCGGGTGGAAAGACAAGAGCCACGTACTTGCAGATTAATGGTCTTTACACGGTTAATGAGCAGCAAGGCTGCAGGTCAGATCCACGGTCTAGCTCTGAGGAGCTGACATGTTGGGTTTTCTCCCTTTGCAGGATAAAGATTGAAGAGGAATATGCAAAGAACTTAGCTAAGCTCTCTCAGAACTCCTTGGCCGCACAGGAGGAGGGGTGAGTAGGAGGAACAGGGAGTGGGGTAGGGAGGGGGAGGGACACTCAAGAAAGGGGAGGGTCCCTTTTCACTGATCACTGGTCATTGCCATGGTCCCATATGGATGGTGAGGTCTCCATGCACCTGGCTGAAGGTGGGTGCCCATGATTCAAAGTGGGCATTCATGGTTAATGGTGAACATTCTTGGTTCAAGGTGGGCATTCACGGCTCCAGTTGACCAGCCATGACTCCAGGTGTGGGCATCCATGCTCAAGGTTGTGCTTCCACATTATTTACTCATTAGCAGCCAAGGGCCTCCTGGCAGATGCTGGAGTATGCCAGGACCCCTTCTGCCCTTTCCCCAGTAGCTTGGAACCAGCCTCCAGATGCCCACCCCTACTCCCCTGTCTCCGAGAGCAGGCTGGCAAGAAACTAGATGTGGGAGGATTCCACACCTGGCCCCTTGGTTAGAATCTCTCCTGTGAGCCTAGGCCCAGGCTTCCCTCACCCTCCAGCTGTGACCATCCAGACCTCCATGGGTGGGACCTTGGCTAGGGGAGGCCCAGCCCCACCCTTCTGGCCACAGAAGAGTCCCTAGTTGGGGGTGGATTGCTGCCTTCTGAGCTCCATATGTTAACAGAGTTTCAGCCTGCTGGTGGTAAGGCAGATCGGCACAGCTGCTATGGAAAACAGTTTTGCATTGCCTCAGAAAACTAACCAGAACTCCCACAGGACCCAGCAATTCCACTCCTAGGTTTATATCCAAAAGAACTGAAAGCAGATATTCAAATATATGTACATGCATGTTCATAGCAGCATGATTTATTATAGTCACCAAGTGGAAATAACCAAAATGTCCATCGAGGATGAATGCATAAGCTAATTTTAGTCTGTCCACATTGGCTATATGGATAGGAATGTTATGCAGCCATAAAAAGGAATGAAGTACTGATCCTCGTTACCATGTGGATGAACCTCAAAAACATTATACTAAGTGGAAAGAAGCAAGATGCAAAGGTTGTATGTTATAGGATTCCATTTAGAAATGTCCAGAATAGACAGATCCATGGAGACAGAATGAAGATTGGTGGTTATCAGGAGTTGGGGGAAAGGGGACTGGGAGAAACTGTTTAATGGGTACAAGGGTTTCCTTCTGGGGTGTATGTTCATCTGCTCAGGTTGCTGTAATAGAATACCATAGGCTGAGTGACTTAAGCCACAGAAATTTAATTAATCCCGATTCTGGAGGCTGGGAAGTCTAAGGTCAAGGTGCCAGCAGGGTTAGTGTCCCGTAAGAGCTCTCTCCTGTGTGGCAGGTGGCTTTCCCTTGGTGAGGAGAGAGAAGGAACTCTCCGGTATCTCTTCCTATGAGGATACAAATTCTATCAGATCAGGGCCCCACCCTTATGACCTCATTTAACCCTAATTACTTCCTTAGAGTAACAGATAAATGTCCAAATAACAGCCACACTGCAGGCTAGAGTTCCAACCTATGGATTTAGGGAACAACACAAGCATTCAGTCCATCACAGATGATATTGATAAAAAAAGCTTTGGAACTAGATAGAGGTGGTAGTTGCCCAGGATGGTCAATGTAGTAAATGCTTGTTCTCTTTGAAGTGGTTAATTTTTAAGAAAATATTTCTTTGGCTGTGCTGGATCTTAGTTGCGGCATGTGGGATCTAGTTCCCTGATCAGGGGTCAAACCCAGTGCTCCCCTGCATTGGGAGCACTGAGTCTTAGCCATCAGGCCACCAGGGAAATCCCCTGGTTACGTTTGTGTTAAGTGAATTTCCCCTCAGTCACAAAACAAAACCAGAATCTCAGGAGGTAAGAGCTGAAAGGCCCCCCGAAGTCCCCTCTCTAGTCTGACCTCCCTGCAGTGCAGTCTCTATTTGAATCCCTCCTATGAAGATTCAAATAGAGACTTCCTAGGGATGGAAGATACTCTGTCATAGTCATCAGAGAGCCGTGATGTTGAACAAGCCCGAATCTGCCTTCATAGCTTGAATCCTCCCGGGAACAGGGCTTTGCCAACCAAACGTAGCTTTGATTAGGGCCTCTTCGTGGGCTTGCCATGCAGCCAAGAGGTTGGAATGGTTTTTACTGACGCAGCAGGCCACAAACCACAGGATCGCCCTGCATGGCCAGTGTCCCTTCCAGGGACATCAGGGAAGCTGCCTCCAGCCTCCTCCTGCTCCATGTACCCAGTCTGGGACCAGGGCAGGAGGGGACCCATGAGGGAGTCTTCCCTCTGAACTGGGGATGGGGCTTTCCTGCGTGTTCCCACGCCCTGCCGTGTCGCGCTACTGCTCCTAAGAAGTTCCACCTCCTCAGCCTGGGCCACTGCCAGAGACACTCCGTCCTGCCCATGCACATGGCATATGCTCCCGGCTACACGAGTCCAGAGTCAGGCCTCACCAGCATGCGGTACACATGTGCAGCCACAAACACGGGCAATCCACCACACACTCACAGTCATGGATTGGCATTGCTCGTCTGCAACACAGCCGTGAACCCGTACCCCATCAGCCCCGTACCCACGTCCCGCTCCCACACACATGCTTCTTCCAGGAGGCACACGGGCCCCTGTTCACAACCTGCAGCCCCACCGCTTTGCATTCACACATGGCTTTGTCCGTCAGCCCTTCCACCTGAAACTTTCAGAGCATGACGCTGGAGCCTAGAGATGTAGGGTAGCCTAGGAAGATGCTGATGGGGAGACTTGAGTTGCCCTCAGATTCCACAGGGTGTGTACAGAATAAACAGAATCAGGAGATGAATCCTGCCTTCAGTTTTGCTCTCCTGTGTGGAAAGGATTTTGGTCTTTCCTGGTTGGTAATTGTGACAGTAACATGGATTTTGATTTAGTAGGCCCCAGATGGTGTTTTGGAACAGAAATTATGTCTTGGGATGTTTGTTTGTTTTTTCCCATCAACCTCTTATCACAGTCTTCAATGAGAGAATTTCTAAATGGCTTTTTTCCTAAGTTGTGATGTGGCTCCAAGGCTGGCTAAGATATTGCAAGGGGGCTGAACCAGCTCAGATAGGCCCGTCCACGTGTTTGGAGTGATGTCCTCCTGCCTGTGGGGGCCCAACCTGGCAGTGGGGCCAAGGACATGGCCCTAAGTATGAAACTGTGCTTCTGCCTTTCCTCCCAATAGTCCAGATGACAGTCTCAGGCCACTGTCACCATCCCTGGGCCAGTTATTGACCGTGTGCTTTGCTAACAGCTGACTTACAAACACTCAGCACCAGCAGGGCTTCTGGGCTCTTGTTCAAATCTCCCGCAGGCTGGTGAGTAGCTTCGCTGCAGGGAGAAACGCCCCCTTTGACCTCACTGTCATGGAGCTCCCGCTTCTCCCCAGGACTGCTGCTGTGAGCAGTTGACTTTTATCCTAGTTGTGTGATCCATCTGGAGGTCACCTGTGTGCGTGGCGTGGGGTCAGGGGCAGGATTTCTTTTTCCCTGTGGATTTAGAGTTGTCTCTGCACCTGGTGTTGAAAGGCTGTCCGTTTCTCCGTGAAGATGCTTGGCATCTTTATTGCACATAGATCACCCGTATTTGGATAAATCTTTTTCTGAACCTGGTATTCTGATCCCATATCTGTATGACTCTCATGACTCCTTCCACTCCCTCCTCCTCCCCACCCCAGGCCCTCTACCCATCTGCCCAGTCAGGTGAGGGTACAGGCCACCCAGCATGGCCCCAACCCAGCTCCCACGAGCTCAGGCCCTTCAGGCCAAGACAGACGTCAGCAGCTTGCATCATCCCAATTCCCAATCCCTTCTCAGGTGGGCCCCCCAGCCAGAATCACCCAAGGGGACCTTTCTTTGCTGTCCGACTCCTAGATAAAATTGGTCAGGCACTTCCCGTAAACACCCACCCTGGCCTGAGCCAGCACCACCACCAGACAGGCCTGGACTCTGATCAGAGGGATCCATTCTGTTCTGTTGGGTAATTTTCAGCTGCTGGTTGCTCAGCTCAGAACCCAGAAGCCTCGCAGCAGGCTGTCTTTTAATCAGGTTTTGCCACTCGAGTTTAATGAATTCTCTGGGGGAAGTGGCTTTTTGATGAAAGGAAGTCAACTGACCGTTCAGCCCTGGTATACTGGCTGGGTGAAGAGGTCTCGAGCAAGAATGCAGGAGCATCAGTGGGAAGGTCAGAGAGGTTCAAGAGTTCTCAGTCAGGGAGATTGGAGTGTGGGGGCATGCTTTCAAAAGTCCAGGGGACTTTGGGAGATTGCTTGTACTCGGAACATCTCTTTCAAGTGGAAAAGCAATTTAGCTTAGAGGACCCTGCCATTCTCTGGTTGGCTGTGGGCAGCACTGGGGCTTTATTACTGACCAGAATAGGTTCTAGAGCATGGGTCGGGAGGCCATGTTCCTGAAGATGGGGATGGCGAGCCTTCTCAGCGGTGTGGGCAGCCCTAGGAGGCCCCTAGACCCAGGTGGTCCATCTTAGCCCCCCCAGAAGTCAGGCCACTGGAGGTTTGCCTGGAGGCAGGGCTGTGTGATACCTTCTGTTAGAGAAGGGCTTCTCCCTGGAAAGGCACCCATTCTCCCTCCTTGTTTGCCAGCAGGTCTTTGCACCCCTCAACAACAAACCAGGGAGGGTGACGGGAAGGCAGGGAACAGTCATGGGACAGGTATCAGGGCCCTCGTGACACCCCCCCACCAGCCCCATCTGCCTAATCCTCTGGGCTTCTGGACACTTCCCAGGCACTCAGCTGGCTGCTGCAGTCAGTTCTCTCAGCTGTACGATGCTCAGCTCGTTTGGGGGTGGCTTTTCCAGTCCCATAGGTCAAGGCATGGTACTCAAGTTTGTTTTGTGCCCAACCTCCTCCTCATCCAAGTCCATGGTCTCAGGCATCGTACGTTCCCCAGGGACTCGGAGTCAAGACCCACCATCCTGCCTCATGGGGGGAGGGCTGTGGCCTCTGCCCTGAGGTCAGTGCGTCCGTCCTCGAGCCTCACCATCTCCTTGGTGTTGCAGCTCCCTGGGAGAAGCGTGGGCGCAGGTGAAGAAGAGCCTTGCAGATGAGGCTGAAGTTCACCTCAAGTTCTCTGCCAAGGTAACCCCTCCCTGGATTGGTCTTATACACACATGTGCAGCTGCTGCTCCAGTGTGTGGTGTTGCCTGGTTTCCACGGTGTAAATTTCAAGAGTCAGGAAGAGATGCTAGCAATAGATGGTTGCTCCCCTGTACCAACAAAATAGCATCGAAAGCCATACACATCCATCAAGAGTGCAGATAATAATCAGATGTTGTTAATAGGAGGGTGTGAGGGTATGTGTTACCTTTGTTTTTAATACAGTTTGTTAATTTTAAGTTTAGACCATTTAATTTTTAATACTGGTTGTTCTTTACTAATCAACTCACAAAATTCCTCCAAGTTTAACCCTGGGCTATGGTGAGCCTTGGGCTTCCCTGGTAACTCGGACAATAAAGAATCTGCCTGCATTGCAGGAGACCCAGGTTCGATCCCTGGGTTGGAAAGGTCCCCCTAGAGAAGGGAATGGCTTCCCACTCCAGTTTTCTTGCTTGGAGAAATTCCCTGGCAGGCTACAGTCCATGGGGTTGCAAAGAGTTGGACACGACTTAGTGACTTAGCACAGCACAGCACATAGCTGATTTACAATGCTGTGCTGATCTCTCCTGTATAGCAGAGTGACTCAGTTATATACAACATAGACATTCTTTTTTTTTAGGGCTTCCCTGATAGCTCAGCTGGTAAAGAATCCTCCTGCAATGCAGGAGACCCTGGTTTGATTCTTAGGCTGGGAAGATCCCGCTGGAGAAAGGATAGGCTACCCACTCCAGTATTCTTGGGCTTCCCTTGTGGCTCAGCTGGTAAAGAATCCGCCTGCAGTGCTGGAGACCTTGGTTCGATCCCTACGTTGGGAAGATCCCCTGGAGAACAGAAAGGCTACACACTCCAGTATTCTGACCTGGAGAATTCCATGGCCTGTATAGTCCATGGAGTTGCAAAGAGTCGGACATGACGGAGCGACTTTCACTTTCAAAGACATTCTTTTTACATTTTCTTTTCCATTATGGCTTAGCGCAGGACATTGATTAGAGTTGCCTATAAGCCCACACTTTAAAATTGAGGGGTACACCACCTCCTTTACTGCTTGAAGGTGGCATCCCCCAAGATGGCTGCTCTTTCCCGAGATTTCCACGCTCAGCACTCGCTAGTCCTGTCTCTCTTCTAGTGCTTTTCCCACAGCAGTTGCTTTTCTGGGCTTTGTGCACTGTTGGGGGACAGGAAACTGGCTTTGTTTCCATGTCTCCCCACCCTGCCCCATGATGGTTCTCTGCACACCAAGGGCAGAATGAATGACTCATACAGCTGAGATGTGCGAGGGAGCTTTATAAAGAGCGGAGGTGGGAGGAGAAGCAGTGCCGTTACCAGCTCCCCGCTCCTCAAGGGTGCTGGTGCCCCGAGAGGGAGTTGACACCCAAACGTGAGTGAGAACTCCTGCACCAACAAGGGCACACTAACCTTAGACACCAACCATTTCACAAGGAAATTGCCTCTCGAGCACTGGCAGAGAAAGGAGCCCCGTAAACGAGTCGCCTTTGAACCTTGTATACAGAGCAGTGAGTTATTTTTAAGCTGTGGATCACAGCAGTGTTCCCTCTAGGTCTCCCTCCTGCTCTCCTAACCCCCGGCAGCTCCAATCTCTGCAGCTGTAGAAACCTCCATTGACCTTGAGATGAATGGTGAGGCTGTGTCGTGAGCATTGTGAGCATCGAGGCTGGGAGCCAAGTCTGGAGGCTTCTAAATGGTCACCTGCTGGATCCCCGGGAATCCTGGTGGCCTTTTCTCCCCATCAGCAGGCCCCCGATTCTCAGTCATTTGTGAAGTGCTCACTGGGAGACAGAGCCCTCCCCCATGCAGTTCTCCTATAATCTTACTTTTTACTACTGCTGCTCACAGCACTGGCGGCTCAGACGGTGAAGAATCTGCCTGCAGTGCAGGAGACCTGGATTCGATCCCTGGGTCGGGAAGATCCCTTGGAGAAGGGAATGGCTACCCACTCCAGTATTCTGGCCCGGAGAATTCCATGGACAGAGGTGCCTGGCGGCCTACAGTCCATGGGGTTGCAAAGAGTCGGACACGACTAAGCAAATTCTTACACATACTCACAGCACTACTTCTAGTCACCAAATGTCTGGGTTTTCCCCACACTGACCAATTCCCTGACCCCAGCTGGAGGTCCTACAGTGTAATTCACTTCTGACACTTAACTGCCCCGAGCTCAGCATCAGATCCTGCAGGTTAAGGACTCAGTCCCACGGGGTCACCCTTGCTTCAGACGGCTGTTATAAGTAGTGGGTCACCGGGTTACTCACAACTTCTGTCCCACTTGGCTGCAAATCAGGGTTTTGAGTGATCCCCTCATCAAGTTTGATAACTTATTAGAAGAGCTCACAAAACTCAGGGAGACACTTATTCATCAGTTTATTATATATTAAAGGGTATGATAAAGGCCACAGATGAGCAGATGCTCAGGGTCAGGTAAGAAAGGGTCCTGAGTGCAGGTGTCTGTCCCCATGGTGCTGGGGATGCACATCCCAGCACATGGGTGTGTTCACCAACTCAGAACCTCTTGGACCCTGTGATTTTTCAGACTTTTGTGGAGGTTTCATCACATGTACTGTGTGTTAGTCTCTCAGTTGTGTCTGACTCTTTGTGACCCCATGGGCTGTAGCCCACCAGGCTCCTTATCCATGGGGATTCTCTAGGCAAGAATACTGGAGTGTGGTTGCCATGCCCTCCTCCAGGGTATCTTCCCAACCCAGCGATCAAACCCAGGTCTCCCTCACTGCAGGTGGATTCTTTACCATCTGAGCTACCAGGAAGCCCATGAATACTGGAATGGGTAGCCTATCCCTCTTCAGGGGATCTTCCCAACCCAGGAATCGAACTGGGCTTTCCTGCATTGCAGGCGGATTCTTTACCAGCCGAGCTCCCAGGGAAGCCCTTCATCACATAGGCATAATTATTAACTCAGTCTCCAGCCCCTTTCCTCTCCCTCCAAGGGATCAGAGGAAGGGGCTGAAAGTTCCAATCATGGCCTGATCTTTTTGGTGACAAACCCCCATCCAGGAGCCCACCAAGACTCGTCTCATAAGAAATTCTAAGAAATGTAGGAGTTGGTGTCAGAACTGGGCTCAAAGACCAAATATTAAGCAGAAGACGCTCTCTCAGCACCTTTGTTGTTTAGGAAATTACAAAGGCTCCAGGAGTTCCGGCCAGGAGCTGGGGATGAAGAGCAAAATAAACACGTTGTCATTTGGTGGGCCAAAAAGTCCATTTGGGATTTTCTGGACATGGGAAAATCCTAACGTATACAGCCAACCCCATGTATCACAGTATCACGGTTACGTGAGTTTCATGTGCAGGATGTAACTCATCTCCCTCAGTTGTATCAGGCATAATGCAAGACAACATCGCCGTTTCACAAATGAGAAGGAACAAAGAGGTCAAGTCACAGCCCGTGGTCACATAGCCAAGTGGGCTCAGCTATTGAGGAAACAAAGGAGAAGACTGAGTGGGTTGGAGCCTTGACCCCTGGCCCTTTCCTCTGGGCAGACCAGTGGCATTTAAAACCCAGAACTCTGTGCTGAAGCACACTGCCCTCTCTTAGGGGCTGTCCACCATGGTACAGGCTGATCTTCCAAATGCCGGGATGTTTTAATTCAGAGCTGACTTCATCTAGCTGATGGGAGGCTTCTGAAAAATACTCACACAAAATTCACACATAGATTTTTCCATAAGAATGTCTGCTGCCTCCAGCCCATCAGTCAATGTTGGTGGCCTCAGGCAGCCATAGTAGCAGCCCAGTGATTGTATGACAATTCCTTAAAAAGAAAAGACTATCCAGCCACCATAGATAAATATAGCTCCACATGTGCAAAACCCATTTTAACATCTGCTCCAAAAGGCTCCTTGAAAATGTCCTTCCTGAGTATTCTGTGTCGAGGGGCAAGAGCTCTTTAAGAAATGCAATTTCATTCCAGGGATCTTAGGCTTTTCTAAGTCTCCTAGCTCGAGCCATTGTTCAAAGCAACAGACTATTAAAGAAATAAGATTGCTCTGTATAAAGGAAGTTATACCTGCTTCTGGGTGAGGAAGAGAGAATAGAAAAATTCCTTGCGATGGGAGAAAATTTAATCATGCAATCGAGGCCATGTATTCAGCCAGAAGATTTTTGGGGGGCACAGAGGGCCTCAAGAGAATGATAAAAAAATGATTTTTTATCAGTGCTATCACTCACAAGCTTTGTGATCTTGGGAGAAGCCACTTAGCATCTCTGGGCTTCCATTTTTTTCAAGTGTGAAGTGAAGTGTTTGGACCAAATCAGTGAGACTTGAAACTGACTTGACTGTGACCCAGTTATACATTTTCCATGGCCACCCGGAACACACACGTATCCACACCTAGATAATCACATACAGATACCCCCGTATGTGGCTAAAACATCTCTGATGTTTCCTCTTCATGTCTGGGCTATGCTCATCAAAAAGCCGTCCTGATCCACTAACCATTTCATAGCTCTTAGCAATGTACTGTTTGAGAAACACGGGACCAGATACAGGCATCCTTGTTCTATATAGTACTTGGCTTTAGTGTGTCTTTTTTACAAATTGAAGATGTGTGGCAACCCTGCATTGTCAGATGATGGTTAGCATTTTTTGGTAATAAATATTTTTCTTTTGACCATACCCACAGCATGCAAGATCTTAGCTCCCCGACCAGGGATCGAACCCGTGCCCCCTGGCTTGGGAGCACAGAGTCTTAACCACTGGACCACCAGGGAAATCCAAGTAATAAGTATTTTTAAAATTAAGGCATGAACATTTTTAAGATACACTGCTATTGCACACTTAATAAACTACATGCATGCTTGCTCAGTCATGACCGACTCTTTTCAACTCTGTGGACTGTAGCCCGCAGGCTTCTCAGTCCATGAGATTTTCCAGGCAAGAATACTGGAGTCCGTTGCCATTTCCTCCTCCAGGGGGTCTTCCTGACCCAGGGACCACATCTCTTGCGTCTCCTGCATTGGCAGGCGAATTCTTTACCGCTGAGCCACCTGGGAAGCCCTAATAGACTACAGTGTAGTATAAAACATTGCTCTCGTGCACACTGGGAAACCAGAGCATCCATATGACCTGCTGTATTGCAACACTCACTGTTTTGTGACACTCACTTTATTGTGGCGGTCCGTCACCCAACCCACAGTTTCTCTGAGGTCTTCCTGTGGTGTCTGAAATTCCTTCCAACCTGAGACTTCTCTTGCTGTCTTCTGATGAGTGACGTGGAAGGAAGAGGCAGAAATTCTGAAAGACAAACTGAATGGCTTCAATGGCCTATTGCAGCCAAGCCAGGCCAGTTCAAGTTCATAAGGACAAACTTCTGTGGAGGACTTTGGCCTCCTGGTTAGCCTGTAATGCTTAAAACTTAAGAATGAGTATAAAGACATCTAGCCAACTTTCTTAAAAAATTAGCATTTTTGTTAAAGTACTTAAAATATAGAGTGAGTCTCTGTGGGTCTTCAATCCATGGGATTGAATCACTTCTAACAGCCAGTAGTGTGATGTTTCCAGAATGTCATTTGGAATTTGGGGAGAGCCTTGGGGGTCCTGGCAGGGTCTTGGTCCCTCCCCAGACCACACAGTCTGGGGCCAGGACCGAGAAATCCTGAGGATTGACAAGTCTCTGCAGGTCACTCCTGGGCATATGAATATATGGAAATCACTCGCAGTCCAGGGCCTCAGAAAGAGAGCTCAGAGTTACTGGGTCAACAAGCCAAGTTAACCCATACAGACCCACAACCAGGAGCAGTTTCCCAAGGCAGCCAACTGTGCAGCCCTCGCCTTCCTCCCCCAGTGCCTAATCTGTGTGGGGAGGGGGTTCCCTAGGTCTCAAAAGCAGTTAAGTTTGTAACATCTTACAGATTGCCACCAGATGGGGGTGTTTTCCTGTGCAAGGAATCTTCCCAGGGCTCAAAAACATGATAGCAGACATTACAGCCAACATGAGGGGAGAGGTGGAAGTGCAGCCCTGGCTCCATTAGACTTTGAAGGTCACCCACCAGCAAAGCATCATCTTGTCACCCAGAGCATCGGGCCCTGAAAATCTCATTTTTCTGAGTAGTGCAGGAGGGCCCCCTGTGTACCAGCTCTGGCCAGGCACTGTGGATACAACAGGGGCCCAGCCAGCATGGCCTCCACCCTCCTAGAGTTCAGAGTCAACATGTAATCAGTGGTTTGGTACAGGGAGCACCTCCATCCTTGAGGCCTCTGGAGAAAAGGTAATGTAGCAAGAAAGAGCCTGGTGAGGAGGGAGAGAAGTCCCAGAGCTGGCATGTCATCCATCCAGGGAGGTTCAGTTCTGATTCCCAGCGGGAAGAGTGGAGGTTGAAAGACCCTGGAAGGCCAAGTCAGGGGCCCTAGGAGGCCAGTAAGGAGGTCCTAGAGGTTATTTTGGGGGCCTTAGGAGCCAAGACAGGGTGGGTGAG
>NW_011494752.1:14227759-14228562 GCF_000754665.1 Bison bison bison
GCTGAGTCAGGGGCAGGGAGGCCGCTAGACTGTGCCTTTGACCACAGCAGGTCCATATTTATCTGTTGTCACATACATCTCATGTTCGTACCCTCAAAAAAAAGTTTTAAGTAACAGTTCTCCTTCCAAAGAGAGTGGGGTGGAAAAGAGGAATGAAAGAAAAGAAAGCTGGGAAACCTGATGCCACCCAGCGCCTCTCAGAGCATAAAGGGCCCTTCTCTGGCCCTAGAGGTGCAAGGCTGGTCCACTCTGGTGGCGTGGGGGTGCGCCAGCCTCCGCGCCGACCAGCGGGCACAGCCCAGGGAGGGTCCCTGTGAGCCCCCACCATGGCTTCCTGGAGATTTGGACCACGTGCACATCATCTGTGGTCCTTGCACCTGGCACGTGGTAGATGATCAATAAGTAGAACCGACCCGAGATCGCCTGGTTAAATGTCGCCCTTGTGATAGTGGCTGAGTGTTTGGGGTCACAGGGATGGTCCCCAAAGCTCCCAGTTTAGAAAGTAAGGGATACATCTGAGCAAAGCCCTGGAGGAGGCTCTGCGGGCTTCACACAGGAAGAGGGTGCCCACAGGGACTTGGTGGGCTCCAGGCACTAACCCATCCTTTGGTGTGAACCCTGGGCCTGGCCGGTGGAGGTGACTTCCTCAACTGCATACCACAACCACGTGTCTCTGACCTCCCTGTGAGATGGTATCCATCCTCACCCACGGGGTGGGAGAGAGCACCCCCTCCCTCCTCTCATAGCTTGTGCCCCCCGGGTCCTGAGTGTGTCTCCCCCATCGACAGCTGCACAGCGAGGTG
>NW_011494752.1:14228662-14276346 GCF_000754665.1 Bison bison bison
GAAGGTGAGGGCCCAGGTCGCGGAGTGGGAGGGGTCCTGCTGGAGGGAGCAGGGGCTGGGGGCCGGCAGGGGCTCCATGTGCCCTGGCAGGGGCGTTTGTACCCCCTGCAGCCGGATCTGGGGTTGCGGGGTAGTGTGAGAACCCCCTACCCTGGCCGAAGGTTATGTGTGTGCTTCCCCTGGTGCTCAGATTCCCGGTGAGTGTGGGAGAGGCTGCACCTGCCTTGGGGTTGTAGAATGTGAGACAAGATACACCCTGATTTTGAGGGTCCTGAAGCCTGGATGTACTGCCAGTCCACACAGGGCCCCTTTGTCTGGGTCTCACCTGGCAGAATCCCTCCTGACTGGACCACCCCCCTCCCAGAGGCCAAGGTGGTCTGACCTTGCTGGGAGCTCTGATGGTCAGTTATGGAGCAGAGAGAGGTCTCCCCCCGGGGCTGACCCCAGCGCCTTTGGGAGGGGTGCGGGAGAAGAGGACCGTGTTACCTCTGCGGGCACCCTAGACCTTGCCAGTGCCCAGCACCGACAGGCCCATTCCACCCCAGAAGGGGGAGGCTGGTGTCACCAGCTGCTGAGCACTGTTGGGAGGTGACGTCGATGATCTCTGTGGTCCCTGCCTCCCTGGAGAAGCTGTGGTCTCAGAACTGCCTGGGTCCCCAGTGCATGTACATGCTCCAGTGAAAACATGCTCTGGGGGGCTTGCTCTAGGCCAAGGATTAAAGGATGCTTTGCAGCCTCAGTGTGGTCCCCAGCTGGCTGAGTGATGCTGATCTGGCCACTTAGCCTAACGGAACCCCTGTAGCCTCATTTACCAAAGCAGGGAAAAGAAAGTCTTACCTAGGAAAGACTCTGATGCTGGCAAAGATTAAATAAAGGCAAGAGGAAAAGGGGGTGGCAGAGGGCAAGATAGTTGGATGGCATCACCAACTCAATGGACATGATGAGCAGACTCCAGGAGATAGTGATGGATAGGGGAGTGTGGCGTGCTGCAGTCCACGGGGTTGCAAAGAGTCAGAAACAACTTAGCGACTGAACAGCAACCTAAAATAGGAGGCCAGGCCCAGTGGGCCCTTGCTGTCTCTGAGCCTGTGATTAACTCCACGTCCTTGGACCCCAGGCCCGAAAAGCCCTCACGGAGCGGCAGAGAGACTTGGAGATGAAGACCCAGCAGCTGGAGATCAAGCTGAGCAACAAGACAGAGGAGGACATCAAGAAGGCCCGGAGGAAGTCCACGCAGGCGGGTGAGTGCTGCCCTGTCGCCTGCTGCCCTCTCTGTCCTCACCTGGTCCCAGAGGCATGGACAGGAGAGGCTGGGAGATGGGGTGGCTGGGAACATGCGTTCCACAGGGTGAGACTGGTGCAGGCTGTGGAGCGGGAAGCAGTGGCGAGGGAGGGGTCTCCCCACACCCTACCCAGAGAGGGCTGCTTCTGGCCCAAGCCCAGGGTCTCTGGTCAGGTGGTGGGCAGACTCCTCCAGGACCTGGAATTGAGGGGTCTTGCCCCTGCCTGGAGTTCCTTGAAGTGCAAACCCCACCCACCCGCCAAGTTGCCCCACCTCCCCGGGTACTAGTTCTCCAAAGGTTCTCCTCCAGTGATGGACTTCTGACCCAGAATAGAGGCTGACATTTTGTTTAAAGAAATAATCGTATTTCAGGGACTTCTCTGGCAATTCAGTGGTTAAGACTACTCGCTTCCAGCGCAAGGGGTGCAGGTTTGACACCTGGTTGGATAACTAAGAACCCTCATGCCTTGCAGTGCAGCCAAGAAAATATTTTTAAAAAAGAAAAGAAAGAACCCTATTTCAGAGTCTCTCCAAAATATTCCTGTGAGTCAGCTTCTGCTTCCACCTAGAGGTAAAAATTAGCTAATGCACAAGGAAGGGGGAGAAAAATCAGCAAGAAAGTTTTTTAAAAAAAATTTCAATATAGCTTAACAACCAGTTTCGCAGTGTACAAGGTAAAAAGGTAAAGCACTTTGCTTTCTGGGATTAGAATATGTGCTGTGAGAGAAGGTTTGGATTGGATGGTTTGGTCTCTAAATCTTTTTCACCCCAACTTCTGTTGAACCTGGTGTAATTAGTTCATTAAAGGATGAAAAACAGCATCTTAGGGACATTTGGAAATAAGATGATGTAAAGATGTCATAACAGAATAATGTAATATAAATGCAACATTTACATAAAAATCTTTAATAGCACAGTAGTAGAAACAGAAGCCATGCTACACCTGTTGGGAGTAGGAAAGAAAACCCAAGGAGAGGAGAGGCACATTTAAATTAGCTTAACTACAGAAACTGTTAAATAATTATGTTACAAAAACAATATTGCTGCTTGACAAAATATTTTAATCAACACATAAGAATATAAAATCTTATTCTCCAGATATAGTCACTGTCGACACACCCTAATTTTTTAAATGTTTTTAAATGTATATACATATCATATTATATTGTTCTGAACTTACATTTTAATAGATGTATCTTAGAGATAGGTCTGTTTCATCGTCAATTTATTTACCCATCCATTTATGTACATCAGATTTCTTAAACAGTTGAATAACGTGCAAGTATATGATTGTATCCAGATGTATTTCATCATTCCCCTAATGGACTTTTGTAGGACTCTCAGATGGTTTCAGAGTGTTTGTCAATGCCAGCGATGCTGTTACTATAAATGCCTCTCTGTGGGCGGGGGAGGGGGGGGTGTCTGCATGTCGCCAGGATGTGGGGGGGTGTAACTGGGTCAGAGGCTTGTATTCATTCTGATGGATGTTTCCAAGTTGCTTTGCAGATGGGTGTGCCTACTCTCTATGAATGCCTGTTCCCTAAACTCTTGTCAACACTGTATCCTGTCTCATTTTGATATCCTAGCTATCTAGTGAAAAACAGTATTTTGTTTCTAATTTAATTTACACTGCTTTTTTAGTAGAGTTGAGCATTTTAAAAATAGACTTTTAAATCATCTGTGACTTTTAAAATGATTCACTCATATTATCTTCCCATTTTCTTGTCAGATGGCGGGTCTTGTTCTCATTGATTGATTGACAGGGATTATGTTAGGAAAATCAACATTTTGTCATTTGAATTGCAAATATTTTTCATAAGTGGTTTATTTTTTTATTTTGTTCTTTGTATTTCTTTTTCATTTTTTTTTCTTGGTTTGTCTAATCTTCACTGTGGCTCTCTGAAAGTACTGTTATTATCCCCATTTTACAGATGAGGAAACTGAGGCACAGGCAGGTGAATCAACTTGGTCCAAGGCTGCACAGCTAGTAAACAGTAGAGCTATATGACACCCCAGTAATCCGGTTCCAGAATCCGTGTCCTTAACCCGTACTGTTCAGAAGGGTCTGATTTCAAACCCTTGGACTACATAGGGAAGAGACACACCTGCCTTCATCTACTTTATTTCCTGATGTTGCAGAGGTTCGTGAAGCATGTTCTCAACATCAGGATCAACAAATAAAGCTTTGGGAATTTCATATTGTGTTTATAAGGGTGACCTTACCCACAGTCAGGCCCAGGCTTTTGGTGGGACTGTGACTGCAGTGAAATATCCACTTTCTTCCCTCCAGTTCAGTCCTTCTTGGGATCAAGGGCCCAGACATTGGCCTTGGACCAAGAGCAAAATGAACCAAGCCCTTAATGTGGGTTCTGTTACTCAAGGCTTAGCTCCCAGATAATGGTGTGGCTCACTGGGGAGGAGACCCTGAGCCAGGCACTGGGCATAACTCTCCCCCACTTCCCTTCGCTTTCATATCTGAATACACGTGAGCAAGTGACGCCATTCTAGGGATCCCTGTGAAGGGTTAACCCATTATCGTTGGGTTCACTCATGAGTTTTCCCATCGTGAGCGAAGTCCCTGGTGTCTTCCTTTCTCTGGAACCCTGTGATAATCAGGAAGCTCTATGCAGACCGACCTGTGCTCCTCCAACTGTGATGTACACATGGATCACCCAAGGAACTTGTGCAAATCGTTTCTGATTCACCCTGTCTGGGGAACATCATGAGATCACATTTGGAGCAAATATCCAGGGTGTACCAGTGCTTCTGGTTCAGGAATTGTGTTCTTTGTAGCAAGAGTCTAGGGTACCAGGACCTTAGTAACGCTTTCAGGTTGCTTTCTTTCTAACTATAAACTGTCTGAAACATATACAATTACATAAAAGAACACACTGGCCATCAAGATAGAATAGTTTGTTTCAGATGTCTCTCTTAAGAAATGCTATCGAAAGAGCCCATCCCTTCCCCCGGACCCTTTCTCTGTTTCCCAAGGTAGCCAGTATCCTGGCATTGGTGTGGTAAACTCTGGTGCCTGTTTTTATACCATTATTGTACATGAATGAGCCATAAAGCATCAGACACGTTCTTTTGTGTTTCAGAATGACAGCTTGCTGCCTGTACACACACACAGACACACAATCACAGAGACACACAGACACACCAGTGGACGGACGTGATGTGCAAACTTCCCTTCTGTAACTAGTACCGAGTTGCTTGAGACACATGTTCAACCAAGCAGGACTTGCCAATGTGAAATCAAACTGCCATCTCTAGAGGAGGAAGCATTTCTGGGGCTTATGATAGACTTGAGGGGTCCCCGGAGTACCCCGACCCACACCGTACATACCGCCTTCCTGAGTTTTTGGCATCTGGAGTCAAGTTCAGGTGCACGCTCTGAAGCCAGTCTTTGATAATGCTGGGTTGCCCCTTCTTTGCCTCCATCACCTCAGCCGTGGGGTACAGGTGGCAGAGGGCAGCCCTGGTGAGTGACAGTGGCCTTGGCCCTTTGCAGGAGATGACCTCATGCGCTGTGTGGACCTCTACAACCAGGCCCAGTCCAAGTGGTTTGAAGAGATGGTGACCACCACATTGGTGAGTGACTGGAGATGCAGAAGCATGTCCCCGCAGGGGTGGGCGCTCAGGAAGCTATGGGTGGATGCTGGTGGACGTGAGGTCGATGGGTGGAGGTGAGAGATGGTCATTAGATCTTCTCTAATGTTGAAACTGAGAGCTTATCTCCAGGCCAAGCCATGTGGATTCATACCCTTGCTCTGGCACTTCCTACTGTGTGAACACAGGCAGCTATGGGCTCTTGCCGTATCGTCCTAAGGGGTCAGGGTCAACCGAGCAGAGAGTGGTCCATTTAGGAAAAATAGCCAAGTTGTAGGAAATGTGGGCCTTCCTTCCCCCAGAAGAATTAAGGGTCTACAATCACAGAGCCTTGCGAGACGTGTGGATGGGTGAGGTTGGGGCAGTGGGGGAGGCCTCTGACCAGGGGTGGGGGAACAGGCATCGGACCACTTCTTTGCTCTCCTGAGTATTTCTGTGAAGTCAGCACCCGCTGCGTAGATGGTGAGATGGGTTGGCACTTGGGCCACTGGGCCAGGTGAGAAAGGAGGTGTCCTGCCAAGTGCTTATCACACCATCCCTCTGCCCCAAGCCACCCCTGTCCATCTGCCCATCCAGCACGGGACTACCCTCTGCCTTCTGCAGGCACCAGCCCACCAGAGCAGATTAGAGGCCTCCCCCGGGGACAGTGGCCTAGATTTCCTCCTGGTTAATCTCCTAATTAAGCTTCCTGCTTACTCCCCCGACTCCCGGCTAATCACCTGGGCAGTGACCTAGTTGGACACAGAATAGTGGCCGGATCCCCTAAATTCCAAAGAAGCAGGGCCATTTAGGAGTCAAAGCAAATTTCTGCTCTTCCCTGGGGCCTTGGCCACCCCGCTCCTGGCCCTCCTGCCTCCCCGGCCTGTCCCTCAGCACTCAGGGTGGACAGAGACGAGGCCACTCAGCAGAGGCCCAGGGACAAAGCCCCGAGAGTCTGAAGGGCAGAAGCTCCTGCACGTGTTTCGTTTCTCAGCCCTGTCAGGGCCTGGGGCTGCAGCGGTGCAGAAGTTTGATTAAGGGCACAACAGGGGGCTTCCCTGGTGGTCCAGTGGCTAGGACTCCACACTCCCAGTGTAGGTGGCCTGGGGTCAGTCCCTGGTCAGGGAACTACATCCCACATGCCGCAACTAAGATCCTGTGCAGCCAAAAGAAAAAAAAAGAAATGCACAAAAGTGCAAATCCCACTGCTCCCATAATTCCTTGTCACTTTGGGCAAGCGATGTAACCTCTCGAGGTGTTCATTCCCTTGTTTGGAAAAGGTAAGAACAGAACCTGTATCTCTTAACATTATGATGAGGACAATTAGGCGATGCATGGAAAGCTCATAGTACCCACCATGCCTGGCAGAAGGAGATTCAGGAAACAGCAGCTACTGCGTCCTTGGCTATACCTTCGCCCCCAGATATGGGGTGGGTGCCTCGCCAGACCCCAGGGAGTCGGGCAGCATCTGTGTTTTGCCTCTAGAATGGTCAAGGACCCGCGTAGGGGGAAGGTCCCCAGGTTGAAGGGACACCCCCCAGAGGTCTCTGTGGGTTTCCTCCTCGCCAGGAGCTGGAGCGGCTGGAGGTGGAGAGGGTGGAGATGATACGGCAGCACCTTTGCCAGTACACGCAGCTGCGGCACGAGACGGACATGTTCAACCAAAGCGTGAGTTCTCCGACCTAGGTCGAGACCAGTGGGGCCCCTGGGGGATGCTGGGCCAGGGGGAGCCATGGCCTTTGTGCCATGGTGGCAGGTTACATAGCTGCTATGGAGGAATCTGTCCTGAGGGTGGGCAGGGACCTCTTGGGATGGACGTGTCAGTTACCCTGGGCAACCACGTGACTCCATCCCAAGCGCACCCCATAGATGTGTTATGATGGTTAAAATAGCTGGAGGTGACCTCGCCTCCTCTGTTGGATTTCTTACAATGCTGGAGCTATTCAAAACCTCTCAAGCTAAAGTTCAATAAACCTGTTTGCAGGTGGTAAACGGGGGGACACGTGAAAAGAGGAACGGGTCACAGACTCTTGAGCCCACCTGCCCTTTCACCCACCCTGTGGTCTGGAGGGTCATGTGTATGAGGGGAAGAAGAGCAGAGGCCAGAGCTCTGCACCTCCCCACCCCTGGTTCTCCCAGCCCCCAGGTCTGTCCCTCACACAGGCCTCCCTGGGACCCCACAATGCTCTAGAGGAGCTGCTGTGTCGGGTGCAAGGGTGTGAGTGGCGTAGCTCAGAGGATACGCCCCTGACTCCACCTCTGCCTCCAACTGTGTCCTCTTTCTCCATCCCTTGCAGACAGTCGAGCCTGTGGACCAACTGCTTCGAAAAGTGGACCCAGCCAAAGACAGGGAGCTGTGGGTCAGAGAGCACAAGACGGGCAACATCCGCCCCGTGGACATGGAGATATAGACGCACGGCCCGGGGGGTCCTACCGAGGAGGGGTTGGGGGTCCCACGGAGAGGAGGTGGCGCTCCCGCCGGGGGGGCCTGCTGTCGGGAGTGGCACTGCCCTCCCCCTGCTCTCCTGGTCCACCGAGGAGAGGGGACAGTGATGCCAGAAGGGCGGCCCAGATGGCCCCACAGGGAGCTCCCCGGTGTTCCCAGGCCGAGAAGATGGATCCACAGCCCTGCCCTTGTCTCTGAGGCTGAAGCCCCCTGAGTCCCGTGCTGTGCTTGCCACTCCAAGGATAAACCGAGACTGGAACTTTGTGGTCCCTGTTGAGTACCAGAGGGGTCCCCTCCCCACCCAGAGCAGTTGTGTCCCATGCTCATGCCCCTGGAAGCCCAACGGCCCTTCTTCCAACTGACCTCCTTGTCTCCAGGCCTTTGGAGGGGCAGGGGAGGGAGGTCTCCGTCTCCAAGCCAAATGTCAGGATCAGAGTCATGGAGAGAAGGCCACCATTCAGCACAGCAGCCCGCACCCAGAATCCTTTGCAGCAGCCCTCTCTCTCGATTTTTTTTTCCCCCCTTGAATATTCTGAGGGCCTTGAATATTCTGAGGGCCTACATCCTGGCTCTTCTCTGCTAGTTTTCACCAATGGGAGTCTTGGGAAGAAGGTCTGGCTCCAGTTTTCCCAGACTGACACTGCCTGGAGAGGTCAGGATGAAACTACCTCATTCAGCAAATTCACCCCAAGTTGGAGCAGTGAATCATGTGCCTGTTAGATCAGGCATCCATGTCACGTGCTCTTTCCAGACATCCCAGTCCACCCAACCTGCAGCCGCTTCCTCAGGGAAGCCCCCTCCTCCACCCTCGCCCATCCCAGGGAGCTGAGTCAGTCTCACGTCAGGGAGGGGTTGGGACAAGTCTCTGTCACCTCGCAGGTGGTTCTGTCTGCCTGTGCACGGTGGAGTTGGGACTGCCGTTCCGTGTGTGGCTCTCATTGGCGGGCACCACGCAGGCATTGCAGACTGTCGTGGCCACAGTACATGTCACCATCCAGGCAGTCGGGTACCTTGGCCTCTCAGCCCCTTCTGCACGTTCCCAAGCCCCACATGCAGCCCCTGCTTGGGGCTGGTGCCCCCTTGCCCTTTTGCCATCTCCTTTTTCCCTGGAAAGCCTGGTCTGAGCTGACCTGGGAAGCCACCGGGTCCTCACTCATCACTTTCTCGCTTA
The DNA here is from genome assembly GCF_000754665.1 of Bison bison bison. Classification (NCBI taxonomy): domain Eukaryota; kingdom Metazoa; phylum Chordata; class Mammalia; order Artiodactyla; family Bovidae; genus Bison; species Bison bison. Next base: position 14,237,150 of record NW_011494752.1, read on the forward strand.
CATACTAAATCTTGAGAATTGGCTTGAGGGGACTGGAAGCAGAATAGGGCTGGAGGAGGTCAGACAGCTTGCAAGGGGCACATTCTAGCCTGGAGCCCACACCCTAAGAACCCGTGTTTCTTCACTTTTCCCATTGATTACTTTGGGTTCACAGGACTCATGTCTCATAAGGGCAGCCATCTAAGAGGATAACTCACTGGTCTTTCTCTCTCCATCGTCCAGGCTGGTAACTGATGACTCGTTTTTCTTGTATCTCTTGGTACCCCTTTCTCTGAGTCAGTATGGCGCCCTCGTAGTGATAGTAGAAAGATGCTGAATATCCTAAAGCAAACCAAGCTTTGCCACTTTTCTTCTCAAAACATCCCAACCAGAAAGGTCAGTGTGAAGGCCTTCACTAACATGCAGGCCGCCAGGACAGATCTGTGTCTGGTGTGGAGAACCACTCCTTCTCGTCTGGGGTTGGGTTGTGACACCAGCTGCCCATTTGGGGCTATCATTTCTTGGTTTCTTGATTAAAAAAAAAAAAAAGATTGGTGCTAGTAGTAACTGCTTTGTGGCTTAGTCAACTAATTTGTGGATTCAACTAATTTCCAACATTCAAAGCCAATAGCCTTGTTAACATAGATACGTTCATGTGTGATGTGGCTCATTGATTTTGTTTTCTCATCCCCATCTGAGGATTCCCGAGTCTTCTGTTATTCCCTGGGGCTCTCGCCTCTTTCAGGGTAGCCTGAGTTGGCCTCATGTAGGCCAGTCTATTTTCTGAAGTCATGCTTTCCCCCTTTTCCCTCAGTCTCGTTAGGCACCCCCATATACTTCTTTTCCTTTTTTCTTCCCTCCTTTATTCATTCATCAAGCATTTAGCTAAGCCTGGGCAGTATGCAAAGATCTAGGAACAAGATATAGCCCTATCTGTCATCAGGGAAACCAATGATCTGTTCTTTTGCGTAGACTCGTCTTTTCCCCAAGGGTCTTGCAGATGAGTAACCTTGGCATTCACCTACAGATACTCTCTGCAGAGTCTAGGTTTGCAGAGATACCCTCTGTTGTACTGATAGCTCTTCATTCATTCACTGATTCTCATTCATTCATCTAATCAGCAGACACTTGGGGCAAGCCAGGTATTATACAGTACTGCAGCCATAGCTGCATACCAGCCAGGAACTCCGCCCCATCCCCCAGCCCTTCTGTTCTCCATGGGGACAAGCGCATGTTTTCAGACCTTTCTGGGAAATGAGAGCCTTGCACCTCTTCCACGTTTAACCTACTGCTAGCCTGTAATAAGCCGTGTGGCATTTACCCAAGGACGGAAGAACCAGAGAGTACCAAGAGTACAATCATGGGGTCACTAGACCCTCACAGCTCACATCCAGCTCAAATTTGAGAGATTTGTTTGTTTTAAATAATTCTTGCTTTACACAGAGGAAGCATGAAGCCCAAGGCCAGCCAGTGAGAGCTGTGAACTGAATAGCGAATCACGAGCAGGGCTGGAGTTGAGAGTACAGGCCTCTGTCCCTGTGGTTGGGAGGAAGTCATGTCTGAGAGTCATCTTCAGAGTGGTGCTCTGTCCTCGTGGTTGGTTTGGTTTGGGTTTGGGTATTTAGGTTATAAGAGGATATGCTTGGCTTTTTTCAGGGTGAATGACTCCAGGTTATTCGTGAGCACATCCACTGTTCCATTTCTGAGAACAGGTGAGCCCCTTCTACCTAGGAGACACGGATGCACTTTGTTTCATCTGTGAAAGCCTGATTTTTAGAATAGAATCTAAGACAGTTACCAAGACAACCTCCAGGATAAGCTGCTTGTCCCTCTCTCTTTTTTTTTTTTTTTCTATTGCTTCTGATCAGCGTTGGAAAGCACTGGCCAGCTGACCCACAGGGATGGATGACCTGAGGTTCTTCCCATGGGAGCACCTTGGGTCTCCTTTTAATCTACCCAACACCTGTGTCAGCTGGGGAGCAGGGAAGGGTGGGTTGGATTTCTTTGAGGGGGAAACACTTCTTCCCTCACTGAGGCTGATTAACAACTGAAGCAAATAGAAAAACCCTGTGTATACTCAGGAACCAGGGGTTTGTATTCCCTTTGTGGAAACCAATCAATTACTAGATTAGGAGATGGAAGCAAAGAAGTCTTGGCAGAGCCAAAGTCCCTTCTTGGAAATGCAAGCCATAAGATTCCGAGGACATCAAAGACCTCGGCTTGTTTAAGTGATTTTACTTCCAATGGTGAATGGCCTTGACAAGGAGAATTTATACAGGATTCTGCAGACCTACTGGTGATTATGTAGATAGGGAAAGTTCCTGGACCAGTGTTAAGTGGGGCACAGATCAGAAGCACACTTCCTTAGCCAGCATACCGTTATTTCCATAAACCTTCCTGTCCCCACAGGTCCCACTGCCTTTTTTTCCAAGTTTATTGAGATATTTGACATTCGAAATTGGGGGTTCATGAGCGTACAAGAAAATTCACCCTTTTGAAGGATACAGTTCAATGAATTTTGACAAACTTACACAGTCTTATGGGGCTTCCCTGGTAGCTCAGATGGTAAAGAATCTGCCAGGAATGCAGGAGACCCGGGTTCAATCCCTGGATCAGGAAGGTCCCCTGGAGAAGGGAATGGCTACCCACTCCAGTATTCTTGCCTGGAGAATCCCATGGACAGAGGACCCTGGCGGACACATGGGGTCCATGGGGTCACAAAGAGTTGGACACGACTGAGCAACTAACACTTTGACACGGTCTAGTAACCACTGCTGAGATCAACATAATATTTCCATCACTCCAAAAACATCCCCTCATGCTCCTTTGATGTCCATCAACTCTTCCCAGCCCCAGCACCTGGCAACCACTGATGGATTTTCTGACCCTGCAGATCTGCCTTCTGTAGTGTGTCATACAAATAGGCAGAAGCCTTTGAGTCTAGCCTCCTCGCTCAGGTTGATGCCTCCGAGTCACCTTGTCGTAGGATGTCACTAGCTTGTTCCCTGCAATGCCCAGTAGCCGTCCATTGAATGGGTGTACCCCACTGCTTCCTTGCTCTTAAAAACACAAGTTGTCTTCCTGGAAGCTCCTGACCTGGAGTCTTGAGCTTGTTTGCACAGCTACTTCCAGCCAGCTGCATCCAGTGGTTCTTGGGACTTACACTTGGCTTTTTTTGAGTCATTTTAGTTTGGGGAGCATCTAACACTTAAGTTTTTCACAATGCAGAGAGCTGCTGGGGATGGAGGCGGGGATGGCGGACAGGGTCTCTGCTGCCCCCTGAAGCTGGTATCTCAGCTGGTAGATCCACTTGCTCCTTGGGACCCTCCCTTCACCTCGCCCAGTCCCTGCCATTTGGTGAGAGTTCAGGGGTGTGGGAGGTGGGTGGAGAGGGTGTGGGTGAGAAAGCAGGGGGCTGGCCATGGGCTCAGCACCACCTTTCTCTGGATCTTCCTTCACCTGCAAACTGAAGGTGTTTATTCTAGAACATTCTCCCAGGCCTCCTCCAGCTGCTGCATTCTGTCTCCTTCCGTTCTCATTTCCAGTTTTGTGCCCAATGCACATGTCATACCTAATCTGGGTCTGCTCGGCACAGCTGTGCATGCTGTCACCTCACACCTTCCTGAGAGGGGGCCCCGGGTGCTGAGAAATCTAAAAAGAGATTTTTAGACACAAAAACTTAGAGTTTCATGAGCTGTTGAGAATGAGGTAGTTCCTCCTCCTCGGACTCCTAAAGAAAGCAGAAGCCATTACCTTTCATCCACTGATGTTTGACACCATATCCCGAGGGTCACTTCCAAGGAGCAAAAACAGGCATGGTGTCAGAGCCCCCTGCCTTAAGGTCCTTGTCAGCGCCCTAGCCTTGCTTACCTGATCTATGCCTGCACCCTCCTGGGTGGTGGCAGAGAGAAAACCACACCCAACTGCTGATGCTGGTCAGCTCTGGCCAAGATCCCCAAAGTAAGGACGCCTCCAGCTACGTCCTGATTGTGCCCTGCTCAGTGAAAGCTGAGCCCCAGAAAGCAACCAGGTACCTCTCCCAGCCAACAGAAGACATCCTTGGGTCCAGCCAGGTGACGGTGTGGGCTGTGGAGCCCACAACACAGGATCCCCCGCTGCCAGGATGCCTCTTTTTTCTGGGGGAGGGGGGCCTGGGGGCTCTCAACATCTTCCCCACTCCACCCCACCCCCACTGGAGTAATTTCTATCGGGCCCTTTGTGAAGGTGGGGGACCCAACCCCTCTTTCCTGGCTTGGTGAGACTAAGGTGACAAAAACCAATGTTCTGTTTCCCCTGAACCTTCTAGATGCTGGGGCATGGCTACTGGGGGACCTTGTTGGAAGGTGTCTCCGAGGGAGAGGGGCTGTGATGCCTTTGGATCTCTGTGCTGTTCGGGGGACTTGACCCTTTATGTGTGATGGGGCATCCCTAACGGGCTTTCAGTGGTGGGAGGCAGAGGGTCAGGCACATGGGTACTCATGGGGACGGTGTGATGTGGTGACGAGGAAGGGAAGCATAATGAGCCAGGGCAAGAGCACCAGACAGGCCCTGCTCTGCTCTCATTCGTCCTGTAACCTGTCATTGTCCCATCCTCTCCCGGGACCTGGGCGTTTGTTGTCCGTCGAGTGGAAGTGCTCTTCAACTGGCATTGCATGCAGCAAGAGACCAGCTCTTGGGACAGGGGCCTCCAGGCAGCCGTGTGGACCCAGGGACAGTCATTCAAAGGGACACCTGCCATCCTTGGGGATGGGGCCCCAAATCGGTATCTCTGCCCTTCCCTTAGGAAGGGGACGATGGGGCAGGAACAAACCCCTTCACAGACAGGAGCACATCAGCAAACCCCATGAAAACGGGATTTTCTAACAAAATAAACTTGCTTGTTTGCTCTGTTTTCTGTAACTTTTGCTAAATACTTTATACATTTTTAATGTTAAAAAGCTGTGTCTCCTCCAGCATTCCTCATCCCGGTATGAATGTGTTTATTTCATGTTGTATATCCTTCCATCCCCTGGCTGCCTAGATCGGTAAATAAAGTTGATGTACTATAATTTATAAGTAACACTGTTGAAACTCTGATCCCTACAGAGGCTATAATCCGCCCTTCCAACCCCACCCCCGTAATAGCATTCGTGTGTATTAATGCTGAAAAATTAAATGTTTAAATTTTGAAGGCGTTTGCTCTATATAATTGTTCTGCATTATTATAAAGCATTTTCAGGAAGTTAAATGCTCTCATTTTTTCCCCCTTTGGCTCTGTGTGTACACTTGAGATGCTTAGATTTCGTCCTGTGTAAAATAAACTGTCCAGAGACACCATGTCGTCCCACTGGGCGACCCTCTTTCCTGGAGGGCTCCCACACTCTTCTTTGCACAAATGGGCTCAGTGTCCTTCCCGAGCTGGGTGATCATTTTACCCCCAATGACTTAGCAGAGGGACAACGAGCATGTGGGCATTGAGCCTCCCCCACCCCAATGGGTATCATGCTGCCAGACCAAACCCTTGGCCCCAGTCCCCTTCCCTGGAGCCTTCTGTCCCTATGAACACAAGGGGCTCCTGGCTATTATTTCCTTTCTCCACCCATCCATCCCATCCACCCATCCATGCAATAATTAGTGAACACCACTGTATGCCAGAGTCTTTCCAGGTGGTGCTAGTGGTAAAGAACTCACCTGCGAAATGCAGGAAACTTAATATGAGACAGGAGTTTGATCCCTGGGTCGGGAAGCTCCCCTGGAGAACAGCATGGCAATCCACTCCAGTATTCTTGCCTGGAGAATCCCATGGACAGAGGAGCCTGGTGGGCTACAGTCCGTAGGGTCACAAAGAGTCAGACACGGCTGAAATGACTTAGCACGCACGCACAGAATGCAAAATACTGCTCTCAGTACTGGGAACACATTGGTGATGGGAACAGATCAAGAATCTTGACCTTGGAACTTATTTTCCAGCAGAAAGAGACAGGCTAACAAAATGGTTTATAGAGTATGTAGAAAATGATAGGTGTTACGACAAAAGGGCAGGGGGAGGGTTTCAGGGGTGGTGGTGGGTAAGTGGCAACATGAAATAGGGTGATTGGAGCGGCCTCATTGAGAAGGTGGCATTTGACCAAAGTCAAGGACACCTGGGAGGGAGCCCAGCAGGTAGCTGGAAGGGAGAACATTCCAGGCAGAGGAGGTGGCCCTGTTAAAGGCTGGAGGCACCTCATTAAGGCCAGTTGGCTGGAGCTGACACAGTGACGGGGAGGAGGCAGCTTCTGCAGAGCTTTGCAGGCTTTGGAAAGCCTGTGATTTTGCTCTGGGGTCCATCCAAGCTGAGAGCGCACAGCCTGATTTCCTTGCTGGAGAGCTCACTGTAGGAAAAGGGGAGCAGGGCAGCCAGAATGCAGGGACAGGGGACGGTGCCTGCAGGGGTGGCCACGAGGAGGTGGGGAGAACGGTCAGATTCTGGAAGTGCTTTGAAAGTGGAACCAACGTGGTTTCAAGCCAGTTTGGAGTGGCTCGAAAGTGGGGTGTGACAGAAAGAGGGGCACAGGAGATGACTCCAAGGATTTTGGTCCAGGCAACCAAAAGGACAGACTGCTATTTACCATGATGGAGACAGCCATGGGAGAGGCGTTCCTCCCATTCTCTGCCTCCCACTCACCCTCTCTGAGCCCTCTTTCCCCTCTGCTTCCAGACCAGGGTCAAAGGGTTCTCTTGTCCTTCTGCTCACAGCAAGGGAAGGTGGAGGAGGGGGACCGGGGCTACGGGGCTCCCAGCTTAGGGAGAGGACAGGGCCAGCCTCTGGGAAGAGTGTGTGTCTTTCAGTCAGGGCCAGGCTGGGAGGGGGAGACACAAACAGATGCACTGGCCAGAGACGAGGGCTTCTCCCCAAGTGGTCTTTGGGGCTCGGGGACAGTTTATGGCCCCAGCTTAGACTTAACAAATCCCCTCACAATACATCATCTCCAACAACTTGTTTGGCTAAGGAACATAAACTCTCCCTCTGATAGAAGATGTTTACGCAGGTTTTCAAACAAACCTCCAGGTCATGACCCCTCTCTCAGCATCGACACAGCTGCCTGTGGTCCCCTCCCATGGTCGGGCCCTCCTGGGCACAGCAACCTGAAGAGTGTGGGCAGCACCTGCTCCTTGCTCTTGAGAGGGGCAGAGGGGCTGGGGGCTCTGGCTGCCTTCTGTGTTAACATGGGGTCCTGTCTCCTGGCCCACAGCCTCTTTGTTGTCATGGCAACCCAGCTCCTCACCTTGAGAAACACAGCTTCTTGCCCACTCTGCTCACTCCTTGAGAACGAGAGCTTGGTTTCTTCCTGTGACATTGGCCTTGTCTCACCTGCAGGCTCGGTGTGGACACCCAGGAAGCACTTCTAATCCTCGCACACCAGGTTCAGAGGCAAGGGTGGAGGCATCTGACTTCATTTTCAGGGCTTGGGTTTTGTTTGTTTGATGACTGTCCTATTTCTAGCTGCTCTTGAGAACAAATGCCTTGCTGCGGGCTAGTGAAAGCCTAGAAAAGGAGAAACCACTCCTTTTAAGAAAGACTATGCTATGAAAAACTGATGGAAAAAATAGTAAGTACACAGACACACACACATCTAACATTAAGGCCTCCTGAGAAGCACTCTGGACCCTCAGTGGGTGGGGCGACCAGGAGGAGTGGGTCAGCACACCTGAGCCTGAACTTCCGGGTCCATCCTGCATAACATTAGCAGGGGCTGGTGGATGTCTTTCTCCCAGCGGCAGGGACCTGCCATTAGCCTCTTATGAAATAGGATACAAACCCTAAGTCACCTGCCTGCACACTGTGCGCTTTATTCTTTGCAGTTACTGTGTGTGCGTGCCAGGCTGCTTCAGTTGTGTCTGACTCTGTGTGGCCCTACGGACTGTGGCCGGCCAGGCTCCTCTGTCCATAAGATGCTCCAGGCAAGAACACTGGAGGGGGTGGCCATTTCTTCCTTCAGGGGATCTTCTCAACCCAGGGATCCAACCCACATCTCCTGTGCCTCCTACATTGGCAGGCGGGTTCTTTACCACCAGCGCCCCCTACAAAGCCCTTTGTAGTAACCACCCCTGGGTAAAGCCGAGACTTCTCTCCCATTCTAGATGGCGATTCTGGGGTTCCAGGTGTGATGCTCAGCCAAGCAAGGGCACCAGTGGCCTCTCCTTCGGGTGTTGAGATTTCAGGTACAAGCCTACTCATGAGGGCTCTTCCCTGAGGCCCACACTGGGTACTGAGCTGACCACAGGGGTGGAAGCCTCCCCTGGCAGAGCTCCTTCTTGTCCATTCATTCACTCAGCAAGCACATACTACTGTCTTCCAGCTCCTAGCACCAGGCTTGGTTGCCAACCAACGATATACAGCTGAAATCAAGCCACAGGTAAGTTGTATTTATCCCACACCATGTTGTTGAAAAAATTGGAAATCACTCCCACAGTTTGGAAATTGCATCTGGAAATCTGATTTCTGATTTCTCTTGGGTTACCAAAAAGTCTAGTAACACCAGGCCATAATCCCATCTGACTACATTCTAATGGAGGCAGCCCCTGCCATGTGGGACATAGGCCTCACCACTCCCTATTGCCTTCCTAATTCCCTGGCTTCACTCACACACTCCACATGCTGGCCTGGCCTCTGTTCGCAGTGCAGTTCTTGATCCCTGTCACAGAAGAATATTGGCAAAAGGTAACATGTGTTCAGGGCTTCCTTGATAGCTCAGTTGGTAAAGAATCCGTCTGCAATGTGGGAGACCCTGGTTTGATTCCTGTATTGGGAAGATCCCCTGGAGAAGGGATAGGCTACCCACTCCAGTGTTCTTGGGCTTCCCTTGTGGCTCAACTGGTAAAGAATCCACCTGCAATGTGGGAGACCTGAGTTTGATCCCTAGGTTGGGAAGATCCCCTGGAGAAAGGAAAGGCTACCCACTCCAGTATTCTGGCCTGGAGAATTCCATGGACTGTCCATGGGGTCGCAAAGAATTGGACATGACTGAGCAACTTTCACTTTCACTTTTCACTTTCAACATGTGTTCAGCTCTTACTACTGCCAGGCTCTATTGTAAATGCACTGCACATATTAACTCATTTCAGGCTTACAGTAACAGCGATGCTATTACGATGCCCATTTAGTCAAGGAATAGTCACTGAGGGCCCAAAGCTGGCAGGCACCCTTCATGCAAAGGAAATGCAGTGGGGAACAAAACAGAATCCCTGCCTTCACGGTGCTTTCATTCTGATGCCATCCCAGGCAGCACGTGGAATAAATAAACACTAAGTCAGAAGGTGTGCTCGAGAGGAAGAACAACCACGCAGGATAAACAGTTGGGGCTTGCTGGTGGTTGGGATGGGGGTGCTGCTGTTACTGAGAAGGCAACATTTAAGGAAAACCATGAGGGAGGTGAAAGATTAGAAGAGGACTCTAGGCAGAGACAGGTTAAGAAACATGCCTGAAGCCGCTGTATAGGTCAGGGAGCTCAGCTCGGTGCTCTGTGATGAGCTAGAGGGGTGGGACGGGGGAGGGCGGTGCGAGGGAGGCTTGAGAGGGAGGGGATGTATGTACACTTACAGATGACACACGCTACTGTACAGCAGAAACTAACGCAGCATTGTAAATCAATTATACTCCAATTTTTAAAAAATGAAAGAAAAAGAAATGCGCCAGAGGGTCACACGGCTAGTAAATTGCAAAGCTAAGGTTTGAACCTGTGCTGGTTCCAGAGCCTGACTCCTAACCCAGCATTATAGGACCACCCCTGCCGCAGAGACTCTCAGAGTTAGGGCAACGGAAGACAGGCAGGGAGCATCCTTGCTCTTAGAGAGCTAGAGCTAGCGGTGGGGGGTGAGGTAGGGATGGCCGCGGGGCCTAGGTGAGGCCTCAGGTCTCAAGATTCTGATCTACTGTCCCGGCCTCCCAGAAGGCCAAGATGGATTGACCTCCTGCTGTCAGCTCTTTATTTTAATCTCAGGGGGCTTCTGGGAGCTCGCCTCCCTCCCCTAACCGCAAGCTCCAGGCCCCTCCTCCCTCCAAGTACTGGGGTGACCCGGCCACAAATCCGCCTAATCCATCAGCATCTCAGGGTGCGACTGTCTCCTGCGGCACCAAGCCCGGCAGCCAGGAGACCCCATTGCTCCCATCCACCCAGCAGTGATAGCCCGGCCGGGCCCACACCACCTCACCCATGGGGAACAGCAAGAGTGGGGCCCTGTCCAAGGAGATCCTGGAGGAGCTGCAGCTGAACACCAAGTTCACGGAGGAGGAGCTGAGCTCCTGGTACCAGTCCTTCCTGAAGGAGTGCCCCAGTGGCCGGATCACCCGGCAGGAGTTCCAGACCATCTACTCCAAGTTCTTCCCCGAGGCCGACCCCAAGGCCTATGCCCAGCACGTGTTCCGCAGCTTTGATGCCAACAGCGATGGCACCTTGGACTTCAAGGAGTATGTCATCGCCCTACACATGACCAGCGCAGGCAAGACCAACCAGAAGCTGGAGTGGGCCTTCTCCCTCTATGACGTGGATGGCAATGGGACCATCAGCAAGAACGAGGTGCTAGAGATTGTCACGGTCAGTGTCAGCCTCCTCATCTCCGGCTGAGAGGGATGGGGGTCTCAAGGAATTGAGCTGCTACTAATTCCTCACGGGGGCCTGGCAGGGAGGAGGGAGTGGACACCCGAGGTTGGTGACTCAGTGGCTCTGAGAACGTGGTCAGGAGGAGTCTCCAACAAATCAATATTAATAGAGGGCTGGACAGTATTCTTGCCTGGAGAATCCCCATAGACAGAGGAGCCTGGCTGGCCACAGTCCATGGGGTGGCAAAGAGTCAGACACGACTGAGTGACTAAGCACAGCACAGGGCACCTTCCCACAGCTTCATTTTCCTCCTAGAGAAGAAGAATCTGGGTATTTTCTATTATTTACCTTTACCATTTCCTTCTTTCCCTCCCATCATTCTTCCTTTCTTCATTAAAGCGTTCTTCAGGGACTTCCCTGGTTGTCCAGTGATTCCAATGCGAGGGGTACGGTTTCCATCCCTGGTCAGGGAAATAAGATCCCACCTGCTGTGCAGTGCAGTTAAGAAAATATAAATAAATAAGTAGGTGTTAAAAATAATAAAACATCCTTCAGAACCTCCAATAGGACACACTCAGATTCTTTTTTTGTTTGTTTGTTTATTTGGCTCCAGGGGGCAGGGGGGGGTCTTAGTTGAGGCACGTGAGGTCTAGTTCCCTGACCAGGGGTGGAACACCAACCCCACCCCCAGTACTGGGAGCCCAAAAATCTTAGCCACTGGACCACCAGGGAAATCCCTTTCATAAGATCTTATGGACAAACCCTAACGAACTTTTCGGCCAACCCAATATATTTATGTATTTATGTTTATTTTATTTTGGTCCTGTGGCTTTGGGGATCTTACTTCCCCAAACAGGGATTGAACCAGGGGCCATCGCCACTGCAGTGAAAGCCCCGAGTCCTAACAACTGGACAGCCAAGGATGTCCCTTTCGAGTCATTTTAGAGACATAACATGTTTCAAATATGTTGGCCCAGGATCAGATCATCTGCCAAGATTTTTAGGTGTTTGAAAAGTAGTTTTATTTAATATAAAATGCATGCAATTTAGAAACCTATGCAAAAGAAAATGCAAATTGCCTTTACTTTCATCATCCAGAGAAAACTACTGTCAACAAATAGGCATGTATCTTTCCAGTCTTTTATCTATATATTTAAAAACAACTTTAGAATTAGGACATATACACATATAGTTTTATCATACTTTTCTTCAGCCACTATTTTACTATGAATATTTTCAATATCAAATTGTTTTTAACAGCTGCTTAGAATTCCATCTTATAGACATGTCATAAAATTATTTAACTGTTCCTGTATTTTTGGATAACGAGGATACTTCTATTTCTTCCCTATTATATCATTTTTTCCCTTCATTCAGTATCATTTTATTGAATTTTCCCCCTACCCCCACCCATGTCACTTGCTTTCTTTCTCTAATCCCACTCCTGTAAAGAGAGAATATTTTTCATCTTTTATATAATTTTTGAGGCATTTGTAATCCCACTTTCATTCACCCAATTCTTCCACCTTTATTAGGCAAAACCGTAGATAAAACAGTCAAGGATGCAGCTGTGGTCAGCGACTCCTTCTTGGGCCTCCCGTTAGGGGCAGGTGTGTGTAGAAACCTCACTGGTCTCTGGGTGGGGCCTGCAGAGCAAGCTCCCTGGATTGACAGGTGGCCTGTGGCAGGGACCACCTCCTCAGAACCACCTAAAGGATGCCAAGCCCAGCAGAGGCCTCTGAGTTGGTGATTCTTCAGAGAAAGGAGGAGGAAGAAGATGAAGGGGTAGAAGGGAAGGGAAGGAGGAAGGAGAGGGTGGGAGGTGTGGGGAGGCAGAGAGAGAAGGGCACGTCCACAGGTGAGGCTATGCAAGAGCGTGCCAAGCCTCTGCTATTCACCATGTCCAAGGTAACTGGCCTGGGAGTCGGTCATCTGTTGAGGGTTCTGATGTACCACCACCAAGCTGGGCGTCCAGAAAACCACAGAACCTCCCACCCCCAAGGGTGAGGATGTAATGGTTCTTTCTCAGTCCGTTCCTGGAGGCCCTGACAGTGTGCCCTTGGTTTTAGAAGCAGGGTGATGGGCAGCCAGTCACTCTCAGCCTTTAGCCTTCCGACCTGCCCATGGGTCCCTGGCTCAGGAACTTAAGGAAGCCCTTACTTCAGTGCCGGGTACCTCGGGGCTCTGAGCACTGTCAGTGAGGCAGCTGCCCCAGCTGTGGGTTTTGACTCCCTTGCTTCTCTTGCTGCAGCACAGGGAGCTGAAAGGAGTTTCTAAAGCCACTGCTCTTCCCTCCAGGTTAATTCCATGGGCATTACTGCCCCTGCCCAGCTGGTTCCCTGGTGTCTCCACAGCGTCCCAGTCCCAACACTTAGGTCGCAAACTGGGACACTCAAGATGGGGGAGCCACAACCTTGAGCATCCACTCTGGGTCTGGCCAGCCTCCTGGAATCCTAGTAACCTGGAGCTGAAAGGGCGCATCAAGACTACCCTGTCCCTTTCCCTGACCACATGTCGGAAGGCACTTCCTGCTTTGCTGGACATTGTCTACTCAGCTCCTGTATTAGCTAGAGTAGAGGGAAGTGAGAAGGACCCTTGAGCTTTACCCTCCCTAAGCAGAGGGGTAAAGGAGGAGCTTCCAGAGGCCTTACCCAGCCCCTACCATGCTCTCCAAGACATTCTAGGAATAGCATGAGATGCAAGCACAGAGGTTCTAGAACCAAACTTGCCAGGGTTAGAATCTCCAGTTTTCTGCTTCTGGTTGGCTGAATTCTAGCAAGTCAGCTGATTCAGTTTCTCCATCTGTGAAATGGGCCAATAACACCCACCTCATAAAGCTGTCATGAGTTTACATGTAAAGACACTTAGAAAAGGGCACAAACATTAGCCCTTATTACCATAAGCAATCCATGTGACACTGCTGTTGAAAAACCTGTCTGCCAATGCAGGAGATGTAAGAGACACAGGTTCAATCCCTGGATCGGGAAGATCCCCTGGAGGAGGGCATGGCAACCCACTCCAGTATTCTTGTCTGGAGAATCCCATGGACAGAGGAGCCTGGCAGGCTATAGTTAATGGGGTCGCAAAGAGTCGGACACAACTGAAGTGACTAAGCACACACGCACCATAGGCCAGCCTGCTAGGCAACCAAAGTACCACTTGGATTCAGAAAAAGCCGTCTGATGCACTTCTGGGCAGTGAGGTTAAAGGTACCAGTTTTCAAAATGCAGCCTTCAGGAAGCCTTTTATTTCTTATTTTCATTTTTTAATACAATGAAAGTAATATGTCTGCATGGTCAGGAAATTCAGACTGTGCAGAAAGGGACAAAATAAGAAGGGAAAGTCATCCTCACCCCTCCCCCGCATTCCCTTCCCCTTCTTAAAAGTACAGATGACTCCTCCCACTCTCAGGAACTAGGGAGGATTCAGTCGGGGCCAATGGGTTGGGGGGCCTGGGCATCTGCATTTTAACCTCAGCGTCCTGCTCAAGCCATGTGGGTTCCCCCAGAATCACTTCTGACCGGTGCTCCCCCTCAATTCGGTGCAGGCTATCTTCAAAATGATCAGCCCTGAGGACACAAAGCGTCTCCCAGAAGACGAGAACACTCCGGAAAAGCGAGCAGAGAAGATCTGGGGATTCTTTGGCAAGAAGGATGATGGTGAGTGACTTCTCCTTCCCAGCTCTTGATTTCACCGTCCCGGGCTATGTCCTAGAGACCCCAGTGAGATTGACCCTTCCCAGTCCAGAGACCAGGTGGGACGGAGGACCCCTCCTCCCACTGCGAGGTGGTCAGCAGAAGAATGGTCAACAGACAGTTGTGGGCCCTTCTGGAACTGACTGAAAATGTCACCACCTCCCACTGCTCATAAAACTCCACCACTGCCTAAGATTCTCTGGGGGCAAACATAGGCTGTAAATGATGGGGTGCTTTGGAAGAAAAAAAAGCATCTTTTGTTTGGACAGAGTTAACCCACTTTGAAGAAAGAGTGAAAAATCAAGACAACAGCCCATCATTTTATATACAAATGACAAGTTTTGAGGCTTTGCAAGCATACTGCTTTCTTTTTGAATGGAGTGCCCAGTTTTGTGTTGTTATTTTAGGACACTTTGGTTTACTTGTTTAAACCAAACAAGTAGCCTTCTGCACGGCTGGAATGGGGTAAAGCTCACTTCAGAATTAGCATGGCATCCCAAGTAAGCAGGATCTCAATTTATATGGTGTTACTTTAGGACATTAGTTTGGGTCCCCTCTCCCAACCCCCAAGCACCATCAGATGGAATTAGATTTCAATTCAATCTCAAGAGATTGATGGGGGTGGGGGGTGCTATGAGAGTAAATGAGGAGAGATATTCAGGAGGCTGGGAAGGCCATCAGACTGCAAAGCAGATGAACGGCTTATGGGCAGATGCAAGAGAAGTCTTAAACTGCAGGGCTGGGCTAAGAAAGTCTTGGTGAAGCTGAGGGTGTGTCCTCGGGCCCCCTTCTGCCAGGAGCTGACCTGTCTTGGCTCCCTCCCCTGTTCAGTCTGGCTGAGAGCAGCCAATGGGGAGCGTGAGCTTGTACCGAGCGGTGATGGATTCCAGAACTGGGCGGTGGGGGCTGCTGGTGCCTGAAGCCCATGTCCAGCTCGGGAAGGACACAGGAGAGGGGTTGCTGTCAGATGGGGACTGCAAACTCGAATGACCAATGGGGCCGGGATGATGAACGTGAGAGAAGTGGACAGTGGCCCAATGAAGCAATAGGGACTGGCAAACACTGGGGCATGAGGGCCTGCCTGGTTTTATGGCCTCTGGTCAATTGTTACCACATAGGAATACAGAGCCGTTGGGGCCTCATCGTCTGCTTTTTTTTTTTTAAAGAGAAGCCAGCAATCGAGATTTTTAAAATCTGAAGTGCCTCCACTGATGAAACACTACATGGTCCACACACATCTGAGGAGCTGGTATCGGCCCGTTTGTGATCTCTGGGCGAGTCTCTTACCAGGGTTCCAGGTCACACACCCATGGAGGATGTTAAAGAAGGCCCCTACTAATCTGCAGTCCAGGGAGAAGGTGGATTAGCAACCAGATCTGTGACGTTAGGGCCAGAACTAGGGTGAGGCATGTGAGGTGCCCTGGCACAAGACTTAAGGAGACCCCCCTTCTCAGATGCCAGCCCTGTGCCCATACGATGCTGAAAGTGAGAGCCTCCTTAAATGTTGAAGGGTAGGTACCTCCCTTTCCTCACCCAGACGTCATCTCCCCTTTGAACACCTTCTCCTGGCTGCTTCAGGTGCCTCCCAGTGGCATGTCACCCCTCTGGCTCTTTAACCTCCATCTTGACATCCTGCTGGGTCTGGCAAGTGCTGAATCCCTTGTTCTGCTACTTGCTGACCTGAATATTGACCCCAGTGAATGTCACAGGAGGCAGTGGTACTCCTGCCAGGTGACTTGTGTTTTCACATGGTCCATCTGAAGACCAGGCTTCACTCCACAATCAGCTTCTGAGAGTAGGAGTTTCAAGCTATCAGTGAGGTTCATAGGGCACCTGGGACCTTAAAACCCACATTTCATCACCCTGACCTGCACAAGGAACCTGCATCCTAATCCAGGAAGGATTAAGGTCACTCAAAAGGCCTGGAACATAAAAAGCCAATGGAAACCCACTTCAGCTAAGCCAAGCTTTATTGAGCATTTAGTACATCAGGACTATGAGCCTCGCCATAAGCAGGGAGGAACATTTGCCTCATTCTAGAGTCATTTCTCGGAGAAGGCAATGGCAACCCACTCCAGTACTCTTGCCTGGAAAATCCCATGGATGGAGGGGCCTGGTGGGCTGCAGTCCATGGGGTCGCTAGGAGTCGGACACGACTGAGCGACTTCACTTTCACTTTTCACTTTCATGCATTGGAGAAGGAAATGGCAACCCACTCCAGTGTTCTTGCCTGGAGAATCCCAGGGACGGGGGAGCCTGGTGGGCTGCCGTCTATGAGGTCGCACAGAGTCGGACATGACTGAAGCAACTTAGCAGCAGTAGCAGCAGCAGAGTCATTTCTGGGCTTCCCTGGTGGCTCAGACAGTAAAGAATCCACCTGCAATGCAGGAGACCTGGGTTTGATCCCTGGGTTGGGAAGATCCCCTGGAGGAGGGCATGGCAACTCACTCCAGTATTCTTGTCTGGAGAATCCCCATGGACAGAGGACCCTGGCATGCTACATACAGTCCATGAGGTTGCAAAGAGTCAGACACAACTGACCAACTAAGCGCAGCACAGCACAGAGTCATTTCTACAGGTGACTGTCTCCCCATCAGACCAACAGTTCCCCAGGCCAGGGGCATTATCTCACTCCCTTCCATGTTACACCCTGCCCTCTGCCCCCTGCAATGACCTCAGCCCCATATACAGTGGCACAGAGGAAGGGCTTAGTGAGTGCATTTAACTGGAGAGAACTGAATTCAATAGTTGGGGCAAAGCCCTTTCTTGTCCCAAAGGGGGAGGTAGATTCAGTTCAGTTCAGTTCAGTTGCTCAGTCGTGTCCGACTCTTTGCGACTCCATGAACCGCAGCACACCAGGCCTCCCTGTCCATCACCAATTCCTGG
Organism: Bison bison bison; assembly: GCF_000754665.1. Classification (NCBI taxonomy): domain Eukaryota; kingdom Metazoa; phylum Chordata; class Mammalia; order Artiodactyla; family Bovidae; genus Bison; species Bison bison. The sequence continues at coordinate 14,254,269 of NW_011494752.1, forward strand.
AGTTCACCCAAATCCATGTCCATCAAGTCGGTGATCCCATTCAGCCATCTCATCCTCTGTCATCCCCTTCTCCTCCTGCCCTCAATCTTTCCCAGCATCAGGGTCTTTTCAAATGAGTCAGCTCTTCGCATTAGGTGGTCAAGTATTGGAGTTTCAGCTTCAACATCAGTCCTTCCAATGAACACCCAGGACTGATCTCCTTTAGGATTAGGGATGCAGAGATGCCTAGGAAAGGATCGCCAACCAATCAGAAGAGACACAGCACTGGCCCAGCCTCCTGGAGACCCTGCAGGGCCTGTCACTAACCCTCTCATTGTTGGTTCACCGGGAGGTCCAGGGGTCCTAGGAAAGAGTTAGAGGGTGGGGTTGTCCTCAGGGGCAAGGAGATAGTATTTTCATAATAGAGCCATCCACTCTGGGTATGCTTGCAAATATCAGCTTCATTGCAGCTGGAAACAGTCTATCCTGACTGTATAATTTTCTCCTCTTGCAGATAAACTTACAGAGAAAGAATTCATCGAAGGGACCCTGGCCAATAAGGAAATTCTGCGACTGATTCAATTCGAGCCTCAAAAAGTGAAGGAGAAACTGAAGGAAAAGAAACCCTGATGTCAACTGCTCAGGTCTCCTCCCTCCCCACCCCTCTCAAATAAACACACTTGTGCACACATGTGCACGCACACAAACACACACCGCCCCCGGGGCCGGGAGGGCCTCCAACCCACAGCACATTAAACCCTCCTGCACACCTCCCTGCCAAACGGAAGTGTCGTTAAGCTATTCACCAAGTCCCGCCCACTATACCTGCCCCGCCTCCCCTCCCCCCCAGCCCGCCTCCCCTCCCCCCAGCCCGCCAGCCCAGGCCTCCGTAATAATTCCAGGATTAGGTCACAGGAGCCCTAAATATAGGTCACTGGAGCCCTAAATATCCCCGCCCCCATGTAAGCTCCTTTGTGGATTGTTGGGTAAGCAGGTTCCAATAAATGCAAGAGGAGCCGGGCACTCAGCTGACTGGTCAATCTCCAACTGGAAAAGGAAATATTTCTGTCGGTTCAGCCTCACGGACAAGGCTGTGTCGCCGTCGCAGTCACAGACCAGGGTGCGGGGACTGTGGCGCTGCAGGAAAGAGACACGGCCCTGTTCTGGTACAGCTCAGGGTGCAGAGGGGACCATAGACCTTGAAGAAGCCGGCAGGGGTGGTGAGGTTACCATGGAGACACGCAAAGCATTGTGGGAAGATACAGTGGCGGGGCTGACTTGTTCAGGGATGGGGAAGATGTTCCGGATGAAGAGGCGTTTCAACTAAGACCCAGGGGATTGGAGTGGGGGAAATGTGAGGGTGGAAAAGTGATGTGTCTTAGAGACCCTGAGTCGGGTATGAGCAGTTCAAGTTCTAGGACCCTGAGAAGGCCAGTGTAGCCCAAAAGCAGAGGGAGGAGGCGGGGAGAGCAAACTGAGTTAAGCTTCCAAAGTAGGCGGTGGCGGGGGGAGGCCAGACCATGCAAGGACTTCCCTGCAGGCCAGGGGAAGACCTAGGGTTCACCATGGGGGTAGTGGGGGCTGTGTGGGGTTGGAAGTAGGAGGGATTTATGTTTGTAAGAGAACTACCCCGGTACCCCCCGCAGGATAGGAATAAATTAGGCAAGACTGGGGCCTGGATATCACACTCCTATAATTGCCCAGGTGGCCTGGGCCAGGGGAACAGCAGTGGGGTGGAGAGAACGCGACCTGCTGGGAGATATTTAGAAAGTAGGATCCACCTGACTGGTTCAGGGGAAGAGGGAGGAGCAAGGATGGTCAGTAGCCAGGTTTGTGGCTTGGGTGCCCAGTGTAATCCATTTGATTACACCAGATGCCTCAATGGTTTTCACCTGGTTTTCATTGTGATGTCAATAGGTTTCACTGGTGAAGCCACCAAGGTGGGAAACAGCAGGGAGAGATGCTGGTTTCGGGGGAGGATGACCAGTTCAGCTCTGATCCAATGCAAGGTGAAGACAGATGTCCCCGCAGCCCCTACTTTTTAGGGGCAAGGAAAAGGAGCCACAGAGTCAGCAAGTGGCTTGGTTAGGGTCCACTAATTAGTGGAAGCCAGCCCAGTGCTGCCCATTGGCTCACACTCCCTTATCAGAGCTCCAGAGCCTGGGACACCTCGGAGCTCCACCTGCGGGTTCTCAATATCATTGTGTTCCTTGTTTTGAAAGCTCTTTTATTCTTCAGCCTTAAGTTCCAAGACGAGGTCAGAAAAATATGCACATGTTCCGGACACCTGAGCAACCTGTATGCAGCCCTCGGGGGCTGGGGAGTCTCCCTCTGCTGGTGTGGGGGAATTACCCTCGCTTTAGCAACAGCAAAGGCTCAATCACCGCCACCAGAAGTGCTGCTCTTTGTGGAGGACAGCCTTGAGAGTTATCGTAATACTTAAGGATGCAGTGTTTCCTATGAGCCAGCCATTCTGCTGGATACTGGGCATTATTTCATTAATGGGGGTGTTATTATTAATATCCCCAGAGTATGGATGAGGACACTGAGGCCATAAAGTAAGAGTAGGGTTAGTACTCGAACCAGAGCCCCTTTGATTACACCAGAATGCCTCAATAGTTTTTACCTGGACCTGATAGGACAGAATTCTGGGATCGCACAGCATCAGAGCTGGAAGTGGGAATGGCTATACAGCGTCTAGTCCAGCGGTTTGGGCAGAAGGAGAGAAGCCAGCTGCCCAAGATGCCCCTCCAGTATCAGACATAGAGGCCACCCAGGAGCCATCTCGGGGGAGAAGAAAGGCCCAGGGTGGCCTAGGGAAAGAAGCAAAGGGCTCAAGGCCTCACTCCAGTGCTCTTTCCCAAGCTGTGTGCCGGGCTGCTGGTGTGCCTTCTGGGCTCACCAGCCATCAATGTTTCTAGAATTGCAATGTTCCAGTAATTGCAAAGCCAGAATAGAGACCCACTAGGTGGGATTTTTTTTTTTTTTAATTTAGGCTGTGCTGGGTCTTCATTTCTGTGCACAGGCTTTCTCTAGTTGCAGCAAGCAGGGGCTACTCATCATTGCTGGGGGAGGGTTTCTCGTTGTGGAGCACAGACTCTAGGGCACCCTCGGCAGTTGTGGTGCCCAGGCCTATTTTCCCCCTTGCATGTGGAATCTTCTGGGACCAGGGATCAAACCCGTGTCCCCTGCACTGGCAGGTGGATTCTTCACTGGACCACCAGGGAAGTCCCTAGGCAGGATCTTTAAAACAACAGCAAAGTGAATGATCTAGGGAGCAATCTAGAGAAGGCAGACACCTGCCTTCTACGCTTTTGACATCTGACCTCTACTTCTCTCCCCTACCCCTCTGTCCACTCCTCTTGGTCCCTGAGACAGTGGACCCCCCAGGCTTATTATCCCCAGGCTTATTACCGCAGCTCTTTTCCCCATTCCTGGCCAGGAGCAGTGCACCAGGTTCTCCAGGGGTGGAAACCTTCAGCTCCAGTGAGAAACCAATGGAAAAGAAGAGACAAAACACAAATCCAATTTAAAAACTTATTTTAATCATTAGCAGAACAAAAGCAAGCAGTCTGTGTGTGGCACCCCATTTGTGGAGTGAGTGGGGAGGACTTATTTACAAACACTTTTTTAAAAGTCCCTTTTATAAATGGCCGGGCCCTGAATAACTGACTCTCAATAGCATCCAGTGCTCCCAAGACATATCTTTGTTTCCTTTGACGGATGTGTTCTGAACCTGTTCTCAACCAGCTATGCTGGGAACCAGCTAGGAATTCACACAGCCCAGCTTTCTAGGTGCTAATAAGCCAGTGAGAAACAGAAGAGACTTTTACAGAATGAAAAAACTAGGGCATATATCTTAATGATTGAATTGTGGATAATCTGGACACAAAAAAGAAACCTTTGCTTGGCTCTATACTTGCCTAAGGTCAATGCTTCAGTTTCCCCTGGTGCAGAGCAGAGCCAGGCCTGGGAGGAGGGGAAGATGGGCACTTCAGGTGCAAAATGTAAGGTGGGTGACCAAAAGCTCAGTAATCAAGATAATACTTTGATGTAATCATTTTAAAATAAAAATTAATGTTAAAATGTCCATTATGAGCAAAACATTCAAAATTTTTTTCTGGCTGCATTCTGCATCATGTACGGTCTTAGTTCTTTGACCAGGATAGAACCCACACGCCCTGCAGTGGAAGCGTGGAGTCTTAACCACTGGACCACCGGGGAAGTGTCTCAAAAATTTTAAAAGTCAGGACCAGACCCTGCGTTTATATCTCATGGTCCCGCTTACTCCACCCTCATCGTGGCCTGGTTCCAGTAAAATATCATTTTTATGAATGGTCATGGGCTGTAGCTCACAGAATCGTCGTTGCTTTGTTATCACATTAAAATAGTACTTGACAGTTGTGGAGTTTTGTTTTTGTTTTTATTTTTAGTACTCTCTTCAATGTTGTACCTGAACTGCGCTTCTCATTTGCCTCTCCCTGGTCCCTGTCCTGATGCCAAGTGTCCTTGACAATGGAGTTGCCAGGTGACGTACCAGATGTACAATTAGACTTGAATTTCACATAAAATATATCCCATGGGATATACTTAGACAATACTATTATTCACTGATCCAAAATTCAAATTTAATTGAGGATTGTGTATTTTTAACTGTTGAATCTGGCAACCATACTTGATAAACATCATACCTCCCGTCCCCCTAAAATAAGGCAGGATTTGGCCCCACAGCAATATATCCCACCCACCCACTCATGTACAGTTCACATATAAATAAAAGCAACACTCCTGAACACCAAAACCCTATTTCAATAGCGCATTCCTCCTTTGACCTTCCCTCAGCCTCTCGCCTTACAGTTTCAGTCACTGAATTTGTCCCTAAGCCTGGGCCCTCCTCTGCCTCCAGAAACATCCTCCACTCAGGGCCTGTAGCACAACTCATTCCCCATCGGCAGACTGGGTTCCCTAGCCCTGGCCCTCCTCAGCACCACCTTGACATGTCCAGATCACCCATAGTCCTCTCATTCAACTGGGTACCCTCTGGCTCTTAGCATCAATTTCCATAGGCGGAGTAGAATTCTTATCAGTGGGGACTTAGGGGGAGCAGTGGGTAAACCCCCCAGGGAAGCAGGTACAGCCATTGATGGCAAACCAAACACAGCAGAGTCAAGTAACACTTGAAGTCAAACTCAGAAAGGCTTGTAGAGCCAGAAAGGCGAGAAAACAACCAATGGCAACTTTCAGAGGGGCCCTGGGAGCTGGGGCCAACGCTCCAAGGAAGGAAGGGCTTGTCTCGGGTCAAACAGAACTTCCATGGAGTGGGATCTGCACTGTCAGAGAAGGAGGGCAGGCAGGTCACAGCCTAACCGCTGAATGCAGAATACCACAGGCCTCGCTGGACCAGCGGCCAGCTCAGAGGGGTTTCTAGTTCCAGCACATCCTGCCCTGGATTTTCAAAATGTAGGCTTGCATCAGAATTGCCTGGGCTGCTTGTTATAAAAGTCCCATCACCGGCCATCTAAGTGCTCAGGTGCGCTCTCAGTATCTTTGCTGTGAATGAGTCAGACTCTGCATGTGAAACACTTGGCAGGTGGTCCTGGGACACCCTGCTCCCGACTTCAGATGGATACCTGGTGAGCGCTGGCCTCTGTTTCAGAGCAGACATCTTTCTGAGTCCTCAGGCGAATTTAGGGCCAGCCTGGGAGGCTAATGGTCATTCTGGAAAACACACCTGCTGGGGTGATGTGGATGACAAGGGCAGGCAGAAGTGGTGAGGGTATGCAGCCTCTGTCTACGGAGCAGGGAAAGCCTGGAAAGAGTCATGGTGTTGGAGAGAGCTGGATGGACCAGAATGATGCTCACCCTGCACCATCCAGCTTGGCCGCCGCCTCCTTCAAGTGCTCAGGAGTCCGTGGGAACTGGTGCAGTGGGCTCCTGCCTAGATCTCACTCTCCTTGAAGATCTCCTCCATGGTGTGCACCAGGGTGAAGTAGCCCTCGCTGCTCTCCGACAGGCTGCTGCCACGGGGCCAGGCTGCGTGGCCTTGATGAGGCGGGGTGCCTGCCACCCCTAGGCCCTCCTTGGTCAAGTGCAGGAGCCGCCCACCACCAGGCCAGGGCCGCGCCTTCTGCAGCGACCCGGAGTTGGTCCCCTCAGAGAGCTTCTTGGGACATTTCCCCAGGAATCGGAAGTTCTTCCCCAGCACCCAGGCCCTGCAGCCTGAGTGGTGGGCTAGCAAGAAGCGGGCCCACTGTTTTCGCAGCTCAGCCTTCACCTGCCAGGCGAGAAGAGAGCAAGGTTACTGCCCGGGAATCATTGAATCCTGCATCCACTCAGCAAATGCGTGTTGAGTGGCTACTCAGGACCACCCTACGGAAACTTGCGTTCTCACTAGGGGAAAGGAACAGAGAAGCAAACAGACACATTTGAGCAGAGCAGAGGGTAGTAACACCCAAGGCTGTTAAGCAGGACCACGGGAGGAGGTAACAGTGTCTAGAAAAGGACTGTGTCAAGGCGGCATTTGAGGCCTGCCTGATGAATCAAGGGTCCCTGTGTGAAGATATAGAAAAGGCAGCAGCGAGCAAGACAGACGAGGTTTTGCTCTCAAGCAGCTTACATTCTAGTGGAAGGAGGCAGAGATCAATATTTAAACCTGGGGTGGGGAGAGGGGAGGATGAAAGGGAGCTAGAAATCCCACTGGCTCCTAAGTCAGGAGCAAACTGCTCCAGCCTGGGCCCTTCCCCCTTTCAAGCCTCTTTCCAAAGGAGCAGAGGGCTGACTGGGGCTCTGCAACAATAATAAATGTAACCATTGTTACGAGGCAGAGAACCTTTACCACCAGCGCCCCAGGGTAACACTGCAGGGCAGGGACTGTTCCTACTCCCATTTACAGACTGAGGTTCCAAGAGCCATGGTGACCTAACACACAGCTCCTAAGCGGGTGAGTCTTCACGGCTTGATGCGAATTTCTGGACTCTAGACTTGCAGCTGGTTCCCTCTATCACACTTTGATCCTCCTGCCTGGCATAGCTCCAGCGGGACCATGGTTGGGTTCTGTAAAGAAAACTCACCCCAACACCTTGTCCCCAGAGCCTCAGCTGCCTCTTCTCTCCACTGGACACCCGAGGTGCCCATTTGTCCCAACACATGCTGGTCACTGCATGTCTCCCCATGGCACTGTCATATAAACTGAACCCTCCAGGGGGCAGCAGGATGCCAGCCCCAGCCTCGCAGGAAGCTAGAAGTTAGCACAGAAAACTTACCTCTCCATTAGCAAAGCAATACTGCGAGGCCACCAGTAGCCCCTGGAATGAAAGGAAGAGGTGGTGTGAAGCTCTACTCAGTAGAAGATGTGTCTGAGGGTCACTTGGAATGTCCGCAGGCCAGCCCTAGTCTCAGCAGCTTCTACAAGAGGCAGGCAGCTACTCGCTTGTGCTAACTAGAGTTAGTCTAGTTAGTACGTACTGGTGATGTTAACTCGGATTTCCGTGGGGTCTCTTCTTTCTTTGACACCCACCACCCATATCAGCCAAAGCATTGGCTTAGGTGGTCATAGGTCAGTGATGTGCGTGTGTGTGTTAGTTGCTCAGTCGTGTCTGACTTTTTGCAACACCATGGACTGTAGCCTGCCAGGCTCTTCTGTCCATGGGAGTCTCTAGGCAAGAATACTGGAGTGGGTTGTCATTCCCTTCTCCAGGGGATCTTCCTGACCCAGGGATCAATCCCAGGTCTCCTGCATTGCAGGCAGTTTCTTTACCATCTGAGTCACGAGGGGAAGCCCAACATCATTTATTCAATTATACAAATACTGAAAAAGGCAAATGTCCCATTTCTACTTGTCCATAGTGGGCAGTTAAACTATTTTTGTTTTTTGCCTAACTTGCATCCTTTCCTGACCCTTCCCCACTCCCTGGGCTCTGGCAGGGCTGTCAATCATGCAGTCCTCATCTTCTATGAAAGCTATCACCACCATAAGCTGCTCAAATGGTCATGTGACCCTAGCAGGCTCAATCACAATTCTTTTCACTAACAAAGAAGGCTTCATCTCTTCCCCACATTGGCCAACTTCAGAGTCAAAGTCAGTCTGGAAACACTCAAGGGCATCTCTCCCAGCCACGCAGAGTGATTCCATCTGAGGATGAGGCCAACATAGAGAAAAGTTGAGGCTGGAGATTGTCAAGAGATGGGTTTCAGCGGTACTGCTATGGCTTTCCCTGAGACACGAGAGTCTCTGGGACTTAGACTGTGTGTCTGAATCACTGGAGATCCATATGTGTGCAGGACCCAAGGGCTTGAGTGTTTATGGGAAGAACATCATAAAATGCCAGGACTCACAAGCAAAGGACACATTTCCAAACAGAGAGTGAAGGTCATGGTGTAGGCTGACTCTTCCACCCCTCTTGATAACATTTCTCTCATCTGCTGTTGCTAGGGTGGGAGGTTTGGTGCTGGGAACAGAGCTAGACTTGAAAAGGAATTATAAAATGTTGTTCTGGGGGGGGGGGTAGATTTTTATGCTCGTTCTCAGAGAAGCCAGAGATCGCCACGAGGGCTGACACGACATCAGTCACGTGTTTGGATTCTGCCCAGGGGCCGGGAATTTTCCTTCTCCCGGGCACCTTTCTTTATTCCATGGCTCCAGAATGGCTCTGCTCTAGGGCTCCTAAAGGGGGCACAGTGCAACCAGTTTACCATTCTCACACACTCGGTCTCCTTGGGGGTCAGAGCTGCTCTGTGCAGTTGGCAGGGCAGGTGTTATTTGCCTCTGGGTCTAGGATATTAGAACAGAGTGCTGGGACTCTCATGAATCAGTTGGCTAAAATAGGATTCCACATCACAAGCGTGTCTTTCACTTCACGTTCCCGAGTCATGGTTGGAGGAACATCCTGGAGTCTGGTTAATTTTTGTTCTAGATGAAGCAGGTGTGAAGGGCTCGGCCCCCCGAGCAGATGGCTCTCACTCCATATGTCACCACCACGTGGTAGTCTCTCCACAGATCCCTTGAGAGCATCGGGAGGCTGATGAAATCCTCTAAGCAATAAGACCTTGGGAGAGCGAAGCCCCCCCACCCACCAAAGCAGTTCAGTTCAGGCGCTCAGTCGTGTCCAACTCTTTGTGACCCCATGAATCATAGCACGCCAGGCCTCCCTGTCCATCACCAACTCCCGGAGTCCACCCAAACCCATGTCCATTGAGTCAGTGATGCCATCCAACCATCTCATCCTCTGTCATCCCCTTCTCCTGCCCTCAATCCTTCCCAGCATCAGGGTATTTTCACATGAGTCAGCTCTTCGCATCAGGTGGCCAAATTATTGGAGTTTCAGCTTCAACATCAGTGCTTCCAATGAACACCCAGGACTGATCTCCTTTAGGATGGACTGGTTGGATCTCCTTGCAGTCCAAGGGACTCTCAAGAGTCTTCTCCAACACCACAGTTCAAAAGCATCAATTCTTCAGCACTCAGCTTTCTTTATAGTCCAACTCTAACATCGATACATGACTACTGGAAAAACCATAGCCTTGCTTAGACGGACCTTTGTTGACAAAGTAATGTCTCTGCTTTTTAATATGCTGTCTAGGTTGGTCATAATTTTCCTTCCAAGGAGTAAGTATCTTTTAATTTCATGGCTGCAATCACCATCTGCAGTGATTTTGGAGCCCAAAAATATAAAGTCTGTCACTGTTTCTGCTGTTTCCCCATATTTGCCATGAAGTGATGGCAATGGCAAGCCACTCCAGTACTCTTGCCTAGAAAATCCCATGGATGGAGGAGCCTGGTAGGTTGCAGTCCATGGGGTTGCTACAAGTTGGACGCGACTGAGTGACTTCACTTTCACTTTTCACTTTCACACAATGGAGAAGGCAATGGCAACCCACTCCAGTGTTCTTGCCTGGAGAATCCCAGGGACGGCAGAGCCTGGTGGGCTGCCATCTATGGGGTCGCACAGAGTCGGATACAACTGAAGCGACTTAGCAGCAGCAGCAGCAGATGGGACCAGATGCCATGATCTTCGTTTTCTGAATGCCGAAGCAGTAAGAAAAGGAAACAGTTGGGTCCAGTGCTGATTCCTGTGGTGGAGCCACTAAGACACAGCCCCCTGATAATGCACCTGCTCACCTGAGCTCCCACCTCTGCCCGGTGGCCTGGAGGGAAAGCACAGGGTTATTCAGGAGGGCAGCCTCTGCCCCGGCATGAGGCTCTCAGTGTGCTTCTGTCTCTCTCTGGAGAGCCCATCTGATTCCTCACCCTCCTTGGCAGTGCTCCGGGGGAGCAGGGCTGCAGGACGAAGTGATCAGTGCAGTAGCTGGTCTCCAGAGACTGCCCCAATGTTTTCTCCATCCCTTTATGTGACTTCGAACATCAAGAGGTGGATCTTATCTTCCCTTCCCTCGAGGCTGGGATGACCTTGTGACTCCTCCTATGAGCACAATGTGGTGGGAAGTGACATTCTGGGAATTCTGGCCCTCCCTATTAGAACACTTGCTCTGGGGATGTTCTGGGAGTCCAGCTGCCATGCTTCGAGGCGCACAAGATACATGAAGAAGCCACGTGGAGGAGGATGGAGGCTCTCTGATCCATATCCTCAGCAGAGCTCCCAGACGACAGCCCATGGCAACGTCCAGCGTGTGAATGAGCTGTCTTGGATGTTCCAGACCAATCCAACCTTCAGATGTTTGCAGCCTCATTCAAAGATGACATGTACCAAAAGGATCGCTCTGACAGCCCAGCTCACAGACTCATTCAGGATAATAACATAGTTACTGCTTCAAGCTATGATCGGGCCTGGTTTGTTACACAATAACGGGTGACCAAACATGTTTCCAGTCACCAGAGTTTGATAGGCTAGGATTCTTTCTCAGAAATCTGACCCACAAGACCCCACATGAGTGTCTGATCTTCAGCTGGCTTTGGGTACGTGAGATCAGCTGATCGAGGGGATCAAGCTCTCTGAGGAAAAAAGGGCACCAGATACTTCTGACAGAACAGCTGTGGGCTTTTGTTTTGTTGTTGTCATTTCTCGTTTGGGATTATTTTTTAAAGAAGATTAAGACCAAGCAACATAGGAAACCCAAATGACTAAACTATATAGCCTTTGCAATCCCCAAAAAAGATTGAAATAAACATGGTTTCAAAATGCAAAAAATTATCAGTGTGTGCTCTCTGTTCAAAACTACATGCAATTCAGCTCTAACAGAAGGGAAAAAGAGCCATTGTCCAGTGATCCCTACCGTACCTCAGGCTCTGTCTCCCTGGCCTCTGGTGAGTGTGCAGTGGTCAGGAGCATTTTCTTCACTCTGCCCACAGACTCTCAGTACCTGACAGTGTCTGCTAGTGGCTTCAGGACTCTGATATAGGGACTTCCCTGGTGGTCCAGTGGCTAAGACTCCATGCTCCCAATGCAGGGAATCCAGGTTCAATCCCTGGTTAGGGGACTAGGTCCCACATGCAGCAACTAGAGTTCACACGGCACAACCAGAAGATTCTGCATACCTCAACTAAGACAAGGTGCAGCCAAATACATAAATAAATACTAAAAAAGAGACTCTGCTATAGGAAACTGACCTTGGTTCTGACCTTCACAGAGCACCTGAGAAGCCCTCCTGCACAGTGGTTACAAGCAAGGCTTAATCTCTGAATGCAAATCTCATCTCTGCTACTTGTTAGCATATGCAAAAGTTCCTCTGAGCCACAGATGTTTCAACTATAAAATGATAGAATAATCACTCCCTCACAGTGAGAATGTGAGGCTTCAATGACATTTATTTTGACCCAAACAAAACCAGTTCTGGTGGCAAAGAGTTCACCTGCCAATGCAGGAGATGCAAGAAACGTGGGTTTGATCCCTGGGTCAGGAAGATCTACTGGAGAAGCAAATGGCAGTCCACTCCAGTATTTTTGCCTGAAGAATCCCCTGGACAGAGGAACCTGGTTGGCTACAGTCCATGGGGTTGCAAAGGGTCAGACATGGCTGAGCACAGCACAGAAAATCACTTCAGCCAGTCTCAGCCATCCAAGTCTGCAAAGCTTAGGCTCTAGATGAGTGGGGAAGTCATCTAGAAAGTTAAGCCCATGAATCCCATGAAAGAAAGATGAAACAGACCTACTATGTCCTACCTGGATTGCTGACCCCCAGAATCATGAGAAATAATAAACATGACTGTCATTTTAATCCACTAAGTAATGGATGACAGTTTAAGCAATGGATGAGCAAAATGCCTAGGTACCTCAACCACAGCTGGCCTCTTGTTTCTAGATTCAGCTCCCACATAACTGTCAAGGTTCAAGAGCCTCCTGGTCTCTACTCACTGTTCATTTTGCACAAACTCTGTGGAGAACCCAGCAAAAATAGGCACTTAATAAAAGACTCCATGCTGACACTCGCAAAGAAAATGATTGTGAGTCACACCAACTATTACAGAGCAGGAAACAAACCACTTTCCCTTTTGTAGTCACCAAGTCATGCTGGCAAGATTAAAGCAACATGTCCCTCTCCACACTCTCCTAATTTGAAAGGCCCTCGCTGATCAGTCCTGCCATTACTTGAACTCTTTTTCCACCTGCAGGCTCTTGAAATTCTGAGTCTGTTTGGATCAAAGGCATTAGGCTTTCTACAAAGGCAAGAAGTCCTTGTTCAGACATCTACTTACATGGAAGGAGCCCAGAGTCAATTGAATGAAGAGTCGTATATGTCTTGGAAATCCTTCAACTTGATCATCAGTGATGAAAGAGAAGAGAATGTCATGAACGCCCAATAAAGGGATGAGGACCAGTGTGGACTTGGCCAGTCTGCAAGTAACAACCGAACAGGTGTCATGAAAGCCGCCCTGGAAACAGGCAACATTTTCTGCTTTTCTGTGTACCGATTGTGCTTAGTCGTTCAGTCATGTCTGACTCTTTGTGACCCCACGGACTGTAGCCCGCCAAGCTCCTCTGTCCATAGGGATTCTCCAGGCAAGAATACTGGAGTGGGGTTGCCATGCCCTCCTCCAGAGGGTCTTCCCAACCCAGGGATTGAACCCAGATCTCTCACATTGTAGACGGATTCTTTACCATCTGAGTCACTAGGGAAGCCCAAGAATACTAGAGTGGGTAGCCTATGCCTTCTCCAGGGGGAATTTCTCAACCCAGGAATTGAACTGGGGTCTCCTGCACTGCAGGGGGATTCTTTACCAGCTGAGCTACCAGGGAAGCCCTTTAGTATAGCTCTAATTGTATTGATAAATAGTTGGTTTTTCTGTTTGTCTCCTTGGGTACATATACATGGAATGCCCTAAGAGCCAGTATGGTCTTGTTCACAGATGCATCCCCACACTTGACTCATGGAAGATGCTCAGAAAACATGAATTAGATGGATGAATGGATTCCCCCATACAGATTATGATATACCTACAGATCTTAACATTTTGTTTGATGGATATATTTACATGTACATGGGTGTCCCCCTGGGACATTACACAAGTTCCCTATTGCCTGGCCAGCAAGTGCCTCTACTTCTTTCTCTATCCAGGACTTCCAACGTCAGTGCCTTACAGAGCCAGAGAAGGGAAAGAAAATGACTTGCCCAGGGTCACACAGCCACTAAGTGGTATCTCCCAGCCTGGAAGCAGGGCTTCTGACCTCACACTCAGGCCTTGCACACTAAAGCAGGATTTCATCATCTGTCCCCATGCTGTTCCCAACCTGACAGCGAGGGCAGCAGGAAATGAGACACTGATCCTTCTCATAAAAAGCACCGTGTGGACACCGCTGTTGTATACACTCTACACAAAAAAGACAAACATTGCTTTGTACCACCCACGTGCAAATGCACAGCTGCGACCCAGACATTCCGTACCGCATACCGGTGGTTCCCAAATGGGCTATCAGAATTCCTACAAAGCTTTGAAAAAAAAAAATACATATATATATAGGTTGGCTCTCAATACAGCTTCCTGGGTCCTGTGTCAACCCCCTGAATCAAAATCTCTGGAGGTTGGGTCCAGGGAATGAGGATGTGTAAAGGACTCCCCATGGGATATCAAGCAGCCACATTTGGAAACAACTTCTCTTCACTGTTGAGCAGCTTCTAAATTTCAAACTAACTACATGAGTAAAGGTGACTCACATTTGGGGCATAAACAAAGCTACTGTCTGATGCACATCTGGGGAAAAAAGAGCTTAAATGTAATGAATTTTTTTTTTTTTTGCCCAAGTCACTTGTCTTAAAGACTAGGAGAAGGTTCATTTCTCCTCACTGAATAAAAACCCCATGGAGTTAAAGATGTGGAGGGACTTCCCTGGCAGTCCAGGGGTTAAGACTCTGTACTTCCGCTGCAGGGGTTCAGTCCCTGGTCAGGGAACTAAGATTCCACGTGCTGCATCTTGAAGTCAAAAAAAAAAAAAGATGTGGGAACAGAGAGGGTCAGCAGCCCCCATGTGCAGTATCTTCAGGGAGGTTTAATTTTATCCAAGAGAAAGCATCTATATGAATCTTGTATTTGAATGTTATCAATGAAATTAAAACCCTCACCTTTGTACCCTAAAAGGACCTACAGCCAATAAGAGTTGAGCAGGAGTCACCAAGGAGGGGGACGCCCCCCACCCCCAGCACATGGGCTGAGTGTCCCAGGACAGAGCCCCGGGACCGAGGAGTGGAGAATCTGAGATGCAGCCACCAGTTAGGTGATCCTCCTGAGCCAAGCTCACACCTAGTAGAGCTCCCACACCCACCTGTGCACACTCACTTAGCTGAGCCACATTAAGGTGTTCCCAAGCAGAAACTCTGTCAAGAGTTTCACGTTTTGCTTGTTTGTTTCTCTAATTTCCAGGAGTGTCTTAAATCAGAGGTGGCAAATTGGTATCCATGGGTTATATTTGACCTGCTTACAGCTTTTGCTTATGCTAGGTAGTGATCTTTGCTATTGGAGCCGCCCTTAAATAATGAGATTTCAAGCAAAGAGGTCCAGGTGTTCAGCTTCTTTTGAAAAGTAGGGAGATCTGGCCAGACTGGGCCCCAATTCCTTGTTGCCAATCGTCATCTACAGCCTTTAGAGGGAACACGGTTTCTCCAACCCAAGACTGTTTGGCCCTTGCAAGCGTGTGAATCTTTGACCCTCACTCTGAGTTATTTAAAAAATCTTTATTTATGTATAAAAATATTAAAATATGTATGTATGTATTTATGGATTATTTTTAAAAAAAGATTTATTTAGCTGTATTGAGTCTTAGTTGTGGCACATGGGATCTAGCTCCCAGACCAGGGATCAAACCCATATCTCCCTGCATGAGGAGCTCAGAGTCTTAGTCACTGGACTGCCATGGCAGTCCCTATTTTGGATTTTAATAACACATACTTTCATGCATGTCTTATCATCGACTTATTCTCAGGGCCATGCTATGACATTATGTTTTTTAAATAAACTGTTCATCTTGAAATACTTTTCGATCTACAGAAAAGTAGCAAAGATCGCACAGAGAATTCCCACATACCCTTCACTTCCCCTAATGTTTAAGTTGTACAGACCCATGATGGGACCTTTGGCAGCACTAAGAAACCAGTATTGGCACGTGGCCAATAACTATCCTCCAGACTTTACCCAGATTTTCACCAGCTTTTCCAATAACGTTCTTTTCACATTCCAAAATCCAATCCAAGGTCCCCACACTTAACATGGAAGAATTGTTAAGGAATGATCATCTTCTAATGACTTTTTGGGTCATTTTACTAGCTGCTATCTCTCTGTGCGTATTCCAAAGGAATTTCCCATTCCTCATATGATTCTGAGTTCTCTTTGGACAAAAGACTATTTACATCTCTGTTTGGATGAAAATCCATAAGTACCTATAGCAGCTCCTCTTATGAACTGTGTTTATGCCCTTTTTCATCTACAGTCATTTGTTTATTTTAATGGTTTAATTTATTGCAGTCAGTTAGCTCTTCAACTAGAGAATGAAATGGCAACCCACTCCAGGATTCTTGCCTGGAGAATTCTGTGGACAGAGGAGCCTGATGGGCTGCTGTCCATGGAGTCACACAGAGTTGGACATGACTGAAGTGACTTAGCATGCATGCATGTATTGGAGAAGGAAATGGCAACCCACTCCAGTATTCTTACTTGGAGAATCCCAGGGACAGAGGAGCCTGGTGGGCTGCCGTCTATGGGGTCGCACAGAGTCAGACACGACTGAAGCGACTTAGCAGCAGCAGCAACTGTTGTGAGTAAGTACAGAGAGGAGGAGGAGGAGCTGGGGCCAAAGGCAGTGGGACTCGAAGACAGTACCTGGGGCCGGGGTTTGAATCCCAGCACTGCCAATTACTAGCGATGTGGCCCTGGGCAAATTATTTAACCTCTCTCCCTGTAAAAATGAGGATTATACTACTACTACTATCATATGAAATGTTAAATGTTAAAATAATAATAAAAATATTATTAATAATAATAATTCCTAACATTGCCATTTTAAGGACTAAATAACATGGAGCCAACCCTCAGACTAAACCATACCCGATATGTGAAGCATGATCAATAACATTTAGTTGTCACTATTTTTAAAGAAGCCATCTCTCCCTCAGGTTGCTCACAATCTCAGTGACTTGGATCAATTTTTCTTCCATTTGTGACATTTTTATGAAAGTCCTTTATAAGTTCACTAAGAAATGGTTCTGGGCTTCCCTGATGGTCCTGTGGTTAAGAATTTGCCTTGCAGTGCAAGGGACACCAGTTTGATCGCCGGTCCAGGAAGATGCCGCGTGCGGCAGGGCAACTAAGGGCTCCACAACTACTGAGCCTGAACTATGGGATTTCTTTGGAAGGAAGGATGCTAAGGCTGAAACTCCAGTACTTTGGCCACCTCATGTGAAGAGTTGACTCACTGGAAAAGACTCTGATGCTGGGAGGGATTGGGGGCAGGAGGAGAAGGGGACAACAGAGGATGAGATGGCTGGATGGCATCACTGACTCGATGGACGTGAGTCTGAGTGAACTCCGGGAGTTGGTGATGGACAGGGAGGCCTGGCGTGCTGCGATTCATGGGATCGCAAAGAGTCGGACACGACTGAGCGACTGAACTGATCTGAACTGATGGAGCAACTACTGGAGCCCGTGCTCCACAACAAGAGAAGCCAGTGCAATGAGAAGCCCAAGCACCGTAACTAGAGGGTAATCCTCGCTCTCCACAACTAGAGAGAATCTGCAGGCACAGCAACGAAGACCCATCACAACCAAAGACAGATAAATATATTTTTTAAAGATATGTACTTTAAAAAATAAAATAAAAATAAATTTTAAAAAAGACATGATTCTCCTTTATAAGTTCATTAAGAATCCTGCCCCACACATCACACCAAAAGTTAAGATCATTTTTCTAGGAAGAGCATGTCACCTCCATGCTGGGAACCACAAGAAACAGAGAACTCCCTCCAGGCTGAGGGTCTGCTGGGGTCTGTCCACAATCCAGGGACACTGCTCTCTCTCCAGGTCTGCCTCAGTTGTCCTTTGCCAGACCATGCAGCTGGGCTGGTTACAGTTTACTGCTTGAATGATGGAAGCCGGGGAATGAGGGATAGGATTACAGAAGGTTCTGGAGTCCTAGCAACTTGCCTCTTTGGCGAGTCTCAAGTGTGTCTAATTTAAACTTTTCTAAAATATACTCCTGGAGGGGGTCCAAATCGTGAGAACTACATTCTGAAAGTTCTCGAAAACCTGGGAGAGTTGGAGGCCGGACTGTTCCTACCAGAGTTTGGACAAAATGCATTGGCTTCATCACCCTCTTCTCCTCATCCTTGCAGGGGCCCCAGTAGGGGGGACGTGGAAGAGGAGGACCTTCCAACATGGGGGAGGGCAGTATGAGCTGAGTGTGCTCATGACCCCTTGGGGTGACGGGAAGCAGCCCTCCCAGAACTTAGAAATGAGGGAGTTAGCACTGCTCAGACAGAAAGATGGGCAAATGCACGATTCCCTGGACCAGGTGGTAAAATAAGGTGGCCTAAGGGACATTTCCCTGGGGACTCCCCTTGTAGTCCAGTGGTTAAGAATCTGCCTTGCCACGCAGGGGCTGTGGGTTCGATCCCTGGTTAGGGAACCAAGACTCCGCATGTCACAGGGCAACTAAGCTCAAGCACCACAACTATGGAGCCTGCGTGCTCTAGGGCCCACAAGACACAACCAGAGAGTCCTCGTGCTGCAATGGAAGATCCCATATGATGTAACAAAGATTCGTGTGCCACAACTAAGACCCAACGAAAATAGATAAAAATAAGTAATTTTTTTTTAAAGATCAGAGAAGTTTGAGAGCCATTGTTTTGGATAACTCTAGAGAAGAGCCTGGAAAAGAGGATGTCAGGCTGCTTAGAAACATACTTTCCATGGTCCAACCAGAAAATTGCATGTATCTGGTCCCATGGTCTATGTATTCTGACTGTGTATCAGAATCTTCTAGGAACTCTCCTGCAAGAAGTCCATGGGCAGGGAACACTGGTGGTCCAGTGGTTGCAATCTAGAACCTGTGCTCACAACAAGAGAAGCCCCCTGCCCAGGAAGCCCCCAACTAGCAAAAGCCTGCACACCACAACAAAGACCCAGCAAAACAACCCCCAACCAAAAGAAGTCCATGTGATGGGGCTCCATCCCTCGACACTGAATCTAATATCCAGCGGAGGGGCTCATGAGTCAGGGCTTTGGGGCCGGCTATCTGGTGATGCTTAACACAGCCAGGATGGAAAGCTATCATAGGGGCCACTGAGGGTCTGCAGCTCAGGGACGGCCCAGTGGTCCGTGGTGGGCTTTGGCAGGGTTTAGACACTCTGTCTGTGTGAAAGGTGGTGCCTTGACACTTGTCTGCCCCTGTTTCTGCCTCTTGGGAGTGCTGTCTTCTGATGGGTTTTCATGGTGACTGGGTTTCCCTGGTGGCTGGTTAGTGAAAGGATTCCCCGGTGAATGGACCCAGCCAGGGTAGAGGGGAGAAGCCCTGCTCTTGGCCTTGGATCTCCACCCTCAGAGACGGGTGAGAGGCTTAGCCTTGGGAAAAGGGCCAGAGAGGCTGTCAGCCACTTGGAGGCTTGGCCAGAGACGCCCAGAAAGACACATAGCTCTGTGTGGTCCGAGCCAGCTCAAGTACCCCCGGGCAATGGGGGTTTGCATAATATCTGAGCCAACAACTGTATATATTTGCCTGGTCCTGAACTGTATGTGTTTATGCTTCTGGAACTCCCGAGGGTAGGGGGTTAGGCTGATAGGACTTGGGGTCTGGAAACCCCAGGCAAATACTATTCATTGCATTTAATTAGGACCTCCTTTAACCCTCATCCCACTCCAGTATTCTTGCCTGGAGAATCCCATGGACGGAGGAGCCTGGTGGGCTGCAGTCCATGGGGTCGCAAAGAGTCGGACACGACTGAGCGACTTCACTTTCTTTCTTTCCTTTAACCCTCGTCACAAGTTGAGGATGGGTCTGGGGTGACTCTCCCAGGTGACACACCAGAAAGCAGACCTGGGGAGGCCAAGAGACTTGCCCAAGGTCAGTCCAGGATGAAGGTCAGCATCGGCCCTCCTGATTCATTCTACACCCACATCCCGATCCGTGGTGAGTTGGAACGTGTGCTCCTCACAGATGGGGTCCCCATCCTATTTTCCTTTCACTTGAAGAACAGGGATGGCACATCATAGACCCTCATTGAATGTCTGTCGGAAAAATGAAAAACTACCTTCCCCGCGCACCTGGCTCAGGGTGGCTTCTGGCCTTAGAGGGAGAAGTCCAGCTATATAGCCACTCTGACGCATATCTCTGCCCCTGCTCTGCCACGTGGACTGACATCTCTTAAGTTTTGAGCAAAACTTTGGGTTAAAACACTGCATCCCGGAGAAGCACACACATGCTATAGAAAGTAGAATAACTGGGAAAAGAGGAGGGGAGGGGGACCTTTGTCTCGCTTTCATTCAGCATTTGATTGACAGCAACACAGAAGTAAGTAATCACCCATGATCTGACACTGTGAGACGGGACGCAGTCACCTTGGAAGCAGAACAAGGGATGCAGCAAAAGCAAGTCCCAGAGAAAACATGACTGTGTTAAAAATGTACTTCTTTGGGCTCCAAAAGTTTGTGGTCACATTACTCGAGGTCTTGATGCTGCTGCTGCTAAGTCGCTTCAGTAGTGTCCGACTCTGTGCGACCCCATAGATGGCAGCCCACAAGGCTCCCCCGTCCCCGGGATTCTCCAGGCAAGAACACTGGAGTGGGTTGCCATTTCCTTCTCCAATGCATGAAAGTGAAAAGTGAAAGTGAAGTCGCTCAGTCGTGTCCGACTCCTAGCGACCCCATGGACTGCAGCCCACCAAGCTCCTCCGTCCATGGGATTTTCCAGGCAAGAGTACTGGAGTGGGGTGCCATTGCCTTCTCCGACTCAAGGTCTTAAAAATACCCAAATACTCTCTTCTGAGTTGTTGTTGTTCAGCTGCTATGTCATGACTGAGTCTTCTGTGACCCCATGGACTATAGCCCACCAGGCTTCTCTGTCTATGGGATTCTCCAGGCACAGATACTGGGGTGGGTTGCCATTTCCTTCTCCAGGGGCTTCTGAGTTACACTACGTCTTTTATTCTGTTACCTCAAATAAGGCAACTGTCCAACTCCCCTTCATGTGATTCTTTCCTATCCCTGTAAACCACCCACTCTTGGGAGCATTTTTCACAGTTTCCCCCTGGGAATGTGTGTGCCCTTGATTACTCACCACTGACTTCATTTTCATGGGACCAGAAGGTCCTGGATCTTTAGCAAAAGCCTTACATGACACCCTGACACTTTTTTCCGAGGGGCTCTTGCAGACACCCTCATCTCAGGAGAGAAACATATGAATGCCATTTTCCCCCTTCCTGGGACATTAGCCAGAATAGCCAGAAGGGGTCAAAATAAACTTTGACTGTTCGGTACTGACCTCAGGCCACTCACCTGTATTTATAATCTCTGAAGCACATTTGATGAGCTTTGAGCTTAGAAATGAGAAGCTTGAGAATTTTCAGGAAGATGAAGAAATTGACCTTGAAAAAAAAAGCAGATATAAATAAGTGATGGACTCTATGTGGCTATGACTATCAAGGTCACCCTGGACCCTGCCATCAGATCCTTGTCCATGGAAATGGAATGGGGCAGGTTGGCAGTCAGCCAGTCAGGTAGTTAACAGTCAGGGTAATCACCTCTCTCCCAAAGGCCATCTCAACTGAGAGCCTGGAGAGGATTCTAAAGAGTCACTTATCCTTCTGGTTCTGGGACACCCACCACAATAGCCATCTGAGAAAGGCAAACAGACATTTACATGACTATTTTTAATTAAAATTATTGAGGGACTTTCCTGGTGGTCCAGTGGTTAAGAATCCACCTTGCAATGCATGGGACACAGGTTCGATCCCTGGTCGGGGAACTAAGACCCCCACATGACACAAGGCATTGCCAAAAATTTTTTTAAATAAAAATAAGTAAAATAGAAAAGACTTTAAAATGCCTCTATGCAATGGAGAAAGAGCCCATAGAGATGGTGGTCAGGTTATAGTTAACGGAATAAAGTCTCTATAGACATTGAGCCAACACAATACTGATGTCCTTGTCTCAAACCACAGATTGAAACACAAGCTTAAGAATCCAACATGTACCTGTTATTACTTGTCTTATTGGCCTGGGGAAAATCGATACTCAAAGCTAAGAGGGCAGGGTTTCAGGCAAGAGGCTATGTATCCAATCTGCAAGCCAACAGGGAGAAGGGAAATTCCCAGCCAAGGAATATTTAGTAACAGAACACTTAAAGGCAAACTAAGTGTAACCAAGTAATTTATCCCCTTTAATGGGATATCTGTTTTTCATCACAAAGAGAAAACGCTGTGTCCTTGGCTTAGTGGCTTGTTGAACTTGAGCATTTTTCTTACAAAGTAAGCCTAACAGGGAAAGGCACATATTTCAGGGAATTAATTTCAACCAGGACTGTCTCGTAGGAAATGAAGGTTTGTGATGAATGTGTTGATTCATTGTTCTTTGCGTCTTCCAGAGACCAGACAAGAGAAAATGGGCATCAACCACTGACATGGAATGAAACACCAGCCTAGTGGACCACAGAACCTCCATCCATCCAGGT
>NW_011494752.1:14276446-14295828 GCF_000754665.1 Bison bison bison
CAGGTGCCCCAGAACTCAGGGCTCAGCAGTCACAGTGGGATGGGGCGGTTTCTCATCTGTACACCATCTGGAAAGGGGCTGAAGGAGGACTTTTTTTTTTTTTTAACAAGTTTCTTTTTCTTTTGGCTGCACTGGGTCTCCATTACTGGGTAAGGGCTTTCCCAAGTCACAGTGAGCGGGGGCTACTTTGGTCGTGGTGCGCAGGCTTCTCGTCGTCACGGTGGCTTCCCTCCCTCGGCACACAGGCCCCAGGGCACGTGGGCTCAGTAGCTGCAGCTCCCAGGCTCTAGAGTGCAGGCTTCCATAGTTATGGCCCACGGGCTTCGCTGCTCTGTGGCATGTGGACTCTTCCCAGATCAGGGATTGAACCTGCGTGCCCTGCATTCGTGGGCGGATTCTTCTCCACTCTGCCACCAGGGTCCTGAAGGAGGACATTTTTGAAGAACCAAGCCAACTCCTGTTGGATTCTGTGACCAGACGTGGGACACTTAGGATCCCAAACATATAAGGCTCTTTTTCCAGCCCTAGACAATACAGAATGCATTCAATTCAGTTCAGTTCAGTTGCTTAGTCGTGTCTGACTCTTTGCGACCCCATGGACTGCAGCACGCCAGGCTTCCCTGTCCATTACCAACTCCCAGAGCTTACTCAAACTCATGTCCATCGAGTCAGTGATACGATCCAACCATCTCATCCTCTGTTGTCCCCTTCTCCTCCTGCCTTCAATCTTTCCCAGCATCAGAGTCTTTTCCAATGAGTCAGTTCTTCGCATCAGGTGGCCAAAGTTTTGGAGTTTCAGCTTCAGCATCAGTCCTTCCAAAGAATATTCAGGACTGATTTCCTTTGGGATTGACTGGTTTGATCTCCTGCTGTCCAGGGGACTCTCAAGAGTCTTCTCCAACTCCACAGTTCAAAAGCATCAGTTCTTCGGTGCTCAGCCTTCTTTATGGCCCAACTCTCACATCCATACATGACTACTGGAAAAACCATAGCTTTGACTAGATGGACCTTTGTCAGTAAAGTGATGTCACTGCTTTTTAATATGCTGTCTGGGTTGGCCATAGCTTTTCTTTCAAGGAGCAAGCGTCTTTTAATTTCAGGGCTGCAGTCACCATCTGCAGTGATTTTTGGAGCCCAGGAAAATAAAGCCTCTCACAGAATGCATACGGTCAGATGTACTGTTCTTGGTGATGTTTCTCTGGCAACACTCAGCTGCCGTGCTCAGATCTGGGTCTACAAGTTGGCAGGGGTGGTTGTAGCAAGGTGGGGGCTCAGAGTTTGATGTCATGTAACCCAAAACTCATCTGCCTCCCCACCACCCCATCAGCCCCCTCAACCCCCTCCACTCCTGCTGCATAGACTAAAATGCCTACATTAGAACTACTCCTTTAGGTTAAAACACTCCATTCCTAAGAGCCCTGCTGAAGGAAGGGCACACCGAAGGTGAAGGGAGGCTGAAGGGGGATTTCTCTTTCTTATCTGCTCACTTGCTCATTTTTACAACAAGGAAGGATTCAATCAATACCTATGATCTGACTTGCTCTCATCATGAGAAGGAGAAGATGGGACAGCAAAGGAAAACAACCCACGTGCTGCAACCACTGAAGCCCAGGCACCTAGATCCTGAGCCAAGAAGAGCCACAGCAATGAGAAGCCCACACACCGCAACACAGAGTAGCCCCACTCACTGCAACTAGAAAGCCCACGCTCAGCAAAGAAGCGCAGCCAAAAATAATAACTAAATATATATTTTTTAAAGGAATAAAGGCCCTTCCTCTGCAAGGTCTCAGAGTAGCATCACCAACTGACTCTAACCCTCAGCACAGCTTTGTGTTAATAGTGATTGACTATATATATATATATATTTTTTCCCCCTCTAAAAAAAGCTTCCTTAGTCTCCCCTCTCTCCTGCTAATGGTGTTGAAATCCAGGCCCATAGCTTTGCTGTCCCTCGACTTGTCCATGACTCAAGACCCTGCAGCCCCAAGGTTTGCCCACATCGAAGACAGTTGATAGGGGGTCACCGAGCTGACTACAGGTTTCTTTACACAGTCTGAAAACCCAGAGAGAAGGAGGCTTAGAGGGTGAGCCTGGATTTAGGTCCTGAACCAAAACAAGAAGTTTCTTGTGGGAGAGGAGATTATATGGCGCACTTACTTCTGCCACGACACAACACCCAAGAGGAGTTTCTTATTTGTTTCTTCTCGTTCAACAGATCCAAACCACGGCTCAGCATCTTCATCTCGAGGGATCTGGCCCAGGTTCTTTCTGAGCCAGAGAATTTGATGGGAGGCAGGGAAGGGGGTGGGGTCCTCCACAGCTGCTGAGCTCAGAGAGGGAAAAGGGTGGGTGGGGTGGTCCTCACCGTTATGCAAAGCATCATGGGTCCTCGGATGATCCACCAGATATTCTTATTCCTGTTGTTTCCCCAGCACCTAAGGCAAAGAGTGGGCAGTAGAAGACTTACAGTTGAGACAGTAAAGACCCCAGCTCCCTGGAAGAAGGCTCACTTGGTGTGGGGAGGGAGGACTCAAATCCCTTCTTACTAGGTTGATAGTGTTGACTTTTTTTTTTTTTTTTCTTGGTGAACCAGAAAAATGGTCTTCATGCTAACAGCTTGCAGTGTATCCTTCTACATATTTTCCCATGTTCGTACAAACATAAACTCTTCATTATATGAGCACACCTCGTTTTCCTATGCTTCACTTTGTTGCACTTTGCAGATACTGCGTTTTTTACAGATTGAAGGTTTATGGCAAGCTTGCATAGGGCAAGTCTATTGGCACCATTTTTTCCAATAGCATTTGCTCACATCATGTGTGTCTCTGCGTCACATTTTGGTAATTCTCACAATATTTCAAACTTCTTCATTGTTGTTACATTTGTTATGGTGATCTGTGATCAGTGGTCTTTGATGTCACTATGGTCATTGTTTTGGGGTGCTGTGAACTGTGCCCATATAAAACATTGAACTTAATAAATGTGTGTTTCTGACTCCTCCACCAACTGCCCATTCTCCCATCTCTCTCCCTCTCCTCAGGCCTTCCTATTCCCCAAGACACAAATAGTGAAATTAATCCAGTTAGTAATCCTACAAAGGCCTCTAAGTGTTCAAGTGAAAGAAAGAGACATATCTCTCACTTGAAGTCAAATGTTAAAAACAATTAAGGTTAGTGAGGAAGGCATGTCACAAGCTGAGACTGGCTGAAAGCTAGGGTTCTTGCCTCAAACAGTTAGCGAAGCTGTGAACACAAAGGAAAAGTTCTTGAAGGAAATTAGAAGTGCTACTCCAGTGAACACACAAATGATAAGAAAGCAAAACAGCTTTCTGGCTGATATGGAGACAGTCGGAGTCTGGAGAGAAAATCAAACCAGCCACAACATTCCCTTAAGCCGAAGCCTGATCCAAGCAAGGTCTTAACTCTCTTCAATTCTATGAAGGCCAAGAGAGCTGAGGAAGTTGCAGAAAAAAAACTGTGAAATTAGCTGACATGGGTTAATGAGCTTTAGGAAAGAAGCCATCTTTATGACATGAAAATGTAAGGGGAAGCAGCAAGCGCTCGGTGCAGAAGCTACAGTGAGTTATCTGGAAGAGCTAGCTAAGACCACAAATGAAGGTGGCTACACTAAACAACAGATTTTCAAGGTAGGCTAAGCAATCATCCATTGGAAGAAGGTTCCATCCAGGACTTTCATAACTAGAGAGGAGAAGTCAATGCCTGGTTTCAAAGCTTCAAGGGACAGGCTGACTCTCTAGTTAGGGGGCTAATGCAGCTGGTGACTTTAAGTTGGAACCAGTGCTCATTTACATTCCCAAAATCCTAACTTGTACTAGAGCTACCCTGCCTGTGATCTATACATGGAACAACAAAGCGTGGATGATAGCACATACATTTACAATGTGAGTTACTGAAAATTTTAAACTCACTGTTGTAAACTACTCAGAAAAAAAAAATCCTTTCAAAAATATTACTGCTCATTAACAATCCACCTGGTCACACAAGAGCAGTATATGAGAATATTTGATCTTAGTTCCCAGACCAGGGATCAAGCCTGCATACCCTGCATTGCAAGGTTGATTCTTAACCACTGAACCAGCAGGGAAGTCCCTGTTTTGTTTTTAACTTCTGAATTTCTTATTGTGTGTCTCCACTCTTCAATCTCATTTGAGACATAAGAGTCAGGGACACATTTTTCTTGTTCTTATGTTCCTATCTTTACACATACCATTTTTTCAGTCTTCACCCAAGAGCTCTGATGAAGATGAGCAATGAGATTAATGTTGTTTTCATGCCTACTAGCATAACATCCATTCTGCAGTCCATAGATCAAGGAGTAACAGATGAATTACTACAAATCTTTGATTCTTTTACCTATATTCTTAAGTATATTCTAGATGGCCCAAATGGAAGGGAGTGGATATTCTCTTTGGGAAAATGATGTACTCCTTATATTGGGGCCATCTTGGAATGAGGCTTCCCAGGTGGCTCAGTGGTAAAGAACCTGCCTGCCAATGCAGGAGATCCAGGAGATGTGGGTTCAATTGCTGGACTGGGAAGATCCCCTGGAGAAGGAAATGGTAACCTGCTCCAGTCTTCTTGCCTGTGAGATCCCGTGGACAGAGGGAGTCTGGTGGGCTGCAGTCCATGGGGTCACCAAGAGCTGGACACGGCTGAACACACAGCATAGTACATCTCGGAATAACTAGCTCATGGAAGTTCAAAAAGAGTGAGTTACCTACCCTGTATTCTCCAGCTGAGCACGGGCAACGCTCCAGGGCACAACGAAGAGCACTGGGAAGCCTGGGAGAAAACACGGAAATGGGGTCAAGGGCTGGTTGGCCAAACTTGCCTACTGCTCATCCCACCCTGATGGGCCAAGTACACCTGGTTAAAATTATAAAAAAACAAACATCATAGAATTGTGGACTGTGAGAGCTGGAGAGACCTACAGATGGCACAGAGCCATCCATTTGTTGGGAAACCAGGAGGCAAAGAGGAGACCAAATTTGCCACCTGTCACAAAGTAGCTTAGAGTAAATCCAAAGACATTAATCAAGCCTCCTGAATCCCAAGCCAGAGTTAGTCCCTCTGATTATTACAACCTCAACTTCCCCAAGAATCTATGGCAGCAAGAGCTCCAGATCTCATCCTGGAGATTTGGTTGGCCCATGGACTGAATGTTTGTGTCCCCCAAATTCATACATTGAAGCCCTAACCCCCAGTGTGATGACATTTGAAAAAAGGACCTTTGGAGGTAATTAGGTTTAGATGGCATGTGTGTAGGGGCTGGTCATCATGATGGGATTACTGTCCTTATCAGAAGAGACCAGAGAGCTTGCTTTCTCTCTCTCTCTGCAATATGAGGCTATAGCAAGAAGGCAGCTGTCTGCAAGCCAAGAAGAGGAACTTCATCGGAACTCAACCATCGTGGTGCCACAGTCTTACACTTCTCAGCCTCTAGAACCTTGAGAAATAAACGTCTGCATTTTAAGCCACACAGTCTATGGCATTTGTTACGGCAGCCCTAGTAGATAATACAGTTGGGGACAGGTTAGGAGGAATGTCATCTGACTCTACCAAAAACTTCCCAATTTCTGAACATGTGTATTGGGTCTACAGCACTTATATCTACATAAATATACATGCAGGTGCATGCACACATGTGTACATGTGCACGCATGCACACGCACACACGCACACACACACACTACCCCTCTCTTCAGAGCCTCTTGTCATTGAGGAATTATCTATCCCAGAGACGTCCCTCCAACTCCAACCAAAAGCTCTACTGGGCTCCCATGTTCAGACAGATCCCCAGTTCAGGTCACTCACCCCAACCCACCAGCAGGTATCTGGGCCACAGCCGCCTTTCTGAAAGCATTATGGGCTCCAGCAGTGTGTGAAGGTAAAGGCCTTCGACGAGCAGCCACGAGTAATTGGTGCCCACAAAGTAGTGCAAGAGGACCTGGGCTGAGCGGCAGGAGGCAGCAATCTGGAAAGGACAGAGCACCTGGGGGTGAGTCCAGGTTTCTCAGCATCTGGACCACAGCGGAGGGGAGAAGGGCCTCCACACACAAGTCCCTGCCTCTGAACTCCCCTCTCTCTCAGACACAAGAGTTTTTTCATACACAGTGCTATTGCACACTTAATAGACCACAGCACAGTGTACATACACAATGGTCAGTGTTCTTGTTGTATGCACTGTCTGCTCTGCTTAGTCGCTCAGTCATCTCCAACTTTTTGCAACCCATTCTCTGGACGTTGGCTTTAAAAAAAAAAAATCAGGTGATGCATCTTTTACCAGAAAGACTGACACCCCTTTCTCTCTCTCATCCACTCCCCAGCCTCACCTTCCTGCTCTCTGATTCCCAGGACTGATCCACCAGGTAGAGCCCAGGAATGAGGAAGCACATACCTCCGACACATAGGACAGCCACTCTGTCTCACTGTTGGGCGTCTTGGAGTAAGATTTGTAGAAGATGACGTCTTTCACCAGCACAGCCAGGGCTCTCAGGATGAAAGAGGCAAACAAGTTCATGTGGATGTAGTTACGTGTGCAGTGGAGTTTTCTGGGCAGGGAGAAAACCAAGGGTCTTCCCTCAGAAAAGAATGGCTCAGACCAACAGGTGTGTGCCTGAAACCTGTGTATGTGCCACCAAAGGGCACAGGTTCAGAGTGTAGGCTGCAGAGCTGGATGGATGGTGCAAAGGATCTTACCTCTCTCTGCCTCACTTTCCTCATCTGTAAGACGGGGAGAATAACAGGTACCATTTATAACATGCCAGGCTACGCTCCAAGCTATTTGCATGCGGATTTAGTTAAGGGCATCCTTACTCCTATCACTTACATCACAGTCCCAGAGGAGTAAGTGCCAGAGGTGAGATTTAGATTCAGAAACTCTGAGGTCCATATATGGCTCTCCAAGACTCTACTCCCTCTAAGAACATGGGCACTCGTCGCAAAGGCTACATGAGGATCCAACCAGTTAATGGGTGAAAAGTACCCACACAGCACCTGGCACTTAAGAAGTACCCAGAAAATGTCAACTCTCACGACCTCCCTCACCCACCTGGAGCCTCCAGCACCAGCCGACGTAAAACTGCATCCTTGGTCTCTCTAGGCAAAAGGGCCCTTTTCCATCACTGTGTTCTCAGAGCCCTGCCTATGCCCCTGTGTGACACATGCCCAGTCCTGCCTCTCTCTAGAGCTATTATTACTTTTATCATTTCCAAAAAGATTTGAGTAGATCTTTGTGTTTCATGATTCATGCATTCTTCTCCCTAGACTAGGCAGGGACTGGGTCTTGCTCTCCTCAGAGCCAGAGACAAAAATGAAGACATGGTCGACCCAGGCTCTGCTCAAGTTAATTCTTCTGGGGCTGGGCAGTTATCTTCTCCTGGCCTTGTTCTGAGACTTTGGGAACGTGAGTGGAGGTGGTCACCGAGGGCAGTGGGCACAGGCTGTGGAATTCTCTCCTGATATTCAACGATTGCTCTCCCACTGGGGCAGGTGGTCATGACTCCGCTTTCTGCTCCAGGAGCTAAAGAACATCATGGGATTGAGGGGGCAGGTGGGGCCAGACTGGACCTCACACAGCCCAGGTGGGAGTGCTCTGGAACCAGCATCCAGGGTCTCCATCCAAGTCTCTGCATCCATGTTGAACGCTCACTCTACCACGTTACACTCCATTAGGTTCTTGAATTGACCAAGACCAGGAGACAGCCTTGGAGGGTTCCTTAAGGGGTCTATAAGTATCTCACTTGAGTGACTTCTAAAATGACTTAGTAAAATGCACTCCAGTTTTGGATTCTGAAAAGCGCTACAATAAAGGAATGAAAGTGCTCAGCCTCTGGACCACCTGCTCATGATCTTGGCTCCATCATTCACCAGCTGTGTGACTGTGGGCAAGTCACTTCATCTCCCTCTGTTTCAGTTAACTCACTCATAAAATGGGGGCGATAATAAGGCTAATCTCCAAGGATTAGAATTCATCTTAATTCTGATTAGAAAGAGACTTAAATGACTTAATGCATGTAACAGGGCCCGGCATCCTCAAAAGGTTAATGGCTAATTGGAGTCTGAGGGTCCTGGGTTAAAATCCCAGCTCTCCCACTCACTAATATGCCTTGGGGAAATTTCTTAATCTTGTCCATAAAAATAGTGCATCCAGTGGAGCTATGGTGAGAATGGGCTGTGGCAGTCATGGGTATGTACGACTAGGAATTTAGAGCAGGGACTAGGAGTTTGGGCAGAGCTCATCTAATCCAATGGAGAAGGCAATGGCACCCCACTCCAGTACTTTTGCCTGGAAAATCCCATGGACAGAGGAGCCTGGTAGGCTGCAGTCCATGGGGTCGCTAGAGTCGGACACGACTGAGCGACTTCACTTTCACTTTCATGCATTGGAGAGGGAAATGGCAACCCACTCCAGTGTTCTTGCCTAGAGACTCCCAGGGATGGGGGAACCTGGTGGGCTGCCGTCTATGGGGTCGCACAGGGTCGGACATGACTGAAGCGACTTAGCAGCAGCAGCAGCAGCAGCAGCATCTAATCCAAAGAGACAAAGACAGAGTTGGGAGCCCCAGGTTCCAGTCCTAGCTGTGCTTTGCAACCCAGGGTGGCTCAGTACCTCTCCCTGGACCTCCCAGATCCCTTCTCTTTGCCTACAAAAATGGGATGGATGGACCGGAGACTGTCTCGGATCCCCTCCAGCTCTGAGGAGCCATGAAATCACCCAGCCTGGTCTCCTGCCTTCTCAAGAGAGCCAATGAGCACATGCCTGGATACCTGCCTGAGCACATGCAGGCAGCAGTTCCACTCACCGAAGAAACAAGAGGAGGGTGAGAGCCAGGAAGAGCGAGACGATGGAGAGAGAGTAGCCCACCGTGTACAACAGCTGCAGTGTCGACAGCAAGGTGCGGTGTTCAACCTGAGTGCAGAGGAAGAGCAGACATGACTGGCAAGCCAGGCAGCTATGGCGTCCAGCCCCTGGATCCATGCCCCCAACCACCAAGGGTCTAGGTTTGAACCCGAGGACACTTGTTGACACCATAGCCCTCTGGCACATCTCAGAGTTCAAGGAAACTTCATGAGTGAAGAACCCACAATGGGTCTCACCTCCATGGTTGGTCCCACCACCCAGCAGTGATGCATCAAGATTCATGATATGCTAAGAGAACTGTGCCCAGGACCAGAGGGTGCCTTGGGAATGAAGACAGGTTCTTTGCCCCTGGATGTGCTGTTCCTACAGTGTAGGGGCCTCTCTCTCTGGAAGACAGGGCCAGCTTTCCATCTCGATGTCTCCCTCCTAAAGTAACTCTTCATAGATGATCCCTTAAACAAAGACCCAGTTAAACACTGGAATATTTTCTGAGTCCCAGGATAGCCCGATGGTGAATAGAGGATAGTTTACTGGAAATTCTGTGGGATTTTTTAATGGAATCCCTTCTCACTCAATCCATTGTGCACATAGCCATCAAGATTATGTTTCTGAATAAATTTTTGCACAAGAACCCACAGTTAATATGTATTATCTGCTAGATTATGCCTAAACTTCTCTGCATAACCTTAACAGAAGTTAATCAGCTTCACAGAAGCATAATTGAGATACAGCAAACTACACATATTGAAAGTATAAACCTTGGGGAATTTGGACATGACTATATCTCTGATGTCATTTTCACATTCAAGATAATGAACATTTCCATCACCTCCCCAAAGTTTCCTTGTGGCCCTTTGTAATTCATCTCCTCTCATCGTTTCTTGCCCTTAGAGACAAGTTTGCATTTTCTAAAATGTTTATAAATGGAAACTTCTAAGTATTCAATTTTCTGTTAGGCTTATTTCCCTCAGAGTAATTATTTAGAGATTCATCCTTATCATAGTATGTATCTTAGTTCATTCCTTTGTTGTTTTTATTGTTTAGTTGTCCAGCTCTGCAACCCCATGAACTGCAGCATGCCTGGCTCTCTTTCACTATCTCCCAGAGATTGCTCAAACTCATGTCCATTGAGTCAGTGATGCCATCCAACCGTCTCATCCTCCCCTTCTCCTCCTGCCCTCAATCTTTCCCAGCATCAGGGTCTTTTCCAGCGAGTCATCTCTTCACATCAGGTGGCCAAAGTATTTGAGCTTCGGCTTCAGCATCAGTCCTTCCAATGAGTATTCAGGGTTGATTTCCTTTAAGATTGACTGGTTCGATCTCCCTGCTGTTCAAGGGACTCTCAAGAATACTACTCAGCCAGCATTTTTTGACAATATGGATGAACCTCGAGGGTATTATGCTACATGAAATAAGTCAGACAGAGAAAGATAAATACTGTATTATTTCACTTGTGTGTGGAATATTAAAAATGAACAATCAAAAACAAGCAAAACAAATAAATGATCAAACCAAACAAAAATAAACATGTATACACAGAGAACAGAGTGGTGGTTATCAGAGAGGGAGAGGCAGAGGGAAGGGTAAATTAGGTAAAGGAGATCAACTCTATGGAGATAGATGGAAAGTAATCTTTTGGCGGTGAGCATGCTGTAGGGTTTACAGAGGTAGCAATACAGTGTCGTTCACGTGAAACTTAAATAACGTTATAAACCAGTATTACTGTTGAGTAGTATCCTATTATGAATATACCACGATTTACTTATGCACTCACCCATTGATGGACTTTTGGATTGCTTTCAGAGTTTAACTTTCACAAATAAAGTTGCTCTGAAAACTTCTGTACAAGATTTTACGTGGACACAGGTTTTCATCTCTCTCAGATAAATATCTAGAAATAGAATGACAGGGTAGCATGGTATGTGCTTTAACTTCTTAAGAAACTGCCAGACTGTTTTCTAAATAAGCTGTGTCCGTTTACATTCCAACCAGACTGCCAGCTGCTCGGGAATCGACTAACATTTCCTGCAATCAGTCTTTTACATTTCAGTCATTCTAATGGGTATGTCGTCGTGTCTTATGGCGCTTTTATTTGCACTTCGCTAATGATTAATGATGTTGAGAATCACTTCATGTGCTTATTTGCCATCTGTATGTTTTATTTGGTAAAGTATCTGTTCAAATATTTGGCTGTCTTTTAAATTGGATCATTGGTCTTAATTTTGAATTGTAAATCTTTATATATTCTAGACATAAACCCATCAGATACATGTTTTGCAAGTATTTTCTTCCCCTTTATGGCTTGCCTTTTTATTTTTTTCAGTTCAGTTGCTCAGTCATGTCCGACTCTTTGTGACCCCATGGACTGCAGCACACCAGGCTTCTCTGTCCATCACCAACTCCTGGAGCTTGCTCAAACTCATGGCCATTGAATCAGTGATGCCATCCAATTACCTCAACCTCTTCTCCTCCTGCCCACAATCTTTCCCAGCATCAGGGTCTTTTCCAATGAGTTCTTCACATCAGGTGCCAAAGTATTGGAGTTTCAGCTTCAGCATCAGTCTTTCCCATGAATATTCAGGACTGATTTCCTTTAATTGACTGGTTTGATCTCCTTGCAGTCCAAGGGACTCTCAAGAGTCTTCTTCAACACCACAGTTCAAAAGGATCAATTCTTCAGAGCTCAGCTTTCTTTATGGTTCAACTCTCACATCCATACCTGACTACTAAAAAACCCATAGCTTTGACTAGACTGACCTTTGTTGGCAAAGTAATGTCTCTGCTTTTTAATATGCTGTCTAGTTTTGTATAGGTTTATTTTATTTTTAAAGTATCTTTAAAAGAGCCTAAGTTTTTAATTTTGATAAAGTCCAATTTATCAACTTTTCTCTGGGCACTTCGTAGCCCTCTCAGTTATTAGCCAGACTGTCTTAGTACAACAGAGTTTGTGTTTTAAGTGACCTTATTCTACTTAGTTTATTGGTTTTAGTTGCTAAGTTGCATCTGATTCCTTGTGACCCCATGGACTGTAGCCCACTAGGCTCCTCTGTCCATGGAATTTCAGGCAAGAATACTAGAGTGGGTTATCATGCCCTCCTCCAGAGGATCTACCTGACCCAGGTATCAAACCCATGTCTCTTATGTCTCCTTCATTAGCAGGTGGGTTCTTTACCACTGAGCCACCTAGGAAGCCCCATTCTACCTAATAACGGCCCCCAAAAGTAGTGATGCTGGCAATTTGGATGTGCCAAAGAGAAGTCATGATGTGCTTCCTTTAAATGAAGAGATGAAAGCTCTTGAGTTAAAAAAGAAAGAAAAAATATCACATGCTGAGGTTGCTAAGATCTATGAAAAGAACCAATCTTCTATCTGTGAAATTTTAGAGAATCAGTGGTGCTTGTTGTCACACTTCAAACTGTACAAGTTATGGCCACCGTGCATGATGAGTGCACAGCTACGACAGAAATGGTATTAAGTGTGTACAGTTTTGAAAGACACCCACAGACACACACACACACACAATATCCTTAAAAAGCACCAATTACTATGCATAAAGACCCCCAGTGTGTTGTTAGTTGGAAGAACATAACACATCTCATTTTCCAAAACCCCAAAGGGCAGAGACTTACTAACACTAGCCTTGTTTGGGCAAACATTCAACCCTCTACTAGAAATACAGGTAAACATGGCCAGAAATTTTGGGAAGTATTTGATTTCTTAGAAATATGATCATTTGCAGAGGAGAAGGCAATGCCTGTGTCCTCACTGCTCTAAAGAGAGAACCTTTCCTTCCTGTCTTGGAAAGTTTAGCTTTTCAATCTTGTTTTGCGGTCTCAGTTGCCTGACCTGAGCCCAAAGCAAGTGGCAGGCATTTCACACCAGCTGGTGAATTCGTCATCACCACGTCCCTTCAGAGTCACCTGGGGAACCTCCCCATCAGTATGGACGCCTTGACCCCACCACATCCCCACTGACTCAGAATCTGTGGAACCATTCAATATTTATGAAGTACCCACTGTATGTGAAGGTTCTGTGCATTTTACCAGCACTGCGCCAGAGGGTGGAAGCTGTTCAGATATGATGATGGCTTTGTGATTATTCTCAAGCAGCTTTGTCCAGTAGGGAAGATAAGAAATGTACACAGTTTGCCCAAATCACAGCATGACGTTAACAAGAGCGTGGTGTTGTCACAAAAGTCAGACAAAATCTTGAGATAAGCTGAATCCAACCCAACCGCAGGCATGATTTTAATACCTTTAAGAGGTGTGGCCTGTCACATGGTCTAGGGAACATGGAATTCTGCCAATTCCAGTCAAGGAATAAAGTTAAAGAGAGGTTTAGAAAAAATTCCCTGCAGATAGAGAGGCTGTGACGGAAGGCTCTTCATGCCTGATGGGAGGATGTGACAGACTTGAGGGTCGAGGACCGGCCAGTTCCCACTGGGGGAGGAAGTGAACCACAAACACGATCATTCACTGCCCAGCGACCCGGCTGGGTCCTAGGGGTGGAGCCGGCACTCTTACTTTAAGGTCGTGGTGACAAGGGGTCAGGCTTTATCCAGAGACTCGGACGTCTGTCAGCTCTTTAAACCCTCGTGTGGTCATGGGCAGTAACTGTGCTCTGCTGGGGCATGCGGAAGCAGAGGCCCAGAGCAGTGAAGGGTGAGGTAAGAAGAGCTAGAAAACAAAGGGACTTCCCTGGTGGCCCAGGGGTTAAGAAGCCACCTGCCAATGCAGGAGACATGGATTCGATCCCTGATCCAGGAAGATCACACATGCCTCGGAGCAACTAAGCCGGTGCACCATGGCTATTGAGCCTGTGCTCTAGAGCCTGGGAGTAGCAACCACCGAAGCCCGAGTGCCTAGAGCCTGGGCTCCACAACAAAACAAGCCACAGGAACGAGAAGCTGGCTGACTGCAACTAGACAGTAACTCCCACTCACCTCAACTAGAGAAAGCCTGCATAGCAAGAAAGACCCAGCACAGCCAAAAATGAATAAATTAAATAAATTTTTAAAAAAATTAAGAATTAGAAACAGGGCTTCCCTGGTGGCTCAGTGATAGAATCTGTCTGCCAATTCAGGAGACACAGGTTCAATCCCTGGTCTGGGAAGATCCCACATGCCAAGGAGCCACTAAGCCCATGTGCCACAACTCTCTAGAGCCTGGGAGCTGCAACAACTGAGCCCATGTGCCACAACTACCAAAGCCCGAGCTCCCTAGAGCTCTTGCTCTGCAATGAGAGAAGCCACCACAATGCGAAGCCTGTGTACTGCAACTACAGAGTAGCCCTGCTTGCCACCACTAGAGAAGAACCTGCTCAGCAATGAAGACCCGCACAGCCAAAATAAATAAAACTATTAAAAAAAAAATTAGAAACAGTAAAAGAAAGAAAGAAATGGAAATTCCATATTAAAAAAAAAAAGAGAGAGAGAGCTAGGAAGCAAAGACTC
Organism: Bison bison bison; assembly: GCF_000754665.1. Lineage (NCBI taxonomy): Eukaryota > Metazoa > Chordata > Mammalia > Artiodactyla > Bovidae > Bison > Bison bison. The sequence goes on from NW_011494752.1 coordinate 14,290,782, forward strand.
TGGACATGAAGGTGGGCTGCCTGGGCCCTTGGCCTTGAGCTTGTAGCCAGACACTAGGTGTGTTCCCTCAGGACACTCTGTCGGAGAGTGACAGGTGCTGTCAAGGCTGGAGAGACCACTCCCCATGGGGTGGCCTTGGAAGACTTCGCTTGAAAGGAGACGTTGACTTTGAAATGTGACTTTGGGGAAGGAGAAGCTGAAGAACAGCTGGGGAAATGTGGGCCAGGCGGCAGGAGCAGCAAGCACAGACGCTGCTTGTCTTTCCTTAGGGGTTCACGCCTCGGCCCAGCAGCAGAAGACATGCTGCGTCTGCCACAGGAGGTGCAGTTTTGTGTGACCAAGGACCTTGCCAAGTGAGCCTGGGGCCGACGCGCTGGGGCAGGCTCCTTGCGTAGAGCCCCGGCACAGGGTGGTTTGGGCCCTGAGATCCGCCCTCACCGAGCCCAGCCAACTCACTTTTTGTTTGAAGCTGTCATCCTCGGCGCATTCGGAGTTGTCCTGCCAAATATCTGTGGAGTTTTCCAGCGTCTGCCAAGCACCCCGAGACAGGCAGTATCTGTAGGCCCTTCCTGAGTTCTCTGAAAGTAAACACAGCTCTAGGGGAAAGGTCAGAGCACGCAGCCCGCTCTCCGAGCACGTGGGAAGGCCCTCATTCTCACTGCAAAGCTGTGGAAAAATCCCAGGGAAGAGGAATTTTCACTTCCCCTTCGGGGGACTCGTTAGCGTCCTCACTGTTTATTTGGGATGGAAGGAAAAACACGGAAGCCTCTACATTTTGTAGCAAACCACAATCCGTTAATGTCTGCTGTGTTTACCCAAAGTCCCTGGTGACTCAGAGATGTGACAGCCCTTCAAGGTGCAGCCCAGCTGGGAGACACAGAGCTGGAGCTTCCTGACGCCCAAGAGGCCATGCCATGGAGAATAAAGGGCCCTGGACCAAGCCAGTTCCGCCTCCTACAAGCTCTGTGGCCCTGGGTGGGGTCCTACCCTCTAGTCCATCAGTTCCCACTTCTGACGACAAGTCTTGACTGTTCCACCTCCAGTTCTTTTCTTTCCTCTTTCCTCTTCTTCCCAACCCATTGCCTCTGCCTGAATCCACATCCTCCTCCTCTTTTTCTGGACCACTGCAGGAGCTTCCAGACTTGCCCTTGTGATCTCCCTCCATCCCTCAGTCCATTAGCCACAGGCTACCCACGTCAGCTCCCCCAAACCACCTCTTCATGCCTTAACACCTTCAGTGGCTCCACATCTCTACAGAGGGGAGTTTAAAGCCCGAAGCATAAAGCACAGGCCCAGCCTCATTGCTTGGTCTTTTTGTGCCAGTATGTCCTCTCCCTTGGGCTTCCCTTGTGGCTCAGTCAGTAAAGAATCTTCCTGCAGTGCAGGAGACTGGGGTTCAATCCTTGGGTCAGGAAGACGCCCTGGAGAAGGAAATGGCAACCCATTCCAGTATCCTTGCCTGGAAAATCTCATGGACACAGGAGCCTGGTGGGCTGCAGTCCATGGGGTCATAAAGGGTTGGGCGTGACTGAGCAACTAACACTTACTTACTTACTTATTCTCTCCCTTCTTACATTCTAATGCTTCTTCCTCTAAGCTCATCCCTCGAGAACTCTGCAGCCAAGTCTGTGGTAGCCAGGCCTGGACTCTCAAATCTTCAAAGGAGAGAGGACCAGGATACAAGCAGAGCCTCCAGGCACAGAAGACTTGCAGGAAGATAGGAGAAGAAGCAGAGAAGAAAAGGAGGATGTGCTACTGACAGCTAAGAGGAGACCTTTCGTGGGAGAAGAGGGCTGGAGAAAACAATCTGGAGCCCCCTCCTAATCAAACCCTGGCTGCTCTATCCAGGGAAGCCTTAAAGGAAATGTTAGATATTGGTAAAATAAGACTTATTACCTTCGCGCCACCAAGGTAAGTAGGAAGGGCAGGGGACAGAGACATTTCCAGGAGTGGAATGAGGCCAGCACACATACTTATCGAAGGTCCCATTACAGACTGCACCTGCAGAGAAAAGTGGGCAAAATAAACAGGTGGAGCCCAGAGCCCACCTCACTGGCATTGAAGCTGGTGTGGCCCGAGCAGGGACCAGCCAGGGCGTCCCACTCTCTGGCGTCAGATCAAGGATGAGGAACCATGTGGGGAGGACAGGAATGCTTCACGCAGCCCCACATGTGGCTCTGTCCACCCAATCTGACCCCTGGCGGTGGTCCAGTCTTTCATGTCAACATGCACGTCACACTGGTGTTGGTTTACTTTACATGGGCTGAACTCTCACAGAAACTCAGGGTCAGGAGGACACTTAGAGGTTCAGCCAGCATCTTCTGTCCTGTAATTAACCAGTTATATCTATGAAATGTGCAAAATGACTGGTGGATAGAAGGACATCTGCAGGGTTGAGGTTCTCGGTCACGTGTACCTGAGTCAAGCACTACCTGGTCATATTTCTCTGTTTGAAGATGAAGCCAACAATCATTATGAAATATCTGAGACTCTCAAGCAGCTCAGGGGATGAGCTGGTGCTTGGCAATGAGATGCTATAATGTAAGCATCAGCTTTATGAGCCCCCAGGATCAAACGAAGGGGCTTCAGGCTGGACCCCAAACATCCATATTGCAAACTCCTCACTCCTGGTTACCAAACATCATTTTCTACCATGGGCTCCCTATTAGGCTAGAACTCAGGGGCCACTCAGAATGAAGAGCCAGGTCGTTGGTATCAGGACCAAGCCACAGGTCTGGAGTTTGGGGCGCCCTATAGACCTGGCTGCCAGATCAGCACCCAATCAGTGCCTAGCCTGCGTGAACTCGTCGAGATGAGCTGCCCAGAGGGAGGCTCCGGATCAGGAAGGCCTCCCTACTCTTAGAAAGCAATTTTCCTCAAGATGGAAGTGGTTCCTATAATGAATCAAGCCTTGGCAGCCACCTGCTTAGCTAAAGGATATTTAAAAGGAAGGAGGCATGGCTTGGAGACTGGACTGCCTTTGGGTTGGGAAAAGGCAGATAGAGTTTCTAGTGTTCTGTCAACCTCCAGGTCCCTGAGTGAAGTCATCTGAAAGAAGCCAGGAGATGAAGGAGAGGGCAGTTTCTACCCACAGCTGACCAGTCTCAGAGGCAGGGGGCCAAGGCTTCTTACTTCTTTCTTTTCTCGACAAAAAAGAATCTGGATGCACCCAGAGACCCAGCATGTAGACAGGAGAGGCTGTGGGCTGAGCAAACTATTAACATATTTGCTAGAATGCACTCAACCTAGTGCAGTCCTAGATAAATGTTCGTACCATGGGAGACTGAAGGACAACCCCCCCACACATACGTATGATAGATTTCTGGGTTAATCTATGACAGTGGCTCATGTCATGTGATTAGGTGGTCAAAGTACCATGACACATGGCTTATATCAAACATGGTCACATGCATGTATATTCTACCTTGCATGCTCTTGGAGCATTGCAAGATGCTTGCAATTGGAGGTGGGTAGCCTTTGTAACTGTCCGACCCAACTGAACACAGCAGAAGTGACTTCCAAGGCTAGGTCACAAAAGGCAACATGGCCTCTGTTCATGCTTGTGCTTGCAACCCAGCCACTGTGCTGTGAGGAAGCCCAGGCCATATGGAGAGGCCACGTGGATGTGGCCCAGCCAACAGCCCCAGCATGACTCCCAGCATCAACCCGCAGATGAGGGCATGAACCAGACTTCAGATGATTCCAACCTCCGGTCTTTGAGTGTTTCAGCTAAACTCCAGACATTGCAGAGCAGATATAAGCCCTCCCCAATATTCTCTGTCTGAAATCCTGACCCACAGAAACTGTGAGAGAAACGTGTGCACTCTAAGTTGTTTCAGTCGTGTCTGGCTCTTTGCAACCCTATGGACTGTAGCCCACCAGGCTCCTCTGTCCATGGGATTCTCTAGGCAAGAATTCTGGAGTGGGTTGTCACGCCCTCCTCCAGAGGATATTCCTGACCCCTTGATCAAACTTGCATCCCTTACGTTTCCTGCATTGGCAGGCAGGTTCTTTACCACTAGCGCCACCTGGGAAAGCCCATGAGAGATAGTAAATCATTGTTATTACTGTTTTGAGCCACTAAGCTTTGGGACTATCTGTTACATAGCCATAGATAACTGATACGTGTGCTTACCAGAAGTTTCCTTGAGTAAGTCTCTCAGACACTTCTCTTTATACTGAGCCCACTTCCGAGTTGTCTCCTCAAGGAGAGATCCTGTAACCTGAGCAGAAAAAAAAATTATAGTGAACTCCAGTTACCAGCAAGCAGGTTATCACATTTTATCACAAATTATCACCTCACACCATGATTCTCAAACCTTCCCACTGATAAGCCCATAATGGCCTGCACCATGGAACAATTTCTTTTGTATCTTATGTCCTATCTTAAATATTGCTGCTGTTGTTTAGTCACTAAGTTGCGTCCAACTCTTTTGTGACCCCGTGGACTGTAGCCCACCAGGCTCCTCTGTCCATTGGGATTTTCCAGGAAAGAATACTGGAGTAGGTTGCCATTTCCTTCTTCAGGGGGTCTTCCCAACCCAGGGATCAAACCTGCATCTCTTGTATTGGCAGGTAGGTTCTTTACCACTGAGCCACCTGGGAAGCCAGATGTGGGGGAGACTATTGTAAATTGCAGAGATATTTTATTGAAAGGCATTCAAACACACACATGCATACAGAGAGGACAAAACAAACAAAAACCATCCACGAGCCCTACAGGTTGCCAGTTTTCACCTCCTGAGTAATTAGTTCAATCTACCTCACCCCTCACCCTCACCACTCCCCAGCATGCCCCAGACCCAATCCCATGGCATCCACAGGGTCTGTGAGTAGTTCCTTTGCAATTTTTCCAGAAAATGACACAGAGAGCTTTCTGAAGACAAGCAAGTATGGTCATCGTTAGACTAGAGGTTCCCAAGCTTTCTCAATTCTTGCTTCCTTTCCAGTCTTAATAATTTTTCCACAGCACCCCCAGGCCAATAGAAATACCAAATCTAAAGTTCCACTAATCAGACTTCCCTGGAGGTCCAGTGGTTAAGAATTC
>NW_011494752.1:14295928-14326463 GCF_000754665.1 Bison bison bison
GGTTAAGAATTCGCCACCAGTGCAGGGCACATGGGCTTGATCCCTGGTCTGGGAGGACTCAACTTGCTGCAGGGCAACTAAGCCCACATGCTGCAAGTACTGAAGCCCACACACCAAGAGCCTGTGCTCCACAACAAGAGGAGCCTCCACAAGGAGACGCCCATGTGCTGCAACTAAAGAAAGCCCGTGCATAGCAGAAAGACCCAGAGCAGCCAAAAAACAGAGTGCATTAATTAAGTAGATAGGCCGAACAACTTATTAAATATTTACCTCCTAACAACTTAGTACCTACTGGGGATGATGTGTGCTTGTGCTTAGTCGCTCAGTCATTTGGAATCTCTGTGACCCCGTGGACTGCAGCCCGCCAGGCTCCTCTGTCCATGGGGATTCTCCAGGCAAGAATACTGGAGTGGGTGACCATGCCCTCCTCCAGGGGATCTCCCCAACCCAGGGATCGAACCCATATCTCCTGCATTGCAGGTGGATTCTTTACTGTCTGAGCCACCAGGGAAGCCCAGTGGGGATAGTAAAACATCTCAAACCTAACAGTCAGATTGACCACTACGACCTGTGTTCCTGTTCCGCCCTGGTTTTTGCAGTGTTTGCTTTTTATCACAGCAGCTGCAAAGAATCCCATCTTTGCAAAGATACATCATGCAAGAAAGTAGTGCCATATAATGTTGAAACCATGGATTACCTCAAGTTCGTCATTCGCAGATGGAGTGTATCCCTGCTTCCCTCAAAAAATGAAAATTCCTAACAGCACCCCTGCCAGTTCACAGCAGGGGTGCCCTGGGACATCTTAGCACAGTTTGGGAACCATGGGATTATCCAGTAAGTAGTTATCATGATGATAATAATGATGAAGTAATTGGTATTTATCCCTTGGTTTCTGTTTCCAGTGCATTTTAAATCTCCATTAATAATCTCTCTTTCTCTGTTATGGCCCAAGAGGCACCATGGTACATTAGCAACACACTGTTTAAAGAAACACATGTCCTAATGGGAACATAACTGACTATATTAATTTTACAAGTTTGGCAGAGATGTTGATAACTAAATCATCAGCTTCCAGGATCCTCCAAGTCACCCAAGTGAAGACCTTTCCTTGGATAAAATGCTGTTTATATGCACCAGGACCTAACAGAGAGAGAGACAATAAAATCAACTTATATGTGAGCTGTCTATGGACTAATATTCTCTTATCCCCCTGTTCTTTCCCATGACTGACGGCCATGGTCAAAAGAAAAATAAAACCAAAGCAGCACTCAATCTGATCAGTCTAGAAAAGCTGGACAAACTCTAATTATCTTCCCAGGTACTTGACCTAAGGACACCAAAAACATGAAAGGCTAATCTAAGTTCAATCACAGCCAAATCCTAATAAAGTAGTGATGAGTGGATATTTTCTAGCTGGAAAAATCCAGCTCAATCCTGATTCCTCTTTCTCTCGCAAGGGTAACCAGCACCAACTCACTCAACAGAGAATGGATTAAGAAAAAGGCAAAAAAAAGCTTCTGTTGACTTGCTTTCAACAAAACCTCTATTATTCTTTGTTACCAAAGGAATAGACTTCACTGTAGATAAAATAAAAAATGAAGACAAGCAGAAAGGGGAGAAGAAATGGAATCTTAATCTTTTTACCCAGAAATAACTATCTCCCTCCAGACTCTTCTCTCTACACTCACATACAATCCTTTCTCTTTTTTCTTTCTTTTCTCTTTCATTTTAACCCCAAAGAAAAATCATATTGTTGTGTAGTCTCTTTTTCCACTAGAATATACACAGTGCCTATATTTCCATTTCGAAAACTATACTTTTAAAACATCATTTTAAGAGCTCTGTAATTTTCTACAGATGAATGTGATACAATTTATTTCTCAAATCCTCTAGCAAATTAAACACCTACATTGTTCTAGATGTTTGCTAATATAAATGATGCTGTAATGAAAATATTCACAGCTAAACACTCGAGCACATCTTTGTTTTCTTAGGGAAAATTCTTTGAGTTGGAATTTCTGGGTCATCAACTATACATTTTTAAAAGCTTTTGACAAAATACTGCCAAATGATCCTAGCCAGAAAGAATTTTTTTTAATTTAAAAATATGCACCTTTTTACACTCTCATTGGCAAAGTATGAAAGAACTACACATTCACTTCTTAAAGAGCCTGAAGAGTTTATATTTTTTGACACCAAAGCAACTCCTAATTAACTCAGCTGAGCTGTGGGAAGGGGGAGGAGGCATGAGGATATAGCACTGTTTCCCAGCTCGAATTTAGAATCTAAACTATCCCTGAGAATTTCTCATTAAGGGAATTTTATGGTGACTTCCTGCCAAAAAAACACGCCATGGTCATTTATATCCATGCAGGGTGAACGGCTACGAGCAAAAGTCATCACGGAAATCTACGCCAAGGCTCGTGTAACATAAACATTTGGAGAAAGAAGTTGGGCTTTAAGATGGGTGACCAAGAGGAGGGTCTTCAGGATTTTATACGCATAACACAGGACAGACAGAGGGAAGAGGTTCTGAAAACAGACTGGGTGGTGGAGGTGGGGAAGATAGGCTGCCCATAGGCACATTATCGATTATAAATATACCAAGGTGTGGCTTGGTCAGCGTCATCCGCCAGCCTGACTCACTGCAGATTTGGCTGTTGTCACATAGAAATATTCGTATGTCAACAGCTTCCAAGGAATGCTGGGGAAGAAAGAACACAGGACTTTCAAGTAGCCTGGGGGGAGGCGCAGTGTCTCCACCGCTCACAAGCTATCTCATCGCAGGTGATCAGACAAGATCCTGTGAATCTTGGTGGCCAGTGACAGTCACCTTTTCAGAGGCTCGTTGTGGGATTTGGGCAAGACCATTAGGACAAAATACCAAGTGCTGCAGCAGAACTTGGCACCTAAGAGACAGCCAACCCACGGTTGTGGAGAGGAGATGGACAAAACCAGAGAGTTAGCTGAACATATACTCCGTTTGAATATGAGACAGGGGACTGGAGCAAGGGTGAGAGATCTGTATCAAAGCTTCCAACAACGGCCCCGCCACTAACGAAGTCCCAGGCCACCTGCCCCAGGAACATTATGGTCACTCGCCGAGAGGCAGCCTCCACGGCAAGAATCCCAGGCAACCCTGGACTGGGTTCACATCTACTGACTACAGCCTCTGGGAGGACGTGGATGTAGCGAATTTGGTGTGGGTTTTCTGCCCCTCAGGTTCTGGACCAGCATCAGAGAAAGTCTGATAAGGTGAGCAATGATGAGACCCAGCACCCCAGCCCTCCCTCTGTGGGGGCAGGAGGAATACAGATATCCAAGGCTGCAAGCGGAGATGAACTCTGCCCGTGGACCAAAGGAAGAAGAGAAGCATTGAGTTCTCAAAGTACTTCCTCACTCAGGTGAAGGGAACTGAAGCTCCTTCACATCATGGCCCAGAATAAAGAAGAAACCTTGAGGGACCTCCCTGAGGGTCCAGTGGCTAAGAATCCTCACTCCCATTCCAGGCGGCCCAGGTTCCATCCCTGGTCAGGATGCTAGACCCACACGCTGCAACTAAGAGTTCTCAGCTGGTTGGATGGCATCATAGACTCAATGGACACGAGTTGGAGCAAACTCCAGAAGATAGTGAAGAACAGGGAAGCCCGGCACGCTGCAGTCCGTGGGCTCACAAAGAGTCAGACACGACTCAGCGACTGAACAGCAAATGCTGCAACTAAGACCCAGCACAGCCAAATACACTTTAAAAAATTGGAAAAAAAAAGGAATCGCAAAGGGAAGGGGCAAATGTCTCGTCTCCTTGGATAAGAAAAAATAAGCTACCAGAATGCCCAACTAAAGAAGATAGTTACAAACATACATTATGATTCACCCCTGAAGTCCTTAAACATCATGCCATAGAGCTCAATTTTCTGACAGAAAAACATTCAACTTCCTTGAGCTTCAGTTTTCTCATCTATAAATGGGGTTAACAGGAAAACCTCCCTCCTAGGTTTGCTGAGAGCATGAAATAAGATAAAGAGCCCCAGACCTGGCATCAGACCTGGAGCATAGTAAGTGTTCAGCAAAAATGTTAGCTTGGGTTAATAAGTATTTTGTTAAGGAGAAAAGCAGACTGTTGTTTTTCTTTTAAACTATATGTAAATAAATGGTAGAAAAGTATGAGTGTAAGCCAAAAACTGTGAATAAGGGTGATCTCTGGGTGGTGGGAGTACAGTAATTTGTAGTTTATATTTATACATCTCTGGATTTTATGAGTTTATTTCTGTAAACAAAAAGCATTCTGCATTTTTATAATAGGAAGGAAGGAAAAAGGAAGATAGGAAGGAAAGAAAAAAAAATCCACTCATTCAGTCTAAATACTCAAACCTGGAATAATGATGAAAGCGAACAAAAGAAACATGCAGGGATTTTTAAATGCTATTTGCAGAGTTCACGCTGACATGCAAAAATGCTTATCATCTGATGTAAAGGGGAGACCAGGATACAAAATGTTTTCCACATCCTAATTCCAGCTGGGGAAGAAAAAAAATGCATAGAAAAAGGATTTGAGGAACATATGCCATAATATCAACAGTGATTACCTCTGAAGGCTTGGGTTATGGTTGATTGTCATTGCCTTAATACCATTTTACATTTTCCAAATTGCCCACAAGAGGCCTGAAGTGCTTCTATCGTCAGAAAATACATACAACTGATAATAATAACAATAACAATAATAATACAAACGGCTCTTACTTGTTTGATGGAAACCAGAAGCAGAAGGGCCAGGAAGGGCCTCGCAGGGGTCCAGTGAGCCAGCTTGTGGGGGGAGGAGAGAGGCCCAGCCCCCTGGGCAGCAGGGGTGCCCATGAGCAGCACATGGGCTCCAGGCAGGGGGCTCACTGCCCTCCTCCGGGACCCTGCCCAGCTCGGCCCCGGCCTCATCTTTCTTGCTGTGGGTCACAAGTGTCAGCACATCCTTCGAACGGTCCAAGATGTACCGCAGGCGGCCGCCTCTTGCATTCCTCTTCCTCCAGCAAGATGTTTGCACAAACCCTCTGCACACCGCCCCTGAGAGCGTCTGGCCCAGTCTAGAGCCATCTACCGAATCTCCAAAGTTTCTCATCCCCCGTCCCGCCTCCCCCTCAAAAGGCAGGGAGATTTTTCCCAGACCTTCCCCAAGTGCTGGGACTTCCTGGGCAGAGGCCGCCCAGGAGAAGAGGCAAGGCAGCCGGTGGGTTCCACCCCTGAAGCCCCACCAGCTGCAAAGGACCAGAGTGGGACTGACCTGGATTCCAGGCCCTGAGGACCAGTGGTGGGAGGATGGGCCTCCAGGTCTGAGGTGGGCATCTTCATCATGGGGGACACTTGTTATTGAGGCTTTAAGTTTGTCCAGGATGGGCTGAGCCCAGCTACCAAGGCAGGGTCTCCTCTGGCCCTGTTTATGCCAAGACTTCCAGAAAGACAGCTTTTCTGCCCAGGAGACACCAGCTCCTGCCCCAGGGCCTGAAGCAAAACCCCCATCAGTGGGCTTCCCTGGGGGTCCAGTGGTTGGGAATCCACCTGGCCAGGCAGGGGACATGGGTTCAGTCCCTGGCCGGGGAAAATAGGATTCCACATGACGTGGAGCAGCTAAGCCCATGTGCCACAACTATAGAAGCCTGAGTGTGCTAGAGCCTGTGTTGCACAAGAGAAGCCCCGCAGTGAGAAGCTCACACACCACAGTTACAGAGCAGCCCTCATTCTCTGGAGCTAGAGAAAGCCCCTGCACAGCCACAAAGACCCAGAACAGCCAATAAATACTTAAAACAAAACAAAACCCCATCACCGACTTGAGCTCCTGCTTCATAGCAGCAAACCAACATGCTGAAAAGTCAAAAAACGTGCTCGCCTCTAGATGGCTCTCACCTGTGAGCAAAGGTTGCTCAGTCCACCAGGCAGATCCTTTGTCAGAACCCATGATCCATTATTGCCAACTAACAGGTGTGTAGTTTTCCACCACAACTCACATGGACAAAATCTTCTCACCTGACAGCCTACTTCCTTCATCCTTAAAATAACCCTGTGAGGGGATGGTTAGTTCTCTGCTTGATGGCTGCAACATTGAGGTTCAGAGAGGTTAAGTGGCTTGCCCAACACCACACAGCATGTTAAAGGCAGAGCCAAGATACCTAGGTCTTCTGACCAGTCACCTGACCACAGAAGCTTGATAAGGTCCCATATCTGACCCTAACCCTCTAGGTGAGTTCATTTTTTCTAGGAGGTTCAGCACTGTATCTCTGAGATACTCTGCTTGGCCCTTCTCATCCACCCCTCCCTGTCCAGCCCCTTCCAAGCCTTTCCTGAACTTGAGATTCCACAGAAGACGTCCTGATTGTATGAAATGCAGGTCAGCAAGAGACAGGAACACCGTGTTTCCATTTAGGCTATTTTTCCCCCCATAAGTTGGACCAGAGGCTCTCATCTTGGCTAACTTTCCCAAGTGAGTGAACTTTGAACAGTTGGGGCAAAACAGGTGAGCATCCCTTAATAGAAATCCTTTGACAGCTTAAAACAAACAAACAAACAAACAAACAAACACATGGCGAGATTTTAAATACCAGCAGTAAAACATTCAAAATGAACACAGACCCCCTACCCCAAGATGGACTCACATAATGATGCGACCTCTGGAATCCATGTGGTCATCCCTCTGGGACAGCAGAGAGAGGAATGGAGTAACCCAGAGGGAGAAAACTGCCCACATGATGGTTCTGATCCTTCCATACGGCTGTAAAGCTAGTCTGTGATGCACTTTACAGATTGTCTTCCCAATCGCCTACTTGCAAAAACAGTGCTGCCTGCTTGATAAGAATATTCTGTCTAGCCTCTCTGAACTTTTTCTCAAAAACAGCCTTTTTCTAAAGGGACAGGGGTTGTGGGGAGGGGACAGCTACACACGACTTCCCCACTCGTTGGATGGATGCCATCTAGTGATAAAATGAGGTAACTCCTCTTCCCACAAGACTGGTTGGCAACCACACAGACAGACTCAGCTCACAGCACAGTCCTTGGTCTTTGCCAGCCGGAAAATCCAGGCTAAGCGATGTGGACCCAGATAACACCGGCCTTTTTTCCCACCTGCCCAGGTTGATTCTCTGTCATGATGGGGGAGGGGGGTTTGTCTTTGGGAGGTGTCTATCATAGAATGGAGAACCTTTGTGTTCCAGATGCCACGTGGAACCCTTGAGGACATCATGCCACGTGAAATAAGTCAGTCACAAAAAGACAAATTCCACATATAACTCGAGTGACCAAATTCATGGAGAGTATCATAGGGGCTGGGGAAAGAGGAATGGGGAATTGGCATTTAGTGGGGACAGAATTTCAGTTTTTGCAAGATAAAAAGAGTTCTGGAGCTTTGTGGCAGACTTGAATGTACTTAAGAGTGCACTTAAAAATGATTAAGACAGTAAACTCTGTATTATGTGTATTTCATCACAATTTAAAGAAGAATAAAAATGGCATCTGTGCTCAGTGTTTTGCAGCAGCCTGGATGGGAAGGGAGTTTGGGGGAGAATGGAAACATGTATATGGACAGCTGAGAACCTTCGCTGTTCACCTAAAATTATCACAATATTGTTAATCAGCTATACTCCAATTCAAAATAAACAGTTCTTTAGAAAGTGATGGTGAAAGTGTGAAAAACACGAATCAAATTTAAGAGCATTTCGAGTTGGATCTGTAGCTATTCCATCGTGCCTAACACAAAACGGAAGGACATGGTCTTCCAGTATCTAAAAACAGTCATCCAGTTCAACAAAAGAGTTGCTCACATCACATGGGAATAAATGAAGTTCTGCCCTTGCAAAAAAAAAAAAGAGAACAAAAACAGAAAACCAGCACCCCTACATCATGGGAAGGACTGAAGGGCTGACAGTGTTGAAGGGAGCACGGCCCAGCTCTGTGGCTCCTTCGGGCACAGATGTCACACCCTGGAGAGCACCAGTTCCCCAGGGGGACGTGCAGGGAGAGGTAAGGATGCCAGATGGTGGACCGAGGTGGGGCGGGTACCAGGATGAGGCAAGCGAGGGGGACCCCACTGCTCATCCTGCCGCTGCACCCCGCATTCAGCCATGGACCAGTGGGCTAGGCAGCAGCGGGCTCTGGCCCTCCTCCCGGTCTGCCTGGCCCTCACCTTCTCCCTCACAGCCGTGAGCAGCAGCTACTGGTGCGAGGGCACACGGCGGGTGGCAAAGCCGCTGTGCCAGGATCGTCCGGGGGTGCTGCACTGCATCCACTACAGCCGTGGCAGCAGCGACAATGGGACCCAGGCCGTCCAGTACATTTGGGAGATGGGGGACGACAAGTTCGTCCAGCGCAGGTTCCACGTGGGGCTCTGGCAGTCGTGCGAGGAGACGCTTGGAAGCACAGGTGAGCTCAGCATAAACGGGTCCTCTGGTGGTTCGGGGATGTAAGCTCTCTGGCTTTCCATGTGAAAATATCACCTAGACCCAAGAGAGCCGGCCTGGGAAGACTGCAGCCTGGGGCCCCTGCAGGGAGATTGCACATCTGCTAGTCAGTCTAATTTAGCACAAATGCCTGGGCGAGTTGATGCATAAGGAAAGGAGCAGATTACAACTGGAGGTGGATGGTGGCACCCACAGAGAGGGACAGGAGGGACGAGGAGGGCTACGGAGACCTGGCTGCAAGGACTCCAGCCTGGGGAGGATGCTCCTGGGCCCTGAACAAGCACAAGAAAGGGATCAAAGGGAGTCTGGTCACCCCCAGCTCTGCTGCCCACTGCAGCTTCCTGGGTATTCCCCTTCTTAATCAGCTTCATCTGCACCCCCCTAAAAGTTGACCCTCTGTTGGACACCCTAATAGAGTCCTCCTGGGGACCCCCTACCTGGAGTGCTATGTAGTGACCCCCCTACCTGGAGGTCATTTTCTAAATGGCTCTGCACCTTCTTCCCAATGCCTCTAAAAAGAGAACGCATTGTCTGAAATGAAGATGTAAAACAAAAACTCCTCTTAGAGAATGAACTTATGGTAGGTAGCCAGGTGGAAGGATAGGGAGCTTGGGATGGACATGTACACTCTGCTGTATTTAAAATGGATAATCAACAATGACCTACTGTAGAGCACAAGGAACTCTGCTCAATGTTATGTGGCAGCCCGGATGGGAGAGGAGTTCGGGGAGAATGGATACATGTATATGTATGACCAAGTCCCTTTGCTGTTTACTTGAAACTATCACAGCATTGTTAATCGACTCTACCCCAATACAAAATAAAAAGTTTTTTAAAAAAAGAAATAGAAAAAACCAAACATTCATGGTTGGGGCAGCTTTTCAACTCAATATTCTTTCTCCTGGGTGAATGAATTAGTCAGCAGAATGTGTTGATTCCAGACTCTGTGCGGTTCTGCTGAACCAAGAAATTCAAGCACAGAGGGGCCTAGGCACACCACAGCGGGTGGGGGTCTGGGGAGAAAAAGCAGACGGGGCGCCACAGTCCGTCCCCAGGACTCTGACACCGTCTCCCAGGCAGGCTGGCTGTACCGCTTGGCTGGCAAACTTCTGTCCAGCTATGTAACACCTGCCTGTCTGGCTTCATGGGATTTATAAAGATTTTTTCCTTTTAATCCTGCTGGACCTATTCAAAAGGAACATCATTTCTGAGGATTCATATTAACCAAGGGGTCACTGCGGTCTGATCCACACTAAACTCACCCTTCTAAGCTATTGTGAATTCTCTTAATCTCCTTGGCTGGTCTCATTTTTCACTCTGCCCTGCCCCTGGCTCTGGACTGGCCTCCTTTTACCCCCCATTGAGATAAGGCAGCCCTCACCAGAAGGCTAGTTAGATGTCCAGTCCTCCATGCATTAAGCAGAAAGACAGCAGTAGGGTTTAAGTGCATACTAACCAGGAGAGAAGCTTTCCTATCTAAGTGTTTGTTGCTCAGTCGTGTCCGACTCTTCAACCCCATGGACTGCAGCCCACCAGGCTCCTCTATCCATGGGATTTCTTAGGCAAGAATACTGGAGTGGGTAGCTATTCCCTTCCCCAGGGCATCTTCCCGACCCAGGGATCGAACCCGAGTCTCCTGCATTGGCAGGAGGATTCTTCCTATCCAGTATCTTCAAAGCAAGGCTAACATGGGGACTATTAAACCAATTTTAGAAATAGGAAAGCCATTCCTCTGAAGAGTCAGTAACGGGTGGGATGGGAGGGAATCTCAAGAGGGTAGGGATATATGTTACTGACGGCCGATTCGCATTGTTGAACCACAGAAACCAACACAACACTATAAAGCTATTATCCTCCAATTAAAACAAACAAAAAAAGAAAAAACAAAATAAGAGTCAATGATCTTTGCCCCTAACATTTGCGTCTTTTAGCTCCTAGCAGCCCAGACTGGGAGCCTCAGGATGTGTCTTCCTGGCACCTAAGCTCCTGGGTTGAATCACTGATGCGGCAGGACAGTCTTGGGGCAGTACTGGGCCCCTGCAAGCCCAGTTCTAATGCTGAAACTGCCTCTACCCGTGTTTTCTGTACCGTGTTTCCCTCTCAGAGGTCCTAAGACACACTCTTCCTAACCGTGCAGAGACAAATCAGGCATGTCCTCGGCTCCTCCCACTCCACCATCTATGATTCAATTCGGAGCTGATATGTTAATGGAGCAAGACGGGGGTACCCACCTGGGACAACATCCCAGAGGGTGATTCGCCCTGGTGTCAAATCCTCCATCCATTACTCACCCCCAAACCGGAATTTGGTGACATCAATATACTCAGTAGATAACCAAGGACTCATATCCTTCAAAGGGACTAAACCTCACAGGGGGCAGCACAAGCTTTTCTAGCCAATATGTGCAACATGACTGATGATACAGGCAAAGCACACCCCCTGGAGCACAGAATAAGTCTGAGGGTGGGTTCTGCCTGGTACCTGGTACTCACACACATAACTCTTTCCTTTCCTCTCCCACTCCAGAAAGCAGGATGGAGTGCAAGTAACTGACTCACTTCATAGCAGAGATAGTTCTGAATCTGCTCTATTTCATTTCTTAAAATGATTACAAACACTGTCACTTTCCCCTCTACCCAGAAAGAAATTATTTGAGACTCACGTCATCCTGGATGCTGTTTGGGAAGTCCAGCATCCAGTCGTGCAGCATCAGTCCAGATGGGCTAGGGTATGCTGTAATAACAAACAACATCCAAGTCCCACAGGTTTAAACCACCAAATTCATTTCTAGTTCTTGCTATTTGTATTTTGCCGGTTGGCAAGTGGTGTCTCCTCACTGGAGCCACTCAGGGATCCAGGCAGAGAGAGGCTCCACCCGGACATAGGCTTCTGTGATCTCAGAGGCAAGAAAATGAGAACTTTTAGGCAAAACACTAACTCGTAAAGCTTCTGACCGGAAGTGACCCGCACCCACCCACCCCATAATTTCCACCCCCAGTCCTCGGCCATAACAAGGCATTTGACCCAGCCTGGATTCCCTGGGGCCGGATTGCATCATGATGCTCCAGGGAGGGGCACCACCTCTATGGGAACAATAAAGCCACACTCCCCAATCCTTGTTCAGAATGATGTGGGTTCAGCCAAGGGGGGCTGGAAACACAGCTTGTCCCTCGTTGTCAAGGTTCACCCTACTTGATTCTGTCTTCTTTTACTTCCAGGTGAAAACTGCAGAAGTTTCCAGAGTGTAATACCAGCTGAAGAACAAGGTAAACACCTTCCTCATGTTCTGTCCACCAGCCCTTCTCACCATTCGGACAATGTCTATGGTTTCGGTTGGCGGGGGTGGGGGGAAACATGAACGAGTTATTTATAGTTTTTCCATGAATTCAAGTCCCACAGAGCCACTGGCTCTTTTCATGGGCCCTGTAGGCAGTAATGCTAAAAAAGGTTAAACCATCAACTCTGCAGGGAGGAGGGGGATGCCTTGATAGGCGGTATTTGCAGCTTTTCGGGGTGTGAATACTCCCACCGAGGCCAATTTCAAACTATCAATGCAAGGTGACCGCAGAGCAGGAAAAAAGATGAGTCTAGCTCATCACTGCCAATAGCGTTTTCCCTCTCTGTAACACTCATCAAATTTAAACTTACTTTCCTATATCGTTTCCCCAGCAAGAATTTAGCTTTTGTGATGACATGGACGATGTCTCTTTCATTCATTGCTGTGTCCCCAGGACCAAACTGCCTTATAGGAGGCTTTTTGCAAATAACAGTTTCGCTCTCTGCCCCTTTTATTCACTCCACATCCAACCTATTTCCTTGAAGCAGCAGGAGGGGTCCCACCAAAAGGATAAATTGTAGGTTGACATGGAAACAAATGAGATTCTTGGCATCTCGAATCAGGGGGCCTCAATGCTCAGACTCCTTCGTCCGCCCTGGTAAAGTTTACCCTCTCCTTCAAAAAATGAAGATAGTGTCTTCTGGTGGAATCAAAATAACATGGTTAACTTCTGAACTGGAGAATGGGACCTCCAGCATCCTTCAGGAAGAATTTTGCTTAGTATTTTTTTCCCTCCCAGCTAATGACAATCTTCCCAAAGCTTCTCTTTCAAGCCCCAGGACTCCCCTTGCATTGTCAACTTTCCAAGACTCAGTAGAGGTTTCTGTGGTTTTCACCCCGTGGTGGTTTTTATTTGTTTATTTTTTGTTTTAGAAGTGACCCGAATCACATGATTGAATATCCTAGTATTTCTAAGGGGCTCCCCTGGTGGCTCAGATGGTAAAGAATCTATATTTCTGAGTCCCAGCATCTCTTTTATCCTTACATTTGCAGGTGTCTTGTGGCTGTCTATCGGGGCTGAGGTCCTGAATATCCTACTGACATTGACAAGTGCAGTCCTCCTGGGCTCCAGAGTGAGGCATCACTCTGGGTTCCACTGGCTCAAGGTGGATGCCTCAGTAGCCATCCTCACCGTGCTTGCAGGTACTTTCCAAGAGCATTATCAGAACAGGCAAATTCCCTACAGCCTACCCCCAAGGGAACTGGCAGAGCTCCAGACTGGCTCTTCCTATCACTGGCCCATTCAGCGGGACAACTGGTCCACTGGAGAAGATACCAAATTAATCCCATTGGTGGAAGCAATGGGGGGCTGATGAAAAAAGTGGGGATAGGCACAAATGGAGAGCAAAATTTATCAGCATGTCTTTGTTACAACTGTGGGGGAAGAAGTCCACTGGCTTTGAGGACAGAGACTGCCCTATTTGTACAATGGTTAAGCATGAGTCCGTGGAGAAATACTGCCTGGATTCAGAGATCTCCAACTTGCTGGCTGTGTGATTCTGGGCAAGTAGCTTCACTTCTCTAATTAGCTGCCTCAGAAAGCTGTGATGGAACTTCCCTGGCAGTCTGGTGGCTAAGAATTTGTGCTTCCACTACAGGGAGCATGGATCTGATCCCGGTCAGGGAAGATCTTGCATGCCAGTGCAGCCAAAACATACAAAAACAAACAAAATGCTGTGGTGATGACTCAATAAGAACGCACACAGTATATAGTAAGTACTCAAAAATGGCAGCTTGTTAAAAATTATCCAAGTGGGGTCAATAGCCCTGTGAGTAAAGAACTCCTCTTTTTGGTCTTCTGTGTTGTCCAAGTAATTTTTCCATTACTGTTGTTCAGTTGCTAAGTTGTGTCTGACTCTGCGACCCCATGAACTGTAGCTAGCAGGCTCCTCTGTCTAGCAACAAATGGGACTCTCCAGCAACAGTACTGGAGCCTGTTGCCATTCCCTTCCCCGGGGCCTCTTCCTGAGCCAGGGATGGAATCCCGGTCTCCTGCATTGCAGGCAGATTCTTTACTGTCTGAACCCATAGACTAGGGAAGACCATAGACCACTAGAGAAGTCCCAAAACTACTTTCTATTTGACCATTGAAGCCACAGTTGGTCACTCCCTGCCATACGTTTATTAAATTAAAACATAGCCCTGTAATGGGAGCCCTGAAAAAGAAAGACAAAATAACTAATATTTAAAAGTAATATTCAAAGAAACTTTCTGGAACAAAAGACCAAAATCTATGCATATAAAACTCTAATACCTGGGGGGAAAAAAATGACACAGTACATTCAAGTCCTAGACATACCCCACTAAAACTGTTAAAGGAAAAGAAAATCGTCTGGGTCCTCAAGCAAAAAGATCAATTCACTTACAGAGAACAGAAAATCACATTGGGAACTGACCAGTTCCTGCTGTGAAAGTCTACTGTGGCCAGAACCTATTCCGATTTTTATGCAAAGTTTTTCTGTGTTAGCAAACAATCCACATTCAAAATAAAAAGTGACAGAATTTAGGAAAGTATGGCTTCAGGCTAAATGTAGCTCAAGGACCTCTTCCCTGTTCTGGAAAACAGAGGATATAAAATCGGTGCCTCTGGGGACTTCACTTGTGGCCCAGTAGTTAAGACTCCGAGCTTCCAATCCAAGGGGCGCAGGTTTGATCCTCGGTCAGGAAACTAAGATCCCACATGCTGAGCTGTATGAGCAGGGAAAAAAAAAAAAAAACACCCCACAGCGACATGATAAAATAGAAAAAGGAGGTGGTCTTGAGACAGATGACATGGCAAAGGAACATTCACCACCGTGTAGATTGGTGACTCTTAAGAAATCAGTAGACGTGTAAAACATGAAGGCTGCTTGGAAGGGCTCAAGGAGGATGTTAGTGGGCTAGGACAGCCAACCCATGTGCTGTAAAAAACTGCATTCTTGACTGTAGCTCACAAGCTTTCCTTGTACAGGGCTCCTAGCCATGGTGGCCCACATGATGTACACAACCATTTTTCAAATCACCGTGAACCTTGGGCCAGAAGATTGGAAGCCTCAGACGTGGGACTACGGCTGGTCATACTGGTGAGTCGCTGGCCACGGTGGACCAGCTGGGATGCACACAGGTTTTCTAGGACCACCACCACCGCCCTTGGCCACGGCTCCACCACCTGCTACTCTTGGGACTTTGGGTTAGTTCCTCAACCTTTCTGTAGCTCAGATTCCTCATCTATAAAATGATAAAACCCAGTTCAGATATTTTTATGAGAATGTAAGGTTATGTTTATAAAATTCTTGGCACAGAGTGAAGCGCTCAAGAAACAGAGATAGTGCTGCTGTTACTTTCTTGAACATGGTTTAAGGAGAAAAGTCCTATTATAATTCTTAATAAATATTTCAGTGAAGAGAGACCCCGTCCTCGATTCTAATGGAAAGACAGGCCATGACACAGAAGTTCTACTAGAAAGACTTGATGCAGAATTGGATACAGAAATGTGAAGTCACCAGCTCAAGGTTGCACAGTTAATGAGAGATGTGTGCAAACCCACAGTGCATGCCTGACTCCCAAGTCTGGTTCTCATTACCATTCACACATTCCCAACAAAAACACGTTGACTGCTCTCTGAGATCTGTGATTCAAAGCATTAGTCGCTCAGTCATGTCCAACACTTTGTGACTCCATGGACTGTAGCCCGTTAGGCTCCTCTGTCCATGGACTTCTCCAGGCCTGAATACTAGAGCAGGTAGCCGTTCCCTGCTCCAGGGGATCTTCCCAACCCAGTGATCGAACCCAGGTTTTCTGCATTGCAGGCAGATTCTTTACTGTCTGAGCCACTGGGGAAGCCCAAACCCAGGTCCAAATTGGGTAGAACCGGGAGTTGATTTTCCATCCCAGCAGGAAGCCCTGGAATCAGCCCTGCACCCTTTCCTGCTGCTGCTGCTGCTGCTAAGTCACTTCAGTCGTGTCTGACTCTGTGCGACCCCATAGACGGCAGCCCACCAAGGCTCCTCCGTCCCTGGGATTCTCCAGGCAAGAGTACTGGAGTGGGTTGCCATTGCCTTCTCTGGCACCCTTTCCTAACCATGCCTTTTGTTGACAGCCTCGCCTGGGGTTCCTTTGCCCTGTGCATGGTTGCATCGGTCATGGCCACAAGCAGATACACAGCAGCCCGCCGGGATCTCGCAGAGAAAAAAAGTGGACAGAAGGGCAGTCGGCACTCTCCACAAGACTTCCAGAAACCCAAGGCTTCAGAAAGTGTTTGGGAAACAGAAGCTGCTCCCAGCCCTGCGGGGTGTGCCCTCATTGGTGTATCTAAGCACCTGCCACCAGAGGCTGCAGGCAAGGTGTCCATGTGCTAGCCAGGGTTCATGGCTGACAGATCTGCACAGGCAGACACACCAGACGCTTGTCTACAAGGAGCATCCCTGGAGTGGGCTTCACAAGGCTGTGAAGTAAACCTCCCACCTGCCATCTTACCCTTCACTAAACACCTTTGCCTTCAACTTCTGATTCCTGTTATAATGCCAGTATTTTTAAATGAGATAACACCTACAGAAAATATCAACCATTGACACTCTAGTATAAGTGAGCATCCCAAGCTTTCCTGACAGTTTAATTAGGGTGACAGAGAAAGTAGGCACATGTGAGGGCTAAGAGGAAGAGCTGAAGGAAGGGGAAAACAAGGCTTTGACTAAAACAATGTAGATTTGTTGCCCACACAGTTATGTTGACAAAAGAGTCTAGAAAGTCTTTTTCCTTAATTGACACACACAGATTAATAGTACATGTGACTATCCTATATTTTTTTCTGTTTTAATTGGGAAGAAATGAATTTAAAAATCAGTTTTGTGTTATTTTTAAAATACATTTTCTTCTAAATGTTTTACTTTCCACCTATAGGAAAATCAGTTTGGAAGGATAATCAAGTGATAAAACAAAATAATAAGGGCTGAATGGAATGACATCTTGTCACAGCTAAGTGGAACAAATGTTTGAATTGTGGTGCTTAAATTAAATTGCCAGGCACTTCTGCTTCTAAAAATAAACACAGTGAAACCTGAAAGTCTTGTTTGAAACAGTGGTATGCTGCGTGTTTCCTAACTTGTTCAGTTACAATATTATATACACCTATTTTGCATTTCAAACTAACATGGTATTGAGGCCACCGATTGTTAAACACATAACTTGGGTTTTAGGGGGGGGAAATGAACTGCCATATCCTAATAATTCTAAATGCATCCTAGCTTAGATTCATATTTTAAAATGTGTTTATGTGTGTAGTGAATATATCATTTCTGAAAAAAAGTCTGAATGTTTCCAATAAAATCACTCAATCCATTTATGCTGAACTGTACCATGTATCAGAGAAGGCAATGGCACCCCGCTCCAGTACTATTGCCTGGAAAATCCCATGGACGGGGGAGCCTGGTGCGCTGCCGTCTGTGGGGTCGCACACAGTCGGACACGACCGAAGCGACTTAGCAGCAGCAGCAGCAGCCCCATGTAGACTGTCAGAGAATAAGGGGCAGTTCAGCTAACTTCTTCATAGTTGTGGATCTGCCTATGGAATGTTGTGCTATGTTGAACCAGGCATATCCAAAGTGGTATTAAATGGCTTTTTCCTGGAATGAGTCCAACACGAGGAAGGCGTGCTGGGGTCCTCTGGAGCAGAAGAGTTCATACTCAAAGGCCCTGCCCTCCACAGGGTGCATATTCTTTTATAGGACTTGTCACCCCTGTGCGTCTGTGTAGGTAAATCCTGTGTCAATGTCACAACATTGAGAGAGTCTGATCCTAGAGAAAAGGAAATCCAAAAGAAAAGTCCCCAAAGAGACACTCAGTTCTTTTAAAAAAAAAAACTTATGCCTGAAGTTTCCAAGGAAGAAACGAATATGTTCTGGAGTCATGTGAGAGAAACTGACGTCAGCAAACAGGATACACGGCATCTGGGGAAAGGAGTCAGTGATGAACGACACATCGGGCCGGACAAGAGGTGACTAGTCCCCAAGGCTCAGGTCAAAACCGACTTTGCTGCATTCTCTGAGTTTCCAAGGCCCTCTGCTTTCTTTTATTTTTTTATTTTTGGCCACACCACGTGGCATGTGGGATCTAGTTCCCTGTCTAGGGACTGAACCCATGCCCCCTGCATTGGAAACACAGACTCTTAACCACAGGAACCCCAGGGAAGTTCCCCTTTTATATTTTTTAAGTCTTGATTTTATTCAAGTACAACATGCCTACAAAAAAATTACCCAAACCCTAAGTGTACAGCTTAGGAATTTTCAGACTATGAACACGGCCCCTCAGATCAAGGCATCTCAGCTCCATCTGTCTATCTTCGCTATAAAACAAATTCAGGTGGATTTTAATTCCTCCATATATTGCAATAATCTGTTTGCAGGTCTATTCCCCTCTTATGAACTGTCAATTATTTCTCTATAGCATGAACTGTCGTCTGTACCTCCCAGCATTGAAAACAATCACAGGCATATAGAACTCCCCAACACACACATACATATATATATATATGTTTATATATATACATATACACACATACACACGTACGTTTATACAAGTATATGCACACAGATTGCCTGACTGAGCCCTGGCATCTCTCACCTCTCAAGCCTGTCCAGGGTCCTGAGGAACGAGCCCTGATATGCATTAAGGAAAGGCAACCAGGAAACCAATGCAGACTAGGAAAAAAATGCCAGAGTGAAGGCAGAAACTGAAAGCAACAGGCACGGCAATGGACCAGACCCATTCTGGGTGTGGTACACAGTCACCTCCTATATTCTTTCTTTCATTCATTATTTTTGGCTCTCCTGGTTCTCATTGCTGTTCGCAGGCTTTCTCTAGTTGCAGTGCACGGGCTTCTCACTGTGGTGGCTTCTCTTGCGATAGAGCATGGGCTCTAGGCACACAGGCATCAGTAACTGCAGCACTTGGTCAGTAGCTGCAGCACAGGGCCTCATTAGTTGTAGCCCACGGGCCCTAGTGCATGCAGGCTTAATCACTAAAGAGAACAGAGCCATCTTCTCAGAGTCTGTTACTAAGCTGCAGTATCTTATTCTCCCAACAGTCCTGCAAGATGAGACGATTGTGCCCACTTTATGGATGAGGAGACTGAGGCTCCAAGAACTGGAAGCACTTGAAAGAGGAACAGCCCCAAACTGCCCTTTCCCATAGTTCATGTCACACCTTCAAGTGGTTCATCCGTTCTGTTAAACAGATTTCTGTGTTTTTTCACCTCCATCCAGAAAGTTCTCTTGCTGCCACCAGAGTCTGAGCTACCTGGAAGCTACCTGATAGGAGAGTTAGGACGTGAGGGTAGGGATGTTTGTGCCGAAATCCCAGGTCCCAATCCCTAAGGTCCATCCCTGAACTGCAGAGGAACCTCTACTAGAGAGGCACCCAGGAGAGCTTTAAAAGGGTTGGCAGGGACTCTGAAATCAGACCCGGCCAGCATGTGTTCCTGAATATCAGCAGAGACACTATATTTACCCTGAAAGCCCTTTAGTGCACTGACAGCTATAAATAGCCATTAGGGCCCAAGCAAGTGGCCTTAACGCATGGCTTTCCTTCCAAAAATGCAGGCACATTTTAATTAAATTCGTAATTAACCTCTGGGAGGGCAGGTCCCTGGATTCCATCTGCTTCTGAAAACACTGTGAGTAATTCCCTCTTCATGACCATTTGGGGATTAGCACGCAGCCAGGAGCTCTGGAAGCAGCACTCAGGGGGTTTGCACAGAGCCTGGCTCCTGCAGAGGAGGCTCCCGGCTCAGGGCTTGAATGTGCAGCCTCGGGCCTCCTCTGCTTCGGGTTCCGAGTCCCTTTGTCAAGCGAGTTCCTTTTCCCCATTTTTCCCAGAACAAGATGGGGGTCACCGCCGTGCTCATGCTGCCCCTGCTGCTCTTAGGAATCAGTGGTCTCCTCTTCATCTACCAGGAGGTGTCCCGGCTGTGGTCCCAGTCAGTCGTGCAGAACAAGGTGGTGGTCATCACCGACGCCATCTCAGGACTGGGCAAGGGTAAGCAAGTTTTGGGCTTCCCCGACGGCTCAGTGGTAAAGAATCTGCCTGCCAACGCAGGAGACTCTGGTTTGATCCCTGGGTCAGGAAGACCCCCCAGAGAAGGGAATGGCAACCCGCTCCAGTACTCTTGCCTGGAGAATCCCATGGACAGAGGCACCTGGTGGGCTGCAGTCTATGGGGTCACAGACTCGGACACAACTGAGCACACACAAATGAGCTTCACAGCCTCTTGTGCCCACTTCTGCCCTGAAGGATGAGAGGCCATAGTGTGGGGTGTGGGTGTGCCCTCTGGGCAGGAGGGCATGGGTCAAGGCTGAGTTCCCTCCCAGCATATGTTAATCAGCCAGTGTCTTCTCTCTTGGCGGCTAAAGCTTGCTTGCCTGAGAAATGAGGGGATTGGAATATCTAGGGTTGCAAATGCACAGCCTATAGCCCAAAAGCAGTCTACAGAAGTGATTTGCTTTGCCTTCAGGGAGTTTCTAGAAATTTTGAAGTTCAAAGCCCTCAGCTGGGGCAGTGAACTGGTGATGAGGCCAGACCTGTGAGCTGGGTTCAATTCTTGGCTCCACCAATTACTAACTGGTTTTGCATTGCTCCGCCTTGGATTTCTCATCTGAAAGCAAGGATGCTAATACTCTGTGCCTCGTAATGCGGTTGTGATGACTAAATGAATAAAGAAATGGAAAGCCCTTAGGGACAGTGCCTGGCACTGTCGTGGGCACCTCTCAAATGTTAGCAGTGGCGATAATAATGAACAAATCATGCAGAGAACGCAAACGCCAGCGTGCCACACACCCCATAATCCCTGTTGTCTTACGATTGGCCTGATTCAGCCACATCACTTCCCAGTTCTGAAGGCATTTAGAAGTAACTTGAGAAGCTGGGAGTGGGGGTGTGACCTTCAGTAAACTCTTATGGTGGCTTTAACATGCTGCCGACCGCAGTGATTCTGGGTTCAAAGTGCTCCATTTCTCAGGTCCCAGGCAAAAAAAAATAGTGATGGGCATTGAGCAGATGAGGTCAGTTACACAGAGCCCACAGCACACACCCGGTCCCACAGAACCTGACCGAACCCAGTGGGTAGCACTGGAGAGCAGCAAGGGGGCCAGAGCCAAGCGGTCTCCCAGGGAAACCAGACAGACAGAGATGTCAGGACTTCTAACTTTTGCCCCAAACCCACATAATTCGGCCAAGTCAGGAATAAAGTCACCTTGTACCCACTGTGTCTGCAGCAAGAATGATCTTCAAAATACTTAACCACTGCACTTCAACTGCTTCAGAGAACACAAACCTTGCCTGTGTTTCATCACCTCTAAGACACATCGTTTTCTTCCTTTAACCATTCCTGAAATTGAGCTGGTGGTGGTGGTTTAGTCGCTAAATGGTGTCCGACTCTTGTGACCCCATGAACTGTAGCCCACCAGGCTCTTCTGTCCATGGGATTCTCCCAGCAAGAATATTGGAGTGGTTTGCCAGAAATTGAGCTAACTGTCTCTTAATCAACGGTCTCTTACGATGGCCCTGGGCCATCTTTGTGTATTTTAATATCGCTGAAATCAAAAAGTCTCTTTCAGACTAAAGGCCTCTGGTCTGTGAAACACGACCTCCAGGGCTGCTCACACCCAGCGCAGCTGCCGCTGCCACTGAGAATTACAGCCCAAACTTGGGGAGACTAGCCATTCTCCCTTTGAATGGTTTCCTTTAGTGAATTCTCTTATTATAA
This sequence comes from Bison bison bison, assembly GCF_000754665.1. Lineage (NCBI taxonomy): Eukaryota > Metazoa > Chordata > Mammalia > Artiodactyla > Bovidae > Bison > Bison bison. The sequence goes on from NW_011494752.1 coordinate 14,317,437, forward strand.
AAACCACATATATTTAAAAGGATCTTTCAAGAAAAAAGAACCGAGGGACTTCCCTGGTGGCCCAGTGGCTAAAACCCTGTAGGTTCTGTTTCTAGGGAACCCAATATAACAAACCGCTGCGTAGGATGACTGTGAGAATAAAATAAGCTAATATGTGTAAACCTCTTTCAATAGCCACTCAAGCAAGTAAACTGTCAAAGTCTGTTAGCTTTTATTGTTTCGTTTGTTGGCTGTGCTGGGTCTTCCTTGCTGCGCATGGGCTTTCTCTAGTTGCAGCAAACGGGGCTACTTTTCGGTACGTGGGCTTCTCATTGCAGGGCTTCTCTTGTTGCAAAGCACAGGCTCTAGGGCATGTGGGCTTCAGTAGCTGTAGCACATGGGCTCAGTAATTGTGGCGCATGGGCTTTAGTTGCTCCACTGACTGTGGGACATTCCTGGACCAGGGATCAAACCTGTGTCCCCTGCAGTGGCTGGTGGATTCTTATCCATTGCTCCACCAGGGAAGTCCAGCTTTAATTGTTCTTAAATATCAACATTATTGCCACATAAAAATATTTGTATTTACCAATCACTGCCCAGTTGAGAACATTGAGCAAGCAAGAAATTCATCTAGAATAAAATGAACTACACAGAAGACAACTTCACTTTTTTTTTTTTTTTTTTAAATAAAAAGAACCCTAGCTGGGGCATCAACCCACAATGAAAATGTAGAGGAAACTAGTGACATTTGATGTGGAAAAAAAAAAAATAGCAACTGTCTCCAATATCCTCAGACTGAGATATACTTAACACTGTGCTTCTGGGGGTCTTATTGGACAGAGTCATCTTTCTCTCCAGTTTAAGAAAGAATATACCAGGATTTCCCTGGTGGTTCAGTGGTTAAGACTCCACTCTCCCAATGCAGGGGGCACAGGTTCAATCCCTGGTGAGGAAACTAAGATCCTGTATGCCACACAGCCTGGCCAAAAAGAAAGAAAGAGTGTCCCGAAAATCAGAACTGCTCAATGGAGGAGGGGCTATTCACACCCCCGTGAGCTGCCTTTCACAGAAGGCAGCCATGCTGAGGCTGGAAACAGGAAGAAAGTCCAGAGGAGGTTGAACGCAGTGCCCTCTAAAGGAACTCATAGCTCTAAGCCTTCTGAATTCTTTGAATCCTCGAATTTGTAACCACCCCACCCCCCATCTGCAGTTTTATCCATTCAGTGCATCCTGTCCTCCTCCCTTCTTCCCCACAGAGTGTGCTCGGGTGTTCCATACTGGCGGAGCCAGGCTGGTGCTGTGTGGAAAGAACTGGGAGAGGCTTCAGAGTCTATACGATGCTCTGATCAGTGTGGCTGATCCCAGCAAGGTAAGGCCTTCGGGCAGCCAGCATGGGCAACCCCTGGGCACCCTTAGTCTTCATGCTTGTCACAGAGCAGCTCTGCCTGAAATCTGGTGATAGCTCTGGGGAAATGTAATCTTGACACAGCCGACTTGGGGGTTGATTCATTTTGAACCCTCACCAAGCCAAAAATTTCTTCTCTAGCCTCTGAGCCCCACCCCATTCTATTTAAGTCAGACTCAGAGGACCCAGAAGATACGGTATGTCATAGACACAGCTCTGTTTATAAATTCTTATGGCTGACTTTTAAAATAATACTTCAAATAATATCTCCTTCAAAGAGGGCCTTCCCTGGTGGTCCAGTGATTAGGACTCAGTGCTGTCACTGCAGGGGGCCATGTTCAATCTCTGGTCGGGAAACTAAGATTCCTCAAGCCATGATGTGCAGCCCCAAGTGTTTTATTTCCGTCCCCGTCCATGAAGTTATATAGGAGGTAAACACATTTCAATGAAGCTGGGGTTTTCAAGGCATTTCTGGATCATTGTTTAAGAAATTGCTTTCAGAGTTCTCTTTAGGATTTGTTTTCTTTTTTTTTTTGCCAATCTACATGGCATGTGGAAGTACCCAACCAAGGACTGGAAACAGAGTCTTAACCACTGGATCACCAGGGAAGTGTCAAGAATTTTTTTGTAATTAATCTTTGCCCTTGATGTTGAATTGGATTTTGGATAAAGCCAAAAATAATTCAGAACTAAGTCTGGTATTTGAGGAGATGAAGCAAAAGGATAACACCAAAACCCCAAAGCATGTTTCCTGGGATTTGATCAGGTATTGGTCGTGAAGTAGTAAAAAGGAGGTTCTGAGGTCAACTGTGTGGGAAATACTGAGTTAGAGAAAGCTTCTCTGACTGATTTCTTTACTGCAGGACTTTTCAGAACCTTTGTTATGTAAATATGCATTGTGTTATCTCCAAGAAGAATGTATAGTAGTCTATATTTCCCAAATATATTGAACCAGAGAACATGCTTTTTTAAGGGCATATCTCAGGACTCATATTTGTGAAACACCAGGATTGTATCTGCCATGTGGAATTATCCATTTTTCCATCTGTACCCCTTCTAAATCATGAAAATCTTGATGACAGCATGTTTAGGGCTGAACACAATGCCTTGCACCTATACAGACGGTGTTCCAAAAAATTTATATCGAGTATATCATTTTGGCCAAAAAACAAATGTGGCTACAAAGTCCTGGGCAGATTCTCTTGTGGCTTGGAAGCCAGTCTGAAAGCCATTTCCAAAGAGGAGCTCAGAAATGTTATTAAAAAATGACATCAGAGAATTTATGCACAGCCTCCATTTAGATTTCTCAGTTCTGGCCCCTTGACCAGAAGATCAAACTTTGTAGTGCATGTTAACATGTTGGGAATGTTACTGTTGCCTTGGTCCCCAAGGATGCATTTTCTCCATCAGTTTACCTTCTCCCAGTTATCTGTTTCATTTAATCATCTGTTTGTAGTCATTCCACAAGCTCTGAGTTTCAAAAGGGGCAACTCTTAGATGGAAGGGCCCCAAGGTCTGTGAGGATATTCCCACACGTGCCTTGACTTTCTCGTTGGTCCAGCAGACATTCACCCCAAAGCTGGTCCTCTTGGATCTCTCAGACATCAGCTGTGTCCAGGATGTGGCCAAAGAGGTCCTGGATTGCTACGGCTGCGTGGATATCCTCATCAACAATGCCAGCGTGAAGGTGAAGGGACCTGCCCATAAGATTTCTCTGGAGCTCGACAAAAAGATCATGGATGCCAATTACTTTGGACCCATCATATTGACCAAAGGTCTCATGAGTTTGACCTTCCCGTGGATTCCTGGGTCACTGGGCTGCTCAAGAGGTCTCTGTTATGCCCCCAGATAGTCATCCACTTCTGGATGGAGCCTCTAGCCCTCTTCAGAAAAATCTCTGCTTGTTTGGTGAAAGCTTTCAGCTTTTGACTATAAATGTTGATGAAAGAAAAGGGTTGTGAAAGTCTCTTAGTGGTATATTCCTGCCTGCCTCCTCTGTTCAGTCCCCTTCCCAAACCCTGGCCTTTACTTCCCTTTTCTTACTCACATCCATGGCTCCCCTCCAATCCCATTCCACGTCTCTGGACCATTGTCTTCAACCCCTGCAAACCTTCTATTATATCCACCTTGTGGTTGATCTGCTCCTAATAATGACAGTTGGTCCAGTGTTGAAATTCTGTCCTCAGTCATGAAGAAAAGAGTTTATCCCAAACTACAAAAGACCCAGAATACCGTCAATTCCTTTTCAGAAACAGGAAAGTGTTAGTCGCTCAGTTGTGGCCAACTCTTTGTGACCTCATGGACTGTAGCCCACCAGGCTCCTCTGTCCATGGGATTTCTCAGGCAAGAGTACTGGAATAGGTAGCCATTTCCTTCTCCAGAGGATCTTCTGGACCCAGGGATCGAACCTGCATCTCCTGCATTACAGGCGGATTCTTTACCATCTGAGCCACTAGGGTAAAATTATGGTCCCTTTGTGGAGATTCTAACAACCAAGTTCAAATGCAGGTCTGAAGCTAGGGTGGGGGTTGTGGAATAGCTAGAGATGACACGGAATAGAACCAAGAGTTAAAGCCCTTCCCCCACCCTAAATAAGGTTTATCAAAGCAGAATCACAAAAGGAAGAATATAAGGATATACATTTAGGGAGCAGGGTACACTGGCAAAGCTGAGAGAGCAGGATCTTTGAGCTGCCTTCTGTACAGCAAGAATCTCCTCGAAAATGGGATTCTGAGAACTGAGACAGATGAAGGCAAAGCAGCATTGGGAGCAGAAAGATGACTCCCAGAGCTTCCAGAGATGAGAGTGCCCCAGAAACCACAGTTTCCTCGGCCCAGTCGCTGTGGACACACCCAGCAGGCCAGCCAACGTGCGTCCTCCCCTCAACCTCTGAGAGCTCTGGTTCCCTGGCAACAAAGTGAGGCATGCTAAGTTGAGTCTTGATTTTTTGCCATCTCCTGATTCCACCTGTGCTATCATTGCTCTATAGCTTTTTCTAAATTCCCTCACTTGTCAATTAATTCTACTTAAGAGGAACTTTTTTTTTTACCATAAATTAAAAGTTCCTTTCCTCTCCATAAATGGAAGAAAACCTGAAATCAAAACAAAGTCTTAAGTTTTCCCAAGACACAGGGCTGAGGTCTTTCCTCTTTTTCTTTTTTTTTTTTTAAAGATTAGCACATGCAAGAGAGGTTTTAAAGACCCGCCTGAACCAACTTTCCTACTGGAGGAATAGGAGAATCGGAAAGGGAGCTACCTTTCTCACTACTAAAATCAGTGTCACTTCAAGGACATGGATGGGTCATTTAAAATCACCCAGGGTTGGGGACTTCCCTGAAGGTCCAGTGGTTAAGACTTCACCTTCCAATGTAAGAGGTGTGAGTTGGATTCCTGGTAGGGGAGCTAAGATCTCACATGCCTAGTGGCCAAAAAACCAAAACAAAACAGAAACAATACTGTAACAAATTCAATAACAATTTTAAAAATGGTTCCCATTTAAAAAAAATAAGCTTTAAAAAATATAATAAAATCACCCAGGGTTAGGTCTAGTGGTTAGGACTTCGAACTTCAACTGCAGGGGGCCTGGGAATTAAGATCCTGCATGACACAAAAATAATAATAAAATAAAATAACCCAGCAATTCACCAGTCAAGCCCAGCCCACTCCTAGGCAACACTGGATAAATGGTGGCTGGGATCCAGCCCACCTGTGTCCCACTGTAATCTAGTTAGCAGGGAGGCAAAGGAGCCTGTGGGAGAAGGCAATGGCAACCCACTCCAGTACTCTTGCCTGGAAAATCCCATGGGAGGAGCTTCGTAGGCTGCAGTCCTTGGGGTAGCTGAGAGTCGGACATGACTGAGAGGCTTCACTTTCACTTTTCACTTGCATGCATTGGAGAAGGAAATGGCAACCCACTCCAGTGTTCCCTGCCTGGAGAATCCCAGAGACGGGGGAACCTGGTGGGCTGCCGTCTGTGGGGTCGCACAGAGTTGGACATGACTGAAGTGACTTAGCAGCAGCAAAGGAGCCCGTGTGATGAGGGGTCTGGGGAAGGGGTCTGCCGGCTGCTGCCTGACTCCATCTCAGGTTTGTAACCATGAGTCTTCATCCTGCGCTTTCCAGCCCTGCTCCCCGACATGATCTCCAGGAGGACCGGACAAATCGTGTTAGTGAACAACATCCAGGGGAAGCTTGGAATCCCCTTCCGCACAGCCTGTAAGTTGCTAAGACAAGTTTCATCTCAGGTTATGTGTCTTATAAGACAAGAGATGTGGTGTCTAGGACGAAGCATATGGTTCCTAGGGGGAGAGGGTCCAGAGATGAAAGCATCCGTTGGCTTTTCTTCCATCCCCTCAGCTCCTATTTTTGAGTGCCTACAGCACACAGGTGACTGAGAGATAAAGATAAGTCCTTCCCTCAGACCCCAGAAGCTCATCTTGTTCTATGCTCACAGCAGTTATATCTGTTACTTCTACACCTCACCATATCCTCACTCTACAAGCCAGGCATCTGAGCCCTGGCACCTGCATTCTTAACCCTGACGGCCTCAGGACCCTGAGAAATCAGTCTTACGTGGGGTATCAGGCTTCTGAGAAAGGATATGGGAATTCACACCCATGTCAGGCATTTTACATACATTTTCTCACTTGGCAAGAGTGATACTATCCTTAAATGATTAATTAATTACCTCTATTTTATGATTTATTTTTACCTGAAGTGGTGTAATATTAATCTTTTTTAAAAATTATTTAATATTGGAGTATGAAGAAGGCAATGGCACCCCACTCCAGTACTCTTGCTTAGAAAATCCCATTGATGGAGGAGCCTGTTAGGCTGCAATCCATGGGGTCGATAAGAGTCGGACACGACTGAGCAACTTCACTTTCACTTTTCCCTTTCATGCATTGGAGAAGGAAATGGCAGCCCACTCCAGTGTTCTTGCCTGGAGAATCCCAGGGACGGGGGAGCCTTGTGGGCTGCCATCTGTGGGGTCGCACAGAGTTGGACACGACTGAAGTGACTTAACATAGCATAGCATGGTTGATTCTGGGACTCCTAGATGGCATTACTGGTAAAGAACCCACTTGCCAATGCAGGAGATGTTAGAGACATGGGTTTGATCCAGGGTTGGGAAGATCCCCTGGATGAGGGCGTAGCAACCCACTCCAGTATTCTGGCCTGGAGAATCCCCGTGGACAGAGGAGCCTGGTGGGCTACAGTCCACAGGGATGCAAAGAGTCAGACACGACTAAAGCGACTTAGCACGCATGGCTGATTTACAATGTTGTGCTAGTTTCACATGTATAGCAAAGTGACTCAATTATACATACACATACATTCATTCTTTCTCAGATTCTTTTTCTATAATGGTTATTACGGAATATTGAGTAGAGTTCCCTGTGCTATACAATAGGTCCTTATTATCTCTTTTATATATAGTAGTGTGTATACGTCAATCCCAAACTCCTGATTTATCCTTTCCCTCCCTCCTTTCCCCTTTGGTCATCATAAACTTGTTTTCAAAGTCTGTGAGTCTGTTTCTGTTTTGTAAATAAGTTGATTTGTATCATTTTTTTTAGATTCCACATATAAGTGGGATCATATGATATTTGGGAATACCAGACCACCTGACCTGCCTCTTGAGAAATCTGTATGCAGGTCAGGAAGCAACAGTTAGAACTGGACATGGAACAACAGACTGGTTTCAAACAGGAAAGGGAGTACATCAAGGCTGTATAGTGTCACCCTGCTTATTTAACATCATGAGAAACGCTGGGCTGGATGAAGCACAAGCTGGAATCAAGATTGCCAGGAGAAATATCATTAACTTCAGACATGCAGATGACACCACCTTTATGGCAGAAAGTGAAGAAAAACTAAAAAGCCTCTTGAGGAAAGTGAAAGAGGAAAGTGAAAATGTTGGCTTAAAGCTCAACATTCAGAAAACTAAGATCATGGCATCTGGTCCCATCACTTCATGGGAAATAGATGGGGAAACAGTGGAAACAGTGACAGACTTTGTTTTGGGGGGCTCCAAAATCACTGCAGATGGTGACTGAAGCCATGAAATTAAAAGACGCTTACTCCTTGGAAGAAAAGTTATGACCAACCTACACAGCATATTAAAAAGCAGAGACATTACTTTGCCAACAAAGGTCTGTCTAATCAAGGCTATGGTTTTTCCAGTAGTCATGTATGGATGTGAGAGTTGGACTATAAAGAAAGCTGAGCACCAAAGAATTGATGCTTTTGAACTGTGGTGTTGGAGAAGACTCTTGAGAGTCCCTCGGACTGCAAGGAGATCCAACCAGTCCATCCTAAAGGAAATCAGTCCTGAATATCCATTGGAAGGACTGATGTTGAAGCTGAAACTGCAATACTGTGGCCACCTGATACAAAGAACCAACTCATCTGAAAAGACCCTGATGCTGGAAAAGATTGAAAGGGGGAGGAGAAGGGGACGACAGAGGATGAGAGGTTGGATGGCATCACCGACTCAATGGACATGAGTTTGAGTAGGATCCAGGAGTTGGTGATGGACAGGGAGGCCTGGCATGCTGCAGTCCATGGGGTCACAAAGAGTTGGACACGACTGAGCGGCTGAACTGAACTGATTTGTCTCTGACTTATTTCACTTAGTATGATAATCTCTAGATCCATCTATGTTGTTGTCAACGGCATGATTTTATTCTTTTCATGGCTGAGTAAGATTCCAGTATGGGGCATCCCAGGTGGCTCAGTGGTCAAGAATCTGCCTGCCAAATGCAGGAGACGTGAGTTCGATCCTTGGGAAGGTGACCTAGGACCTAGAGAAGGAAATGGCAATCGGCTCAAGTATTCTTGCCTGGTAAACTCCATGGACAGAAGGACCTGATGGGCTACAGTCCATAGGGTCGCAAAGAGCCGGCCAGGCCTGAGTCGCTGAGTATGCACACACAATATTCCAGTGTATATATGTACCACATTCTCTTTATCCATTTATCTGTTGATGGGCATTTCGATTGCTTCCATACCTTGCCTATTATAAATTGGGCTGCAACTGGACATTTTAAAGATGAGAAAACTGAATCTCTGAAGGTAAAAACTGGCCACTTGCCCAAAGTCACACAGTGGAATAGTAGCTAAAGTGGACTGGGTCCCATCTCTGCATCTGTTCACTGCTTCACAAAGGCTCTCTGTCCGCATCTACGAAGTGAGGGGCAAGGCTGGGGACTTTGCAGCCTCACCCAGCAGAGCCTGTAGGGATGTGTGTCTCCAACCCCCTCCCGGGAGGCACAGAGGGATCCGCACCCACTGCCCGGCTGGTTTCTCTTCCAGATGCCGCCTCCAAGCATGCGGCACTCGGCTTCTTTGACTGCCTGCGGGCAGAAGTGGAGGAATATGACGTGGTCGTCAGCACCGTGAGTCCCACCTTCATCCGCTCCTACCACGTTGATCCAGGCCAAGGAAACTGGGAGGCCTCCATATGGAAATGTGAGCTTTCAGAGCACAGCTGGAGGGAACGAAGCTGGGGAGGGCTTGTGGAGGAGCGGGGTACGCCCAGGGTGGCGGGGGGTGGGGTTGGGGTACCGTGAGGGGAGGGTGTTCCTGAAGCGTGAGACTGGGGAGATGGGGTGTCTGCACCCCGCTGGCAGCGGGGGGGG
>NW_011494752.1:14327043-14332413 GCF_000754665.1 Bison bison bison
CTTGCAGTCCAAGGGACTCTCAAGAGTCTTCTCCAATACCACAGTTCAAAAGCATCAATTCTTCAGCGCTCAGCTTTCTTCACAGTCCAACTCTCACATCCATACATGACCACTGGAAAAACCATAGCCTTGACTAGATGGACCTTTGTTGGCAAAGTAACGTCTCTGCTTTTGAATATGCTATCTAGGGAACCCTCCCTAACTCGAAGCCAGCAGACCAAGGCCAGGCTAGGCTCCATCACTCACAGGCTGTGTGACCTTGGTCCCAGGACTGCCCATCTCTGGGCCTCAGTTTCCCATGCTAAACAGCCAGGATTTGGTTTTGGAGAAACTTCTGCTCCACTTCAGAGAAGGCAATGGCGACCCACTCCAGTACTCTTGCCTGGAAAATCCCATGGACGGAGGAGCCTGGTAGGCTGCAGTCCGTGGGGTGGCTAACAGTCAGACACGACTGAGCGACTTCACTTTCACTTTTCACTTTCATGCATTGGAGAAGGAAATGGCAACCCACTCCAGTGTTCTTGCCTGGAGAATCCCAGGGATGGGGGAGCCTGGTGGGCCGCCATCTATGGGGTCACACAGAGTCGGACACGACTGAAGCGACTTAGCAGCAGCAGCGGTGCCCCTTCCCTAGGTGGCAGCACAGAGGAGAAGCTCAGAGTGTGGCCCAGAGTGACTATTCTGAAACTCACCTCTGTCTCATATTAAGTATTGGAACAGCAGCAACTCCCTTCCCCTGTTTCCCCTTTGGAAAATGAGAGATGATGGTACATACCGACCTGGTAGAGTCCTAGAAAGGAAAGTTCCAGCTCACAGAGTTTGGAACAGCAACTAGCACATCCTGAGTGCTCTGTAAGTGCACCTGTGATCTCTATTCTAGAATGCTCTATACAGAGCAGCTACCTCACAAGGCTCAGTGGTAAAGAACCCACCTGCCAATGCAGGTGGGTTCAATTTCTGGGTGGGGAAGATCCCCTGTAGAAGGAAATGGCAACCCACTCCTGGGAAATCCCATGGCTATACGAGTCTGTCAAGCCACCCATGAGGTCGAAAAAAAGTCGGATGCCACTTAGTGATTGAACAACAACAAAGACGTGGGCAACCGGTTCCAGGAGGCACTGGACAAGCACAGCCTGGCAACAATCATGAACAGCAGCCCCTTCATATGTCTGACACCTTCTTACCTTCTAAGCTCTTTCTCATCCCTTCCACCACTCATAACTACCCTGGGATGTCAAAGGGCCAGAAACTGCACCCACTTTACAGATGCGGAAGCTGAGGCACGGCGGGTAAAGTGCCTGCTCATAGTGCATGGCCAGCGGCCCGCACGTGCAGGGTTGGCCCTGAGGCTGGGACCCCTGCACCGCACACCCGTCCCCACCTTGGGGGGCGGGGCTCTGACCACCTCCCCCTTCCGGAGCCTATGAACCACGCCCCTTCCTCGGGGGGCTTTTCAGTCTTTTTCAGGAAGCTGACCTACGGGACACACCCTGTGGACGTGGCGGAGGAAGTGATGCGCACGGTGAGACGCAAGAAGCAAGAGGTCTGCCTCGCCAACCCCATCCCCAAGGCCGCTGTGTACATCCGCACCTTGTTCCCCGAGCTCTTTTTCGCCGTGGTGGCCTGTGGGGTGAAGGAGAAACTCAGCGTCCCGGAGGAGGGTTAACTGCCGGGCTTCAAACAGGTCTCCTCAAGGGGAATAAAGGTTTTGCTGGTAGGTGGTGGGTCCTTCCATCTTCTCAACACGGGGGTAGGGGTGGGGAGGGAACAGTTCCCCCAGCTGCACTCCACGTGGGAGATACGCACCATCACAGTTAGGGCGGCCCTCAGTCACTCCGGGCCTCTGCGACATACCCGGGACAGATTTCCAGAAGCTTCTCGACTGTATAAGGTGACAATCCAGCAGAAAAACAGGACCCGTGATGGGCTCGACACCCACAAACACACACACGCCATCAGCCTGCCCAGGCACACAGAAAACCACCTCCATTTTACCTAAATGTGATCTGTCCAGTCAGCCCCCAACCGTAGAAGCTGGACTTGCCAGCTCCTTAGGGAAGCGCTGCTAAATAGAACTTTCTAGAATAATGGAAATATTGTATCATCTGCTGTGTCCAGTGTGGCAACCACCAGCCACGTGTGGCTGTTAGGTACTTAAAATGTGGCCTGTGCAACTGAGAAAGGGAATTTTTTATTTTATTTAATTTGCATTAATTTAAATTTAAATAGCTGCATGGGGCTAGCGGCTCCCAGGTTGGCAGTACAGCAGAGCTAATCCTTGGTCTTGGCAGCAGAATCAGCCCTTTTCCATGGATTTCATTTGTCCCAAGAGGAGCCCAGGCACAGATGTTTAAAATTTTTTTCCAGTGGATTCTAAATTGCAACAAATCTTGAGAACTTCTGCCCTGGGGCATCCAGCTCATTCCAGCTTTTTCTTACATTCTCAAAGCAAAATTCATTTAAAACTGCCATCGTTATTATTGGTGGATGTTTCCCTTAGTTTAGTTTTTCTTAAACACAACAGTTAATGATTCTTCAGATCTTGGAAAGTGTAGGATATATTTTTTGCACTAATTTTGTAACTACTGCTTCAAACTTTTTCTAATATTTATAGTTGAAAGAGAGCCCAAATTTCCTCCCTGAACTCAAGCCATTTACAAAATTAACATACGTGGTACACATCCACATGTACATATCCCTGAATTTATAAAGGAAAATGTCAGGGACTTACTTCCCTGGTGGCCCACCTTCTAAGGCAGAGGATTCAGGTTTGATCCCTGGTTGGGGAACTAAGATCCCCATATGCTGCAGGGCAACTAAGCCCAAGAGCTGCAAATGAAGACCCAGCACAGCCAAAAAAAAAAAAAACCAAAACACAGTGTCCAGACCATATGATCACCAAGGAACCCAGGCAGCCCCAGGATAAGGCAGCAGGCCAGGATGTATCTCCAGAATTTAGGACTCTTAAGTCAGGGCAGGCCTAGAATCAGCAAGATGACCTTCTGTGTCGTTGTTGGGTGTCAGGGTGCCTGGAGGTGCCTCGGCCAGAATATTGGAAGGTCAGTAGGGGCTGGAAGGCAGGGGAGGGACAACACCATTAAGAAAATGACTGATGTGACTGGTGACCAGAGACAGAGAAGGCAGCTTCGGGACAAGAAGGGCTGGAGCCAGCCCTGCAGGCAGTCTTGGGGTTGCACCAGGACTGGGTTCCAGGTCAAGCTTGGCCACCACCCAGCCCTGGACCTGGGGTCCTGACCTGCTCTCTTTAAGGCTCTGCCTCTTCTCAGGGTGGAGTGGGGCTAAGGGGCCCCTCCTTTGATGGTGGGGGGTGGGGTGGATGGGTGGGGAGGGGCTGCGTCTGGGAAGCATCCACGCTGGCCCTGATCCACATTCTGGGAGAGCAAAGACTCGAGGACTCCAAGGTGAGGGAAGACCTCGGCCCCTGGGGTTCCTCAAAGGAAGCCACGTTGAATGACAGCTCAGGAAAAAAGGTCTCAGGAAGAAAGACATCTGTGTCAGTAGGCCTGCTCCACTGTCCCTGCAGCCAAAGCGGTCAGAGACCTACAGGTGGACCCATCCTCAGCCGGACTGTCTGGCTGGGACCCCAAGCTCCCTGAAGTTGAATTTCCTGTCCGGGGACTTTGGTCTCCCTCTGACTGGATGCCCCCACCCCATTGCCTTCCGGATGTCCCTGTGTCCACGCAGGCCCTGCTGCCTTCTCAGGATGGGATATCTCACCAGTCTAGCAAATGAAAACCCACAACTCTTAGGTGGAAACACAGGGGAAAAACTAAGTTGTTGAGGGGAAGGCATCATGCAATAAGAGGAATGGCCACCAGGGGTCACTGTGGCTCCAAACCTATTTTATAGCTGCATTCTCTGTTCAGTTTGGTTTGGTGGCTCAGTCATGTCCGACTCTTTGTGACTCCGTGGACTGCAGCATGGCAGGCTTCCCTGTCTATCACCAACTCCCGGAGTTTACTCAAGCTCATGTCCATTGAGTCGGTGATGCCATCCACCCATCTCATCCTCTGTCGTCCCCTTCTCCTCCCCCCTTCAATCTTTCCCAGCATTAGGGTCTTTTCAAATGAATTGGTTCTTTGCATCAGGTGGTCAAAGTATTGCAGTTTCAGCTCCAGCATCAGTCCTTCCAATGAGTATTCAGGACTGATCTCCTTTAGGATAGACTGGTTAGATCTCCTTGCAGTCCAAGGGACTCTCAAGAGTTTTCCCCAACACCACAGTTCAAAAGCATCAATTCTTCAGTGCTCAGCTTTCTTTATAGTCCAACTCTTACATCCATACATGACCACTGGAAAAACCATAGCTCTGACTAGATGGACCTTTGTTGACAAAGTAATGTCTCTGCTTTTTGTTATGCTGTATAGGTTGGTCATAACTTTTCTTCCAAGGAGTAAGCGTCTTTTAATTTCATGGCTGCAGTGATTTTGGAGCCTAAAAAAATAAAGTCTGTCACTGTTCCCACTGTTTCCTCATCTATTTGCCATGAAGTGATGGGACCAGATGCCATGATCTTAGTTTTCTGAATGTTGAGCTTTAAGCCAACGTTTCCACTCTCCTCTTTCACTTTCATCAAGAGACGCTTTAGTTCTCCTTCGCTTTCTGCCATAAGTGTGGTGTAACCTGCGTATCTGAGGTTACTGATATTTTTCCCAGCAATCTTGATTCCAGCTTGTGCTTCTTCCAGCCCAGCATTTCTCATGATGTACTCTGCATATAAGTTAAATAAGCAGGATGACAATATACAGCCTTGACGTACTCCCTTCCCTATTTGGAACCAGTCTGTTGTTCCATGTCCAGTTCTGACTGTTGCTTCCTGACCTGCATACAGATTTCTCAAGAGGCAGGTCTGGTATTCCCATCTCTTTCAGAATTTTCCACAGTGTGTGGTGATCTACACAGTCAAAGGCTTTGGCATAGTCAATAAAGCAGAAATAGATGTTTTTTTGGAACTCTCTTGCTTTTTTGATAATCCAACAGATGTTAGCAATTTGATCTGTGGTTCCTCTGCCTTTTCTAAATCCAGCTTGAACATCTGGAAGCTCACAGTTCACATACTATTGAAGCCTGGATTGGAGAATTTTGAGCATTACTTTACTAGCATGTGAGATGAGTGCAATTGTGCAGTAGTTTGAGCATTCTTTGGCATTGCTTTTCTTTGAGATTGGGATGAAAACTGACCTTTTCCAGTCCTGTGGCCATTGCTGAGTTTTCCAAATTTGCTGACATATTGAGTGCAGCACTTTCACAGCATCATCTTTCAGCATTTGGAATAGCTCAACTGGAATTCCATCACCTCCACTAGCTTTGTTCGTAGTGATGCTTCCTAAGGCCCACTTGACTTCACAT
>NW_011494752.1:14332584-14336318 GCF_000754665.1 Bison bison bison
TTCTTGCCACCTCTTCTTAATATCTTCTGCTTCTGTTAGGTCCATACCATTTCTGTCCTTTATTTTGCCCATCTTTGCATGAAATGTTCCCTTGATCTCTGATTTTCTTGAAGAGATCTCTAGTCTTTCCCATTCTGTTGTTTTCCTCTATTTCTTGACACTGATCACTGAGGAAGGCTTTCTTATCTCTCCTTGCTGTTCTTTGGAACTCTGCATTCCAATGGGTATATCTTTCCTTTTCTCCTTTGCTTTTCGCTTCTCTTCTTTTCACAGCTATTTCTAAGGCCTCTTCAGACAGCCATTTTGCTTTTTTGCATTTCTCTTTCTTGGGGATGGTCTTGTTCCCTGTCTCCTGTACAGTGTCACAAACCTCCATCCATAGTTCATCAGGCACTTTGTCTATCAGATCTAATCCCTTGAATCTATTTGTCACTTCCACTGTATAATCGTAAGGGATTTGATTTAGGTCATACCTGAATGGTCTAGTGGGTTTCCCTAGTTTCTTCAACTTAAGTCTGAATTTGCCAATGAGGAGTTCATGATCTGAGCCATAGTCAGCTCCTGGTCTTGTTTCTGCTGACTGTATAGAGCTTCTCCATCTTTGGCTGCAAAGAATATAAACAATCTGATTTCAGTATTGACCATCTGGTGATGTCCATGTGTAGAGACTTTTCTGGTGTTGTTGGAAGAGGGTGTTTGCTATGACCAGTGTGTTCTCTTGACAGAACTCTATTAGCCTTTGCCCTGCTTCATTCCGTATTCCAAGGCCAAATATGCCTGTTACTCCAGGTGTTTCTTGACTCCCTACTTTTGCATTCCAGTCCCCTGTAATGAAAAGGACATCTTTTTTGGGTGTTAGTTCTAGAAGGTCTTGTAGGTCTTCATAGAACCATTCAACTTCAGCTTCTTCAGCATTATTGGTCGGGCATAGACTTGGATCACCATGATATTGAATGGTTTGCCTTGGAAATGAACAGATCATTCTGTCGTTTTTGAGATTGCATCCAAGTACTGCATTTCGGAAATGGCAACCCACTCCAGTGTTCTTGCCTGGAGAATCCCGGGGACAGGGGAGCCTGGTGGGCTGCTGTCTATGGGGTTGCACAGAGTTGGACACGACTGAAGCAACTTAGCAGCAGCAGCACTGCATTTCAGACTCTCTTGTTGACTATGATGGCTACTCCATTTCTTCTAAGGGATTCTTGCCCACAGTAGTAGATAATATGTTCATCTGAGTTAAATCCACCCATTCCAGTCCATTTTAGTTCTCTGATTCCTAACATGTCAGCGTTCACTCTTGCCATCTCCTGTTTGATCACTTCCAATCTGCTTTGATTCATGGACCTAACATTCCAGGTTCCTGCAGTATTGCTCTTTACAGCATCGGACTTTGCTTCTATCACCAGTCACATCCACGACTAGATGATGTTTTTGCTTTGGCTCTGTCTCTTCATTCTTTCTGGAGTTATTTCTCTACTGATCTCCAGTAGCATATTGGGTACCTACAGACCTGGGGAGTTCATCTTTCAGTGTCCTATCTTTTGGCCTTTTCATACTGTTCATGGGGTTCTCTGTAGAGCAGAGCAATAACAAGTCCACAAAATTGCATGCAGTTCACCATCTCCAATGAGCAGCCCCCCAATCCCCCCACCCAGAACTCCATTTAGTCTTCACACCAACACCGAGTCACTGGAACAGCTGAAAAATCCATTTCACCGACAGAACTGAGGGTGGTCCTGCTGTGTCCGATAGTCTTGGCCTCCAATCTGGGCAGAAATCTGACTCTATCCTTTCCCATGCCCTGTTCTCCCAGCCTTCCCTACCAGGTCCCTCTAGATGGGAAAGTGATACAAGGGAACTCGGGCATCCTTGCAGAAGGTGTGGCGTGGCAGATAAAAGCACAGGGTCCAAGTGTAATTGCCTCTTCTATTCCAAATCCATAGCCTAGGGCAAGTGCTCCAATCTGTAGTGTATTAAAGAGAAAACTGCTAACAACTGGGCCCTGCTCATGATATCCAAGCGTGTTCAAAAGGGAGAAGCCTGGGTCACAATGCAACCCCTTAGAGGACAAAGGAAGTGGGGCTGGGCTTAGGAAGAGCTTGGGAGTGAAAGATGATGAATGAGTGTCAACAGAGAAGAAAGAACCAGATACAGCAGGAGGACTCCTAGACTCCCATAAGCCGGGAGGACAAGTGTGTCTTCCCCATCACCTGAGAGCACGTGGATTAAGACTTGAAGAAAACACAGACTTCTTTTGAAATGCACTGTGGTCCACTGATAACATACATCTCTCTCTGGTGTCAGGTGGTGGGCCCCCCTGCTCATTTCCTCTGTCATCTCAGTTCTGTCTTGGAAGTGGTGCTCCAAAGTACATGGTCTCTACAAAGGACCCAATTTCGTTCATTCTTATGGCTGAGTAATATTTCATTGCATATGTGTACCACATCGTCTTTATCCATTCATCTGTCGATGGACATTTAGGTTGACGTCCACGTCCTGGCTATTATAGTCTAGAAACACGGAACAGATGAACCTATTTCATCAGGGAAGGGGAGGGTGGGATAAACTGGGAGATTAGGGTTGACATCCACTACCATGTGTAAAATAGCTAGGAAAACAGATGATCTGTGTAGCACAGGGAGCTCAGCTCAGTGCTCTGTGATGACCTAGAGGGGTGGGTGGCAGGGAGGCCCAAGAGGGAGGGGATGTAAGTAAACATATAGCTGATTCACTTCCTGTACAGCTGAAACGAATGCAATATTGTAATTATACTCCAGTTTTTCAAAAGTACAGTCTTTCTTATGGGGAAGAAAAAGAACCTCATTCTTCCTTCTTAGAAAAAGAACAGTAGCAGAGACACACCAATGAGTCATGCCAAGTGTATGAGGAAAGACTTAATTCAAGTCGGGTGTCTTAAATGGAAAGGAAGTATTTCTAGAAAATGGACTGTTGAAATAGAGACTCTCCAGTCACCTTACCTATCAAGCCCTCTGTCTGATATCATTGCTGATATCAACAGCTATGAGCTGAGATAACCAACAAGGAACTATGCTCAATGTTTTTAAAAACGTACAAGGGAATCTGGAAAAGGATTTCTCTATCAGAGTCAGGTTTAGCAGCTTCCCCATAAGTGAGGCAATATTTGTTAAAACAGCTAAGAAAAGTGTGCAAAGTTCTAGGAAACAGAGGACAGTCACCTTGAGACAGGCTGGGACCTGGGACCCTTTGCAGTGCTTGCATCTGGACAAATGTCCCAGAGGAACAGATACAAAGAAACTATAAGGGAACTAAAAATAACTGCACATATAGGCTGCTGCTGCTGCTAAGTCGCTTCAGTCGTGTCCGACTCTGTGCGACCCCATAGATGGCAGCCCACCAGGCTCCCCCGTCCCTGGGATTCTCCAGGCAAGAACACTGGAGTGGGTTGCCATTTCCTTCTCCAATGCGTGAAAGTAAAAAGTGAAAGTGAAGTCGCTCAGTCGTGTCCGACTCTTCGTGACCCCATGGACTGCAGCCCACCAGGCTCCTCCATCCACGGGATTTTCCAGGCAAGAGTACTTGCGTGGGTCGCCATTGCCTTCTCCACATGGGCAGTTGGCCCAAATTATAAACAAGAAGATAAAAAAAGGCCAAAACCCAACTGCCACTTCTGAGGGGCAGGGAGCAATGGCAGGGTCCTGCCCGTGATCCCTGCACACAGCACCACCAAGGGGGTGGGCAGACCACCTAAGCCA
>NW_011494752.1:14336418-14336524 GCF_000754665.1 Bison bison bison
TGGGGTTGCACAGAGTTGGACACGACTGAAGCAACTTAGCAGCAGCAGCACTGCATTTCAGACTCTCTTGTTGACTATGATGGCTACTCCATTTCTTCTAAGGGAT
>NW_011494752.1:14336624-14338291 GCF_000754665.1 Bison bison bison
GGTGGGCAGACCACCTAAGCCGCCCCTCAGACCGAACCACCCTCACCCCATTTTAGGGACCAGCCTGCCCTCTGCAGGGAGGGAACAAGGGCACCCGTTGCTTGCCTTCACTCCCTCCTGCTGCAGCACGAGTCCCGGTAAAGCCTTGCCTGAATTCCTCCTCTGGCCTGTCATCAGTTTCTATCATGAAGGAGTCCAAGGACCCCGGTGATGATCCATCAAGACAGGCTCAGACTCTGGTCCTTGAAAGTACATGCTTTCCAGAGAGAGACCTGGGGGGACTTCTATTTCCTTAGCAAACAGCAAGTCATTTTAATTAAAAGGACTTAAAATTTTCAGAAACAACGCAATCAATGACTTTCTGATATCAACAGCAATGAGCTTAGATAACCAACAAGGAACTATACTCTGTATTTTTAATAACCTATAAGGGGAAAGAATCTAAAAAAGGATCCATCTATCTATAACTGAATCATTGTGTTGTACAGCTGAAGTGAACATGACTTTGGAAATCAACTTATTTTTTTTGACCATGCCATGTGGCATGCCGATCTTAGTGGGGTCAAACCTGTGCCCCCTGCATTGGAAGTGCAGGGTCTTAACCACTGGACTGCCAGGAAAAGTCTAATTATACTTCATTTTTTAAAAAATGGCTAAATGGGGGGGGAAAAGCAATGAGCTAAGTTTATGCAGCAGAAACAAGAGCATTTGTCTAACTTGAATAATTCAGAGAGCTATTTGCATGTTTCATGGATGAACTTTTATTAAAATTGTACACAGATCTCACAGTTAATTTTTTTTTAAAAACAACTTCCTTTTTCCCCTAGTATCAAAATAGTTATCTTTCTTAAATACCTTGAAAAACTTTAATACAATTGTTATATATTAAATACTCTCCTAAAATACTCTCCATTCATTCTAGAATCCTGCTTTAGTGTAGCTACCACTTTGTTTTTTGGCATCCTTAATGCTTCATCCCAGAGAAACATCAGGAGGAAAAGATTTTCCTGTGAAGTCCATTATTAAAAAACAAGGTTTAGGAGGAGCCAATGACAATATTTGATTTAGTACTGAAGGTTCTTATTAATCATTCCTTAATACAAGTACTCAGCCCCTGGAATTACTTAAAACAGCAGATCTTGCCCTGAAATGGTTATACTGACCAACCAGCACCCTCTAGTGGTCTGGAAACACACAAACAGCTAACAACCCAGGAAGGTCTTTTCAGACGTTTGGTGTTGGGAATACAGATGCAGAGACCAGGAATTTTAATTTTCAGGAGTCCAGAGAAGACAGCTGGCTTCCCCCAGTCCCACTCTCAACACGGGTTGCCCACAGGTGCTCGGTGCAGAGCCGAGAGAATGGCAGCTCCCCCCAGAGCACACAATCAGAAGCTGGACTCAGGCAAGGATTTCTTCCGACGTAAGGACAGCGTGTGGTACTTCACCTTCGGCAAGGTGCCAAAAGACGTCTGCTCCCCGGGGACACTCCTCTGTGACATGCCGAGGGCGCTGGCCCTCGGGGGCCTGCCAGTCTTGCGAGGGAGGAGCAGAGAGCTGGGCGCTGATCGGATGTCCCTCTCTCTTTCCAGGTGGCCGGCTGGGCCCCTGGCCAGGCTCTCTCGAATCCTGAGGGATGGAGATGAGCTTCGGGCCTCCCCATCCACA
>NW_011494752.1:14338391-14342133 GCF_000754665.1 Bison bison bison
GGGGTGGAGAGGAGTTGGGGGCCCCCCCATCCACAGCTGGGCTCCTCCTGCCGCTCACCAGGGAGACGGGGGCCACCTGGGGGGCTGCCTCTGGCCTGTCCCTCTTCCTGATCTCCTTCTTCCAAAACACAGACCTCAGAAGGGTGAGGGTCCCTTGTGGGAATCTGTCTGTCTCAGGGTCCCTTCTCTCCCCATTAGCCCTCATCTTGCCTGGGCTGTTTGGGCGACTGTCTACACTCTTTCTAGGTAACGCCGCAGCGCTGGGACCCTCCTTGGGGGAGGGTGCTTGGCCACTGCTCCCGGTTAGGCCACTTCCCTTACAGCTTGTGGTCCTTTGGCCCTCAGGCCGGGCTCGTCTCCCATCATCTTCTGTTGAGGACATCACTGTGAGGGGCAAGTCAAACTGTTTGGGCAGTCTGATGTCCTGACTTGAGTTTTCCTTGAGCTTCCTGGCTGCATTCAGGCCATCTGAGTTGCCAGGGACCACGCAGTGGCCAGGATGGCCAGAGGGGCAGGGCGCTGTGGCCAGCACTGTGTCGCTGGTTCGCCTACTGTCTTCACTCTCCGCAGAGAGGGTGGCGTGTGACTTCTGGTGACCGCCGGCAGGACCCGTCAGCAGCTGCACGATGGACTGGCTCGTGGACCGAGGTCTCCGTCTGGACTCCAGGTACTCCACCAGCTCAACAGATGTGCCCAGTGGTTTCTCCCTGGGGCCAAAAGACCAGCGGAGGGGCATGGTCTTGAAGGCCCCCTGCTTTGCTCGGGAAGGCGTAGGCACCTTCATGCTGATGCTGCGGCCTTGGATGCCCCGTGCCAAAGGCCTGGACTCCAAGCCTCCTGAAAGAGACACCAAGAGCATCAGTGCCTGACTTGCCCTCCAGCTGCAGTAAGAGTGGGGCTTACCTGGTGGTTCAGATGGTAAAGAATCCGCCTGCAATGCAGGAGACCCAAGTTCCATCCCTAGGTCAGGAAGATCCCCTGGAGAAGGGCATGGAAACCCACTCTAGTATTCTTGCCTGGGGAATCCCATGGACAGGGGAGCCTGGCAGGCTACAGTCCATGGGGTTGCAAACAAGTCAGACACAACTGAAGCAACTTAGCACCCAAGCAGTAAGAGTAGCCACATCCAACAAGCACTGACCGAGCACCTCTGATGATCAGGCACCATCCTGAGTGCTGGGGACATAGCAGTGAACAAGACTGGCTCCTGCCCTTGGGAACACCAATGTTTTCACTCACTGTTTCATGGGCTCCATTTATATATTTGAAGCCACAGGGCAAGCCAGGGCCAATGAAGGCAGCTACGTGCCAGGCAGTGCAGACTCCCGAGGAAGCTCAGTCTCTGAGGCCACTGGCCTAAGATTTAAGATTCTTTTCATTCATCTTAAATATGGTCATGGAACAGAATGCTCAGCAAAAATCCCTGCCTTTTCAGGTCAAATTAGGTGCTTTTACCTTTCAAATGCACCAATCTCCCTTAGGCTTAAAAAAAAAAAAAAGAAGAGGATCATGTGTTTAATTTTATCAGAACTGCCAGATTCTCTATTGTGCGTTTTGTGACATAGAAAGATGCTTTTGATATGTACTATTAAGGACGATACAGAGTCTAGAAAAAGTAATCCAACTTGCAAAAAAAAAAAATATATATATATATACACAGGTATAAGTATAGATCTGTGCATGTGTACATATGAAAACATACAAAGAAGTATAGAGAAATAAATACTAAAATGACAAGGTGTTGAAGGAACCATGGGAGTGCTGTGTGTTTTTTATTTTCTTCTCAATTCTTTCCTTACTCTCAACATTTCAGGGTTTCAGATTTACAAGATGAGAAGAGTTATAGGGAGTTAAAGGGAACATACATATACCCAAGACTGTGTATCCTTCCTGAAGACAGTCAATCAGTGTCAAAAAAAAAAAAACCTCAGGCACTAACTTAAGCAAGGAGGTGACTTCTACACTGAAAACTGAAAAACATTGCTGAAAGAAATGAAAGATGACATACATAAATGAAAACAGATCTTGTGTTCATGGATTTGAAGATCGAATATTGTTAAGATGTCAGGCCTTCCCTGGTGGTCCATGGTTAAGACTCTGCACTTCCAAGGCAGGGGGCACAGGTTCAATTCCTGGTCTGGGAACTAAGATCCCGCATGCCTCATGGCATGGCAAAAAAATTAAAATAGCAATAAGAACAATATATAATTTTTTTAAATCTTCAAAAAAATTGTCAATGTTACCCAAAGCGATATATGGATTTAGTGCAATCCCTATCAAAATACCCATGAGGTTTTAAACAGAAATAGAAAAACTCATCCTAAAATTCATATGGAATCTCATGGGACCCCCAAATAGCCAGTCCCCGGAAAGACACATACTGTATGATTACACTCTAAGAAGGACTCTGAGCAGCCAGAAGCAGAGACACGAAAAGTATAATGGTGGCTGCCAGGGGGTGGGGGAGGAGGGAACAGGGAATTAGTATTTAACGGGTTCAGGGTTTTGGATTTAAAGATGAGAAGAGTTATAGGGGTGGTTTTTGGTGGTGGTACAACAATGTGAATGTACTTAATACCACCGAACGGTACACTTACAGATGGTCACAATGGCAAAGCCTATTGTGTGTGTGTGTGTGTGTGTGTTTTCCTGGTTTGTGGGATCTTAGTTTCCCAACCAGGGGTTGAACCCAGGAACCTTGACAGTGAAGTCCAGAGTCCTAACCACTGGACCACCAGGGAAGTCCCTGTCATGTTTAACACGGTTTTTAAACGTTAAAAAGTCGTTGGTCATTGCACCATTAAGATGCCTTGATTTATGAGATGCTTGTCACCACTGAGAAAGGACTCCTTAGCTAAGCCCACGTGGCACAAGGACGGTCACCCTGAGCAAGGGCACCAGCCTCTTGCCCACGGTCCTCCACTCTCACCACAGGGCACGGTCCACAGCTCCCAAAATGAACAGGACTGTAGCCACCAAAGCCGACCTCTGAGCTGTATGAAGAGGGCCCAGGGGGCGGGGGTGCTCAGGAGGTCAGAGGAGCAGATACGAGGGGTCCCCAAGCCGCCAGCCAGGAAAACACACAAGCACGTAAGCCAGCCGAGGTGCACAGACAGTCCGTCAACTCCACGAGGCGTCTGACAGCATCTCCGAGGTTCTGAAGATCTCGCCTTTCAAGTTTTCCACAGATAATCTTTGGTATTTTTTATTTTTTTTTAAAGCACTTCAGATTAGCCAGCGATGGACACAACATCACTCCCAAGTACTCTGTAATTCCAGTCCTGAATGATGATGTTGTTCCATCATTAAATTCCCACACCTTGGAGGGAAAAAAATAAATAAAACAGTTCTGGGGGCTGAGATGTGTGGAAAGGTTTTGTTTCCTGTCCACAGCCTGGGGGAAGGGCAGAAAGAGAAGCTTTGTATTAGGAGTCACAGAGCGGTGACTTTCAGCCTTTCAAAACAGGAGGAGCCCACTGCAGCCCTGGCAGGCGGTGGAGCCAGCTCTCCATCCTTCCCCCAACCCCAATGGAGGGGCGCGGGCACCCTGCATCCTGTCACCGGAACTGCAGGTGTCCACAAAGCACCCAGCTCCTCTTTCTCAAGACACAGTGAGAAAGCACCTTGCCGATCAGGATTTTATTTCATTCTGTTTGTTGGATCTGAGAAGGAGCCAGAGCTTTGGCGGAGCGGAGAAATAAACGTGAAAGCACCCACTGGGAGCCAGTGCTTCCTGTTCACC
>NW_011494752.1:14342233-14352437 GCF_000754665.1 Bison bison bison
GCAATGAGAAGCCCCAGCACTGCAATGAAGAGCAGCCCCCGATCGCCGCAACTAGAGGAAAGCTCACAGGCAGCAATGAAGACTCAGCACTGCCAAAAATAAAAATAAACAACTAAATAAAAGAAAGACTCTCTCAGGAGCCAAGGCCACTGGCCCTGTCCATCACTCCAAGAACCACCCACCACTCGAAGAGGGTGGAGGGCAGCCTCTATGTGCAGAAACAGAGAAGTAAGAACACACTTAAAGGGGTCTGGCTGGAGAAGGACGTGGTAATCTACTCTGGTATTTGTGCCTGGGAAATTCCACCGACAGAGGAGCCTGGCAGGCTGCAGTCCATGGGGTTGCAAAAGACTCGGAACTGACTGAAGGGCCTAAACAGCAAACAAAGGGGATCTGGCAGTCAGAGAATATGAATAAACAGAAGCATCAGAACAGGCTCTTTTGAGCCATCAAAGACAACAGACAAAAGCTGTCAATGAGACTCCAGTGTAGAAACACAGGAGACTGAAATATGTGACTTTCAGGTTTCAAATTTCAGTAAATGAACTGAAGGCATTGAGGGTCACTGTTAAGACTCAGATTAGTGCCCTGAAGTGATCTTGAAATTTATGACATTTGGTACATTTGACAAATTCTATAATTGTGAAAGAAGCGTTTGAAGCCACAGAGCAAAATGGCAAAGAGATAGAAATTGCAGGGCAAAGCTAGGAGACTTCTGAGGACGGATGTAGGAGAATCAAGAGGCAAATAACAGGAATTTGAAAAGTAGGCAAGACAATAATTAAACAAAAAGAGCATTTCCTTAAAGAAAAGCCTGCATCTGGAGAAGGAGCATTCCAAGTTCCAGACAGAGTTGATGAACAAACACAGACCCAGGCATATTCTGGTAGGATTTCTAAACTCCAAGGTCAAAGCTTCCAGCCAGAAAGAACAAGTGACTCTCACATGAAAAAAAAGAACTTGTCACCTGCAACCTTGGGGCCTCATAGACCGTGGGAAAACATCCACAGATGCCTGAGAGAAAAACAACTGTAACCTAAGAGCCCTTCACCACCGAGCTACCATACACTTCCCAGGGAAAGAAAATATTTGCGGCTCTGCTGAGAGTTAGACAGCATGTCATGCATACCTAAAAAGAACTCTGAGCAAACACTAAAAGTCAGCACCACGCCCGCAAGACAGAGGGTGATGAAAAGACGACAGACCGTGGCGTCCCAGCGGACCCTGCAACCAGGTACCATCCACCCTCCCGGGGAACGGGTGGTCTTAGGATGTGTTATGTGAGCTTAAGTTGGTGTGTTTGGGACAGGAAACCGACAGCAAGAGGAATTCTGACGACAATCTGGAACAGAGTAGGAAACCATCTCAGCAAAACCTAAGAGCTGGGGAATGACATGGGGGAGCTCCAGAAACAGACCGGAAGGAGCATGTGAGAACATTTCCAATCTCTCACTGGGGGGACTGGCATGGAAGCGTCACACAGGTC
The DNA here is from genome assembly GCF_000754665.1 of Bison bison bison. NCBI lineage: Eukaryota > Metazoa > Chordata > Mammalia > Artiodactyla > Bovidae > Bison > Bison bison. Next base: position 14,343,720 of record NW_011494752.1, read on the forward strand.
ATCTTATGGGGAAAGAGAGGAGGCAGTGCTGAAACATAATGACTCCAGGAAACAGCAGGCTTCTCATATCCGTATAATAACAGGACAATACATTTGATTATAAATATTGGGAAGCATGAAGTAACAATTAATAAGATGTTAAAGAACAGCACTTCCAAGTGAAGGAAGAGAAAAAGGGAACACATTGTAACATGATCAAATCACTAAAAATAAGAAAAAAAGAATGAGTAATAGAAAACCTTTTTAAATGAAAATTCACTATATAGAGAATAGGTAACCAACAAGGACCTACTGAATAGCACAGGGAACTATATCAATATTTTGCAGTAACCTGCAAGGGAAAAGAATCTGAAAAATATATATAATGTATATGTTATATATGCATGTATGATGTCACTCAGTCGTGTCCAGCTTTTTGCGACCCTATGGACTGTAGCCAGCCAGGCTCCTCGGTCCATGGGATTCTCCAGGCAAGAATCCTGGAGTGGGTTGCCCTCCTCCAGAGGATCTTCCCAACCCACGGATCGAATCCATGTCTCTTATGTCTCCTGCATTGGCAGGCAGGTTCAGGAAACCACTTTGCTGTACACCAGAAGCTAACACAACATTGTAAATCAACTATAATTCAATTTTTAAAAAGGACGTGGTGAAATTGAATACAACAATCGACTCACCTAACTGAATACTTAAGATATAAAGCTCAAAAAAAAAAAAAAAAAAGAGAGATACAAAGCTCACATTCCGCAGACAATGTACATTATTTTGTATATTGTGTACACAGAACACTGACAAATAACAAATAACACTGACAAAATAATCATCGTGTACTTACTTGATCACAAAAAGGGAATCGTTTTTGAAAACAACATTCTTGGATCACGATCCATAAAATCAGATATCAAGAATAAAGAGTGACTAAAAACTCTTAAACAATTGAAATACCCTGATAACTTTAAGATCAAAGAGGAAATCGAAACTGAAATAACATACTATTTGGAAAGCACTGAAAAAGAGACAATAAAACCTTTGAGGCTTAATAAAAGCCATAGAGGAAATTCACCATCAGGAGCATCAACACTGAAACGGTTTAGTCCTAGGGCCCCTCCTCTGAAAGGACCTCAGCAATTTTTTCACATGGTCATGTTTTTATATACAATTACACAAGTGTTTCTGTGTCCTTTTCTTTTTAACAGAGCCTCTCCTAACGTTCATCCCCAATTATATAAGTTGTGGTCCCCATAAATTTGAATCTGTTCATTTTTGTTTAAATTGCCTTCATTATTATGAGGTCCCATCACCAGAGCTATCGGAAGGATCAAACTGCCAAGCTCTCAGTGTTTCTCTGCAGGGGAACTGCTGGCACTTGGGAAGGACAAGTCTGTGCTGCATGGAACCATCCCTGAGCATTGCAAGACATTTAGCATCCTTGCCTCCAGGGGACTAAATGCCAGTTGTCCTCTCTACTCATTTTGACAGTAAAAAAAATTCTCCCACAGACCCACGGGGAGAGGAGGTGGTACTAAGTGAAAATGTTAGTCCCTCAGTCGTGTCTGACTCTTTGCAATCCCATAGACTAGCCCACCAAGCTCCTCCATCTATGGAATTCTCCAAGCAAGAAAACTGGAGTGGGTTGCCATTCTCTTCTAAGGGATCTTCCCGACCCAGGGACTGAACCTGAATCTCCTGCATTGCAGGCAGATTCTTTACCATCTGACCCACCAGGGAAGCCCAACCACTGTTGAAAACCTATGGGCTGGATTTTGATCTTGCCCAGGCTTAGTATTCACAGGAAAATAAGGATGGATATACAACCATCTCAGGGCTTCTCAAACAGGTTCCAAATCTATCACCATTATATTCAAACTCCAAAAGGGAACACTCCTTTTGAACCAAGGCTCTGACCCATGTCCTAACTTGAAACTTGAATTTGGAATTTACACCTAAGAGCCGCAAAGCCAGGATTCGGGCAGCCAGAAGGAGCAGGTCTTCCTGCAGCCCAGCTACTATGCAACTGAGCTTGTGACTGGTTATGTCTGAGGTTCAGCTTTCTCTTTTGTAAAAGGGCGATCATCTTACTTCTCCCAGAGAGCTGGATGAGGAGATGAGATACGTAACGTGCCTGCAAGGGTGTGGAGGTCAGTGACTCTCCAATACTATTTCTCCTTCCACCCCACCCCCTCTGTCTCTCTGGGGAGTTTTCTAGAGCTATGCCCCACCCCTGTCTGAGTACTATGTTGGAAAGTTGGCTGTCTCTTGAAGTTGCCTCCGTGAGCGATATGAAACACATTTTTTCTTGGGAGAACTGAGAAATGGCCCAAAGTCCTAAACCTCTGAACAGACCTGGGGTGAATTTATGAGCCTGTCAGAGGCTCATGCTAATAAGGAATGGACAAGCTTGGGAAAGAATGCCTTTTGGTTTTTGTTCAACAGACACTACCCTAAAATGTGCACAGATAAAAAATGTGAAGAGAAAAGAAATGCCCAGATAGGGTGAGTCAGAATATAATGCGCTGGGACTTCCCTGGTGGTCCAGGGGCTAAGACCTGCGCTCCCAATGCAGAGGGCCCAGATTCCATTCCTGATCAGGGAACTAGATCCCACACGCCCCACCTAAAAGTTTGTAATGCTGCCCCAGCCAAGACCCAGCACAGTCAAATAAATAGACAAATATTCTAAAAAAAGAAAAGAAAATGAAAATAAGATCAGCAAATTTAACCGACATGATGGAACATACCCTTCTCCTGCCTGGGCAGGCTGTTGGTGCAGAAGGCAGACTCGGGCAACCGGGGCCACGCAGGGCCAGGGGCAGAGCTCCAGGACAACAGGCTGCCCCTTGTACTGCCGTTACTGCTCCCGAGCCTGAGGAGCCAGTGGTCAGACAAGGAGGAGCTGGTGGAACCTGCAGAGGGAACACAGAGCTGGTGGGCTTGACCATCCTTCGGGGGCCCCAGAACACTTCTCACTGCCAGATTCCCATCCCCGTGCCCGGAACTACAGAACCAGAGCGGAGCTACAGAAATGAAAGTGAATTGCCAAAGGAGAACCTGTAATTGATGAACCATAGTTTCCCTGGTGGCTCAGAAGGTAAAGAATCTGCCTGCAATGTGGGAGACCCAGGTTTGATCCCTGGGTTAGGAAGACCCCCTGTAGAAGGGCATGGCAACCCACTCCAGGATTCTGGCCTAGAGAATCCCATGGACAGAGGAGCCTGGCAGGCTACAGTCCATGGGGTCGCAAAGAGTCAGGCACAACTGAGCGACTACACTTTCACTTTCTTTTTTAATAAACATAGCTCTCAGGTTGGGTTAAGCGATTATTTCCTATTGAGGACCCACATCCCTTATAACTGCCTCTCCCTTTCTAATGGGACTAATGCAGGGTTATACTACACAAGCTTAACACATTATTGACCTGAGATGTATTAATGTGTCTTTTGTTACCTGAACGTTACTGACTGGCGACACAGCAATACATTTGTAGAGAGTGATACAATTAACATCACCCTGAGAAGGTGTTAGAGCTTAAAATTGATCAAGAGTTTATTATGCAACTTATGAATGTCATTATCATTCACATTTTCCTCCCTTAGGTTTTTGTTCCAACCTTGTGTTTAGTCTAAACCTAAAATTTTCAAAAATGACACATCGCAAAATTTTGAGTGAAAAAGAATTTTTCAGTAAATTATATGCTGATTGTCCAAGTGACATATATACTAGTGTCTCAGAAGATGACAGTTCTTCAGAATATAGTTCTGATTCAAACAATGTAATTATTAGGCCAACAAAAGATGGAAAGTGAAAATGAAACTCACGGTGCTAAAGAAGGCTCCTTTGCTTCTACAGTAGAGAGAACGAAAGACAACATTTTATGAAAATTGGAAAACTACAGTTGTGTCAGATGTAACAACTGAACATCATAACCGCAAACTGTTAATGAAATAACAGAACCAATTTTTGGCTGACCAAAATAAAAATCGGTGGCCAAGGCAATAGTTTCTGCAAAAATCCCTCGGTCAATAATGAGCTAATTAAGATCAGGCTCATATGAGCAAGAGAGAAAATATAGAATGCCATGCTCCCAAGAGTCACCTGTCACAGGTACAAAATGTTATTCCTTTTCCCATTCTTGGATCTCAGTGTGTCCCGCCCACATCGTTACAAATGGGACACAGTTCTGTAGGGCTGTACATGCTCTGGAAAGTGAAAGTAAAAGTCGCTCAGTCATGACTGAGTCATGGACGCCCCATACAGTCTGTGGAATTCTCCAAGCCAGAATACCAGAGTGGGTAGCTGTTCCCTTCTCCAGTGGATCTTCCCAACCCAGGGATCGAACCCAGGTCTCTCACATTGCAGGCAGATTATTTACCAGCTGAGCTACCAGGGAAGCAGACAAAGCTTCCTCCTTCAGACCCTTACTGGACCTATCCTGGTCCTTGATGTGACTGAGCATCTTGCCTTTGTTCAATACCCCCCTCTCCCGGGAGGAATGGCAGTACCTACCTCTCATGGAGCTGCTGGCTGACCATGGAGGGATGCTGTTCCTCTTCTGATAAAACAAGATGTAAGCCCCTCGTGTATTGACCTCATCTTCTAGAAGCGGCTCCACCATGCTGTCATCGTAACTGTACCACTGGCCGTCCAGAGAGTTCCGGCAGTAGGCTGCGAAGGTCCAAACCCCAAGTCCCCATTAATTGGAGCCCCCCAAAGCAGGAAGAGATTTCCCACTGGCATGGCTGAAAAACAGATAATTTGTCATAGAATGAGAAACATCGGTTCATTTTTAGCCAGAAAGGAATTTGGTGGAATCAGAAAGGATCAACCAGTTATACATCCAGATGCTCACTGATAAAGTGAGTTGTTACCACACAAGCTGAATCCTTACGTTGTAGAGATTGTTCAGGCAAAATTTCTAATAAAAGCGTGTCCTGAGTTCTTTATGGGGGGCTTCCCTGGTGGCTCAGACGGTAAAGAATCTTCCTACAATGCATGACACCCAAGTTTGATCCCTGGGTCGGGAAGATCCCCTGAAGAAGGGAATGGCGACTCATTTCAGTATTCTTGCCTGGGAAATCCCACGGACAGAGGAGCCTGGTGGGCTAGTCAATAGGGTCGCTAAAGAGTCAGACATGACTGAGCAACTGATACTTTCACTTTTTTCAGGTAACAATGCTAACGGTCATCCTGGTTCTTTTGAGAAGCTTCAAAATGCACATCTCTGATTCAGTATGCAAGGAAAACATGCACTTGGGATTATAAGACACTTCTTTCCTACCTAAGAACTGTAGCCAAACATCTAAGAAAATGATCATAGATAAGACTCTCACCACCTTCCAAACAAATACAAGAGATATTCCTCTCCTTTCCCTCCACGTCTCAGTAAATGGTACCATAACATACTAACTCAGGAGTAAAAGCCAGCTTTTTTTTCTGTAATGGGCCAAATAGCTCATTTGGCCAATTTTTGGCTCTGCAGGTCACCTTTGGCCACCTACGGTCTCTGTCATATATTCTTCCTGCTGTTATTTGGTTTTTGTTTTGCTTTTTTACCCCCTTTTAAAATGTAAAAGCCATTTTTAACTCATGAACCAAGCGAACACAGGTACCAGACTGGGTCTGGCCCACGAGCCACACTTGGCTGGCTTTTTTTTTTTTTTTGGCTGAAACTCATGGCATGTGGGATCTTAGTTCCCTGACCAGGGATTGAGCCCACGTCCCCTGCTGTGGAAGCACAGTTGACTGACTTGCACTGGCTCACACCAGGCACGGGAAGTTCATCTTTGCTCCTGCCTCTCTTCCATCCCATGCTGAGTGCAAAAGCCAGTCTGACCAATTCTCTTTCTCAAATGTGTCTTGAATACCCTATCATCACCCAAGTCCCAGCCAACACCGTCTCCCACTTGAGGCCCAGAAACACCCTCCTAACTGCAATTCCAGCTTATATTCTTGCTCCACCCAATTCTCTGCTCAAGCTAAGACCTCACTTTGTGAACTCGATTATGTCTTTATTCCTCGGCCGAGAACCTTTTAATGGCTTCCCACCACGGTTTGGAAAAATGCAATCTCTTTTCCATGGCCTCCAGCATCTTGGGATCCAGCCCCATCTTGACTTACTTCCCCCTTCAGTCACAGCGGGATTTCATCAATTCTTAAACACACAAACTCTGCCTCTGGACCTTTGCACATGCTAGCAGTGCTGCCCATAATGCTTTCCTACCATTATTCACACAGCTAGTTCCACATCTTCTTTCCTAAAGGTAACACGCTCAGGCAGGCCTTATCTGTATCTCAGACACAGCAACCAATCACCTTTCCATGACGCCAAGTAGTGAAAGTGTTAAAGAGACAAGCACCTTTTTATTTCTGTGTCTGAAATTAGTCCCATGAGGGCAGGACTCCTATTCATCTTGTTCATCACTTAGGCTCCAGCACCTAGCCCAGGGTTTGGCATAGAATGGGGACTTCATAAATATTTGCTCAATGAACAGATGAGTGATGGTCCTGGTTGTTTATACGGTCCAATATTTTCCAAATTGCAGGTTCATGAGTACACTAGCAATAGCCCACTTTAAAAAAAAAAAAAAAATTTCCAAGAATTTTTTTCCAGAAATGACCTAATTTATATTAGTGTAGAACAGACCAAGGTATGCAATTATGAACTGAGTGAGCTGCCAAGCTCTTTGTTTCTGTCCTCCCATCCTTCATTCACTTCAAGTTCCTAGAAGGCAGTAACAACTGAATGTACCCCATAGAAATAAATACCAAATCTGATAAGTGGGAGTCTTTGGGCTGAATCACAGATGAGGACAAATGTCACTCTTTGGGTTTCACCTGATATGGTGAAAACTCAGGCTGTAACTAACTTTCTATCCCAACCACCCTCCTAAGCCTGCCCCATGCTTGGACCAGCACCCCCTACCCTCTGGCAGGTTCCGGGCATGGAGCGGGTGAGGGGTCAGCTGGTGTTCAGTGCCCGAGTGAGCTTGGCATCCCATGGGTGTCCCTTCCAAGGGTATCTGGAGGCCCAGGCCACAGCCACGAATGTGGGCATAGCAGCAGCAGCCACGGGCCGCGAGGCAGGCTCACCTGTGTAATGCCCACCTTGCAAACTGCCGTGGTGGTTGCAGACGGCGTAGAGGTCGTACAGGAAGTCTGGCGGGTAGCTGGTGGGCAGGCAGGCTGGCTGCTTCCAGGAAGGAGGCCAGGCGCCCGGCATGGCCTTGGGGCTGGTGCTCCTCTGGGCCACATGGGGAGCCATGTTGAGCCCGGCGAGCGGGAACTTCACCAGCGTGGAGAGCTTGTTCCTCCTCTCGCCCACCTGGCAGAAGCGCTTGAGGTGGATGATAAGGATGTCGGGCAGGGTCCAGAGGCTCAGCTTCACCACGCCCTGCTGCAGGGCCTGGCAGTGGGGGCAACGCCACGCGTCGTCCTGGGCCAGCTGGAAGGGAAGCCGCCAGGACCGTGAGCCCACCCACCGACGGGCCCTGGCACCCCCCGTCCAGCAGGGGCGCAGACCCCCAGGGCGGGACCTGCTCCTCCTTGGTGTAGAACTGGAAACACTCGTCCAGGGTGCAGCTGTGTTGCTGGTGAGCCTGCTGCTGCCGCCTCACACTGTCTGCGTCTTGCACCCGCTCCTCCTGGGGGCTCCCAAACAGGCTGCAGGGGGAGCAGACAGAGGCCGTGTGGGTGTCTCACTTCCCCGCAACACCCCCAACCGAGGGTCTCTACTCCCAGCTAATGGGGTGCAAAGCATCTGCTGTGGAGTCAAAGGCCCCCTTCCTTGGGCTCCCGGAGCGCCCACTCTCTCTTACTGGAATTCTCAGTCTCCCCCAGCAGCCCTGAGAAGGACCAAGCCCTGGGCTTAGGTATCTTTGTCTCATGTGATTCATGGCCTGGCACCTAGTTGAGATTAATAAACCCTCACCAGGCCCACTCCAGTGTTCTTGCCTGGAGAATCCCAGGGACGGCGGAGCCTGGTGGGCTGCCGTCTATGGGGTCGCACAGAGTCAGACACGACTGAAGCGACTTAGCAGCAGCAGCAGCAGCAGGCCGAACAGTGCCTTTTCCCAATGTTGGAAGATGCCCTCGGGGTTAGAGAAGCAGCCACACTGGGTGACTCAGAGTGTGCACTTGAGCCTGACGGCCTGAGTTCAAAGTCCACCTCTGCTAGGCATGGGCTGTGTGACACTGAGCGACCGTTTAGCCTCTCTGTGCCTTGGTTTCCTCATCTGACAAGGTGGATTCAAGTTGGCCCTACCTTACAGAATGGGATATATGAAATATCCTGCACGGATGGAAAGTGCTCAGGGCAGGGCCTGGCCAGGGGAAGTGAATAAGTGTCACCTCACCATTTACAACTGTGACTGTGACCACCACGGCCATCACCCACTGACATCATTATACTATTCCTACTGCTGTTGTTTATAGACAGACAATTGCCAGTGGGGCTTCTTGGAGGAATAGGTCACAGGGCATCCGGGAAGCTTCATACACCCCACAGTGGCATCAGGGGAGCTGGCATAGGAAGGTCCTTTATGCACAAACAGGCTTTGTCTCCTCTGCTGGAGCTGGGCTCTGCTGGACTCACCGCTCCTTGGTGTCAACGTCCCACTCCACGGCCAGTTTGATGTGCGGAGGGCCTCCTGGCCTCCTGAGATGCAGAGCCCTGATGAGAGAATAGGGGGCCCATCCAAGACATGGAGATGGGCTTCCCACTCTCCCC
>NW_011494752.1:14352627-14358018 GCF_000754665.1 Bison bison bison
CGGGGGCCTGAGGAGGCACTGTCTGCGGAAGGCTTGGTCCTTCATCTACCCTGAAGCCTCTGTCCTCCCTGTCCTGGGAGCTGTGAGCTCTGAGGGTCTGGTGGCTCAGCGCTCCCACTGCAGCCCCAGCCACCTGCTCAGTGACAATAGGTCTGTTCTGTTTGAACATCCTATACACACACCCAATTCTGATGATGCCCAAAATGAGCTGCCGGGTTTCCCTCCACTGTGAAGTGAAAGGAGCACCTTTGAGCCCACCTCCACGACCTAAAAGGTCTTCCCCTTCCAGAGCCCCCCAGACCCAGAAAATCTCATTGGCCCATCGGTCTTTCCAGCTGCTTGCACTCAGCCCATTTCAGAAGAGACTGGCTGGCCTTAATGCAGAAGAAAGTAGAAGACGTGAAATCAAGACACATATAGACAAGCGATGGGAGGGTCTGCCCCTTAAAAGAAAGTTTTGAATGCCCCTTAAAAGAAAAAAGTGGAGATGTCACATAAGCCTCCAGCTGTCACCAAGATGATTCAAAAACAGGTTTTGAGGGACATCCCTGGGGGTCCATGGTTAAGACTCTGAGCTTCCAATGCAGAGGGCATGGGGTTACATCCCTAGTCAGGGAACTAAGATCCTGCATGCTATATAGCATGGCCAAAAAATAAAAATAACAAATAAAACCAAATTGAAACTATCAAAAACAAAACAAAACAAAACAAAAACCCAGTGTTTGAGTTCATGGAAGGTATACAATCCTTAACTAGCCATGTGAGTGTGAATAAGTCCTCATCTTTGGGAACCCCAGGGTCCCCTCCATCTCTGAAGTGGCCATCAGTCCTGCTTAGACATAAGGACTGGAAGCACAGAATGTATACAAGGACCTAACCCAGTTGCTAGTGCTGAAGACCAAGGGCAACTAAGATTGTCATCAGTTTTACTGATACACAGCCTTGAAGGAGTCTAGTCAGACAAGAATGTATTCATTCTCTTACCATGTCTGGAACATCCCCTTACCTGTCAACTGCCCAGTGACAGAGGGGCCGACTGTCCTGTGGGGACAAGTAGCTACAGGCCAGGGAGAGTCCCACGACCCGGATGGAGAACAGTGACCCCAGGTTCTGCCAAGCCAAGAACAGGAAGCAGGTCAATGTGCATGTTGGTGTGAATCAGATGGTTATGTGCAAAGAAGTTACTCAAAAAATGCAACTTTCTGATTATAGGGATTTTTTGAATATGTCTTTAATAATTTTTTTCTAAACCTGGAGATATAAAGGCTTTAGATTTTTTTAGAAGATACACCCTATACCTTTTAACATAGTAATCTAATACCATGTAACATTAAATTTTCTGAAACAGCAAACACAGTGATTTAAAATAACATTTAAAAAAAAAAATAACACATGGTTAATTAAAGCAAATGTTGGCACAATAAATGGGAAATTAAACCAATTCTGTTCATCAATTATTAATGGAGAAGGAAATGGCAACCCACTCCAGTACTCTTGCCTAGAAAATCCCACGGACGGAGGAGCCTGGTGCAGGCTACTGCCCAGGGGGTCACAAAGTTAATAGATTATCAAGATGATTATAATCGTCACCAGATTACCAAAGTGAGGCAATTATCTAAAAGCAAGCTAGTGTACATTTTACTTATCAAATGCTAAGTATTTGTACACATCGAAATAAGCCACATAAAAGAAATGTCACATATGTTTTTATTCTAAGATATATATATTTTTCATATTCTAACTTTTCTGAACTGAAGTGAACCTTGAAAGTGAAAGTCGCTCAGTCGTACCTGATTCTTTGCAACCCCATGGAATTCTCCATGGAATTCTCCATTGAACCCCATGGAATTCTCCAGGCCAGAATACTGGAGTATGTAGCCTTTCCCTTCTCCAGGGGATCTTCCCAACCCAGGGATCGAACCCAGGTCTCCCACAATGCAGGCAGATTCTTTACTGTCTGAGCCACCAGGGAAGCCAAGTGAACCTTAAACAGCGTTATTTGCAATAGTCAACTGGTAGAAGTAACCCAAGAATCCATCAACGTATGAATGGATAAACCAAATGCGGTATTATACACACACAAGGGATTCCCTGACAGCTTAGCTGGTAAAGAATCCACCTGCAATGCAGGAGATTTCAGTTTGATTCCTGGGTTGGAAAGATCCCCTGGAGAAGGGATAGGCTACCTACTCTAGTATTCTTGGGCTTCCCTAGTGGCTCAGCTGGTAAAGAGTCTGCCTGCAATGCGGGAGACCTGGGTTTGATCCCTGCCTTGGAAAGATCCCCTGGAGAAGGGAATGGCTACGCACTCCAGTATTCTGGGCTGGAGAATTCCATGGACTATACAGTCCATAGAGTCTCAAAGACACACACAATGGAATATTACTCAGCCTTAACAAACAAGTAAATTCAATGCATGCTGCAACATGAATGGACCCTGAAAACATTTTGCTTAGTGAAATAAACCAGACGCAGAAGGGCAAATATTGTATGGTTCTATTTATATGAGATACCCAGAATGGTCAAATCCTTAAAGACAGAAAGTAGAATGGAGGTTCCCAACAGGCTAAGTGCTGGGAGAGCAGGGAGCTGTTATTTAATAGGTATAGTTTTTGTGGGTATGAGGAAAAATTTAGGGGGTATAGTGGTGATGGCTATGCATCATGAGGAATAAATTAATGCACACTTGTGAATGGTTAAAATTAATGTTACATGCGTTTTTCCACAATGTTTTAAAAAAATCAAGTCAGGGGTTGCCTGTATCATAATTTTGCAGGCCCCACTGACCGCTTGGTTCTAAAACTGAAATGGCTGTAGAGGTGCAGAGGCAAAAGTACATGGGAGACCACGGGGAGACTAAGAACAGCTGAGTTCAGTGTTTGCATGAAAGCAGTTCTGTCCACTTTCAACAGCAAGGAGCACAGGGTTTGGGGAAGGCCAAAGCTATTACTAGGTATTCTGACCTACTTAGGGAGAAATTCGAGTTTCTAATTTGGGCAGATCTGCTGGGCAGTTCATGGAGCAAAAATGCTTTGGAGATAAAGATTTGGTACAAAGGTAGAAAAGGTCATTAACAAAATGATATTTGGGGTAAATCCTGAGTCAAATGTATGGTTTTCCCTGGGCAGGAAAGCACATAAATTGTGAATAATTATGAAGAAATCCCTTTGAAATGTTTGGGACATCCTCCAAATGGGAAGATTGTACTTAGAGAATAATTGGGGGTAAATGAAACTCGGGGGCTACTGACCTGTCCCTAAAAATGTTAAAGTCTTCTGTGCCAAGCAGCCATCAGACCAACTTCTGATGCTATCGGGGCTAAAAGGAATGGTTTTAGGGAATTCCCTTATGGTCCAGTGGTTAAGAGTTCGTGTTTCCAATACAAGGGGTGGGAGTTCTATCCCAGGTTGGGGAACGAAGATCCCACATACCCCATGGCATGGCCAAAAAATAAGAAATGGTTTTAAAATTTGTTGCTTTTATTTGGAAACTACCAGACTCTACACATGGACATCACCAGATGGCCAATACAGAAATCAGATTGATTATATTCTTTGCAGCCAAAGATGGAGAAGCTCTATACAGTCAGCAAAAACAAGACCTGGAGCTGACTGTGGTTCAGATCATGATCTCCTTATTGCCAAATTCAGACTTAAATCAAAGAAAGTAGGGAAAACCACTAGACCATTCAGGTATGACCTAAATCAAATCCCTTACAATTATACAGTGGAAGTGACAAATAGATTAGATCTGATAGGCAGAATGCCTGAAGAACTATGGATGGAGGTTCGTGACACTGTACAAGAGGCAGGGATCAATACCATCCCCAAGAAAAAGAAATACAAAAAGGCAAAACGGTTGTCTGAGGAGGCCTTGCAAATAGCTGAGAAAAGAAGATAAGTGAAAGGCAAAGGAGAAAAGGATAGATATACCCATTTGAATGCAGAGTTCCAAAGAATAGCAAGGAGAGATAAGAAAGCCTTCCTCAGTGATCAGTGCAAAGAAATAGAGAACAACAATAGAATGGGGAAGACTAGAGATCTCTTCAAGAAAATTAGAGATACCAAGGGAACATTTCATGCAAAGATGGGCACAATAAAGGACAGAAATGGTATGCACCTAACAGAAGCAGTATTAAGAAGAGGTATGAAGAATACACAGAAGAACTATATATAAAAAAAAGATCTTCATGATCCAGATAACCACGATGGTACGATCACTCGTCTAGAGCCAGACATCCTGGAATGTGAAGTCAAGTGGGCCTTAGGAAGCACCACTACAAACAAAGCTAGTGGAGGTGATGGAATTCCAGCTGAGCTATTTCAAATCCTAAAAGATGATGCTGTGAAAGTGTTGCACTCAATACGCCAGCAAATTTGGAAAACTCAGCAGTGGCCACAGGACTGGAAAAGGTCAGTTTTCATTCCAATCCTGAAGAAAGGCAATGCCAAAGAATATTCAAATTACCACATAATTGTACTCATTTCACACACTAGCAAAGTAATGCTCAAATTCTCTAAGCCAGGCTTCAACAGTACATGAACTGTGAACTTTCAGATGTTCAAGCTGGGTTTAGAAAAGGCAGAGGAACCAGAGATCCAATTGCCAACATCTGTTGGATCATTGAAAAACAAGAGAGTTCCAGAAAAACATCTACTTCTGCTTTATAGACTATGCCAAAACCTTTAACTCTGTGGATCACCAAAAACTGTGGAAAATTCTGAAAGAGATGGGAATACCAGACCATCTGACCTGCCTCCTGAGAAATCTGTATGCAGGTCAAGAAGCAACAGTTAGAATTGGACATGGAAAAACAGACTGGTTCCAAATCAGAAAAGGAGTACGTCAAGACTATATACTGTCACCCTGCTTATTTAATTTATATGCAGAGTACATCATCCAAAATGATGGGCTGGATGAAGCACAAGCTGGAATCAAGATTGCCAGGAGAAATATCAATAACCTCAGATATGCAGATGACACCACCCTTATGGCAGAAAGCAAAGAACTAAAGAGCTTCTTGATGAAAGTGAGAGGAAAGTGAAAAAGTTGGCTTAAAACTCAACATTCAGAAAAAGAAGATCATGGCATTTGGTCCGATTGCTGCCGCTGCTACTGCTGCTAAGTCGCTTCAGTCGTGTCCGACTCTGTGCGACCCCATAGATGGCGGCCCACCAGGCTCCCCCGTCCCTGGGATTCTCCAGGCAAGAACACTGGAGTGGGTTGCCATTTCCTTCTCCAATGCGTGAAAGGGAAAAGTGAAAGTGAAGTCGTTCCGTCATGTCCGACTCTTCACGACCCCATGGACTGCAGCCTACCAGGCTCCTCTGTCCATGGGATTTTCCAGGCAAGAGTACTGGAGTGGGGTACCATTGGTCTGATTACTTCATA
>NW_011494752.1:14358118-14373449 GCF_000754665.1 Bison bison bison
TAAAAGACGTTTGCTCCTTGGAAGAAAAGCTATGACCAACCTAGACAGCATATTAAAAAGCAGAGACGTTACTTTGCCAACAAAGGTCCATCTAGTCAAAGCTATGGTCTTTTCAGTAGTCATGTATGGATGTGAGAGTTGGACTATAAAGAAATCTGAGCGCTGAAGAATTGATGTTTTTGAACTGTGGTGCTGGAGAAGACTCTTGAGAGTCCCTTGGACTGCAAGGAGATCCAACCAGTCAATCCTAAAGGAAATAAGTCCTAAATATTCATTGGAAGGACTGCTGCTGAAGCTGAAACTCCAATACTTTGGGCACCTGATGTGAAGAACTGACTCATTGGAAAAGACCCTGATGTTGAGAAAGATTGATGGCAGGAGGAGAAGGGGATGTCAGAGGATGAGATGGTTGGATGGCATCACTGATTCTTTGGACATGAGTTTGAGTAAGCTCTGGGAGTTGGTGATGGACAGGGAAGCCTGGTGTGCTGCAGTCCATGGGGTCGCAAAGAGTCGGACATGACTGAGCGACTGAACTGAACTGAACCAGTCTGAGAATCAATAAACGAGCAAGGCATAAAGGTGTTCCTTCTTGGAGTTTTTCATGTGTTTCTCAAAAATTGGACAAAATTATTTGAATATCTACATTCTCATATTTGGACATAAACATCAATTTTAGTTTTCCACAGGAGTAATATTTCAAGTCCCTTAAAACTGTTTTTTCATTTCTTTTTTTATACTGGAGTAGAGCCGATTAACAATGTTATGGTAGCTTTAGGTGGAGAGCAACAGGATGCAAGTCCATTGAAATTTTTGGTTCAAATGTCTACATTACAGTTTTTTACAGTAAGTTTCTCTCCAGGAAGAACTATGGGAAGCCACAAACGAATGATGTAAATTCCACTCTTTCTTCCAGTTTTTTAAAAAAATATTTATTTGTTTGGCTGCACTGGGTCTCAACTCTGGGATCTTTTCTCCTGGCTGAGGCATGCTAGATCTTCAGCTCCAGCATGGGAACAATTAGTTGTGGCATGTAGGATCTGGTTCTCTGACCAGGGATAGAACCTGTTGCCCCCGGCACTGGGAGAATGGACTCTCAGACACTGAATCACCAGGGAAGGCCCCAGTGGTGTTTCGAAAGATTTAACAAGCGAAAGCTCCATCTATGAAAGGTCTTTGGTAATGTGACAAAGAGAGGAACAGCACAGGTCATAAAATGGTGATTTTTCTTGCATAAAAAAGTTGTTTGATATGACAATGTGAATGCTGTCATTGATGCTAAATTCTTGTCTCTCCTGAGCTACCCCTAAATTCCTACCCTACACACACA
Organism: Bison bison bison; assembly: GCF_000754665.1. Classification (NCBI taxonomy): domain Eukaryota; kingdom Metazoa; phylum Chordata; class Mammalia; order Artiodactyla; family Bovidae; genus Bison; species Bison bison. Next base: position 14,359,449 of record NW_011494752.1, read on the forward strand.
CAACACACACACACATGCACACACACACACACACACACTGACCTGTATGGGGACTTCGCTCTTCATGAGGTATCGGACTTTGCTAAGAATGCACTGCTGGAGCTGGATCCATGAGATGGCTCTGTCTTCCCTTACCAAGAAAGGAGGCCCAAACCTGGAAATCCAAGTATATGAGGTTATTTCAGCAAAACAAAAACCAACAATACCCAAGCGTCAACAGTGTTGACTCTACTCATTGGCTTCACTCAATTGGATCCCACATACCATGCACCAGAGCCAATTAAAAAAAAAAAAAAAAACTTAAAAAAAAAATAGAGATGAGATTAGTTATCATTGTTCCTAAAACCAATAGAAAAACCTCTGATACTTAATTGTTACGGATGGTGTTAGCCATCTGCTGAGGGCTATCACTTTTGATCCTCTTGATCAGAAAGCACCTTACACCCTACTCCTTGTGGATCAACATTAAGAATGGATATTTAATCTTTTTCAAATTAGAATTATTCCAGCCCAAATTCCAAGTACATGTTGACACACCCCAGAAATCATGTGAAAGAAAGACAAAGTTAAACATACCTGCTGGCCTGCTGCCCCGAGCCCACCAGATTACAGAAGAGGATTAGCACCGAGGTCTCGTTGTGGACGGGCAGCGATAATCGCTGACCCTCACGGGCTGCCAAGCGCGGGGAGACCAGTAGACCAGATGGACGAGCTGAAGATCAAGAATTACATTTGTGTTCTTAAAGGAGCTACTGTGCTGGGTCAGAACGCTGGCTTCTAGCCCCTCTTCTCTTTGAGCATCTATTAACCACTGGATTAATAGATGACACTGGAGGGCTTCAGGGAAAGCAATATTAAAGTTCATGGCACATGTGCCACTGGACACTTGGTGCAAGAAGAGGATCTACACGGTAGTGAACTTGCTGCTGTGTTCAGCCAATTTTAAAATACAGAGATTTTTCAGTTCTAATGAGATAGATGAAACTGGAGCCTATTATACAGAGTGAAGTAAGCCAGAAAGAAAAACACCAATACAGTATACTAACGCACATATATGGAATTTAGAACGATGGTAATGACAACCCTGTATGCGAGACAGCAAAAGAGACACAGATGTATAGAACAGTCTTTTGGACTCTGTGGGAGAGGGAGGTGGGGGATGATTTGGGAGAATGGCATTAAAACATGTATAATATCATATAAGAAACGAATCGCCAGTCCAGGTTCGATGCAGGATACAGGAAGCTTGGGGCTGGTGCACTGGGATGACCCAGGGGGATGGTATGGGGAGGGAGGTGGGAGGGAGGTTCAGGATGGGAAACACGTGTACACCCGTGGCGGATGCATGTTGATGTATGGCAAAACCAATACAATATTGTAAAGTAAAAAATAAATAAATAAATATATTTTAAAAAATAAAATACAGAGATTTTAATCAACACTTTTCAAAGCCAATCTGAAAAATACACCAAAATGATTTTGGTTGCTTGTATGCTTTGATCAGAGAGCTGTAGAGTTTCTGCTCTCTTAGAAAGCCAACATAAGAAGAACAGAGGGAATGCAAAAATCTTTGTCATTGAGAAAGTAGAAGAATTGGACCATCCTCAATTTCCAATCAGCTCTGAAATTTTACTTTTAAGGCACAGACGGGTGACCTGTGATTAAATTTGAAACGAGGGCTTGTTTCACTGAGTAATCACATAATCAGGGCCTGTCAATGTTTTATTCCAGATTCCACACCCAGAGTCTCTCCAGTGACTCAAAGTGACTGCAGATACTTGGTTCCCACAGCCAGTCTGCCACCTAGGCTGGCCAAGGATACAGCCTGGGCAGAGAATTTATCTGTGGTACATGGTAAGACTGGCACAAGGTGCTCTAATATGAGTCTTCTTGACTGGTTAATTGGACCAAAATGTATACTGACCTACAATGAAAGGCTGTCAGAAACTGACCACCTTTGCCTATCCAAAGTTTAGGAAAAGTAAACATAGGGAAGTGAGACTATTAACAAAATGTCTTTTAATAACCTATTTGACCATCTACTACTCCAGTTTATAAGGGTTTTTTTTATTAATTTATTTTTATTGAAGGATAATTGCTTTACAGAATTTTGTTATTTTCTGTCACACCTCAGCTCAACATGAATCAGCCATATCTAAATATATCTCCTCCCTTCTGGAACTCCCTCCCATCTCCTTCCCTATCCCACCCCTCTAGGTTGATACAGAGCCCCTGTTTCAGCTTCCTGAGCCATACAGCAAATTCCCGTTGGCTATCCATTTTACATATGGTAATGTACGTTTTCATATTACCCTGTCCATACATCTCACCCTCTCCTCCCCTCTCCCCATGCCCATAAGTCTATTCTCTATGTCTGTTTCTTCACTGTTGCCCTGTAAATAAATTCTTCTGTACCATTTTTCTAGATTCTGTATGTATGCATTAGAATATGGTATTTATCTTTCTCTTTCTGACTTACTTCACTCTGTATAATAGGTTTTAGGTTCATCCACCTCATTAGAACTGACTCAAATGTGTTCCTTTTTATGGCTGAGTAATATTCCATTGTGTATGTGTACCACAACTTCTTTATCCATTCATCTGTTGATGCACATCTAGGTTGCTATAACAGTTTTACTTCAAGCACTGAGCTTGAACCATAAGACTCCTGAAGACAATGGATGCTGAAGACTCCAGCACCCATTCTGAATGAAAGTGAGTTGCTCAGTTGTGTCCGACTCCTTGCCACCCTATGAATTGTAGCCTACCAAGCTCCTCCACCCATGGGATTTTCCAGGCAAGAGTACTGGAGTGGGGTGCCATTTCCTTCTCCAGAGGATCTTCCCCACCCACGGATCAAACCCAGGTCTCCTACATTGTAGGCAGGTGCTTTACCATCTGAGCCACAAGGGAAGTCCCATTCTGAATAGTGGTTCTCAAAATGTGGCTCCAGGATCATTATCACCAGAGCTTACCAGACAAGTAATTTCTCAGGCCCCACCCCTGGCCTTCTGAGTCAAAAGCCCTGTGGGTAGGGTTCAGAAATCTGCTTAAACAAGCTCTCCAGATGATTCTGATACTAAGGTTTTGAGAATTCCTGTATTAGTTGATTGATTTTTAATAATGAATCATCTGTAAAACAAATATCAGAGAAAATAAGCCTGATATTTCCAAGTACTAAAACTGAATGTCTTATGCCTTAGCACCCAATAGGTATTCTCTCAAACCTATAATTCATAATATGCAAATAAAATTTTGCAAACACTACTGTACCTGAGAGCATCTCCTGCCCAGGTGATGGGGGAGCTTGGAAGGCATAGACATTATCTCCTTCTGCAATAGTATTCAGGTCCTCTTCGTCAAAGAAAGACCGCTGGAGTCCACTGGGATACAGTTCAACCAAGATCACCTGGAATGAAAAGGATCATTTTCCCTTTTTTTCTCAAAGGGAACTTAACAAAGAAGCAGTCTAAAAATGAACCAATTGCCTGAAACTTCTCTTTTACATTTTCCTTCCAAGTGGTTACTTATTTTTAGTAATAAAACACTAGGTGCTACAGTCAGACTAACACAGACTTGGATCTCAACTGCAACAACAAAATATCAAAGTGCCAAAGGAAGAGTGGGGAGAAGAAATTAAAAAGCTAAAGTTTTATACCCAGCTAAACTATCCTGACAGAATGAGCCTAAAATGAAGCCTACTTCAGATAAACAAAAATTGAGAGTGTTTCCCACTAACCGATCTCCACTTAAAAAACTTCTAAATAGTATTGACAACTTTTCTCACATTGTACCATACATGGAAAATATTTTTATGGAACACTGAGGTGAGCGGAAAAGGCTGGTTTTGTAGTGGAGCAGATGGGTGACTACTGCTGTGAGGGTCCTGGCTGCCCCCAGATCCAACTCTGTCCCCTGAAGGGTGGAAAGAATCAACAACTGAGCACACAGACACACATTGTTTCCTCCAATGGAGATCTTTATTAAAATAGTGAGAAAAGTCAGAAGAACTGATTGGGTAGAAGCAGGAAGGAGCCCACTGGGGTGATAGAAAGGTTCTGTTATCATGGTGGTTACACAGATGTACATGTAAAAAGTCAACAAGTTATAACTTTAAGATGGACACTTTCTTATATCCCTTCCCTTCTGTAATGAAAAGGTTAAAAATATTCCTTAATTAGAAAAAAAAAATCTCATGAGGTCACCAAGTCACCAATTTTACACCAATGGAAGTATAAAATTTCCATTTTACAGTTAAAGAAACAGAGGATCAGAACTTCCCTGGAGGTCCAGTGGTTAAGGCTCTGTGCTCCCAATACAGGAGGCGTGGGTATGAGCCCTGGTCAGGAACTAAGATCCCACATGCTGCACAATGTGGCAAAAAAATAAAAAAATTAAAAAAAAAACTAAAGAAAGATATAGGGGACTGATTACTTAGTCTAAGGTCTGAAAACTAGAAAGGAACTGAATCACAATTAGAACCCCATTTTGAGCCCTTCCCTTGTTGCTTTTCACCACCATCCCTTCTATCCTGTCCTTTCATGAGGGACCCTATTATGGGTCTGTCCACCAAAGTCACAGTGAATCCAAACTCTTTACCAAGACACTTAAAAAAAAAAAAGTGGAGCACACCCATCCCACTGTCCCCAAATCGCCTCTCTCATGTACTCATCCCAAGTTCCTCTTCAGTCTCCTGGTTTATATGCTCAGGAGTGAAAACATAGAATAGTGGCTCAGGTTCTGAAATCACTACCTGCATTCAAATCATGGCCCAGGCACTGACCTTCTGTCACACTTGCCCAGTGCTCACTGGTACAATGAGCATAACTGTAATACCTGCCTCACAGGATGATGGTGGGGAGTAAATTAGCCATAAAGTTCACAGAGTGGTGCTCAGCACTTAATCAGCACTACTGAGAGTCAGCTATTGTTGAAAGGATGATGATCGCCATCATCATCACCTTTTTGGAAGACAAAGGTGATTCCCTTTCCAGGTTACTCTGTGAAAAAGCAGGGAGCGGTCTAGGCCCAGTCATCACAGACACCAGGGACTATTAATCAAACAGTATCTCATGAATCACACTGGAGTCACTGAGAGCCAAAAATTAGCCTAAATAGCCCAGAGGGCTGGTGCAGTTAGCATCCCTCATCCCATGCCCAGGTCCCCCGTCACACCTCCTCTGGAGAGACGCCGCCTTCCTCTGCAACCATCTTCCTCAGGGCTGCCACTGTGCTCAGGATTGGCACGGCCAGGCCAATGCGCAGGAACCGCTGGCTCTTGGAGGGGAAGACCAAGGTGACACTCAAGAATCTGGAAAATAGGAAGGAGGCCACATCCTTAAAGGACGGACATGGGCTGTCACCAACATCACTGACACTAGACCAGGTTTAGCACTTGGGCAAATCTTTGCTTCCTGGTCGGGTCATTGCCCTTTAAGTACGTTGTCACCAGGCGGCAGCGGAGAGCCAATTCCCCAAGGCTCTCAGTAGCATGTACTTTTCCAGCGACTTAAAAATAAAAGATATTTGATCAAGAATCACAGCACAGGTCTTCCTCAACTTACAGTGGGATTACGTCATTGTAACTTAAAGTATCTTAAGTCAAAAATGCATTTAATACACCTAATCTATCAAATACCATAGCTTAGCCCTCCCCACCTTAAACATTCTCAGAACACTTACATTTGCCCACAGTTGGGCAAAATCATTTAACATAGAGCCTCCGTGATAATAAAGCTTTGAATTGCCCCTGCAATTTACTGAATGCTGTGCTGAAGGTGAAAAACAGAGCGGTTTTAAGTGTATGGTTGTTTACCCTTATGATCACCCAGCTGGACTGGGAGCTGTGGTGCTGCCCTGCCCAGAGAGGACCATACCTCACATTGCCTGGCTGGGAAAAGATCAAAATTCAAATTGCAAAGTACGGTTCCTACTGAATGCGCATCACTTTCATACCATTGTACAATCAAAATATTGTACGTCTAACCATCGTTAAGTCAGGGACCATCTGTTCCGACCTATGGTCTCAAGATTCTATTTGCTAAGTAGATAATCTAAAGCAAAAAGAAACTCTGACGTCGGAAAAGTAGAGCAGTCAAGTCTCTCCCTCCAGGACAACTCAACACTACTGACAAGGCTCCCCTTTTCCTCCTGAAGTTCTTTCTCCCTTGTGATGGAGTACAGCCCTTTTGCTCCCCAACTTCTCTGGACTCTCTCTAGTTCCACTGTCTACTACACCCAGCAGCACACCAGGGCTTACCCCTCCAACTCCTGCATCTCCTGCTCTCTACTACAGTAACAATCTAATCCATATGAATAATTAGCAGAGCTGAGACTTGAACCCAGGCAGTCTGGCCCCAGAGTCAGTGGTCCTAACCATTGTGCTATGCTGCTTCTGGCCAGGAATCACAGCTCATATCTATCAGTAGCCATCATATGATGATAGGATAAGTCAGTTATTAATATATTTATGGCACTGACAATCAGCAGAACAGGAGTTCAAAGCAGGAAGCGAGATTCAGTTGCCAGGAAAGGATATATAAAGCCATCAGTCTTCACCGCATCCTAAAGATGGAGGATATCAACAGACAGAAGGCAAGAGAAAAGATTTTGCAAAGCGGGGGAACCCAGGTAAGAAAGGCCCCATATAGGAATTCACTAAGCTTCCATGTGGTTGGCAGTGGCCTTAACAGTCCCTGCCAAGACCTAGGCTTCTGGGATGCCTGTGCTACGTGCTTCCTCTTTTTGCAGAGCCAAACTTCATCATGTCTCCTACCTAATCCTGCCTCCTCTTTTCTTTTTTTCTCATATCTCCCAACAACCCCTTTCCATTTCCTTTGCCCCTTAAATAAACCTTTTCCTACACCTTCCCCAAGAGGAAAAAGGATTTAGAAATAAAGCTGGGGAAAGCAGAGGATGACAAGTTTTCTCTGGTTCACCTCTGTCTGTTTGAGTGGTACCAACTGGCCCATGCCAGCTTCTAAATGGGCCAAAGATGGAAGCCGGGCAATGGGGCTGATAAACAAAAGCATGTTTATAATCCCATCTTCAGCCAAAGAAGGAACTCAGTAACCTTTCACGTTAATCATCCCATTAGGTCATTGGATGTCCCCAAGAAGCAAGGCTTGGCTGAGAAGCAAAAGAGAACTTTGTAGCTGCAGGGTCCAGAGATTCCAAAAGATGGACATCAAGTTCACCAGCATGATGCTCACGTACCTCGTCTGGCGCAGAGGGATGGGCAGGGACACGCACAGGAAAGGGTCGAAGGTGTTGCTCTGTTTCAGGCAGTGGGGACAGGTCAAGGAAGATCTGTGAGGGTGGAGGATACACATTAAAGTAGAATCGCCACTTGAACAGTTGGGCAGTTCCTCAAAGAGTTAGAGCCACCATTGCAATTCCTCTGCTAGGGCCATACCACAAAGAATTGAAGACAGGTATTCAGATCTTTGTGCACAAAGGTTCAGACAATGTTATTCACCAAAGCCAAAGGGTGGATACAACTCATGTGTCCATCAATGGATAAATGGGTAAACAGAATGTGTTACAGACACACAATGGATTATTATTCAGTCCTGAGGTCCTCACACTTGCTATATAAATGAACCTTGATAACATCATGTGAGTAAAAGAAGCCAGACACCAAAGGCTACATAATTTGATTCCATGTATATGAAATACCAGAGTGAGTAAAGCCACAAGAAGAGAATGCAGATTGGTGGTTGCCAGGTGATGAGAGGAGGAAAACCTGGGGAGTGGCTGCTTCATGAGTACCAGGTTTTCTTTTGGGGGTGATGAAAATGGTTACGAACTAGAAAAAAAATCGGTGGTTGCACAACATAGTGGGTGTACATGCTGCTGAACTACAACTTTAAAATGCTTAATTTTATGTTATGTGGCTCTCAACTCAATTTCTTAAAAAGGAAAAAGTTTAATCATATGTATGGGGATTTCCCTGGTGGTACAAAGGCTAAGACTCTGCTCCCAGTGCAGGAGGGTGGGCCTGTGTTCAATCTCTGGTCAGGGAACTATATGCCACGTGCTGCAACTAAGACCCAGCACAGCCAAACAAATAAATAAATTTAAAAAAAAGAAAAGATAGACCAGAGAACAGACTGGAGTATTTAATGTTCAATCACTCTCTGCCTTTGGTGAATTTTCCTTTGGGAAAACCATGGCAATGCTGTAGTAAAAAGGATGCACCAGGCATAGAGCGCCAGCCAGCAGGGGGACCTGATGTTTGTGGGGACTCCTCTGCCACCCTGTTTCTCTCCCTCCCTCCTCCCAACCTCACCCATCACATACTGTGCCATAACACAGACCTGAAAGATGTACTTTGTCATTGGGAACTTTCCAAACCCGTTTCACATTTAAGCAGACCAATGAGACTGAATGTTTTTCTTTGACTTACTCATTTTTAAAAAATCCACTAAAACTAAGCAAGGCCGAGTTTTTCTTGCAGATGCACCCTAGTCAACCGATCCAGGGACACGACCTTTAGATGGAGCCGTGAATCTCTGGCCCGGAGCAAGAGATGCATAGTTTGGCAAAAACATAGAATGACCTAATTTTGTATTTAAAGAATAAAGAAAGCATATTGTTTTCATAATAAACCAGAGAGAGGACGTGAGAGGCACCTGTTCCTCAAAGGATGAGAAGAGGATGATGAGTATAACCAACAGATCAGGGGGAGAGGGTAGCATCACTTTCACAGAAAACTCCAGCGGTTACGAGGCTCCAGCTACACCTCAGATGTGGCCTGGAGGGGTCCTTTCGTCCATGCCATCCCCTCCAGTTCATCACAGTCCTATCCTACCGTCTCCCAGGCACTCACAGGAGAAAGGACAGAAAATCACCCCAACGCCCTTCACTCTTCACTCGCCCATTTTCCCCAAGCTATTCATCCTCTCTGTCCAGTTGCTTCTGTTCCAAAACTAGCCTCTCATCTGCCGCTGGAACTCAGAACTGCTGTCTGCTCTCCATGGGTTACAAATGCCCCGAAATGACACTGCTCGTTTCACACCCTGGCCTCTCACTGCCACTGAATATCCATCTGACACCTCCCACCCAGCTAGCTTCACCTGCTCGCTGGCTGGTGAGACGGATGTTCACACCGGCAACGGTAATTAAGACAATGCACAAGCAAGATGTCACCTCTCCAAATCTGCGATCTGAAAAACGCTTCTAAAACATACTCTGCCTAAAAGGGAATGCCACCTGTAATGGGAACCAGATTAGGATTTCTGTGAACAAAAGCTATGAATGCCATGGAGAGAGGAACACACACACACACACACACTGCCTCCTCTAGACAAAACTCCAACATAGCAACAATCCTTGACTATTAAACTTGCAGATGTTTTCAAGCCATGATAATAATTGTATAGAATAACCAATTATTTGCCCTCCAGTCCAGTGGTCCTGGACCTTTTTGGCACCAGGGACCAATTTTGTGGAAGACAATTTTTCCAAGGGGGAGGGATGGTTTGGGAATGACTCAAGAGCACTACACTCACTGTACACTTTATTTCTATTCTTATTACATCAGCTCCATCTCAGATCATCAGGGATTAGATCCCGGAGGTTGGGGGACCCCTGCTCTAGCCTACAACCTTCAGCACCCTAATACTATTCTCCCTTCCCTCCTCCAGCCACAGGCAAAACCTCAGCTCCCTAAAAAAGGGACAGCAAGGGGAGATATAGGGAGAATCTCAGTGAGCAGGGGGCCTCTGCACTAACCCAGAATAGCACTTCCGGCTTTTGGTTTCACAAAGAAGACTGATACCAGAGGGCATCCTCCCCAGGAAAGGAGACTGAAGAGGATCCAGATCAGCAAGGACCACACCCTGGGATTCCAGCCTGGAACTGGCACCCACTATAGCTGCAGAAAACCACTGCTCAGACCTCAAAAGCCCTAACCTAGATGGATGTCCCTAATGATATTTTTTTCCTTTACTCTGGACCAGAAGGCAGAAAGCAGCTATTTTTAGCTGTCACCAATCTCTTTTTTTTTTAGCATGAATATCTCGCTTCTTACTCACCCTTCTACAGCAATCAACCCAAAGGGTGCTTACAGTCCTTAGTATCGGATCAGCCTAAATGTCACTTCTTCAGGAATCTGTCCCTGACTCACCTTTTACCTTGTGACACTGTGATTTATAATAAGAAATATATATTTATGTTGAAAAGTATGTATATTCCTGGCACAGAGCTCCTAAAACCCTTGGAATTTCCTAAGTGATGAGAGCAGAAATAAAGGCAAAATGAGCATTTTTTGCTATTCATAAAAAACCCCGTACAACCACACCTGAATTTATGCTAAAACCATAGGATGGGGCTGGTTGTCAGAGGAACCCAGCACAGGGAGGACTTTCAGCTCCACGTGCTAGCTCCACACTAGCACTCAGCTAGGCTAAGATCCCACATGCTGCGGGGCGTGGCCAAAAAGAAAAGCAAAAAAAAAGAAAGTAATGTAAAGGGAAACAAGAGATTTTTTTCCTCTTTCACACTCATAACATGCACTTCAACACTCCCCCAATTTTTCCTTCAAAGCACTTGCCAGTTATACAACTATGTAAAAACCCAGGAGTCGCCCTAGATGTTCACAGTTCCCTTGGTCCCTCCCCCTCTTACTCTTAAACCCACTGGCAAGTCCTGGTGACTCTACATCCCAAACCTGTTCCCCATCTACCCACCCTGCTCCCTCCATCTCCATCACTACCCGTCTCCATCATTCCCAGTGCTGCCTCCCTTCATCACCAAAACAACTCATTTCTTTCTTTCTTTGTTTTTTTGGCCGCAGGCCACGGCAGGTAAGATCAGATCCCCTATCAGGGATCGAACTCATGCCAAGTACAGTGGAAGCTCAGATTCTTAACCACTGGACAGCCAGGGAAGTCCCAACTAGCCAATTTCTTAAATGGATAATTAGACCACATGCTGCCTTAAACTTTGAAGTGGTCTCCTATGGCCCTTAGGCTACATACAACCCATGCTACCAGATTGCCCGTCCAGCTCTCCAGCCTCGCCTCTCCCCACCCTTCACTACTTGGCAGTTCTCTGTTCCCTGAACTTGCATCATCTCCACCCCAGACCCTTTGCTGCTTTTTCTGCCTGGAATATCCTGTCCCCAAGTATCTGAATGGCCAGCTTCTTGTCACTCAGCTCGCAGTTCGAATGTCCCCCCTGAAAATAAGCCTCATCTGATCATCTTATCTAAGGTCAGCTGCCTCCCCAACCTCCCAAGTTATCATTTCACTCATTGTTATCACAGATTGTTGCATATTATGTGTGTATTAAGTCCCTTCCCAGGTGGCGCTAGTGGTAAAGAACCCGCCTGCCAATGCAGGACACGTAAGAGATGTGGGTTTGATCCCTGGGTTGGGAAGATCCCCTGGAGAAGGGCATGGCAACCCACTTCAGTATTCTTGCCTGAAGAATCCCATGGACAGAGAAGCCTGGCCAGCTACAGTCCAAGGATCACACGGAGTTGGACCCAACTGAAGTGACTTGGCAGGCACATATGTGTACTATCTAACACCTCCCCCAATACATGCTTTCAAACTGTGATGCTAGAGAAGACTCTTGAGAGTCCCTTGGACTGCAAGGAGATCAAACCAGTCAATCCTAAAGGAAATCAACCCTGAATATTCACTGGAAGGACTGATACTGAAGCTGAAGCTCCAATATTTTGGCCACCTGTTGCAAAGAGCTGACTCTTTGGAAAAGACCTTGATGCTGGGAAAGACTGAGGGCAGGAGAAGGGGATGACAGAGGACAAGATGGTTAGGTAGCATCACTGACTCAATGGACATGAATTTGAGCAAACTCCAGGAGAGAGTGGAGGACAGAGGAACCCGGGGTGCTACAGTCCATGTGGGTCGCAAAGAGTTGGACACGACTTAGCATCTGAACAACAACAAACCCCCAATAGAATGTTAGTTAATAAGAACAGTGGCTGGGGTGTGTTCACAGCTCAAGTCTCAATACCTAGAAGGGGGCCTGGCAGAGTCTATGTAAGTTTATATTTTTTACATCCTTCATTATGCTGGGAAATCTAGAAATCCAAATAATGTGTTAAACTCAGCTCTCTGGTAATAAAGAACAAATCAGAAAGATCTCACCCACTTCTCAGCAATGGCCTGGGGAGATCCTAGGCCTTCACATTCATGTTTTATAGAACCATCTTCACCAATACTCCTCCTTCAAGCAGGATGGGAGGCCCAGGAGCCAGCAAGAAAGGAAAGAAATACTGAAAGTTGGAAACAACAGGAGTAAGTGCTTAACTGTGATTAATAATGGGGGAGACAAGGGAGCTTATGGTTTGTGTTGTTTTACAATCTCAGGTAAACCTGGCAATGTGAGGCTGGTTACCAGCATACAAGTTTGCTGAAGCCTTAGGCAACACATTTTAAACATACCCTATTCTTACCTGTATTGTGCTTGGAAGTGGCTTTGCACAAAGCTTTGGCCCATAGAAAGCGGAGCCGATGGCGACAGAAGGTTCTCAGAGGTCTTCCTGGCTTCAGGTTGAAGCTGCAAAGAAATGAGGGGAGGAAACAAAATTAGCCATGCCTCCCATCACTTCACTGCATCCAGACCAACGAGACTCCACCGCCTCCTGGGTCCACAGCATCCCTTTCTGGGACTAGACCTGCAGAACCAGGCTTTCCATGTTGCTTACCATAATCTACTGCTCCTTCAATCCCTGGACCTCCCCAATTCCCTGAGAGAGTGACAGAGAAAGGAAAGAGACAGAGGTAATGTGTGTTGTGTGTGTGTGTGTGTGTGTGTGTTGAAAGAGCATGACCCTTGGTGAACACTCACACATACTACCCCAGCTCCAACCATTACCTCTGGATTAACAAACCCATTCTTTACCCCCATGCTTCTAGGAACCCTGTGTCTAAATGTTTCCTGTACATTTCACTTGGATGGGCTGTCATCACTTCAAACACACCCACACCAAATCTGACCATCTCCCGCCTCCTAAACCATCCCTGAACATATTTCCCAGCGAGCCAGTCTTCACGTGAACATCGTCTTTCTCAGACAAAACAGGTTTGCATCTCAGAATAATGAATGTGTCAGCCTCCTCCCACCACACTCTGTCCTACTATATTCTTCTCTGAATTCCCTTACGTATGAGTGTCCCATTGCAGCTATAATAAATGTAATAAAGTAGTGGCTTAAAACAATAGAAATGTGTCCTCTTGTAGATTTCAAGACCAGACATCCAAAATCAGGGACTTCCCTGGTGGTCCAATGGCTAAGACTCTGAGCTCCCGATGCAGGACACCAGGGTTCGATCCCTGGTCAGGGAACTAGACCCCATACACCACAACTAAAAGATTCCACATGCTGCAAGATCTGGTGCAGCCAAATAAATAAACCGATATTTAAAAAATAAAAAGGAGGGAGGGACTTAATCAAGACACCTTGTGTGACACCCTGTGTGCACAGCTCACAACTGAGCAGCCAATGGGGCAGGGGAGGAGACAGAGGAAGGGGTTCAGTTCAGTCACTCAGTCGTGTCCAACTCTTTGCGACCCCATGAGTCGCAGCTCGCCAGGCCTCCCTGTCCATCACCAACTCCCGGAGTTCACCCAGACTCACGTCCATCGAGTCAGTGATGCCATCCAGCCATCTCATCCTCTGTCATCCCCTTCTCCTCTTGCCCCCAATCCCTCCCAGCATCAGAGTCTTTTCCAATGAGTCAACTCTTCACATGAGGTGGCCAAAGTACTGGAGTTTCAGCTTCAGCATCATTCCTTTCAAAGAATACCCAGGGCTGATCTCCTTCAGAATGGACTGGTTGGATCTCCTTGCAGTCCAAGGGACTCTCAAGAGTCTTCTCCAACACCACAGTTCAAAAGCAGCAATTCTTCAGTGCTCAGCTTTCTTCACAGTCCAACTCTCACATCCATACATGACCACTGGAAAAACCATAGTCTTGACTAGATGGACCTTTGTTGGCAAAGTAACATCTCTGCTTTTCAATATGCT
>NW_011494752.1:14373549-14377400 GCF_000754665.1 Bison bison bison
ATAACTTTCCTTCCAAGGAGTAAGCGTCTTTTAATTTCATGGCTGCAGTCACCATCTGCAGTGATTTTGGAGCCCAAAAAATAAAGTCTGACACTGTTTCCACTGTTTCCCCATCTATTTCCCATGAAGTGATGGGAAAGAGGAAGGGGTACATAGGGTCAATTCCAAGCTTCCGATCTGGTGCCTGGAGAACCCCTGATCCATTAACAGAAGTGTGTGTATGTGCTCAGGGGTGTCTGATTCTTTGTGACCCCATGGACTCTAACCTGCCAGGCTCCTCTGTCCATGGGATTTCCCAGGCAAGAATACTGGAGTGGGCTGCCATTTCCTTCTCCAGGGGATCTTCCCAATCCAGGGATTGAACCCTTGTCTCCTGCATTGGCAGGCAGATTTTTCACCACTGAGCCACCAGGGAAGCCCATTAACAGAAGAGGGAATGGCAACAGGAGGAAGGGGAAGTTGAGGGAGGGGAGAGCAAGCCAAGTTCCAGGCAGAGACACCAAAGGACAAGGGAATGAAGGGCTCGGAGGAGAGAGAGAGAGAGACCATGGATGCAGAGCAGACGTGGGCATTTGGGGCTGCCCAGGACGGTCTTCTTTTCACTGAGAGTAGCCCTCACTTTGGGAATGCTGAATTCAGTCCGGGGGGAGGGGGCAAGGCTCTTTCATCAGGAATCCTTTCCTCCCTCACCAAAGAGACTGGTACGTGATCCAAGCAGGATGGATGAGATGTCCCTGCTCTTCAAGTCAATCACAGGCAGACTGACCTACAGGCCGCAAACTGCGACTCTGGCAGAAGTGTCCAGGCCAGAGGATTGAGCCATTCCTGCCACTGACACCCTCCCCACACCCAGAGCTGTCTGGCTCAAGACGGTTCCAAGCCTAGTCTTCAGCCTTCATTTCCATTCTTCACACCTGCCCTTTGCCTTCCAACTAATTCCTTTGTTGTTTGAGTTGGCTGATTGGCTGCCGTTCCTCACAACCAAAGACCTCACAATGACCCAGGCTGCTTCTCCATCAGGATGATAGGGCAGTGGGACTTCCCTGACAGTCCGGTGGGTAAGACCTTCCAATACAGGAGGTTTGGATTCAATCCCTGGTTGGGGAGCTAAGATCCCACATGCCTCAGGGCCAAAATAACTAAAACAGAAGCAATTCTTTGAAAATGGTCCACATTAAAAAAAAAAAGAAAATCTAAAAAAGATGATAAGGCAGCATGCGTTGGGAGCGGCTGCATACAGGACCGTCCAAGGAGGGGTATGTAAAGAGAAAATTCCAAACGAGGCTGGGGTGAGAGGCAATGGAGGGTCACTCACAAAGCATGGTGTATCAGGCAGGTCGGACCAGGCTGGGGCTACCCTGCTAGCCGAGTGATCCTGACTATCTCCCTGAGCCTTGTTCCACACCTAAAAGGAAGA
This sequence comes from Bison bison bison, assembly GCF_000754665.1. Classification (NCBI taxonomy): domain Eukaryota; kingdom Metazoa; phylum Chordata; class Mammalia; order Artiodactyla; family Bovidae; genus Bison; species Bison bison. Next base: position 14,374,967 of record NW_011494752.1, read on the forward strand.
GGAGTATTACGTCAGCTCAGGGAGTCATCATTTAAATAAAAAGAGATGAGGGTATCCTGCCTGGCACATAGTAGGTGCTTAATAGATGTTAGGTTCCTGGTCCTCTCCCCAGCCTCAGTCCCTTTCTTAATCCTGCAAGAGTGGCATTTTCTGTAAGATAAACTGCCCAAAATATTGCTGGTGTCACACTGTCCACAGGATAGTAAAAAGATGCCCTATTCACCAGATGAAAACATTTATTGTTACATTAACAGAAAAGAAAGTGGTCCTCATGTTTCCTGTTCTAGTTTCAAATAAATTGAGCTACATGGCTTTCATATGTTTGAAACAGAAATAGCCTCAGAAAGAAAAATTGTTCAGAGGTACACAGGGGCAGTCTCTTTCCTTCTTGGAAAGCGAAAATAAAGTTTGTGCCAAATAGTCCAACAGCTCTGCTCTTCTACCTTCAAGCATTCACAGCCAGCCCTCTGCAGGCAGCCCGATTTTCTGAGAGCAAGTTTCAGGAGGAGCTTTGACTCCATCCAGACACAGAAAAAGATCTTTCCTGGTCTCAATCAGGTCAGATGAAGAGCAGGGCAAGCTCCTCTCTCCGGCCAACAGCCAGCCGTGGTCTTGCTGGGTCGTGGGTGCCTTCTTGACACCCTTGGCCATTAAAGGAACAGAAAGCAGCCGGCATGACTGAGAATCATGAGTGAGGGGCAGAAACCAGGCAGAGCTGTTGATGGGTCAGCCAGTTAGGGCCCCGTCAGCTGTATAGGAGTCTGGATTCTGTTGTAAATGCAACAGGGAGCTGCCGAGGAAATTAAAGCAGGAGGGTGATGCAATCTTATTTCCTTTCTGAAAAGATCCCTCTGGCTGCAGCATGAAGAACACACAGTAGCGGGGCACACTGGAAAATGGAAAACCAGTTAGGGCTGCTTTCATGAGGGTCTTGAAATCGTAACACATTATTGACTTAAACTCACTGTCATCTTAAAGACAGGTTTGAGGTGGTGTGCTGTGGTTGGGACCAAGGCTCCAGAGCAGAGTTCTCCATGAGGGGGATGCTTTTGCCTCTCCTCCAGGGGACATGTGGCCGTGTCTGGAGACAGTTTTGGTGATCAATCACAATTACGGGTGCCACCGGCAGCTGCTAGGTAAACAAATGCTGCAAACGGTACAACGTACAGGACAAACCCCCACTCCTCTAGAATTACCTGGTCTTCTGTCAAAAGTGCTGAGGCTAAGAAGCCCTGTTCTAAGAGTCGAATTTTCTAGCTTTGCATCCTGGCTCTCCTACTGGCTTGCTGTGTGACTTGGGCCAAGTTACTTAACCTCTCTGGGCTCTCCCCCACCTCTATGGGATGCTTTTCCTGCCACCAAAGGATGAAAGAGAAGGATCGAAAGGTAACTGGGAAGGCTGTTTATTCCTCTAACTTGCCAGGTAGGAAGTGCTGCCTGGCACAGGCAGGGAGTGGGGAGGAGCACGGGAAAAATGGAACAAGAAGCCTTTTCTTTTTTGGCCACATGGCTTGCAGAATCTTAGTTCCCTGACCAGGGATCGAGCCCATGCCCCCTGCAGTGGAAGCACAAAGTCTAAACCATTTGACTGCCAGGGAAGCCCCAGGATGGTTCTTTTTAAAAGAAGAAAACAGGCTTTCAAGCTACATTCCCCTTGGACTTGAATCCTGACTCTGTCACTTCTTCAGCTGTGCTGCTTCAGGAAGGTTACACAGCCTGTCTGATTCTTGGTTTACCCAGATGCCAAATGGGGATAATAACTCTTGAAACACTCCACAAATGACAGTAGCTATTCATACTGTGTATAACACTCCAAGATGTGCTCTGAAAAGTACAGAACAGGCTACAATCACTATCTTCCCCATCCCATGCATTTGGCAACCTGCTGTCTCAGACGTAAGAACTCTTTCTGCAGCTCTGTCAAGCTCTTTACCTTCTACATTATACTGTGGTTTAAAAGAGTTTATTCAAGACATATATGGTGGTGCTCTCCTTAAAGCTGCAACTTGTCATTTTAAAAGAAAAAGAAACAGAGACAACTGGCTGTGCAGACAAGTTAAAGGAAAAAGGTGACTCGGCTTCTTGAGCCACTTTATTTTTGAATAAACATTTTATGTATTTAAGGAGTGCAACATGACGATTTGATACACACCAAGGTAGTGGCGGTGATGGAATTCCAGTTGAGCTCTTTCAAATCCTGAAAGATGATGCTGTGAAAGTGCTGCTCTCAATATGCCAGCAAATTTGGAAAACTCAGCAGTGGCCACAGGACTGGAAAAGGTCAGTTTTCACTCCAATCCCAAAGAAAGGCAATGCCAAAGAATGCTCAAACTACCGCATAATTGCACTCATCTCACATGCTAGTAAAGTAATGTTCAAAATTCTCCAAGCCAGGCTTTAGCAATACGTGAACCGTGAACTTCCAGATGTTCAA
>NW_011494752.1:14378084-14388935 GCF_000754665.1 Bison bison bison
CAGTGGTCATGTATGGATGTGAGAGTTGGACTGTGAAGAAAGCTGAGCGCCGAAGAATTGATGCTTTTGAACTGTGGTGTTGGAGAAGACTCTTGAGAGTCCCTTGGACTGCAAGGAGATCCAACCAGTCCATTCTGAAGAAGATCAGCCCTGGGTGTTCTTTGGAAGGAATGATGCTAAAGCTGAAACTCCAGTACTTTGGCCACCTCATGCAAAGAGTTGACTCATTGGAAAAGACTCTGATGCTGGGAGGGATTGGGGGCAGGAGGAGAAGGGGATGACAGAGGATGAGATGGCTGGATGGCATCACCGACTCGATGGGTGTAAGTCTGAGTGAACTCCGGGAGTTGGTGATGGACAGGGAGGCCTGGTGTGCTGCGATTCATGGGGTTGCAAAGAGTTGGACACGACTGAGTAACTGAACCGAACTGAACTGAAGGTAGTGAAATAATTACTTCAGTCAAACCAATAAACATATCCATCTCTTCACATAATTCCCTTCTTGTGTGTGTAGTGAGAGGACCTAACATCTACTCCTAGCAGATTTCTAGCACTCAATATGGTATTATTAATTACAGTCACCATGCTGCATGCTAGGTATCTAGAGTCATTCACCCTACAAAACTGACTGCCATTCAGTCTCTCCCTCATTTATCTACTCATTTTAATAAGTATAATTTATTTACAATGTTGTGTTAATTTCTACGTACAGCAAAATGACTCAGTTATATATATATATATATACACATTCTTTATTGTATTCTTTTCCCTCATGGTTTATCACAGGATACTGAACATAGTTTCTTGTGTTACACAGTAGGACCTTGTTGTTTATCCTTCTGCTAATCCCAAACTCCCAATCCATCCTTCCTGCACCCCCGCCTCGGCAACCACCAGCCGTTCTCTGTGTCTGGGAGTCTGTTTCCGTTTCATGGATGGATCCATTTGTGTAACATTTTAGCATGCAATCTTTATTACCCTACAATAATAGTCTCCAAGCAGGCAGTGTAAAGATGGGAGAGTAACAGGTGAAAGAGCGAAACACTTCCGAAGGGCTTTTTAATCGATTCGCAAGAGGGATGGGAAAAAATGGTCCAGACGTAAAACAAACAAACAAAACAAGCAAAGCAGTTCTTGTAGCTGGTTCTTGATGTGGACCAGTTTTGAGACACATCAAAAGTAATGTGCGACTGATTCATTACCAAAGCTTGTAAAACATTTTTTAAATTACAATGGATTATTCATGGCCATTGTTTTGATAACTTTGCTCACTCGTGGTATAATAAATTTACTCACTTTTCCTTTCTTAAGTGAGAGATAAAAGGACAGAAACCAATATTGATCTTTATTTAGCAAAGCCCATAGAGAGTATAACTGATGTATCAACCGACTGTGGCTATTACAAATGATCGTAGGGCTTTCTTACTCCCAAAGGTTTGAGGTTTCATCCAAATCTGGGAATGCTGAGGGCACACGTGAAAAGATCACCCATCCTGTGTCTTGAGAAAAATGATTGGGAATCACTTGCTCTGCAGGATAAGTAACTGAGAAAGCAGAGCTAAAATGGTAGCATTTGAAAATAATAAGCAACACCACCGATGGCCTTACAGGACCATTCTAAGGCATAGGATACTGACGAAAAGGAAAAATTTTTTTTTTCGAACTTTAAACCAAACAGAAACCGTATTCACCGAATCACTGGGATTAGAGAGAATGAGGAACGGTGATGGGAGGAAACATCTGGTCTAAAACAAACGGGGCAAAGAGGAAGGCGCAGGGAATGGTACTGTGTGAGCAGCAGCCAGAATACACAAAAATCTACGGAGTTGAATTTCAAGATTTAGTTTTGAGGAGTTGAGTAAATGTTCAAGGCAAAAAACTAAAATTGAACACAATGTGTTTTCTGAGGGTGACTGACCTTGTCAGAACCCGGCCCTCGGGAGGAGCCCTCCAAGTCCTCGTGCACGCGATCCAACAACCAGAGCAGGAACTCCAGGGCATCGTGCTGGGCATTGCCTTGGAACTGAGCGCCATACTTGGAGACTGCGTTCTGAAGGAACAGAGAAAAACCAGAGGGGCAATGCGGCCTTTCCAACAGCCAAATACATACATCTCCACTCTTCGGAAGGTTCTTTTCCATATAGGTCATTATAGGGTATTGAGTAGAGTTCCCTGTCCTATACATTTCTGCTCTGTATACAGATTCATTTGTATAACTTTTTAGATTCCACATATAAGTGATATCATATGGTATTTGTCTTTGTATTTCAAGAAGCCCGCTCAGTTGTGTCCAGCTCTTTGCAACCTATGGACTGTAGCCCGCCAGGCTCTCTTTCCATGGAATTCTCCAGGCAAGAATCCTGGAATGGGTTGCCATTCCCTTCTCCAGCGGGTCTTCCAGACTTGGGGATGGAATCCGGGTCTCCTACATTGCAGGCAGATTCTTTACCATCTGAGCCACCAAGGAAGCTCACTAACACATAAGTAATATTGTATAGTGTTTTCTTCGTCTGACTTATTTTACTAAGCATAATATTCTCCAGGTCCATCCCTGTTGCTGAAAATGGCAGTATTTCATTCTTTTGTTTTTTTGGCTGAGCAATATTCCGTTGTCTGTTTCTATTACATCTCTTTTATTTACTTATTTTATCACGCCGGTCTTCACTGGGACATGTGGGGTCTTAGTTGGAGCATATGCGATCTAGTTCCCTGACCAGGGATCAAACCTGGGCCACCTGCATTGAGGGTGGGGAATCTTAGCCACTGGACCACCATGGAAGTCCCCATATCTTCTTAATCCAATTGTCTGTTGATGGGCACTTAGTTTACAGCCATGTCTTAGCTATTGTAAACAGTGCTGCTGTGAACAAACAGGTGAGTGTATCTTTTCAAACTAGTGTTTTCATTTTTTTCCTGGAAATATACCCAGGAGTGGGATTGCTGGATCATGTGGTAGAATGTTTTGATACACATGATTATCTCTCTTCCCTGAAGCTCTGGCCCTTGTAGTGCTGGGGCCCATGCTCCCCTGCCCCCATTAGTCTATTTCCGCGCTCTCTCTGCTCATCCCACAGGTAGACAGCTTCCGGCCCTGCTCTCTCAGCAGTGGTTTCCTTCGTTCCCAATTAACTCTCCTCTTTGAGAATGACCACATGACCCAGTGAAGTGGAATTCCTTAAATACCAGGCCTGTGGTTCCTTCACTGCCTCTTCCTAAAATGAATGGAATTTGAGAAGTCTGAACTTCTTCTGTGGTTAGATCACAGTGTGAGCCAATCCTTCATCCATCCCTTTAATAAATAGGTGTTTGTTGAGTGCCTACCACAGGCCAGGCACTAGTCTAGGGACGAGACTTCCTGCTCTCTCGGCACTCATATTCCCACGCCCTTCACTTTGTCCCGTTAAAGGATATGGCAACTTCGTCATTTTCTGGGTAAAGGCAGGTTCCAGCTTTTAAAAAATTTTATTTCAAAGGGTAATATATGCACCCACCTTTTTACATAAAGAATTCAAAATATAAAAAGAACAGTAATGAAAAGTCTTCCCTTGCCTGGGTGCCCCTCCCCAAAAGGAAGAAGACACTGAATATTTTCTTACTTAAGCATCCTTCCAGGGTCTTCTTTGTGCAAGCATGAGCATTTGAGTGTAAGCAACCCCCCTTGTCTGTGTACAGGGCACATCTTGTATATGTTCCCTGCAGGTCTGTCCTCTGCTCATGCCCACCCAAGGGAGCAGTGTGAGCAAAGCTGTGGACCCAGCTGGTCTCACCACGTCCAATCAAATCAAAGGTGTGCCGTGTGCTCAGTCGTGTCCAGCTCCTTGCAACCCCATGGACTGTAGCCCACCAGGCTCCTCTGTCCATGGGATTTCCCAGGCAATAGTGGAATGGTTTGCAATATCCTTCTCCAGAGGATCTTCCCGACCCAGGGATTGAACCCACATCTCTTGTATCACCTGCACTGGCAGGCAAATTTTTTACCACTGAGCCACCTGGAAGCCCTAATGAAAGGGCCTGGGCTTTTTTTCTTTTAAATCTTCCTTTGGGATTTAAAGGCAACTTTAGGATGAGCTGAAGCGAAATTCAAGATTTGATTAACTGAAATGCTGGTTCTGAGTTTTTATTATTTGAAGCACACTACCTTGGGTACATTGGAGGGTCTAGATTTCTCTGCACTTTGACCCCACACACACACACAAGCAGGGCTGCCCAATACGCAAATAAAAAGAAGCATGAATACGTGATAAACAATGAGTAATGTTTGTGGTAGAAGTATTCCTATGCCCCAGGCAATACTGGGGATACATTTTGACTAACAAGTTATTGTTAATCTGAAATTCAAATGGAGCCGGGCATCATGTATTTTGCTGGCAACTGTACCCCCCAGTCACCCTCAAACCTGTATCATTAGCACCAACATTCCATTCTGGGGGAGCAGCCAGCACCCCCCAGCTGGAAATCTCTAAAATCAGCTCTTTGTTTTAATGTCAGAGTCCTCTTTCAGGGTCCCTCTCACACCCACATCAGTCAAGAGTTCTGATTCTGGCTTCCTGACTGCGCCTTCCAGAGTCCCATTCCCACTGTTGAGTCCTAATTCCTGTCCACCCAGATGACAATACCCATCTAGAAGGAAGTTGGGCCCCCAGAGGCTCCCCCTGCCCACCCACTGCCTGCAGGACAGGACAGACCCTTCTTCCCACAAGCCTGCTGGTAAGGTCAGGCCCCCACCCCAAACCCTTCCTAACTGCATTAAAGCTATATCCTAACATGGGAGGGATGAATGGCAATATTTGGTATTTCTACCCTGCAATATGGCATAGCTCTTACCCATATGTGTGTTTCTCCTTCTCATCACTGATAATTTACAACATGTTTAAGCAGTATTCCTAGTTATTTCATATTTCTGGTTTTTAGGAATGAAATCTCATTTTTATGTTTCTAAAAGGGTCTTGCTTTTGACTATCTAGTACCTGACCCTATTAATGACAGTGATAATTCTAAAACATGGATTCCCCGAACGATTCAGTAGTTTCCCTTCCAGAAAAAAAATTTTTTTTTTATCCTGTTTCCATTTCATGTCTTACTGTTTTGTCCAGAACTTCCAAAACATACAAGTGATGAAGGTATCCTTGTTTTTTAAAAAAGCAATGCCTCTGGTATATCACTTGAGGCATACTGCATTTCTAAAATTGTTGGTCTAAAATTGATCCTCAAACACATAAGCTAAGATAAATTCCAGATGGCTGAAATCCTTAAATAGCCATAGAAAAATCAGAAGTACATAACACAGAATGTTTATCGAAAGGTATGAAACAAATAAATCTAAAACTTTCTGTAGGTAGAAGGATTGAGTCTGGAGGAAATATTTTCAGCAAGTATGACAAGAGTTAAAGAATTTAAAGAAACAAGAAAAAAGAGCATTATGACCAAGGCAGAATGTTCAGACAAACCACATGAGCAGACAATTCCAGGAGCAGTCTTATAACCACTCATAGTGAAAAAGCGTAGAAAGATCCAACACTTGGCTCCAAACAAACAAATGTTAAAACCAAGATGCTATTTCTATTTGTTCAACATATTAATGAGAGAATATTTAATACTCAGGAAAACATGTATTGCTGGGGTATCTACAACTTGATATCATTTTTGGAAATTTGTCAATGCGGGCACTCAAAATAATCAAGCCCAATAAAGTTGATCTAAAAACTAAAAAGCAATAAACACTTAAAATTGGGAAGATGATTTATATAGATATCAAAACTCATCAGATGGTACTTAAAATTTTTACTCAGCCCTGAGAAGAAATTCTGCTATTTGCAGCAACATGGACGGACCATGAGGACATGACGTGAGTGAAATAAAAAGACAGAGAAGAACAGTGTATAACACCTTTTATAGTGGGATCTAAAAATATCAAAATTGAAAAGCAGTATATAGTGGTTATGAGGGGCTGAGGGTAGACGGAAGGGAGAGGTGTTGAAGGTACGTACTTGTAACACTAGGTATTTAAGTTCTGGAGACTAGTACATGGTACAAGCAGACATCAGGTATGGTGGGTTCAGTTCCAGACCACCATAATAAAGCAAATATTTCAATAAAGCACATCACGTGAAATTTTTGGTTTCTCGGTGCATATAAAAGTGATATTTACACTCTTCTGTGGTCTCTTAATAGTACAATATTATAACGTACAATAATATGTCTAAAAAACAACATATGGACCTTAATTTTCTTAAACATTTATCGCTAAAAAATGCTAACCATCATCTGAGCCTTCAGCGAGTCTTCATCTGCTGCTGGTGAAAAGTCTGACCTTGATGTTGATGGCTGCTGAAGCCTAGGATGGCTGCGGGAATTTCTTAAAATAAGACAACAGTGACTGACATCTACGCTTGGATTGACTTTTCCTTTCACTTGAACCCTTAGAGGTCACTGCAGGGTTACTCATTGGCCTAATTTCAATGTTGTGTGTCTCAGGGAAGAGGGAGGCCAGGGGAGAGAGAGATGGGCGGAATAGACAGCTGGTGGAGCGGTCAGAACACACACATTTATTAAGTTCATCTTATATGGGTGCAATTCACAGCACCCCCAAAACAATGACAATAATGACATCAAAGATCACTGATCACAGATCATCATAACAAATATGGTAAAAATGAAACAGTTGGAAATACTGTGAAAATTACCAAAATGCGACACAGAGACACAAAGTGAGCAAATACTGCTGGAAAAAGAACACTGACAGACTTGCCCTACACAGGGTTGCCACAGACCTTCAGTTTGTAAAGAACACAGTCTCTGCAAAGTACAATACAATGAAATGTACCTATACAGTGATTATAGACAACAAAACTGTATTATAAATACTAAAGTCACTAGAGACTAAACCTTAAATGTTCCCAGCACTAGAAGAAATACAATTACATGATGAGATGGAGGTATTAATCTATTAATGCTACTACTGGCAATCATACAGTAATACAAACGTACCAGATCAATATATTATCAATATATACCCTACACAGGGTTGTATCTCACATATAACTCAATTTTTAAAAATGGGTGCATTTCATTGTGCATAATGTATACCTTTAAAAGTTGATTTAAAAAGCAAGAAACAAAAAAAAGAACAAAACAGTCATCTTTGCTTTGACCATGTCATTTCACTCAAGAAATTAAGCGTATGGAAATGATCAGAGCTGAGGACAATGATTTAAATATAAGAATTTTCAATGCAGCATGATAGTTGGAAAATTGTACAGTATAAAAATGTCTCCCCACAGATGTACAGAACAGTCTTTTGGACTCTGTGGGAGAGGGAGAGGGTGGGATGATTTGGGAGAATGGCACTGAAACATGTATAATCTCATATATGAAACGAATCGCCAGTCCAGATTCGATGCATGATACAGGATGCTTGGGGCTGATGCACTGGGATGACCCAGAGGGATGGTACCGGGAGGGTGGTGGGAGGGCGGTTCAGGATGGGGAACACGTGTACACCTGTGGCGGATTCATGTTGATGTATGGCAAAACCAGTACAATATTGTAAAGTAATTAGCCTCAAATTAAAATAAATAAATTTATATTAAAAAAAAGTCTCCCTAGCAATTGGATCATTTAGTGAAATAACATACAATCATTATTAATAAAAACTGTTTCATAGAACATTTTAATGACCAGGAGAAAGTCTCAAGTTAATACTTACATGAAAACAGCAGGATACAAAACTAGAATTTCCAATTGTTTGTACATGATTTGAAACACATCAACACACTAATGATGGTTATCTCTAGAAGGAGGAATTCCGGATCTTTTTTTTTTTTTAACACATTTTAGTATTTTTCATTTTTTTTTAGTTATACATATTTAATTACATCATCAAGAAATCAAAGTATTTTGGAACAGGATTTTTTTAATGTATTTATTCATAAAACAGTGGTCCTACTGTCAGTAGGAGGCTGGGTGACTCAGGGCCCGAGGAGGGGGACCCCCACAAACCCATCCCATTTGTGTGCCTGGGCTGGGGTCACACACTCCAGCATGCTGGCTTCTCAACTTCCTCTCTTCCTCAGTTCAAAGCTAATAATCCCTCTTAAAGACCAAACTCCTTCATACAACCTTCTGTGGCTTGTCCCCAACGAATTCTCCAGCTCCTCCCCCGAGCCACATAGGCTTTCATGGACAGAGGAGCCTGGCTGGCTACAGTCCATGGGGTAGCCAGACATGACTTACTGACAAAACCACCACCACCAATTCATTTTACCAAGCACTTATCCTGTCCAGCCCCACTCCACTCGGTGACTGGCAGTTTCAGTCTCCCGGACTACAATGCATTTTTCCCCCCCACCCTCCTTTGTCCTTAGTTGACCCTTCATTCCTCAAAACTCAACTCAAAGCTTCACACTCCTGGGAAGTCTCCCTGCCCCGCCTCCTCACCCCACCTCCCCAGAACAATCAAATCCTTCTAGCATAATTGCCTGGTGTCTCAGATTGTAAAGAATCCATCAGGTTTGATCCCTGGAAGGGAGGATCCCCTGGAGAAGGAAATGGCTACCCACTCCAGTGTCCTTGCCTGCAGAATTCCGTGGATAGAGGAGCCTGGCAGGCTACAGTCCATGGGGTCGCAAAGAGTAGACTACCACTGAGCAACTCACACTTTCACATAACAGAATTGCCAGAGAACATCTTCATTTTGTAGTTCTTGTCACCAGTTCTAATCATGGGCCAGTGGGATTACTTCACTCATCTCCGTCTCTCCTGCTGGACCGTAAGCTCCCAGGATTTGCATTCATCCCCCACCGCGTGTTCCATGCTCTTTGTATAGTGTCTGGACACAATATTTGTTGAATGAATGAATGTTTCCTCATCTGGAAAATCAGAGGAGCCCACCTAGATTTCAATCCACAAGGTTTAAAAGCCCCTGTTCTAGACTCCTCCACTGTCTCCAAGGCTGTCTGCCTGAAAAGTCCCAAGAAAATTTGGACCATATCACCTTTATTAACAAATTAACAGTTTGATTATCTTTCAATTCCCCCAAGACTCACAAGGAGTTTCTTAGCTCTAGGGATTTGAGGCAGAAGAGACATAGGAAATCCTGGTGAGGCACAGATTACTAATTCAGAAGACTTTTCAATTACTCCTGCCTCTCCATGGCTGCAGTAACTGGATGAGAATGCAAAGACCAAGAGAAAAGGTACACAGAGCTTACCTCCCTCCTTCCTCTTGGTCTCTGCAGGTAAGGAGGTATTAATATAATTAACTCATTTTATCATCACAACATCCCCGTAATAAGGTACGTACTGCTAGAGTCCCATTTTACAGATGAGGAAAGCTGAGGCACTACTGAGCTTTTAGTAACTTGCTCAAGGTCACAGAGGTGGTATCCTTCACCACCATAGGACACTGCCTCTCACGTTTAAAAAGTGAATGCTACCAAAAGAGCTATTACTGACACCCATTTGACTCCCTGACGCCTGCAGAACAGTGCTTCCCTGGTGAAAGAAGGAGAGAGGAAGGTGAGGGTTGGCATCCTTGTGGGTCACATGTCAAGGATTGTTTTCTCCGGCTGAAACTCAAGAGTGGTGATGCTTGTGGAATGAACACTGACAAGTTCCTCCTCCCCCAAGAACAACAATCCCTAGTCTTCAGGGAGCTTCAGCTCTCTGCCCAGAACTGTGGGTTTTGTTTTGTTTATTGTTGTTGCTGTTGTTTTAGCAGGAAGCCAGCCATGTGCCTCAATTTTCAGGACTCTTTCATCCAACTGGGACCCCAAACAAACGCTGGGTTTTTATCCTGGACAAAGTGATACACAGAATTTCCAAAGTCTCTTGACCCTGCAGCATCCCCAGTAAGGAGATGACCCCAGGGAAAAAGGATACAAACCCATGCTAATGCATCGTAGGGGATTTGATTCACACTAAACAAAAGGATGCCATCTCTGATGTAGCAGATCCACTCTGTTTCCCTGGCACTCAGTGCAGTACCTGGCGCACAGGTTCTCAGCTTGCCTTGGGCTTAGACTGAAATCCAAACTCCTTACCACTGCCTCCGAAACCTTACATGATCTGGTCAACTTCATCTCCACCTCACTCTACTCTCCTGGGCAACAGCCACCCTGGTTTTCTTTGATGCCTCCAACTCTCAGCTCCTTCAGGCCTCTGGTCTTGATACTTGCTGTTCCTCCTCCCTGGATTATGCCTAGATCTTTGCCTGGCTGCGTCCTTCTCGTCATTCACCTCCTTCCTCCCAGGCCCTGGCCTTGAAAGTCTGACTCCCCGCACCGCATTGGAAACCAGACTGTAAATTCCATACCTGGCGTGAGAACCAACCCTCCGAGGCTTCACCTAGCGTTTGCTGAACACAGAAATGTTGTATACACTCAAACCTACCAGCTCCCGGCACTCCCCCTCCTCAAGCGCTGACACACTAGTCAGCTCAAAACAAAAGCGATAATCCCAGGCTGAACTGGTAACTGTCATCTCGAGAAGTCCCCAAGAAGCCCCCTTCCTGATGGAGCACCCACTTGTCCAGAAGGGAAAAGCGAAAGGCCGGAGCGCGGCTGCCGCCGAGCGGCGAGGACTGGAGGCCGCCGGGCGCTGCCTACCTTGAACTCCGCGGAAAGTTGGGGCGTGTATTCGCGAGTCCAGAGCGCGCGCACCAGCGCCGCCAGCTGCTCGGTGACCTCGGCGCGGCCGGGCTCCGCCCGGTAGCGCCTCAGCGCCAGGAACTCGGCCAGCAGGTCGGTGTTGCTCAGACACTGCACCACGGCGTTCATGAAACAGGTGTTGCCGTGGTTCTTCAAGCCCTGCGCTCCCGGGGGCCGCGCCCCGTCGCCGGCGGGGAGCTGGGGCT
>NW_011494752.1:14389465-14418155 GCF_000754665.1 Bison bison bison
AGACCGCCCCGGGCAGCGCCCCACCGCCCCGACCCGCCTCCGGGTCCCGCCCCCGCCGCTCGGACCCGGAATCAAAGCACTGAGGCTTGGCTTTCAGCTTTCCTCCCCTTTCCTTATCTCTCCTAAACCTACCGACCCAAATTTAACCTCTGCTCTTAGTCCTCTCCCAGCCTTCAAGCTGTGAAAATAATAGAGGAATGATAAATATGAACACCTGGTAAACTGCAAACCCTGGCTCTTGCTAAGTTTCTTGGAATGACGTCCAGGCGCAGGTGAAGCCTTCCCAAAGGGTAGCCGCGGGCGTAGCGAGACGCGCACAGGGAGCGGCGACGGGGTGGGGAGCGCTTTGGAACCGCTGGTTCCTCCGCAGGTTCAGGTGTGTGCGGACAAGTAGCACCATCTCCTTCCAGCCCGTCTGCCCCGCTGGGGAGGCAGAGTCTTTGCGGGACCCGCCATCCTGAGACCAGAACTGGGAGGCGTGTGTAGAAACACCCGGGGTGGCCGTGGTTTAGACCAGGTTAGAGTTTATCAAAACTTGCAAGCGAGACCTTATCATCCTCAGTTTAGCTTGGTGGACAAACTGGCTCAGAGAGGTTAACGCCATGGGCTGAGGCCATAGACCCATAAACAGGGAAACCGGAACTGAAGCCGGGTTCTGCCAATCCCGCAGCTTCGCTCTTTTCCAACCTCAGTATTTGCTTACGAGGAAGTTTTCCGGCTCCCTGGTGCGCCCCCTACGCGGTCACACTTTCATTCCTTAAAGCAAAATCCTAACTGGATTGCTACCCAATAAGAATTGACTTGGTACAGCCTCTCCCTGGATTCGCTGGGGGACTCCGCTCACCTGTCCTCTAACTGTCAGGTTTATAATTAATCCGACGAAGTCTTGCAAAGTGAATTTCTCATCCGTTTCTAGCTCAACAAGAGATCAGCAGGATGCGTCATTACATCAGTGCCCTGAAATGTTACTTATTGTTTGATGAATATGTGGTCATCATTTATTAAATATCCACCTTGACATATCAAATAGGGCAGCAGCAGGTTACCTGATGAAGAAAAAAAAAAAGAAGCAGCAGCAGCAGCATTAAAGAACAAAGAATATGCCCAGAAGAAAAGACTGTTCTGTGAATTAGAAACTTGACGTGTTTCTGAAAAAATGCCTTCGTCTACCTTCCCTGGAAAAGGATACTGGGTTGGACAGTCAATAAACAAGTTCCATCACCTTTCTAATGGTAAGCAGAGGAGAAAGATTTTATGCTCAATTGCAGAAAAGCACCTATCAGATTTCACCTTTGATAATCACCCTCAGGGTCCCTAACTCACATTTTTATTTTAGAAAGCACAATTCATATTTAACTTTCTGCCCTGTGTCTCATGAATTCTTCTGATGCCTTAATATATTATTTCACTTAATTATAACAATAATTTTTGGAGCAGATATTCTTGCTTTGGGGCTTCCCTGGTGCCTCAGATGGTAAAGAATTCCCTTGCAATGCAGGAGACTTGGGTTTGATCCCTGGGTTGGGAAGATCCCCTGGAGAAGGGAATGGCTACCCACTCCAGTATTCTTACTTTATAAAAGTATCAGAAAGTACTTAAAACAAAACAAAAACCCTACCCAAGATCTGGACTCAAACCCACATCTTGCCCAAGGCAGCTTGACCAATGAAATGCTAATTAAGTAAACTCATATGTATACCTCAGAGAAGGCAATGGCACCCCACTCCAGTACTCTTGCCTGGAAAATCCATGGACGGAGGAGCCTGGTAGGCTGCAGTCCATGGGGTCGCTAAGAGTCGGGAATGACTGAGCGACTTCACTTTCACTTTTCACTTTCATGTATTGGAGAAGGAAATGGCAACCCACTCCAGTGTTCTTGCCTGGAGAATCCCAGGGACGGGGAAGCCCGGTGGGCTGCTGTCTCTGGGGTCACACAGAGTCGGACACGACTGAATCGACTTAGCAACACATGTATACCTATGGCTGATTCATGTTGACGTATGGCAGAAACCAATAAAATATTGTAAAGCAATTATCCTTCAATTCAAAATAAAAAAAAAATTTTTTTAAAAAGAAAATAAACTCACCTTCTTTGTTTTTAGAGAATTACAGCAATGATTATCTGCAACAAATTGTGAGGAAGGGCTGTGGGGTTTGCAGACTCATGGAACAGATTAGGATAGGAAACCAACGACTGGGAATTTACTCATAATGAAAAAAAACAGTCTAGATTAATTATTCTTGAACACATCTCAATTTTAATATACAATTCAAGAATGTGCAATGCATTCTATAAAGGAAAGGAGAAACCTGTAGATAAAATATTTTGATCAAAGAACAAAAACACAGGTGTGAGAAAGCAAGATTAGTCTAGGAGTCTCAGGCTTCTTCAACAAGATGGTAATTGATGCTGTGAATCCAGGAGATCTCTGCTGCTTCATGAGGGAAATGGGTATTTCCACCTCAAAATGGCCCCATCGGCACTCACGCTAACGATGTACTGATTTCCTGGACTTATCCGGATACGGGTGATGTTGCCACTGTGTCCCACCCCAACATGGGTCACTTCACCCTCATTGTAATCCCAGACCTTGACCAGATGGTCATTTCCACCTGAAACAGACAAACAGTTATATGGCATGGCTGCAACAGAACAGAGAGAAAACAGTCCTGATTTTTAAAAACGACCATTTTCAATACATTCCCCATGTGATGATTTAAAGGAAGAAAAACCTATCTTTATAAACACTCTTCCTTGACTGGGAAAAATCTAGAACTGTTGCAGTAAATTTGGGGGAAAAAAAGTAAAGAGGTGACATCACCCTTGATCCCACCACCCAGAGATAACAATCAGTAACTTCTTGGTTTAGTTCCTTTTGGTCTTTTCTCTGTAAGTTACACAGTTACACAGCTGAATATGCGATTGGGATTATACTGTGTCTACTTTTATATCCTCCTTTATGTAAATGTATTTGTGAAACTTTCATTGATTTAGAACATTAATTGGTTACTGTCCTGAAGACTCAAAGAGGCTGTAAAAAATAAGACTGATGCTGTTGCAATGGGCACATTGTGTAGCAAATGCCCCCTGGACATGCTGATTGAAAAGCCTGGCATCAAAGACTTCAGTAGGAAACATCACAGCAAGGCAGGCTGGATAGCCCAGTCTATGTAAAGGTCTATTTCTATCTTTTTTTTTTAATTGAAGTAGGGCTTCCCAGGTAGCGCTAGTTGTAAAGAACCTGCCTGCCAATGCAGGAGAACTGAGAGACAGGGTTCGATCCCTGGGTTGGGAAGATTCCCTGGAGGAGGGCATGGCAACCCACTTCAGTATTCTTGTCTGGAGAATCCTATGGACAGAGGAGCCTGGTGGGCTACGGTCCATGGGGTTGCAAAGAGTCAGACACGACTGAAGTGACTTAGCACATATCATTGCTGCCCATCACAAAGAAAAAGCAAACAGTGGAAGCTTAGCTTTTATTTGTGCCCCTCAGGCTCGTAGGCAAATGTGTCTTCTCACTGAAATGTGACTTCTGGATTTTTCTTTCCCAGCCACATAGGCTGCAGTGCACAGGCCTGAATCTAACCTCATTGCCCTTTAGACCCTTCTGGGGTCACTGCAGTTGCCCCCTGGCCAGGGAATTCCAGGTTTCCATTTAAATAAGCTAAGCTTGGCTTTCTTCTCTGATTCCAGGACTGACCTGTAACAAAATGCACCCCTTCCACTGTGATGTCCATGCCGTTGACAGCCCCGGACAAGGAACCGTCCAACTCTCTGATGACTGAGCCGTCGAACACTTCCCAGTAAGCAATCTGGAATTGGAGAACGAAGCATGGGGCAGGATTCAGCTCAGTGGAATCATCCAAGCACACGCCAACAAAAGAAGGTTCTACTTTATATAGCAGGCAGCAGAAATATACTCAGGGATGATGTATCGGCTGACATTATAAATAGGCTAAGGCAGGGGATGGAGAAATCATTTTAATATTTTTAGGAGTGGCTTTTAAATTTGCATTCTATTTAAAGAGATGTTGATATGCTGGTAAACTGGATTGAGACAGAGAGCGCTTTTTGGTTAGATGGAGCAGATTGAGCCTGGAGGAAGCTGTAAAGGGAAGAAGAAACTGGCCAGTGCACAATTCTGCGCTTAAAGGAGGAGAGCAAAGCTTTCTTTAGGCTTGGCAGGAGGGGAAATGAAATTTCTTTAGGGCCTTCAGCTTGGAGAATGAGCGGTTCTGCAAAATTCTGGAGACTGGGCCTTACAAAGTCAGCTCTCGCTGTGGCTGGCCCTCCTTCTTCCTCACCCCACACTTATCCCCACCTTCTCTTCAGACTCAAAGCAACAGAAGATTTTGCAGGGACGGGTTTAAACAGAAACTGATTATATTACCCCTGCCACCTTCCTGGGCCATGAAACTAGGTTAGGGGTGGATAGGAGACAGGAGCTCAAAGAGCGACGGTTTTTCTCTGAATATACTGCTTTTATACTTTTTTGAACTTTGAACCTTGTCAATGTACAACCTGTTCAAAAATAAAATTTCTTTCTAAACAAAAGTGCCCTTGACCGGAAATTGGGAGTGGGAACTTAGGTATGTATTACACCCGGAACTTTCTCTGTCTTTCGTGTTGATGGAAACTTGCTGTATTTCAGTCATGAACACCAGGAATCTATGTTCCTCTGAATTTAGCTAGAAATTGTGTATGCTATTTAAAATTTTTTTCTTTTCTTTTTTTATAATTTCTATTGATGCTGGATCGCTTTAACAATAAATTTCGGTTTTCAGACTAAAAGCATAAACAAGTGTAAAAGCATGCTGAGGGGACTTCCTTGGTAGTCAGTCCAGTGGTTAAGACTCTGTGCTTCCACTGCAGGGGGCACAGGTTCAATCCCTGCCTGGTTGGGGAACTAAGATCCCACATGCCACATAGTGAGAACAAAAAAAGCAGGGGGCCGGGGTGGGGGGGTATGCCAAAAATCTTTGTTTCTCAGGAATCACATCCATGTAAGTCCTTGGTGCTTGACTACTAGTTTCCTTGACCAAGGAAGTCAAAGTGATCTTCAGCTGGGCTTTCCTGAGGGTCCTCTGCCAGAAGTGGTCTTCCCTGAGATCAAAGCATGGCTACATCCCCCTGGCACTGAGGCCTCAGCTCAAGTGTCACCGCCTTAAGGAGGGCTCGCTGACCAGCCTCCCTAAAGCAGTTTCCTTCTCTCAGCCAGTATCCTATAACCGGATCTATGTATTTTTAGCTCTTTTGCCATCTTGTATCATCTTGGTCACTTATTACTCATTGCTCATTCATGGACTCTGTCACATGTGTACTGTTCAACTCCAGCCCCTCCCACCCAAAATTAATACAGAAAGTAAGTTGCCTCCATGACAGCAGGGACACTGTCATGCGCCTAGCGCTTAGTTTGACAGATTTGTGATTTATGGTTGGAATAGTCTGGTCAAAATTCAAATAAGAGGGAGATGGACTGTTTCAAGTCTCATAAGCTGAAACCTAGAATACAGCAGATATCACCCTAATCTAGAAATGATATGAATCGTATAGCAGAGCATTTATAATGACGTTGTGATTAGCTCCTTAATATCTATCCATCCTAGTTCCCAGAGGAAGCCCACTTAGACCACAAGTCAAGCGTGCATTAGGGGATAGGCAGGTGTGGGCCAATTTGGACAGATGCGACACAAAGAAACTAACAACCTAGAGACTGGAAAGGATGCAGCTCTCCACGCCTTCCCAGAACACTCTGTCTGGTTGGTTCAGGCAGCCGTCCTTGGGTTTTTATGACAAAGCTGTTGAATCCTGCCCCCAGATCACAGATGCAAGGCCTTGTACCAAGGCCATGGAAGTACAGCCCAGAACCAAGGACACCTCTGAAGTTGAGCCCCTTTGTAAGCATTGCCAAAAGCCCCTGATTATCACTAACAAGCTTCTTGACTCCCAATTAGACAAAGACGCCCACTTCAGTAAACACCCTAAAGCGCCTCAACCAACCACCTGACGCTAGCTTTCCCCCAGGAATTTTCTTTGTCTTGAGGCTATAGAAATTGGCTGTTAACTCATGAAAACTGTCGACTCTCCTGGGCCTGTTGTGGGGCTGGCCCGCTGCGCTCACAGTGCCCGCTGTATCTGTGCTTTGTTCTTAGTAAACTCACTCCCTTCTGAAATGCTCCGTGTCTGGAAATTCTTTTCCATCCCATGCTAGGACTGCCTCAATGAAAGAAAGGGTCTTCAGGCTGTAGTTCCCACTCACCTGGGAAGCTTAAACAGGAAAAATCCCCACTTCTGGATTCAAATTTATGGGCGTGGGGGTGGGGAGGGCAAGTCCCTTTAGAACTTTGCCCATGCTATTTTTATACTTTTCACTCCATTATCTCAGACTGCAGCTGGCAAAACAATAAATAGGCAACCTCCTCTTCAATTATCTCAAAGGCATCTCAAAGACTAAATTAGGGGGATCCAAACCCAATACCTGGATTGGCAGGGAATCAGGCCAAGATCTGACGGATCTGATGTGGCTGGCAGGATGGGAGACACCCTACCAGCTTCCTTGCCCCTCTCTCCTGAAGCCTCTTGCTCACTCTGAGGAGGAAATGTTCCCCCCAAAAGAAGGGCCGATTTCCACCCAAGGACATGGACCCCCCCCAGCTAAAGAGGTTTTTAACATATTGATGAAGTAGGGTGATGAGGGCTTCCTAGGTGGCACAGTGGGTAAAGAATCCGCCTGCAATGCAGGAGACACGGGTTTGATCCCTGGCTCAGGAAGATGCCCTGGAGGAGGAAACAGCCACCCACTCCAGTATGCTTGCCTGGAGAATCCCATGGACAGAGGAGCCTGGCAGGCTACAGTCCATGGGGTCACAAAAAGTTGGACACGACTGAGCACTCACTTATAGCATGAAGTGTTGAGAGATGAGCTCCATTGTCATTCAATTTGAATTTAATCACATGACAACTGCTTTGGACATGGCACTTCCATTCTAGCCCTAAAAATTTCCTCATAATCAAAACCAGTACTTACTAAGTGCCTGCTCTGTGCCAGCCCTCACCCTCAGCTTTTAGCATTGTGGCTCAGCTGGTAAAGAATCTGCCTGTAATGCAGGATCATTAAACCTGTAATGGGTTTGATCCCTGGGTTGGGAAGATCCCCTCGAGAAGGAAAAGGCTACCCACTCCATATTCTGGCCTGGAGAATTCCATGGACTGTATAGTCCATGGGGTCACAAAGAGTCAGACACGACTGAGCAACTTTCACTTTCACACTATATGAAAACAAGCTTGATTAAAGTCAAGCATGACTGTAATCCATGAGGTCAGTGGTGTCGTCACATCCATTTTGCAGACAATGAAGCAAAGGCACCCAAGAAAATGACACAGCATTTCCAAAGTGACGCAGAGGATCACCAGCACTCCCATCCTCTGGCGTGGCTTGGCTCCAGAGCCTGCACCCATGGCCACGAGGCACCATGGCTCTTCTCATGAACCAGAAAGGTCCCAACCCTTACCTTTCTGTCTGTGCCACTGGTGATGATCTGGAACTCCTCCGGGTGGTAACAGACACACTGGAATAAGGTGTTAGCCAGGATCATCTGATTCCTCCTAAGACGCCTGAAAAACAGATCCGAAAGCTGTGAAATCACTATTCTCTTCTAGAGAAATCTTATTTACCAGTAGAGCCTGGCTTGTGACATGGCCACCCAGCCATCTGGTCTATGGAAGGAGAATCAATATTTACACATTTCTTGGGCAGTTGTATTATTGTTATTTAGTCATTCAGTTCAGTTCAGTTCAGTCGCTCAGTCATATCCGACTCTTTGTGACCCCATGAATCGCAGCACGCCAGGCCTCCCTGTCTATCACCAACTCCGGGAGTTCACTCAGACTCACATCCATCGAGTCGGTGATGCCATCCAGCCATCTCATCCTCTGTCATCCCCTTCTCCTCCTGCCCCCAATCCCTCCCAGCATCAGAGACTTTTCCAATGAGTCAACTCTTTGAATGAGGTGGCCAAAGTACTGGAGTTTCAGCTTTAGCATCATTCCTTCCAAAGAACACCCAGGGCTGATCTCCTTCAGAATGGACTGGTTGGATCTCCTTGCAGTCCAAGGGACTCTCAAGAGTCTTCTCCAACACCACAGTTCAAAACCATCAATTCTTCGGTGCTCAGCCTTCTTCACAGTCCAACTCTCACATCCATACATGACCACTGGAAAAACCATAGCCTTGACTAGACAGACCTTTGTTGGCAAAGTAACGTCTCTGCTTTTCAATATGCTGTCTAGGTTGGTCATAACTTTCCTTCCAAGGAGTAAGCGTCTTTTAATTTCATGGCTGCAGTCACCATCTGCAGTGATTTTGGAGCCCAAAAAATAAAGTCTGACACTGTTTCCACTGTTTACCCATCTATTTCCCACGAAGTGATGTCATTAAGTCATGTCAAACTCCTTGCAACCCCATGGACCATAGTCCACCAGGCTCCTCTGTTCATGGGATTCTCCAGGCAAGAATACTGAAGTGGGTTGCCATTTCCTTCGGGAGATCTTCCTGACCCAGGGATCGAACCAGTGTTTCCTGCTTGGAAGGCGGATCCTTTACACTGAGCCAGGGAGTTGCATTAGTGTAAGTTAAACCATGTTTTGCTTTGTGTATCTAGAGAGCTACTTCCCTATCCATCAAGAAACTTCTAAGGTCCAGCTCTTTCTGGAAGCTCTGCCCTTTCCACCAGTATCTGTGAACCCTCAACAGTCATGGAGATGAATGGCTTCTGAGATGCACCCCTTTCCTGTTGCCCAGAGGCAGGTTTCTGCCCTTTGTTTGAGTTTTCCCTCGAGTTCAATAGCTGGGACTGCATTCTGCATCAGTGGTCCTCCCCATCACTGGTACCTACACCAGGTCCCAGATGATGCAGGTGCCGTCTGTGCTGGCTGTGACGCACTCCTCATTACTCTTCTTCACCCGGATGCAGGACACGGAGGACTTGTGCTCCTTCAGTGCCTCCTCCAGCTTCTGGGTCTGGTGGCCTATGTGCCACACCCTCACCTGGAAGCCACAAAGCACAGGCTCTCAGTTCCAACTTGGGACTTTCTGATGAAAAACAGATCCCAAGAGTGTTCTCACCTCCTGGGCCTGATTTGTTTTTCTAATTCCCTGTTCTCATCTTGGTTGAGTGGGGTGGGGATATCAAGTTGCAGGGCGGGAATATTCTTTCATGGAGCCAGGAAGACGCCTACCAGGAGCCTACATCCATTTTTACTTTTAGGGCTGAGAAATTTACCAGGCCCCCACTGCTAAAACCAGTAAAGCAAGGGCTGCTGCTGAACCGAGTGAAATAATAATGTCTGCTCGTTTCTGCTGAGCACTGCTATCAAATTTCTGGTGCCATCAGGGAATCTCTTGGGTACCCAGGGCCATATTTAAACTTTCACATAAGCTGCTCAGTTTCAATTATTTAAAATCGGTGGTTCTCAACCCCATCAAAGTCAATACCCACTTTCAATAACAAATATTGTCTGACACCCCTCTGTCAACTTGAAATGAAATGCAGAGGTGATACAACTACCTACACACAAAATTTCATAACTGATGCCCTAACTGTAATAAAAAAAGGGTGAGTAAAAAGGAAAGTTATTTGGTTATAACAGTGGGTCCTGTAATGGATAAACATGCTGTCACAGCTAGACCAGAAAACATTATCATGTAGTCAGATGCTCACAGTCAGATGCTTCCTATAATGAATGTGTTGGACTTAGGAAAAACAAGGAAAGTAGAAATCATTTTGTGTAAGTGATACAAGACAATGAAAGAGCCATAGTCTAGTTGAACATGAAATGGAAAACTAGGGTCTTCACAACTCAGGTAGTGGCCATTTACCAATGCAAATGGAAGTAAAATACTCAAGTGTATCTTAGCAACCATTGCATTCAGACCAGTACACACCTGTGGACCAGCAGCCCTGGCCTCCCATACCTAAAAAGACCTTAAAGACTATGTCTCTTGGAAGGAAAGGTCTTTAGTAGCCAATGGAAATGGGAGGGGGGACTGTGAAAAGATTGCTAACCTGGGTAAGGGGCAACCAATTTGTAATGTGTAAGTTCCTCCAGTAGCCCTCCTCAGCCACGCGGGTGCATATGTGTGTGCTCAGTCATGTCTGACTCTGCCACCCCATGGACTACAGCCCACTGGGCTCCTCTGTCCATGGGATTCTCTAGGCAAGAATACTAGAGTGGCTTGCCATTCCCTTCTCCAGGGGATCTTCCCAACCCAGGACTCGAACCCATGTCTCCTGCATTGGCAGGCAGATTCTTTACCACTGAGCCACCTGGGAAGCCCTCCTCAGCAAGGCAGATGCCCCCAAAGGCTGAGGGAGCAAGCAAGGATGCTGCGGGTGTTAGCAACAGCTAGGCTGCAGGAATGACGGAAGGGAATGGAGCTGCAAGGGTCCAGAGAGGAGGGAGATGGCTCAGGGCTGGGCGGGTCTGTGGAGCATCTGCAAGGTCTTGTCTAGAAGATGTGCTCTGACCATGAAAGGCACACCAGGCTCTGAAGACAGTGCAAAATAAAGGGTGTAAAGTATCTCATTAATATCAGAATTGCTATCTTCACGTCACACTTTACTTTTACAGGACACTGAATCACAGAGAGGTTAAAGCACACAGCCCAGGTCACACAGCTTGGAAGTGGTGGGAGTGAAATTTGAGAAAATTGAGTGTGACTCCAGAACTAAAACACTCAGACACTAACTGGTTTGGTCTGATCTCTGCCAGAGGCTATATGAAGATGCTGTCTCTTTCTTCTCCTTAGGTCATTCCTATGATAGCATGGAGAAAGGAAAGGAAAATGTAATGTCCTATGTTGAGAGAAGGAAGGCTTTGGGATGGAAAAAAAACCTGGGGAGTAGAAGGAAGGGAGATACTGAGATGTATGAAAAGACATTTTAGGCTCCTTGAAATGATGCAAGAAAATGATTGAGTGTAATAATTTTAAAATGATGGTCAAAGTGTATGGGTAGATTAAAGAATTGAGTCCAAAAATGGCATTTCCTTTAAAAGACAAGATAAAGACAATTTAGAAATGGCAACCCACTCCAGTACTCTTGTCTGGAAAATCCCATGGACCGAGGAGCCTGGTAGGCTACAACCCATGGGGTCGCAAAGAGTCGGACACGACTGAGCAACTTCACTATGGTTTTTGAAGGGGAAAAAAAGGTATTCCAAACCTCTGGCAAAACACCAACTTGGTCCCTAGCTCGATTCTATATAGAATGCTTTCATGTCCTTATCCTAAATGTCCTTTCTGGGAACAAATATATTGATATGTGTATTTATACTATTAGAACTTTAATGTATGATGGACTTCAGAGTTTCATCAAAACCTTAATTTGGTCTTGCCTGACTCCTAGTACAGATGAAAAAAATCAAATTAGTGGCCTGTTATGGGGCAGTTGAAAGATTGAAGGCAGAAGGAGAAGAGGGCAACAGAGGATGATATGGTTGGATAGCATCACTGATTCAATGGACATGAACTTGGGCAAACTCCAGGAGATGGTGAGGGACAGGAAAGCCTAGCGTGCTGCAGTCCATGGGGTCACGAAGAATCAGACACGATTTTCTGACTGAAGAACTATAACAAATGGGGCATTTGCTCTGAATATGTGACTATTTTTAAAAGATTCAGCCCTGGAGAACAGTACCTCCCCTTCTCCTCCGCCGCTGATGACCCTTTTACAGTCGCTGGTGGTGGCGATGGCAGTCACGCCAATCCTGTGTGCATTGTTAATAACGTACATCAGTCGGCCTGTCTCCGGGGCAAAGGCTCGGATTCTACCATCGTCCCACGCTGGCATGAAAGGGAAAGAGAAGGCAGGCAGGATGAGCATACTCTAAATCCTAAGTGAGAGACAGGATGTGAGGGGACAGCGGTGGTGATAGAGGGAAGAGGCCAGTCCCCCACCCACTGCCAGGAATCACAGCCCCCTTTTCCCTGATTCCCCAAACTGGTCACACCTCCCAAAGGAAATGAACGGCTTGCCTTAGCTAAGCCTGCCTCCTGGTGTACCCCAACCCAGGAGACATTAGTTGGGGAGGCCATCCCCCACCTCTCCCATGAGCTGTAAAACTTGCACAGTCAACTAGATGGTTGATATTGCAACTGGGATGTCAACCAGGGATCAGAAGTCAGCTTCCAGAAGAGTTCTGTTTAAAAGCATGTCAGCCCTGCGGACTTCCCTGGCCGTCTAGTGGTTAAGGCTTTGCCTCCCAGTGCAGGGGGTGCAGGTTCAATCCCTCATTGTGGAGCTAACATCAAGATCCCACATGCCTCCCAGCCAAAAACCAAAACATAAAACAGAAGCAATATTGTAACAAATTCAATAAAGACTTTAAAAATGGCCCACATCAAAAAAAAAAAAAAAAGTCTTAAAAAGGAAAAAAACCTTTGAGTACTAGAAATGGCATAGTCTTACAAATTAAAGAATTTCCTGGCTTCTGTGTTGAGAGCACATCGTGGAAGAAAGGTGACAGGTGAGGGCAGAAGCAAGGAGTCCTGGTAGGAAGCTACCAGAATAATCTAGGAGAGAGATGGTGGTAGTGACTGAGATGAGGGTGGAGATGATAAGATGCATGAAATCTTGGATATACTCTGAAGAAGGAGCCATTGGAGCAGGAGAAATGGGGTTTTGGTATAAGACAAAAAGAGAAGTGATGATGATACCAAGATTTTTGACCCCAGGATTTGTTAGCTCTAAGTGTAATGCAAACCAAGAGCTCCTGGGGACCACTATGTGGAGAAAACATGCCCCAAGGTAGAAGCAGCACAAGGAGACAAAGCCAAGAAGAGAGGGCAGTGAGATGGTTCCTGATATCATCATTTTATATTATTATAACGATTGTTTTGGCTGCATCCAGGCACATGCAATCTTAGTTCCCTGACCAGGGATCGAACCGGTGTCTTCTGCAGTAGAAATATGTAGTCCTAACAGCTGGGCTTCCAGAGAATTCCCCTGATATCACCATTTTAATACCTGCCGCTAAACTCCGGGAGTTGGTGATGGACAGGGAGGCCTGGCGTGCTGCAATTCATGGGGTTGCAGAGTCGGACACGACTGAGCGACTGAACTGAGCTGAAAGACTCACTTGACTTTTCATTGATGTGAACCAGTAATTCACTTTTGACCGTGGGGGAAATTTATACATGGACTGAACATAGATGATATTAAGAAATTATTATTTTATAGGCAAATATCTTCAGAGATGCATACTGAAGTCTTCAGAAATAGAATATCATGGTGTCTATAATTCATGTTAAAATATTTTGGCACGATATAATCAACTGAATTAAAAATAAATTCCCTTGGAGCTATAACTTAAAGTCAGGTTTTTAATCTCTTGAGCAACAAAAAAGGGTTCTCACACAAGAATCCTGGACTCGCTAAGGCCTCAAATCCACCCTGTGAGGTGAAAACTGAATTTTCCTGGCCAGAGAGAAAGCAACATGCTATATGAAGCAATGTGGGGGAAGAGAAATTGCTGTTTGGTAATTCCTAGCTCAGAAAGAATCCTAGCTGGAAGGGAATTCCAAAAACAGGCTAGATGAAAAGCAAGTGGACCGTGGGAGGCCACGCCAGTTCATCCTCACACGGAGCCTAGTAGGAAAAGACTAGCAAGAACCAAAGCCACAGCCGGAACCGGAAGTCAAACCTGGTACTCCGACCTTACCGGAAATGATGCTCTTGCCGTCCCGCATGAAATCGATGCCATGGCAGGTCATATTGGGCACGGTGATCCGCAGCAGCTCCCTGTTGGTCAGCGTGTGCCACACTCGGATGTCCTTCTTGGCGCAGGTGGCGAAGAGCTCAGCGGTGCCGCTGCAGAGAAGCCACCAGGGGAGTGAGACATGCAGCTGCACAAGACGCACAGTGTTTCTCAGATGCAGGTTTGACGCTAAAACGGGCTTCTTGAGGATGTAGGGAAGGATGCTTTTTGAAAGTGTTAATTGCACAGTTGTGTCCGACTCTTTGCAACCCCATGGACTGTAGCCTGCCAGGTTAATCTGCCTATGGGATTATCCAGGCAAGAATACTGGAGTGGGTTGCCATTTCCTTCTCCACAGGATCTTCCCAATCCAGGGATCGAACCCGGGTCTCCCACATTGCAGGCAGATTCTTTACCATCTGAGCCACCAGGGAAGTCACCAGGATGCTTTTAGATGCCTATTGTCTCAGGCTTAATGGCCTTACAGATTCCTTGTGCAGAATGGCATTTGATGGGGAGTTCCTTGGTGGCCCAGTTACTAGGACTGGGAGCTTTCACTGCTGGGGGCCCAGGTTCAGTCCCTGGCTGGGGAACTAAGATCCCACAAGGCGCACTGCTTGGCCACAATTAGTAAATAAAATACCATATTTTGGAGCAGTGAAATCGTCACACAAACCTTCTCACAAATAACAATTATAAAACCCAGATAAAATGAACACAATAACAAGGCTGCCAAATCCCGAAGACACTGAAAATATTTTAAAATAGAAATCAAGAAGAGCTTGCTCTTGTGAAAGTGTAACTGGGGGACTTTCCTGGTGGTTCAGTGGCTAAGACTCCATACTCCAAATGCAGGGGGCCTGGGTTCAGTCCTTGGTCAGGGAACTAGATCCCACATGTCGCAACTAAAAAAAAAGAAAAATCCTGAACGCAGCAACAAAGATCAACTAAGACCTGGCACAGCCAAAAAAACAAATAAATACCTTTTTTGTAAGTGCAACTAGAAAGGGTTAAGAATCATTACTGTGCGATTTTCTAACCAGAGATGCCCCAAACTCCCTAGGTATGGTGACCACAGAAAAAAAGTAGCAGAAAAATCACAGCCTCACTGACTAAAGGTGCCAGCCATCAGAGTAAGGGGCTGGAAAATTCATCTGGAATTTAAAGGGAAAACCCTGGCAGCAAGAGAATCATAAGAGGAAGACCTAAATTCTGATTATTAAAAACTGCCCCAATTCCTGTGTGCCAGTTGAATTCTACACATGGGGGGTGCAGGAAACCTCGAGAGGAAAAAAAAAAAAAAACAGGAGGCAGAGACCAGAGAGGACACTACTTTTCTTTTTCAAATTCTATTTTTTTCTTTCTTTTTAAAAAAATTTTAAGATTCTCTTTTTGAGGTCAGCACTATATGGATGAATCTGAGAGCTTTTTTAACTGACTACATTAACCAACTGTGCTTAGTTTGGGTGGCTGAAAGCTGAACCTTAGAGACTTAAAGTGACTGCTAGGATGTTTCTTTAGGGGGATATAAAATGTTCTAAAATTGATTATGATAATGGTTGTAAAACTCTGTAAATATACCCCTAAGAAAGCCATTGAATTGTATAGAGGGTGAATTTTATGATATGTAAATTATATTTCAATAGAGCTATTAAAAAAAAAAGAAAGGGGTACGAAACCTGATTAAAGACTGCATAGAAATTGAAAAGACATTTAAAAACTTACCCTTACAGAAGACACCAGGACCAAGTATTTTACAGATTGATTCTACCAAGCTCCTTAGAAAAAGACAGGAAAAGTGACACAGAAAGGAAATGACCAATTTTCAAACAAGAATTCGCCTGATGGGAGGCACCAGCCATTTTCACTTTTAGAAATAGGAGGGACCTAATCACAAAGGCTCAGGAAACCAAAACTACATTTGGTGACCTCAAGGACCAAGTTTTCAAAGAGCCTTGCTGCCTATACAACAATGATATTGAGTTTTATAAATTCAAATGAATTACTAAAGAAGTTCAGAGCAAAAACTGTGACCAACTTTATGGGACAAATCTCGCCAAAGACAAATAGATTTCATAATCAAATAATGACAGACTCTGATGGCAGCTCTGTTTGACATTAAAACTGCTCATGGTTATATGTTTCACTGTCTTGTGAGAGATTTACCAATATATATAGCAACTAGGTTCAGAGGAATTCTTAATCTTATGGCCACTGCCATCAGGCAAGCCAAATCTGGAAGACACAAGAGGTGCAAACAAACGACCTGAAAGATGTTTGAAAAAAGGCATTACTAAGTTGTGCTCCAGACAGCAGTGGAAAACAGCAAAGTTTTTCCAGTCTGTTCACCCTTTCCATGATGAATTTACTAGAAAAGCCAACATTCCAAAGAGGCCCAAATTTGAATTATAAAATGAATGTAGCTGCTTGGTAAAAGCCAAAGAAAATCTATTAACATAATTCACTACAATAGAAAAATTCATGGAGAAAAAAATAATAATTTATTATTGTTAGGTAGTTAGAGTAGCAAAAAGGAGTCCAAAAGGGTGGTGGCTAAAAGACAAAGAAAGGGAAAAGACCTTGAAAATAGAACAAAAGAAAATCCATGGACTGGAGTGAGAACTTCAGATGAAACAAACACACCCCCTTCTTGGCTAGCGCAATTGCATAGGGCAGGCTCAGCAGGGAGGAGACAAATGAATAAATGGAGGAAGCCAAGGATTGAGGCCTCTCCTTTGGGGTCGGCCCACCCTCACGCTTTGAAGATGTACTATCCTTTGCTTGCTGAATAAAACTCTGAGTTGTAACCAAGCTGTAACACTGGTCTGCTGTTCAAATCTTTGCTGTGGTGAGACACACCACACATAAACATAATGTAAATTACATTATGATTTATCATAATTGATTATGTTAGTAGGTGAAAAATGTGTTAATAAAATTAAATTTCCTTGCACATGGCATCAAATCTCTACATTCTTATCACTTTTTTACTCTTCTACTTACAATGGGAAGACAATGTCCTCAACAGATTCAAAGTGACAAGTTGTGATGAGAGTCTCTTTGAAATTAGTGAAATTGACACGATAAATGTGTGATTCTTCTGTTCCTACAAAGAACTGGTGTCCTTCCCCTCGAAGTGTGATAGAGGTGATTCCACCTTGTAACTGGATTTTCCTTTAAGGAGAAGCAAAAGGTGAAGAAGATTTACTCAATTGATGAGCATTTATTAACTGTCTGAAGCATTATAGAGGATACATATTAGGTATAAGAACCTGAGTCCTGCCTTCAAGGAGATCACACGGTTGGAAAGGCAGGAGTTAGAATATCAAGTGCCCATGGTCAGCAAAGGGGGAGGCCCACATGGTTTATGATAATCAAGGAAGTTTACAGTGAGATGTCCCTCTAAATGGGTGGTGGAACACAAGTAGGATTTAGATACAGGGAACATTCCAGGCAAATAAATGGGTAAAAATGACCATGGCCAAAAAACACTTCATTCACTCCATGTCTAACAAGTGGAATCTTTTCATTGGCAAAAACCACCATCTACTGTGTTTCCAGCTACTCATTTTAATAGCAAGATGAGATTTGTTTTAAACCAAATATCACTTTGTCCACATCATTTAGTTGCCGACTAAGCAAACCTCTCTCTAGAGGGTGTCTCCTCATCCAAACCCTGTGGGGTAACTTACTTGATAGGTTTGTAGCTGGGGCTTTTACAGAAGACCAGCAATCCATCTCCAGAGCCTACCAACAAACCCCCCATCTTCAGGCAACAAATAGCTGACACTCCCTAGAGGGAGAGAGAACATTAAGGGAAAAAAAGCTAAATGGTTTCATCATTAGGAATCTATGCATCTCTATTTTTGCTTTGCAAATAAGATCAACTGTCCCATTTTTCTCAATTCCACATGTATCTATTAATACACGATTTTTGTTTTTCTGACTTAACTTTACTCTGTATGACACACATACACTATTGATACTATGTATAAAATAGACAACTTATGAGAACCTACAGTATAGAGCTCAGGGAACTCAGTGCTCTGTGCTGACCCAAATAGGAAGGAAATCCAAAAGAGAGGGCATATATGTATATGTATGTGTGCATGTATGCTCAGTGACTCTTTGTGGCCTCGTAGACTGCAACTTGCCAGATTCCTCTGTCCATGGAATTTTCCGGGCAAGAAATACTGGAGTGAGTTGCCATTTCCTCCTCCAGAGGAATCTTCCTGACCCACTGATTGAACCCATCTCTCCTACTTGGCAGGCAGATTTTTTACCACTGAGCAACCAGGGAAGCCCCCTTGCTCTACATATTGTAAGTTAATTATATTGGTTTGTCCATAAAGTTCATTTGGGGTTTTCTGTGAGATGTATGGAAAACCCAAATGAACTTTTTGGCCAACTGAATACTTCAATAAAAAACAAAAATCTAAATTAAAAAAAAAAGTTGGCTCTATGGTTAGAAAGATGAAGAATTACTTGATATTCAAACCAACTGTCTTGATATTCAAACAAATACCTCCAATCCCTTTGCCCTGAAAGAATGATATCTTTCCACTTGTGTAACGGGCATCTTGGAAACATTGCTTTATATTATGTAATTTACCTTTACACCTGAATTAAGCACTAAAGCATCCATGGGAGAAACTTAAGTGCCACAGGTTTGAAGAACACTGAGACAGTCAGCATCTTTTCTGGAGAAGCACTGACATTCCAAGTACTCAGCAAAAATATCCAGGTCAGAATTTTCACCCATGGAGCCTTTCAGAGTCAGAATTGGCAGGACTCTCAACCTTGCCCTCCTTCAGCCTGATCTGATTTGGTTTCATCTGTTGAATATATTGGAATCCCTCTCCTAAAAATCATTTGAAAAACACTGATTTGGCCTGTGCCTATGACTGCTGCCGCTAAGTCGCTTCAGTCGTGTCCGACTCTGTGCGACCCCAGAGACGGCAGCCCACCAGGCTCCCCCGTCCCTGGGATTCTCCAGGCAAGAACACTGGAGTAGGTCACCATTTCCTTCTCCAACGCATGAAAGTAAAAAAATAAAATGAAGTCGCTCAGTCGTGTCCTACTCCTAGCGACCCCATGGACTGCAGCCCACCAGGCCCCTCCGTCTATGGGATTTTCCAGGCAAGAGTACTGGAGTGGGTTGCCATTGCCTTCTCCTAGACTCTGCTTATTGCTAGACTCTACTCTACCTATACTGCAGCTTTCTCCCATTCTTAAAAGCTGAATAATAAGTGGTTATGTGACTTAGAAAACTCTAACACCTTCCCAGGAACACGGTGCAATATTTCAAAGCTTCTTGGGACCATCAGCTAAGTGGAAAATTATCTAAGCTTGAACCATCTGTTCCATTATCAGACATGAGATAGATAGGTGCAGAACCTGAAAGAAGCTTTGAAATCCAAAGTTTAGTAGAAACAGCCCTGTAACTTTCTGGGGGCACTGGAAATAACAGCACTTATTCTGTCCAATTACCCTTTGATGGTAGGCTTTTTATTTTGGTTTGGAGATCAAAGTCTCTTATTGGACTTTTAACCTGAATTGTTAGGAATTCTGCAAATATAAACAATGAACAATTTCTACATCTTGCTCATGACTTAAAATGTCAGCTGAGGCTACAGTTTAAGATCTAGTTATTAGATTAGAAAAAAATGACAGATAGTCTTGTAAATCAAAGAGCACATGTCACTTACACATGGCAACTGGACTGCCCAAATGCTGGAATGGATGTGATTACAAATCACAAAGCCACAGGCCTTGAGCTTTGAAGATGCAAAAAAAAAAAAAAAAAAGTGTGATTCTGACCCCTAATTGAGGACACCTGGGATATCCTGAATATACACCAGTGATGAGGGTTTGATCAAACTAGTCAATGAACATTGCAAATTGCAGTGTGGCCTTGGGTGCACCATAGACGTGTTGTTTCTCCCCACAACCCTTGATGGAAGTCTGTGCTAACAGTGGCAGGAGGAAATCACTAGAAAACAGCAGGGCAAGCAGACTTTGATGGTCTCTACTCACCAGACTGAACTTGTCCTTTGCAGGCCCTGTGTCTGCCAGCAGCTTTGTCCTGGGGTTCATTTTTAAAATATCTCCAGTGGTGGTGCCAAGGTAGAAAAAGCTATCGTCATTAGCCATCTGGGGATGAGAGAGACAAGGAAACCTGAAGACCTGGTTTGCCCAGTTGATGCCCAGGAGCCCCTGATCAGGGAGGGGATGAGTTTTCTCTGAACCCTATGAAGACCTCCAAAAGTCCTTGAGGTGACTTCTGTCTCCTCAGACTTGAAGATGGGTAAGAACACCTTCAAGGGGAGCAGAATCAGGGCCAAATTCAGAACTGTATGAAACATCAGACTCCAATCAGCGTAAATTTCACTGAAATGGACTTGTGTCTGCTATTAGCATGCACTCCCTGAGGCATCTCCGAAGGGCTCCTAGGGTGAAGGTGTGCTCCTCCAGAGAGAATATGTATTTGCTTTATTTCCTATTTCCCAAAGTCTACATTCATAAAACGAGTGGAGAATGGGGTTATATGCATGAATATCTGAATCCACATTAAAGACACATGAATAATCCCTCTTTGTGGAGGACACTGCATTTCAACAAGGAGTTTCATTGTTAGAAACTTTATTTCTTGTGCAGAAATAACATGAGTGGCAACAGGAGGTGCTGTGGGCCTTGAGCACCTCCTGGCTACCCTGCTTCCCACCAGATGAGGCAGATTCCTGGGGTCTGATGGCAGTTCAGGTCCACTGAAACAGATTCCCCCAGAGCTGTGTCTAGGCAGCCTCTCCAGCTTCCCACGGGAGCTCCTGAAGTGAGACTCCCTCACCTGTGCCTCCCCAGGCAGTGCCCTCCATGTCCAGGGCTCCCCTCCCCACCCCCAGCCCAAAGAACATGTACTTACACACATGCACACATACACACACACACATACCCCTGTCTTGCTCAGTACTGTTAACAAGGACTTGTACTAATATTTACATAAGATAACAGAGTAATTCTTACTGAGATGCTCATGACTATTCTTTTCATCTGTCCTGTTTGGCACTCAGTTGGCCAGATCTTTCTGTTTGGGAGATCCAGTTCCCATACTCGAATTGTCCCGCTAGAGAAAAGAAACAATCAACTGGAGACCCATTTAATAAATCCTTCATCTCTTCTCTGTTTTCTGCAGTCTTTTGAAGGAGAAGCTGAAAGGAAGAGAACTAGGTATTTTTGAGGATTTGTTATGGCCTGGTGGTCTCCCCAAGATACAGTCGTCATTTGGATGCCGAAGTACTAGCATCTGCAGGCTTTCTCATTTGATTTGGTATAATGAATTCCTGAAGTTGGAATTGTCACAGAGAATCCAGTATAGATGGGTACCAAACCAGAAATCTTATTGAAGAGCAGTAACTTTTTCTTTCTGGGTTAAGAGGATCCCCTGGAGAAGGAAATGGCAACCCACTCCAGTATCCTTGCGTGGGAAATCTCATGGACAGAGGAGCCTAGTGGGCTACAGTCCATGGTATTGCAAAGAGTTGGACATGACTAAGTTACTGAGTGTGCACACACTCCCTGAGTGTGAGCACAGATTGTGGGCAGTGTGTTATCAGTAACAGGCAGACCAGAGGCAGAAATGGATTTAGCCAATCAGCAGAACTTTTTCAGTAGGAAGCACAGAATGATTAAATAACTGTATTTAAAAGGACTTCCAGCCAAAATAATTTTTACGTGCGTGCTAAAAACTCGCTCCTGCATTGGCAGGTAGGTTCTCTACCGATAGCATCAGCTGGGATTTTTCGTGTGAAAATTATGATGGAATCTCTTTTTTCAGGATGAAAACCACGTTCCCCATAATTGGAATGACCGTGTTTTCTTTGTAAGCGAATAGGGTGATTTACATGTTCTAGAAACCTTGACAGCAGACACGTACTTTCCAGCAGTGACAAACATCTCGTCGCGGCACTTGGAGAAGATGACTGTGGTGGCGTTCCCAACATTGAGGCCGGCTGCGGGGCTGCCACAGATGGCCTCTCTCTTGGCTATGCTCCAGACTACCACACTGCTCAGACGAAAGGACAAAGAGAATCAGGGGGAAACGGGCTTTCAAAATAAGAAATGGCTCTTTTAGCCGTTCTAGAAGGAAAGAAATACAAGAGGTTACTCACAAAGAAATGAAAGAATTATATTGACCATCCCCCCAACCCCCAGACAGCTAAGTCTCTTACTAAAATAAAGAGATTTTTGAGACAGGCAGGGCATAAAAGTTTACCACTCATTTATCGCTTGTAAAAAATTCCCTTGGGGAAATACTCCAGCAAAAAAAAAAAAAAATTGTTAATTAGAAGCAATAAAAGAGAATGACATAGGGATGTTTTCAAACTTCACCATGCCATGTAGCTGATTCAGCTGGAGGACTTGCCAAAGCAGGAAGTGCTAGGACCTGCCCCCAGACGTTCTGATTCAGTAGGTCTGGGTGGAGTCTGAGAATCTGCTTTGCTAAAAAGTCTCTGGTGTGCTTTGGTCTGGGGACCACACTAAGAGCAGTTCTGTTGTAGCTCAGGGCTTCCCAGGTGGCTCAGTGGTAAAGAGCAGCAAATGCAGGAAACACAGAAGATGTAGGTTTGATACCTGAGTCGGGAAGATTCCCTGGAGTAGGAAGTGGCAACCCACTCCAGTATTCTTGTCTGGGAAATCCATGGACAGAGGAGTCTGGCAGGCCCCAGTCCTTGGGGCCACAAAAGAGTTAGACATGACTGAACACACACACAAACATGTTGTAGCTTACCTTTGCATCTTTCTGGGTGTAATCATACAATTTAGTCCTAAATTGATAGTGCTTGGTTAATGATATCAAGAATGCAGGGGAGAGGGTATTACGTTAAACCCTGGAATCACTGCAGAGATGTGGATGGACCTAAAGATTGTCATATGGAGTGAAGTGAGTCAGAAAGAGAAAAATATTGTATAATATTGCTTATATTTGGAACCTAGAAAAATGGTAGAGACGAACTTATTTGCTAAGCAAAGCAGAAATCGAGTCGCAGATGTAGAGAATGAACTTCCGGTTACAAAGCAGAGGTGGGATGGACTGGGAGACTGACGTTGAATATATACACTGTTGTTGTTCAGTCTCTTAGTCGTGTCCGATTCTTTGCAACCCCATGGGGTGTAGCTTGCCAGGCTCCTCTGTGCTCCACCATCTCCCAGAGTTTGCTCAAATTCATGTCCATTGAGTCAGTCATGCTACCTAACGATCTCATCCTCTGCTGCTCCCTTCTACTTTGCCTTCAGTCTTTCCCAGCATCAGTCTTTCCACGTACCCTGTGCTGTGCTAGCCTGCCAGGCTTCTCTGTCCATGGGGACTCTGCAGGCAAGAATACTGGAGTGGGTTGCCATGCCCTCCTCCAGGGATCCCACACTGCAGGCAGATTCTTTACTATCTGTGTCACCAGGGAAGCCCATGAATACTGAAGCCGGTAGCCTATCCCTTCTCCAGGGGATCTTCCCGACCCAAGAATCAAACCAGGGCATATATACACTGCTGCTAAGTCGCTTCAGTCGTGTCCGACTCTGTGCGACCCCACAGACGACAGCCCACCAGGCTCCGCCGTCCCTGGGATTCTCCAGGCAAGAACACTGGAGTGGGTTGCCTTTTCCTTCTCCAATGCATGAAAGTGAAAAGTGAAAGTGAAGTCGCTCACTTGTGTCCGACTCTTAGCGACCCCATGGACTGTAGCCTACCAGGCTCCTCCATCCATGGGATTTTCCAGGCAAGAGTACTGGAGTGGGGTGCCATTGCCTTCTCCACTGCTATGTATGAAATAGATAACTAATGAGAACCTACTGTATTGCACAGGGACCTCTACTCAATGATCTTGTGGTGACCTAAATGGGAAGGAAATCCAAAAAAGAATGGGTATATGTCTCCATTTAACTGACTCACTTTGCTACACAGAAGGAACTAACACAGCAGGAATGGGGAGTGACTGCTAATGAGCACTGGTTTCTTTTTGAGGTTGAAAATGGTCTAAAATTGATTGTGGCAAAGCTTGCACAACACGACATGTAAACAATGTCTTGGGGAAGTATTTTGGCAAAAATGATTCCTCAGGAGATTTCAATGTGTACCCAAGATTGAGAACAACTACCGTAAGTTAAGAATAGTAATAGACTGCTGGACGCATTTCTGTTGAGGAAAAAAACAGTCAAATGGGGATGGGCCAGGGACATGTGACTACTTTGCTATATACTGAGAACTATCAATATATAACTACACATGAATATAAATTTCCATTGTAATTAAGCTTTGCAGCTCAAACAAGAAAATATCTGTAAAAGTGCACCGAAGTGTTAAGTCCTACACAAGCCTTGGGTGTTCCTTTAGCACTTACACAGGGATATGCACTGCATTGATTGTTCTTCCTAATATAATGCTTTGAAATACTTTTCCCCCAATTTCGTTTGTATGTATTCTCTCCCTACTAACCTTGACCGTGAGATCCTTGAGGTCAAAGATCATGCCTTAGGGAAGTTAAAAATGCCACCTCTGAAGTCACACTTCAGGGTTTGTCCCCCAGCTCTGCTACTTAGCAGCTGGTGACTCAAGTTCATCTGTCATATAGCCCCAAGAGCTCCACCTCGTGGAGTTGCCATGAGGCTTAAATGAGATAATGCAGTTAAGATGCTTGGCACACATCTGACCTGTAGTAAGTGCTCAAAAAACAAAACAAAACAAAACAAAACAGCTATGGTTGATGATGAAGATGATGATGACAAGGATGATGTCATCTTTTCCAGCAATGATTCTCGATTTAGCTGCAAATTAGGATCATATGGGAAATCTTTAGAACTCCTAAAACTGAGGCCAATTAATCAAAGTCTCTGAAGGTGGAGCCAACCACCAGTAATCTTCTAAAGCTCCCAGTTGATTTCAGTGCACTGCCAGGCTTGAGAATCAGCGTCTTATGGTATTTTCCTCACGGGTTTTTTAATTTTTTTCTTTTGATTCTTAGCATTTCAGAATATTTAATTTTCACTATTTTTCTTTGCAGTCTTTTCATACAGATGAAGTTTCATGTAAGTAGAATTCTTTATTCTGTGCTTTTTCTTAATATAGGGCATATAAATTTCCCAACCAATTGGGGAACTCTCTATAAGCACTTTAAGTCTTTAAAAATCTATAA
This sequence comes from Bison bison bison, assembly GCF_000754665.1. NCBI lineage: Eukaryota > Metazoa > Chordata > Mammalia > Artiodactyla > Bovidae > Bison > Bison bison. The sequence continues at coordinate 14,414,408 of NW_011494752.1, forward strand.
ATATTTTAAATTATCAATGGCCACTAAAAGTTAACATGTATTTTTTTAAATGACATTTCCCCCAGTTTTTGCTTGGTTCTACATATATATGCAGGTACTTTACTTTCATAGTTACATTATTTTCTTTGTTATTTGTTTCTGTCTTTTCAGCTTAATTCGAACTCTTTCACCAAAAATTTATAATTTCCCAAATTCATATGAGCTTCATAAGCTTTTCACATCACACATGCTCAAATACAGACAGGCAAACAGAGAATGTTAGAAAGGGGACAGTTGTTAACACGTCTAGAAATATGCCTAGTAGAAAAGAAATAAGTGTGCTTAGTTCATTACCTTCCATCGTCTGGGCCTCCTAGTGATACCAAGTACGTATCATTTGGTGAAAAGGCCAGAGCTTCAATTTTGCCCTTGTGAAGTGACAGCCGAGCCATCAGCTCCCTTTTCTTATAATCCCACAAAATGATATCTGCCTGGGGGCAAGAATACACTGTCAGACCATAGACAGGCTTTGAAAGGACCAGAGGAGAGAGCTACCTCTCTGTGTGAAAAAATAATCATTCATCACTTTTCTAGAAATTAGAGCACGTCTTCCGAACATGACAGCAACAAAACAGAAACAGGTGTAAGTGGGGACTTTTGTTTCTAGGTATTACCAGTCACAAGCTGCTGCACGGGGTATAAAGCCACCAGGTGCCTTTACTTTCAGCTTCACAGAGCGAAAATGAGTTCCAGGAGAGGCCAACGGAAGAGGAGGCAGGGTGTACACAGGACAGTGCAGAGCTACTCTGAAGTGAGGCAGTTTTTCTTGGGAGGCGCCTCTGAATTAATACACGGTGGGTGGTGTTTTAATGTATTCACCTTAAAGCCCATGAATGTGACTTGTCCAGACGCAATGTAAAGTCCACTCTTGGAGATGGCCACACAGGAGACGTTGTTGCCATGACCGTGTAGGAAATTCTGTTCCTGAGTATTTATTGCCTGGATGAGGATGGTGCAACCCAGAGGGTAGACCAGATGCTCCTGGTCAGGATGGCATTTTAGACCAGTGGGGACATGTCCTGAAAGAGAGGTTGAAAATAATAAAAGTCGAGGGCAGAAGTGGCTAATTGTTTTTATTTAGACTGAGCATAAGGCTTTTAAAATAAGCCTTAGTTCAACTAAAATAAGTGTGTGTGTTTGGGGGTCGGGCAGTATTAGGTAATTTTACTCTACTGACAAGGCTGGTATAGAGTATATTCACTGCTAACGAAAGATTTTCAGGGCATCTGAGGTAGAAAAAAGTCTGGTTATAATATATACAGCATGAGTCCACTTTTATTAAAAAATTATGTCAATGTACATTTGAAAGGATCATACCAAAGTTTAACAGAGATATCTTTGGGACAAGTAATAATGGTTGATTTTTCCTTAGATTTCACTGTATTTTTCCACTTTTCTAAGCTCTTGTTCTTAAGTATGACTATGGATTTACCCCCTGTATTACTCTATATTCTCAGTGCATAGTATACTATTTACATGTGTGCGTGTGTGCTCAGTCGTGTCCGACTCTGCGACCTCATGGACTGTAGGCCTGCCAGGCTCCTCTGTCAGTGGGATTATCCAGGCAAGAATACTGGAGTGGGTTGCAATTTCTTCCTCCAGGGGATCTTCCTGACCCAGGATGGGACCCACATCTGGTGTCTCCTGCATTGACAGGCGTGTTCTTTACCACTGAGCCACCTGGGAAGCCCACCATACTACTTGGCATTCAGTAATTTTAGATAAATGCATATTTGACTGTATGAAAGAATATAAATTGTCACAAAACCAAGAAGGCAAAAACAATTCAATTTTATTGAATTTTAAAAGGCCAAGATAATTGGAGACACTGAGATATAACTGACAATACTCTCTGAGCGCTACAAAACAGTATTGAACAGTACTGAATTCAGTAGCAGGGCTCTCTACTGGTCACCAGTGTGATCCTTTGCCCACATAGCAGGTCACTCACTTCCTTTACCAATGATCTGGTGACCAGCTCTAAAGATGGCCAGTACTAGGATGTACTAAGTGCTCAATTTCTATCAGAGACCATTAACATAAAACAAAGAGAAGGCTCAAGAGCCAAGTCCTAGAATGTGCTAAAGCTTTAGTTATTGATTGTTCTGTGTCTACATTACTACACTTTTAAAGCTTTCAGGCATCACAATGCATTTTCTTTAAAAGTTTGCTTTTTCTAAAATGCAATCCATTGCTTGTTTGCATCCTTCTCAAAACCCAAACAGCATTTCCCCTCTTCATGTTCCAAACAGGAGGTGGTCATAAGTCAGATTCGAGTGGAACAACCAGGCCCCTCTGACCAAAGCACCTCTCCAGTCCAGCTCCCCGTGGTGTCCATCATGGTCTGAAATCCTCACCTTCCTTCTGGTTAGAAGACAAATCATCCCCTAAAGTGGTTGCTCAAAACACAAGTTCCCCACTCCCTCCAGCCCCTTCTCATTAGTACATCAGCTGGGATTTTAGAGGTTACTTGGTCCCAGGGACCTACACGTATTCTGTAATCCAATACTGAGGGGCAGACAGTTTTGCTGGCTGTGTGGGGCTTAGAGCCAGGGGAGAGCTGGCTAGTGGGAGAAGGGTTTCAGATCACACTTTTTTATCCTTATGGCCTAGTAAGGGGGCATTTGGTTCCTTTCAGATGTTGGCAAAACCCATCCCGAATCTTTAAGGTCCGGAGCGAGGACATGACTCTAAGATCTTTGGGGAGGAGAGGCTGTTTGGGTCCCCAGTGCTTGACTCATGCCAGTGTCCCAAGCTGCCTTCCAGGTGCCGCCTGGTGTCTCACTCTCCCTGGTTGCACCACATTGTCCCTGGGGTCCCTAAACCACCTAGCCCAGACACGTTCGAGGTCTCACCATTGAATCCGATCACGGCCTCAAGCTCCAGCTCCACTGCCTCAGCCACCTCATCCTTGGGCGAAGTTTGGGTCTCCATCATCTGGAGACTCCGCTCACTTTCCTCTCAGCCTACAGAGGTGCAGCGTCTTCTGGTCGTTATGGTAACGGACTTGCGCATGCGCGTCAGATCCACGGTCGCGCTGAAAGCCGGCCTACGGAGTCCGAGTCCTTTTGCCCTCGTGAAAATCAAGAGAGGGCTTTTTTTTTTTTTTTTAATTTTTCTAGTATTTCTCTGGAAATTTAAGGGGCACGAAATGCACAGACTAATTCCCTCCTCCTCCATGTAAAGAGTCTGTGACCTTTTGGGTAACGATATAATCAAGTACTTGATGGCATTTAAAAATTAAACATAAAGTTAAGTGCCTCTGCTGGGAAGGCTGCTATAATATATAATTGACACTTCTTTGGGTCCCTTGAAACAGGATAAAAAAATAATTAAACCATTGAGGTATAAATTACATATCCTAAAATTTATTTAAATAGAGTTTATACAATTGTGCAACTATCACCACAATCCAGTTTTTTTTTTTTTTTTTTCTTTGTGTTAAGCAGAATAAAATGTTAAATAACGCTAGAGGTCTTAAGGGGCTCCCACCTTCCGGGGAAAATGCTTGGATTTTGTTCGAAAACAATTTTATTTGAATTGCACCCAGCTGTTTGCGTCTCTTAATGGACGCAAACTGGTCCAGCCCTCAGTCCCCGGGGAAGCGCTTTCCTTTTTCTCGTATCAATAGATTGGAGGCCTTAGGGTACGTATATTGCAAACTCCGAGTTCCGGGCGCGCACGGGTCGAGCCGCGGGGTCTGAGCCGC
>NW_011494752.1:14418255-14420781 GCF_000754665.1 Bison bison bison
GCTGCTGCGAGCAGGAAGTGTCCGAGCTGCGGGCGGAGACTGCACCATGGCCCCGGACCCCTGGTGAGCCCCGGGTGAGGGCGGCAGCGCGCGGACGGTCTCGGGGGAGGCCAGGCTTCCGGGGAGCGGGTGATCGCTAGGCATTGGGGACGGCGGCCTTTCGGAATGAGGGGTGGGGTAGCAGGGATCCTTCTGCCGCCTAGAGCCGGGGGTTGAGGGGCTGCGCTCCTCCGCATCCCGCCGCCACTCTCGGTCCTGCAGGGGTGGCTGGGGTGGGAGACGCGGTGTACACTTGGGGGAGTTCCAGCGCCAAATCTCTGAGCCGCATCTCCATCCTGGTGGTGGAGCTGGCTAATGCAGGCTTCCCCGGGACTCCTGTGAAAGTGAAGCACAGAGTAACCTTTTTTGTGGAACGCCAGTCCCTCTGGTGAATTTCCTTATTTCGCCGGTAGCGAAACCGAGGTTCAGAATTCACGGGAGTCCGCGAGTTAGTAACCAGTTGACGCTGGGGTCTAGATCTTGTGCGCCCTTCAAAGAAAACTAACCGGAATCTGGGAAGGAAATTATGCCTGTTGTTGATAAGGTATTATATCCTCACCTCAGTATCTACAGCAGCAACTTATGCAGTAAACAATAGATGAGAAGAGTCTTTTATTCAACAGTCAAATCCCTAGGACTGAATGATAAGAGACATAAATTCCGATCCAAGGAACCTACTGCAATAGCATATTTACTTGAGCTTTTTGTTTACTAATTAAAAACCCTCTAGCTCTACAAAGTTCTTTTTGGAGAATATGTCTCACATTAGTACTTCTAACATAGTTTATAGTCAGACAGTCTGGATATTAATAGATTAACTTTGCAAGATCAAAGTTAATCTGCCTAGGATCTGGATTGTCTGGACCAATGGCTTAACTAATTCCATACTATTTTTTTTTTCACCTAATTTTAACACCCTGATAGAAAAATTTAGAAAATACTGAATATTTGCAGAGGGGAAAAAAAAAAATCTTTAATTCTATCTGGAATAATTGCTGTTGTTGACTTTTTAAATGAATTTATTACTTTGTATAATATATGTATGTATATAATGTATTTTATAGAAACAAGGGCCATTCTATGTATCACAAATATTCACCGAAAACACAATCTTTATGTTGCTTAATAGTGTATCATGTGAATAACCATGATGGAGTGTGATTTAATCATTGTACCTTTGTATGTTTTAAAAAAATACTAGGGTTTTTTTGCTTTTATTTTTTTTTTAATTGGGAAGACTGCCCCTTGGAACCATCTTTCACTTCCTTGACTTACTTCCTTGACTCCACTTCCTAGAAGTGGAGCTACTGGGTCCAGGAGTATGAACATCTTTAAGGCCGTTGATACAGATGGCTAAGTTGCCCTCCACTTCATGGAGGCTAATTCCCTCATTTTACACATAAGGTAGGAAATACAGCTCAGAAATAAGGTAGAGGTCCCAGGGTATCCATTTAGGTGGGTGGAAACTATCCCCAAACCCCTAGGCCTCTTCCACGGTTAATGTGCAAAAATGCGGATAATTTCTCCTGCTACTCTCAAGTAGTTTAACTTAGCAGCTTCTCATGTTTGTTGAAAGTGAAACACTGGGGGACTCTGCTGTGCTCAGTCAGCTTCCTTGCAAAGTGGGCTGCTGATCAGGAGAGCAGAAGGGAGTAGGGGATGGGACTTAGAAAAATCTAGAAAAACAGACTTGATTACAGCTTAGCCTTCCTGCTATCGAGAATCATGTCAGTGATGCTTTACTCATGTTTAGAAGTAGAATATGACTGTTACTCTTTTAATGGCCTATCAAAGCAAATGGTAAGCTCACTGTGTAATAGAAATATCGCATGGAGACTGTCTCTGAACAGGCTCTTTGCTAAGTTAATCAGCTTTGCCACTTTTTCCCTCTCCATTCCAGTTCCTCAGCCTCTGTCATGGTGTCACCATCCTCTTAGTCTCTTAGACCTAAAAAACTCTAATCATCTACTTTTTCTTCATTCCTCCTATCAGATTATTGACTCATCTCCACGATTTTTATTTTTTTCTTTTCTGCTGTTGTCCAATCCTTTTTAGCCTTATGGTTTACAGAAAGTAAATGTTGGTGGCTGGTTATGGAGTTGAATAGCTGGAGAAGCCTTCTCCTGGTCTCCTGCCACTCTTCTTTCATTCCCAGTGATTTGTGCACGTGGAGTTCAGGTTACTTTTCTAAACTAGGACCTTAGGCACCTGTGTGCTTGATTCCATCATGAGGTTGCCCAGTGGTTCTCAAGCTGTGCTATAGATTGGAATCTCCTGGGGAGCTTTACAACGCCTCACGTCTAGGGCAAGCCCCCTGCCAGTTCAGTCAGAATGCTTGGGGTATGAGGAAGCTTTAAAAAATGTCCCCAGTGATGGAAGGGGCTTCCAAGGTAGCTCAGTGGTAAAGAATCTGCCAGCCGATGCCAGAGATGCAGCTTGGATCCCTGGGTGGGAAGATCCCCTGGAGAAGGAAAGGGCAACCCAGTA
>NW_011494752.1:14420881-14421955 GCF_000754665.1 Bison bison bison
GGACAGAGGAGCCTGGCAAGCTACAACCCATGGGGTCACAAAAGAGTTGGGCACAACTGAACACTTGCAGACCAGACAGTGATTCACATGTGTAGAAGAACTTCAGAACCAGTTTGTAGAGCTCAGGCGAGAACACAAGGATTAGGAGCAAGACAACTGGGGTTTTGGCCATAAGCATTTCACATAACCTCTTCAAGGCCTCACTTTCTCTGTAAAAGTATACCCCACAGTTCTCAAATTCCCTCAAACCTTATTATTATGCTACTCAAGGCTCTGCAGAAACCATCTTCAACTCCTTTCTGCCATCTTGTTCTTCACTGTCCTACCCAGGACCACCCCTGAGCCGACCATGCCAGGCTCTTTCCCTTCCTTTCATCTTTGCTTGCTTCCTGTGCCTCTCACGTCCTCTAAAAGGTGCTCCTCTCTCTTGCTGGAGTGAGAGCCCTGCTTTGACCTTGTGGTGCAGCCGAAGGTATAACCTCTTGGCCCAGCCTTATCAGGTCCAAGTGTCTTGGCCAGTAATTTCTGTCACTTCTGAACTCCGGAAATACGCACTTGTCATTTCTACTCCTCGTCTGTCAGGAGGTGTGTTACACCTTATTACTGACTTGCGTTTATGTGGTCTGGGACCACAGAGCCAGACCTAAGAACCTCTTTTCATTGATGACGACATGGAGGGGAAATGGGGAAATGTGGCAAAGTCGGGGCCAGCACCCAATTTTTCTTATCAGCCTCCTGTTTCCTTAATTATGTATTGGCTTATATCACCTGCTCACTTTTGGTATACATGAATATATCAGATCAGATCAGTTGCTCAGTTGTGTCTGACTCTTTGCGACCCCATCAATCGCAGCACGCCAGGCCTCCCTGTCCATCACCAACTCCCGGAGTTCACTCAGACTCACGTCCGTCGAGTCAGTGATGCCATCCAGCCATCTCATCCTCTGTCGTCCCCTTCTCCTCCTGCCCCCAATCCCTCCCAGCATCACAGTCTTTTCCAATGAGTCAACTCTTCGCATGAGGTGGCCAAAGTACTGGAGTTTCAGCTTTAGCATCATTCATTCCAAAGAAATT
>NW_011494752.1:14422055-14429924 GCF_000754665.1 Bison bison bison
TGCAGTCCAAGGGACTCTCAAGAGTCTTCTCCAACACCACAGTTCAAAAGCATCAATTCTTCAGCGCTCAGCCTTCTTCACAGTCCAACTCTCACATCCATACATGACCACAGGAAAAACCATAGCCTTGACTAGACGAACCTTTGTTGGCAAAGTAACGTCTCTGCTTTTGAATATGCTGTCTAGGTTGGTCATATACATATGGGCTTCCCTGGTGGCTCAGGGGTTAAAGCGTCTGCCCGCAGTGCGGGAGACCTGGGTTCGATCCCTGGGTTGGGAGGATCCCCTGGAGAAGGAAATGGCAACCCACTCCACTATTCTTGCCTGGAGAATCCCATGGACGGAGGAGCCTGGTGGGCTACAGTCCACGCGGTCGCAAAGAGTCGGACACGACTAAGCGACTTCACTCACTTACAGTACATATGTAAGTTAATCCTGTTACAGAGCCAATTTGCTCACCAGTGGACAGTAAAGCCAATCTACTGACCCCTGGCGGTGGTAAAGGGAAGTGCAGCATTTATCGCTGCCAAGCAAGGAGTCCTGGTAGCCACTGCTCCAAACATGCAAATTCCTTCCCCGCCCCGCCGCCAGGGGGTCGCAAAGAGTCGGGCAGGACTGAGGCACTAACACTTTCATTTTCAGGGAAAGATTTTTAAAGACGGGATGAGGAGTTTGTGGGGTGCGTGATCAGCTCGTGGACATTCTTCTGATTGTGGTGGTGAGGTAATTAAGAATCAGCATCATCAACCTGTGGTTCCAAAACCGGTCTGGGTTCTACAGGCTTGGGGGGCCGGGGCTGGGGACGGTTAAAATCGTCTGCCTGTTGGGGGTTTCAGCATCTGCAAGACAGCTTGAAGGACATGGCTCAGAAAAGGTGGCTCTTCTACCACCCTTGAAGAGGAAGTAAAGGTCCTTGACTTTGCTTAATGGCTAAACTATTCTTATTTTGTCTCGCTTGAGTGTTTTCCTTTCTTTCTGCATTTTCTTTCTTCTCAAAATTTACTCTTTGGAACTCAAGGAAGGCCTAGGAGGCTAAAGCTTTTCTATAGACAAGAGGCAGGTGGAAGACATGGAGGTAGGGGTCTATTCCAGGAAGGCCCCATAGGTTACACTACCTCACTGGATCCTTATTAAATTTAAAATGTAAAGCTCTTAGCATGGAACCTGACCCAGATCAGGTACTCAGTTGTTAGCCATAGTTATCATTACTATAGTAAGATTCCTCAGGGAAAGGACTGGAAATTGTTTTTTTCTCTTTGTTTAGAAAGACATTTGCCAGGTCCCCTCAGTGTTCAGGTGACACATGGGAATTCAAAGATTTTAAGAAATGGCTTGTTTATTTTTTTCAGACAAAAATTGGAACATTAGATTCCACAGGAGATCTAAATACTGTTTATTGGCACAGTCCTGGGAAATATTTCTGTCATGTATTCATAGTCTCCACCCTTTAGAAGACATGAAATGTCTATACACACTTAGATATTTTCTGAAACAGATAAAAAGTGAAAAGGCTGTTAGCAAAGGAAAAATTAAGGGACCGTTAGAGATTCACTGTGAGCCCTTCAAAGCCCTCACCCCTGTTGAATAGCAGACAGAAGCTCAGGATGTGTTTCGAGAGAATTCCGGTGTCAGGTGGGTGTGTGTCCTTTGTCCTCAGAGCGTTATGTTACGTGTTGTTCTGTAGGGCTCTTCCCTAAATAGCTGCTCTCCTGGCCTCTCACTCTCCATCCTTTTATCCTGCCTTATTTTGTTTCTTCAGCTCAGTCCATTTCCTCAGTCATGTCTGACTCTTTGCGACCCCACAGAATGCAGCATGCCAGGCTTCCCTGTCCATCACCAACTCCCGAAGTTTACGCAAACTCATGTCCATTGAGTCAGTGATGCCATCCAACCATCTCATCCTCTGTTGTCCCCTTCTCCTCCCGCCTTCAATCTTTCCCAGCAACAGGGTCTTTCCATTGAGTCAGTGCTTCGCATCAGGTGGCCAAAGTATTGGAGCTTCAGCTTCAGTCCTTCCAATGAATATTCAGGACTGATTTCCTTTAGGATTGACTGGTTGGATCTCCTTGCTGTCCAGGGGACTCTCAAGAGTCTTCTCCAACACCACAGTTTAAAAGCTTCAATTCTTCGGCGCTCAGCTTTCTTTATAGTCCAACTCTCACATCCATACATGACTACTGGAAAAACCATAGCCTTGACTAGACGGACCTTTGTTGGCAAAGTAATGTCTGCTTTTTAATATGCTGTGTAGGTTGGTCATAACATTTCTTCCAAGGAGTCTTTTAATTTCATGGCAGCATTCACCATGAATTGCAGTCACTGCAATTTCATCTGCAGTGATTTTGGAGTCCCCCAAAATAAAGTCTCTCACTTTTTCCATTATTTCCCCATATATTTGCCATGAAGTGATAGGACCAAATGCCATGATCTTAGTTTTCTGAATGTTGAGTTTTAAGCCAACTTGTTCACTCTCCTCTTTCACTTTCATCAAGAGACTTTTTAGTTGTTCTTTGCTTTCTGCCATAAGGGTGGGTATCATCTGCATATCTGACGTTATTGATATTTGATATTTCTTCCGGCAATCTTGACTCCAGTTTATGCTTCATCCAGCCCAGTGTTTCTCCTGATGTACTCTGCATATAAGTTAAATAAGCAGGGTGACAATAAACAGCCTTGACGTACTCCTTTTCCTATTTGGAACCAGTCTGTTGTTCCATGTCCAGTTCTAACTGTTGCTTTCTGAGCTGCATACAAATTTCTCAAGAGGCAGATCAGGTGGTCTGGTATTCCCATCTCTTTCAGAATTTTCCACAGTATATTGTGATCCACACAGTCAAAGGCTTTGGCATAGTCAATAAAGCAGAAATAGATGTTTTTCTGGAACTCTCTTGCTTTTTCGATAATCCGACGGATGTTGGCAATTTGATCTCTGGTTCCTCTGCCTTTTCTAAATCCAGCTTGAACATCTGGAAGTTCACAGTTCACATACTATTGAAGCCTGGATTGGAGAATTTTGAACATTACTAGCATGTGAGAAGAGTGCAATTGTGCGGTAGTTTGAGCATTCTTTGGGATTGGAATGAAAACTGACCTTTTCCAGTCCTGTGGCCACTGCTGAGTTTTCCAAATTTGCTGACATATTGAGTGTAGCACTTTCACAGCATCATCTTTTAGGATTTGGAATAGCTCAGCTGGAATTCCATCACCTCCACTAGCTTTGTTTGTAGTGATGCTTCCTAAGGCCCACTTGACTTCACATTCCAGGATGTCTGGCTCTAGGTGAGTGATCACACCATCGTGATTATCTAGGTGATGAAGATCTTTTTTGTACAGTTCTTCTGTGTATTCTTGCCACCTCTCCTTAATATCTTCTGCTTCTGTTAGGTGCATACCATTTCTGTCCTTTATTGTGCCCATCTTTGCATGAAATGTTCCCTTGGTATCTCTAATTTTCTTGAAGAGATCTCTAGTCTTTCCCATTCTGTTGTTTTCCTCTATTTCTTGGCACTCATCACTGAGGAAGGCTTTCTTATTTCTCCTTGCTGTTCATTGGAACTCTGCATTCAAATGGGTATTATATCTTTCCTTTTCTCCTTTGCTTTTCACTTCTCTTTGTTTCACAGGTATTTCTAAGGCCTCTTCAGACAGCCATTTTGCTTTTTTGCATTTCTCTTTCTTGGGGATGGTCTTGTTCCCTGTCTCCTGTACAATGTCATGAACCTCCATCCATAGTTCATCAGGCACTCTGTCTATCAGATCTAATCTCTTGAATCTATTTGTCACTTCCACTGTATAATTGTAAGGGATTTGATTTAGGTCATACCTGAATGGTCTACTGGTTTTCCCTGCTGCTGCTGCTAAGTCACTTCAGTTGTGTCCGACTCTGTGCGACCCCATAGACAGCAGCCCACCAGGTTCCCCCGTCCCTGGGATTCTCCAGGCAAGAACACTGGAGTGGGTTGCCATTTCCTTCTCCAATGCATGAAAGTGAAAGTGAAGTCGCTTAGTCATGTCTGACTCCTAGCGACCCCATGGACTGCAGCCTACCAGGCTCCTCCATCCATGGGATTTTCCAGGCAAGAGAACTGGAGTGGGACGCTATTGCCTTCTCCAACTGGTTTTCCCTACTTTCTTCAATTTAAGTCTGAATTTGGCAATAAGGAGTTCATGATCTGAGCCACAGTCAGCTCCTGGTCTTTTTTCTGCTGACTGTATAGAGCTTCTCCATCTTTGGCTGCAAAGAATATAATCAATCTTATTTCAGCATTGACCATCTGGTGATGTCCATGTGTAGAGACTTCTCTTGTGTTGTTGGAAGAGGGTGTTTGCTATGACCAGTGCGTTCTCTTGACAGAACTCTATTAGCCTTTGCCCTGCTTCATTCGGTACTCCAAGGCCAAATTTGCCTGTTACTCCAGGTGTTTCTTGACTTCCTACTTTTGCATTCCAGTCCCCTGTAATGAAAAGGACATTTTTTTTTGGTTGTTAGTTCTAGAAGATCTTGTAGGTCTTCATAGAACCATTCAACTTCAGCTTCTTCAGCATAACTGGTCAGGGCATAGACTTGGATCACCATGATATTGAATGGTTTGCCTTGGAAATGAACAGAGATCATTCTGTCGTTTTTGAGATTGCATCCAAGTACTGCATTTTGGACTCTTGTTGACTATGATGGCTACTCCATTTCTTCTAAGGGATTCTTGCCCACAGTAGTAGATAAAATGTTCATCTGAGTTAAATTCACCCATTCCAGTCCATTTTAGTTCACTGATTCCTAAAATGTCAGCATTCACTCTTGCCATCTCCTGTTTGCCTTGATTCATGGACCCAACATTCCAGGTTCCTATGTAATATTGCTCTTTACAGCATTGGACTTTACTACTATCACCAGTCACATCCACAATTGGGTGTTGTTTTTGCTTTGGCTCTGTCTTTTCATTCTTTTTGGAGTTATTTCTCCACTGATCTCCAGTAGCATATTGGGCACCTACCGACCTGGGGAGTTCATCTTTCGGTGTCCTATCTTTTTGCCGTTTCATACTGTTCATGGAGTTCTCAAGGCAAGAATACTGAAGTGGTTTGCCATTTCCTTCTCCAGTGGACCACATTTTGTCAGAACTCTCCACCATGACCCGTTGTCCATCTTGGGTGGCCCTGTACGGCATGGCTCATAATTTCATTGAGTTAGACAAGGCTGTGGTCCATGTGATCAGATTGGTTAGTTTTCTGTTTTTTTGTGGTTTTCAGTTTGTCTGCCATCTGATGGAGGATAAGAGGCTGATGGAAGCTTCCTAATGGGAGAGACTGACTGAGGGGGAAACTGGGTCTTGTTCTGATCGTGGTACCATGCTCAGTAAATCTTTAATCCAATTTTCTGTTGATGGGTGAAGCTGTGTTCCCTCCCTGTTATTTACCTGGGGCCATACTATGGTGGAGGTTACTGAAGATAATGGTGACCTCCTTCAAAAGGTCCCATGCATGCAGTGCTACACTCAGTGCCCCCAACCCTGCAGCTGGCTGACCCACGCCTCCACCGGAGACTCCTGGGCAAGTCTGGGTCAGTCTCTTGTGGGGTCACTGCTCCTTTCTCCTGGTTCCTGGTGCATACAAGGTTCTGTTTGTGCCCTCCAAGAGTCTATTTCCCTAGTCCTGTGTAAGTTCTGGCAGCTCTATGTTGGGTTTAATGGTGACCTCCTCCAATAGGGCTTATGCCATACCCAGCTCTGCTGCACCCAGAGCCTCTGCCCTGCGGCAGTCCACTGCTGACCCGTACCTCCACTGGAGATGCTCAAACACAGTTCTGTCTCAGTCTCTGTGGGGTCTCTTGAGTTCATTGTTTGCTGTATTCTTCCATGCCTGGAGCAGTGCTAAGCTCTCCAGAAGTGTTTGCTGAACGTTTTGTAAATGAATGCATTGGGATGCTTTATCAGCGGCCAGAGAGCACAGTGGTTAGGAGCACAGACAGGCTCCAGCACAGGGGCCAGGCAGCCGGGGTTTGCTGCTGGAGGTGCCCATTGGGCAAGTGGCTCTACCTCCCTGTGCCTGATTTTTCTCAAGTATATGCTGGGGATGGGGACCCAGCTCCCAGTGTTCTTGTGTGGGTGGAGTGAGTTATTACAAAGGAAGAGTGGAGACCGAACCCATCCCATAGTGAGTTACCATTCACCGCGTGTACGCCTTCACTGCCCCTCTTATCATCCTCCCTGCCTGTTCACTGTCATGACTAGAATTACAAACTGCAACTTTAGATTACCCTGAAATTTCCTTTAAGGAACTTTCAACATGTCTGTCCCTTTATGACTCTGACGCAGGTTCTCCACTTACGATTCTACCTGCCAAATTGCACAAGAGATTGCCGAGAAAATTCAGCAGCGAAATCAGTATGAAAGAAATGGTGAAAATACAACCAAGGTAAGGCCAGGAGAGACTGGGCCCTTCAGAGGATTTGTTTGAGCTCTGAGGTCTGAAAACTCTCCCCTTTCAGAGGCTGTATGTGTAACAACCTGTGTGTGTCAGTCACTCAGTCGTGTCTGACTCTCTGTGACTCCATGCACTGTAGGCCCACCAGACCCCTCTGTCCATGGAATTCTCCAGGCAAGAATATTGGAGTGGGTTGCCATAGGTCAAATGGACATTATAACCAATCCATTCATTGTTAACTTAATCACTGAGACCAAATGAAGCAGGGCATCTCTTTAATTTCTCCTATTTTATCTTAAAAGCTGCTAACAGTTTTATAGTCTAGTTCCAGAGTTGGTACACTGTCCCCCAGGTGGTAAATCTATCAGGCTCTGCAGAACAAGAGGCAAGTTCTCACCTCTTTGAGTAACCATTCTCAACAAAACGATGATAGTCTTTTTTCTTTTTTTACATTTTACGTTTAAACATGATCATCCTTTGCTTTCGGGCTGTAAAAAAGACAGTGGTGGGATTTGGCAAGGTTTTTTTGAGCAAATCCTGAGTCCATGCCAATTCCTTTGATTCTAATCCAGCATCACAGGTTTCTTTGTAACTTCCCCATTCCAAATTAATGTTTTCCTTTTCCTGCAGTGAGAACCCCGGTTTCCACAAGCATTGATATGTTCTTGCTCATTTGGTCTCTCTTAGGAGTGAAAGTCACTCAGTCATGTCCGACTCTTTGTGACCCCATGGACTATATAGTCCATGGAATTCTCCAGGACAAAAACTGGAGTGGGTAGCCTTTCCCTTTTCTGTGGGATCTTCCCAACCTAGGGATCGAACCCAGGTCTCCCACATTGTGAGCAGATTCTTTACCAGCTGAGCCACCAGGGAAGCTCAAGAATACTGGAGTGGGTAGCCTATCCCTTCTCCAGCGGATCTCCCTGACCCAGGGATCAAACCAGAGTCTCCTGCATTGCAGGTGGATTCTTTACCTGCTGAGCTACATGGGAAGCCCGGTCTCTCTTATAGTTTATACAAAAAAGTTTTCAGAATCATTACAGAAGCACCACTACATATGCTAAGTGTAGTTTGAGTCTCTTTATTGTTATTTTTAAAATTTAGAATATCCCACTAAGGATACTAAGGTTATTCTGTTTTAAAGATATGAGAATTGATTATTTTTTTCTGTATCTTATGCTCTTCTCTGTATCTATTGATACTCATTTTCAGGGTTTGCTTTTTTCCCTGCCCTTAAATTTTAAATATGTAAAACATTTATATAGTACAGAAGTCATATTATATATAAAGGTGTACTCAAAGTCTTGTCTCCATTCCACCCTTTTTCTTGCCTTCTTCAACTTCTTCTTAGAGTAATCCTTTCTTTTTTAACTTAATTTCTCATTTATTCTTCCTGTGTTACATGTGGAAATTAGCATCTGGGTGGGTGGGTGGGTGGGTGGGTGGGTG
>NW_011494752.1:14430093-14451777 GCF_000754665.1 Bison bison bison
ACAGCCTCTGTCCATGGGATTTCCCAGGCAAGAATACTAGAGTGGGTTGCCATTTCCTTCT
This sequence comes from Bison bison bison, assembly GCF_000754665.1. Classification (NCBI taxonomy): domain Eukaryota; kingdom Metazoa; phylum Chordata; class Mammalia; order Artiodactyla; family Bovidae; genus Bison; species Bison bison. Next base: position 14,430,155 of record NW_011494752.1, read on the forward strand.
CCAGGAGACCTTTCCGACCCAGGGATCTAACCCAAGTCTCCTGCATTGGCAGCAGATTCTTTCCCACTGAACCACCAAGGAAACCCCTATTGTGTGTACTGTAGTTCATTAACCTGTCTCCTAAGAATAGGCATTTAGATCGCTTCCTGTATTTTGCTCTTAAGAATAATGCTGCAATACATAACTTTGTGATTTTTTTTTTTTTGGAGATTCTTTTAAGAGTGAATTCTCAGAACCAGGGCATTTGTGATTTCTTTTTTTTTTAATCTGTTGCCAAATTACCCTCCACAGGGGTTGTCACCTATGGCTTCCCAGGTTGGCCAGCAGAGGGTGTTGTCAATTTCCTGAATTTTTTGCCAACCTAGGTGAGATAAAATATTTTAGTGTAATTTTATTTTATTCATTTTTTAAATGGAGGCATAATTGAATTATAATATTATATTGGTTTTAAGTATGCAGCATAGGGATTTGATATTTTTGTACATTATAGTGTGATTACCAGATAAGTCTAGTTACCATCTTACCATATGAAATTATTATATTACTGACTATATTCCCTATGCTGTACATTATGTTCCCTTGACTTCCTTACTTTGTAACTGAAAGTTTGTACCTGTTAATCTCCTTCACCTTCCAGTGTGGTTTTAAATTTGCGTTTTTCATGATATGAAGTGAAGTATGTTTTCACATTCATAAGTACTATATATATATATATTCTGTAAATTAATTCCCTATGTTTTGCCCATTTTTTTACATTGGATTATTGTGTGTTTTTTTTTTTTTAATTTTTAAGAGCTCTTATGTATTAGGGAGATTAGCTCTTTCTGATATATTGTAATTATTTCCTCTCCTTTATCATTTGTTGCTTGACTTTGCCATGGTAGCTTCATCATATGAAAGTTTTAGTTTTTTTTTTTTTTTTTTATAAAGTTGACTATCAGTTTTTAATTGCCTCTGCATTTGCACTTATAGCTTTTGCTACTTGTAGGTTATAAAGGAATTTGTTCCTGATTTCTTCTAGCAAATTCATCGTTTCATTTTTTACATTTAGATCCCTGATCCATTCAACCAGTATCATCTTCTGATGATAAACCATTCTGCTAAGTCACTTCAGTCGTGTCTGACTCTGTATGACCCTATGGACTATAGCCCACCAGGTTCCTCTGTCCGTGGGATTCTCCAAGCGTGAATACTGGAGTGGGTTGCCATGCCCTTCTCCAGGGGATCTTCCCAACCCAGGGATCTATTCCGCATCTCTTATGTCTCCTGAATTGGCAGGCGGATTCTTTACCACTAGCACCACCTGGGAAGCCCAATAAATCATTTGACTAAGGGCTGGATGGGAGAAGGCACTGGCATCCCACTCCAGTACTCTTGCCTGGAAAATCCCATGGACAGAGGAGCCTGGTAGGCTGCGGTCCATGGGGTCGCTGAGGGTCGGACACGACTGAGCGACTTCACTTTCACTTTTCACTTTCATGCATTGGAGAAGGAAATGACAACCCACTCCAGTGTTGTTGCCTGGAGAATCCCAGGGACGGGGGAGCCTGCTGCGCTGCCGTCTCTGGGGTCGCACAGAGTCGGACACGACTGAAGTGACTTAGCAGCAGCAGCAGCAAGGGCTGGATGAAGCACAAGCTGGAATCAAGATTGCCGGGAGAAATATCAAATATCAATAACCTCAGATACACAGGTGACACCACCCTTATGGCAGAAAGCAAAAAAGAACTAGAGTCTCATGATGAAATTGAAAGAAGAAAGTGAATAAGTTGGCTTGAAACTCAACATTCATAAAACTAAGATCATGGCATTTGGTCCCATCACTTCATGGCAAATAGATGGGCAAATGGAAACTGTGAGAGACTTTATTTTTTTGGGCTCCAGAATCACTGCAGATGGTGATTGCAGCCATCAAATTAAAAGACACTTGCTCCTTGGAAGGAAAGTTATGACCAATCTAGATAGCATATTGAAAAGCAGAGACATTACTTTGCCAACAAAGGTCCGTCTAGTCAAAGCTGTGGTTTTTCCAGTGGTCGTGTATGAATGTGAGAGTTGGACTATAAAGAAAACGGAGTGCCAAAGAATTGATGCTTTTGAACTGTGGTGTTGGAGAAAACTCTTGAGAGTCCCTTGGACTGCAAGGAGATCCAACCAGTCAATCCTAAAGGATATCAGTCCTGAATTCATTGGAATAACTGATGTTGAAGCTGAAACTCCAATACTTTGGCCACCTGATGCAAAGAACTGACTCATTGGAAAAGACCCTGATGCTGGGAAAGATTGAAGGCGGGAGGAGAAGGGGACGACAGAGGATGAAATGGTTGGATGGCATCACTGACTCAATGGACATGAGTTTGAGTAGGATCTGGGAGTTGGTGATGGACAGGGAAGCCTGGTGTGCTGCAGTCCATGAGGTCGCAAAGAGTCAGACATGACTGAGTGACTGAACTGAATTATAAAAATGAGTTTTCCATGTGGCTGAATATTGCCCAGGTTAGATTAAATTCCTCAATATAGGCTTTCTGGATTTAGGTTATATAAAATTTTAAGCATTTTAAAAATGTCTCAGATTCACATGTCTATACCAATTCTGATAAACTTTAAAAAAAATCTTTCTCTGTTAAGTATACAATAGTTTAATATACATTTTAAAAGTTACTTATGCCATTGAGCATCTTTTCATATATTTTTTGGATGTTTGTATTTCTTCCTTTATGAATTGCCTGTTACATTCCTATACATGTTCTTAACCTAGCTTATTATTTCTTAATTTCCAAGTGTTTCTTACCTATTTGTTAACTAAGCTTGGATTAAGCTTTGATTTGGCACATTTGATACAAATATTTTTTCTATTAATTTGGATTTTGATTTTATAAATGACTTTTTAAAAAATATACATACTTGTTTTTAAATTTTACTTGAAATTATCACTGTTTTTATTATTCATGGCCTTTTCTTATAGGAGAAGGGGAGTAATAGTTAGAAAGACTTTTCATACTCAGGGATTATATTAACAGAAATACTTTGTCTAATTACCTAAATTTTCTTTAAACTTTCCTCCTCTTTTTTTTTTAATATTTTTTAAAACACAGAAATCTTTACAATATTTGAAATTTGTTTTGTGTATTATAATTTTTTCCCATTTGCTTAATTATTAATCCCCACCGAAGTATGAAATATTTCCTATTTCATTCACTGAATTTTTTCACAGCTGCACTGTTTATGGACATTCTGTTCTTTTGCACTAATGAAGCCATTGGTAACTGCTAGCATCACACTCTTGTAGTTTTTTTAATAAAGATGTAACATCTGATTGTTTAAGGCCACCTTTGTAACACATATCCTTGATTTTTCTATGCTGCTGCTGCTAAGTCGCTTCAGTCGTGTCCGACTCTGTGCGACCCCAGAGACGGCAGCGCAGCAGGCTCCTCTGTCCCTGGGATTCTCCAGGCAACAACACTGGAGTGGGTTGTCATTCCTTCTCCAATGCATGAAAGTGAAAAGTGAAAGTGAAGTCGCTCAGTTGTGTCTGACTCTTAGCGACCCCATGGACTGGAGCCTACCAGGCTCCTCCATCCATGGGATTTTCCAGGCAGGAGTACTGGAGTGGGGTGCCATTGCCTTGTCTGGATCTTTCTATATCTCCCTTCATTTATCCTCCTCTAACAGCAGTTTTGCATAGCTTTACTTAGTTTACTTGGAGAGGGGGGTGCTGTGCTAGGTCTTCATTGCTACACAGGCTTTTCTCTAGTTGTGAAGAGTGGGGGCTACTCTCTAGTTTTGGCAGGTGGGCATCTCATTTCAGTGGCTTCTCTTGTTGTGGGGCACAGGCTCTAGGGCGCTCTAGGAGTTGCAGCTTCCAGGCTCTAGAGCACAGGCTCAACAGTTGCGGTGCACAGGCTTTGTTGTTCGATGTACGGCATGTGGGATCTGCCCAGATCAGGAATCAAACCCGTGTCTCCTGCACTGGCAGACAGACTTCACCACTGAGCCACCAGGGAAGCCCTGCATAGCTTTATTAAAAAGAATTTTGTGCTGTGCCTCATTTACCACCTCCTCTCAGAGAAGGCAATGGCAACCCACTCCATTACTCTTGCCTGGAAAATTCCATGGACGAAGGAGCCTGGTAGGCTGCAGTCCGTGGGGTCACTAAGAGTCGGACACAACTGAGCGACTTCACTTTCACTCTTCACTTTCATGCACTGGAGAAGGAAATGGCAACCCACTCCAGTGTTCTTGCCTGGAGAATCCCAGGGACGGGGGAGCCTGGTGGGCTGCTGTCTATGGGGTCGCAAAGAGTTGGACACGACTGAAGTGACTTAGCAGCAGCAGCAGCAGCTCTAATAAAAGCACTGCACACGGGGTTTTGGATCGATGTGTAGTATATTTATAGATTAAATTGGGGAGCATTTACATTTTTGCAGTATTGATTCTTTCCCTTCACTCATTCCTTCAGCAGTATTTCCTGCAATTACTATAGGCCAGACACTGTGCTAGATATGTTTCAGATTTTGTTGATATTGTTAATGATGTTTAAAAATAATTTTTAGAAGAGTTCTTCCTACCTGAATTTAGGAATGCCCTGGATTTTTTCATTTTGTGATTGATCACCACCATGAATTCTTTACCTTTTTCTAGTCATTGTTCGGTTGATCCTCTTAACTTTGCCAAATAGACTATTTTTAACCTGCAAATAATGATAATTTCATTTCCTTCTTTCCAGCCCTTATGTATTTCTTTTAACTTGTCGTATTGCATTGGTTAGAACTCTAGACCAAAGTTAAATAATATTGCCGTTAAGGCCAGCACTGACCCATTCTGAGTTCTCTTTCCTTGTTTTTGTCATGTTTTTAATTAATTTCCCCTGTGTTGTATTAATCATATGTTTATTCTATTTTTAGTTGTTAATACCACTCATAACTTTAGTTATTAATACTATTAGCTGTATTATTAGATCTTCTAACATCAAAGTATTTTTAAATTGCTCAGATAAATTCTGCTTGGTGATGGCATGCTGTCATTTTTAATGTAATTCTGAATTTGCTCTGCTAATATTTTTTAAAGGCTTTACATTTATAATCCTTGGGGGAGATTGGCAAGTGGCTTATTTTTTTTCTCTTATCTCCTGTCAGTGTTCGTTACCAATGTTGTGTTAGCCTAAAGTATGAATTAGGCTTTCATCCTTTTCTGTGCTTTGGAAAGCTTCTGTTAAATTCTCATAACAGAATTTTTTTTCCTGAAAATAATAGTTTTCTTATAAAATATTAAGAAATCCTGCTACTTAGAGATAACCACCCTTGATGTTTTGATGTCTTTAGTTCCTGGGTTGTTTTTTTTCTCTCTGTGAGTGACATTGCATTTTATGACTTGATTTCTTTTTCTTTTAATAAATTACGATGGATATCTTTCTATGTTAACAAATTTAGATGTCATTCATACTTTTTAATGACTACATTCTTTTTCATCTGTTAAATGCTTTTGATCTTTAATTTTTTAGACTCTTAGACCTGGTGTGTGTGTGTGTGTGTGTGTGTGTGTGTGTTCATTATTCTTTTGTTTGTCTGTTTTGCTCTTTATTTCTTGAATGAGGAAAGATCTGCCTTCTTGGTGTTTCCCCATAGACGTTGTGGGTGGTTTTTCTGTGGTTCCCAGAGGTATTAGAACAGTTACAGTTAGGTTTTTCTTGGCTGCTGACACCTTTGAGGGTTGCTTGATGCATGTCGTGCTTGGCCAGCCTCTGCTGTTCTGCTGTGTTTTCCTTGTGTGACCCCCACTAATCTAAGGAGAGAGCCCCTGCTTCACTGCAGTTGTATAAGTGTTCCTTTTAACAAGGTAGCAAATGAAACTTGGGACAGTCTTGTCTTTCTAAACATACCTCCAATTATATCCGTGGTTGACTATGTTTATTTTACAGGCTTGATTTTATTTTTCATATTTTTAAATTCCTGAGAGGCTTTCTCTCCACCTCTCCACCATCCTTTTTAAGGCAGCACTTAGAGTCACAAACAAAACTTGACTCTGGGTTTGTAAATTAGAGAAAATTCACACACTCCTGGAAAAAAGAGTCATATGTGGTTAACATTCCTCTTGTAAAGAAAGGCCACTCTGCTATAAAACTTTGAATGGGTTGTAAGGATACCAGTGTGTTTAGGGAAGACTGTCCAGGATGGCCAGGGGACTTGACATCTTGCTCTTTGCAGTGTGGGTGAGGGAACTGTGGGGTTTTTGCTGGTGAACAAAGATGGGGTACATGCAATTTCCTGTGTGGCTCCTGGTAGACAAATAGGATCAGAAGGTACATGTTCAAGGGCCAGAATTCAGCCGATTGTGAGAGCAAAGTCAGGGTTCATAGATGGACCGACTTACCACCTGGTCAGGTCATACGACTGGGTATAAGTGTTACATGGGTGGCTGGCCCAGGCAACCATTAAGATTCCATACAATCTTGAGGTTATCATTGGGAGGCTTGATGTCTCTTCCAGCCTTCCCCTGATGGAATCAGTTTGTAAAGCAGCATTTACATGATATTTTTAGGAGATTCCACACCTCTGGACTAGCATACTTAGGCTGTGTTCTTTTCTTTTCAGCTTACCGTGACAATCAGAGCTTTGTTGCAGAAACTGAAGGAAAAGATCGCCCTTTTGAAGGACTTATTGCTAAGAGCTGTGGCAACACATCAGATGTATCCATGTAAACATTTCCACCTCTTGCTAGAGTGGGAGGACAAGCAGTCTTATTTTAAGAAAGGAAGGAATCTGGGCCACCCAGATTTTTTCCACAGCTTGAGGAAGACCTGGTTTCCAAAATATTGCCTATAATCTCGATTTCTATTTTAAGGGTCCGTTATATGTTTTACAGTGAATATGCTGGCGAAGCAAGACGCACAGCAAGAGCTTACTTAGTTGGGTGTAACCTTGCCCATGCAGGCAGCTCATGTTTTCTGTTAGCGCTGTGTTTACACCGAGCCCCGCGTTGCTACCTGTCTAGACTGCGGTGAAAGCAGTCCAGCAGCAGAACTTCGATGATGCTCTTGAGCCATGATTCTGCTCAATGCAGTTCCCAGAGTTTTGAACAATTCCTTTTCTTTTCCAAGAGACCCGTACCAGTAGAAACCGTACTTTTTTCCTCCCCAATTATGTAGGTTATTGAGATGTGACTTCTTCGCCTTGTGGTTCTTGAAGTGACAGTACCCCTGGTTTGGGAGGTTTTTTAGGTGGGGTATAAAAGCATCTGCCTCCAATGCGGGAGACCTGGGTTCGATCCCTGGGTTGGGAAGATCCCCTGGAGAAGGAAATGGTAACCCACTCCAGTATTCTTGCCTGGGGAATCCCATGGACGGAGAAGCCTGGTAGGCTGCAGTCCATGGGGTCGCAAAGAGTTGGACACGACTGAGCGACTTCACTCACTCACTTCACTCATAGGAGGCACCTGTGTGAAGTCAGTTGTGACATCACCTCTACTTCCTACCAAAGATGTCAACTATTAAAATCTTTTTATTTTTTTAGAAATTCATGATCTGATCAATTTGGGAAAATATATGTGATCTGTTACATAAAACTAATCCCTTAAATCTGAGTTTACAACTGACCTCAAACTGGGCCTCTCTTACCATCCCTTTCCTTTATCCATGGTTCATACCAAAAACCCAGACTTTGGTATCTCAGGAAATGGATTGTTACTGCCGAATTTTAAGCATGGTGAAAATGTAGCTTTTTAGATAAAACAATAGAAGATGTTGTGAAAATGTATTTTCTCCAAGTATCATCCTTATATGTCACCAGAGAGGTTGGTTTAGATAGTTGCATGATTTCTAGTATTCAGTTATTTACCCAGTAAGTTTCAAATAAAAGTTTAATTTCAGTGAACAATTGAGGCCTTATTTTTAACACAATTAGGGCATTCTGATATGTTCAGTTTGTAACTTTACCCTCCGTCTGGTATGGTTTGTTACTGCCCAATTAGTTTATTATGTAAGGAATTTTTATTTTATCAAAATCCACAAGTTTTAATATATTGACCTCAAGTTAGCAGAGCTGTTTTCTCTACCAAGTGCTTGGAAGTCTGCACATGGGCTCGAGGTGTGCAAACTCATTTTAGTATTACCTAAATTGTATATTACAAACATAGCTAAATATTGTTTCCTGATTTAATATTAATAACTGTATTTGCTAATAGGTAACTGATTATTACTCATCTTATAATGTGTGTGTGTGTGCTAAGTCGCTTCAGTTGTGTCAAAATCTGTGCAACCCTGTGAACTGTAGCTCACCAGGCTCCTCTGTCTATGGGAATTCTCCAGGCAAGAATACTGGAGTGGGTTGCCATGCTCTCCTCCAGGGGATCTTCCAACTCAGGGATCGAACCTGTGTCTCTGATATCTCTTGGATTGCAGGTAGATTCTTTACCACTAGTGCCACCTGGGAAACCCCCAGACATAGCACATCTTATAATATTTATGTGCTAAATCTATGGTGCAAGAAGATATAAATTAATAACTTTTACTTCTATTAATAATTTCTGCTAGTTATTAATTATAAGGCGTACCAAGCATGGTGCAATAATAATTGACTTTGTTCTTCTAAATGCTTGCAGTCTAACCACATTTTGAAATCTTGTGGCATCTGGTTTCGTGGCGATCTCAGAGTTTGCTGAATTAAGCACCAGACATTTAAAAGCACCAAACCAAAAAAAAATAAATAAATAAAATAAAAAAAAAATAAAAAAAAATAAAAACACCAAACCGAGTTATTAAATATATTATGAAAGTATTTAAGGACCATCATGTGAATAATTTAGACTTTCCTAGGAGAAATCAAGCACTCAACTGGAATATAACAACTTTCTTGAAGATTCTGTTTTGTTTTTAAATAAAATAATAGAGCCTCTTTCTACTGGAACGGCAACCACAGCTAGGGATGGAATTTAGAGAATCGCCCTATGGGAAAGTGAAAGTGTTAGTCACTCAGTCCTGTCCCACTCTTAGCGACCCCATGGACTGTAGTCCGCCAGGCTAATCTGCCCATGGAATTCTCCAGGCAAGAATACTAGAGTCGGTTGCTGTTTCCTTCTCCAGGGGACCTTTCCAACCCGCATCTCCTGCACTGCAGGCAGAGTCTTTACTATCTGAGCCACCAGGGGGCGCTCATTAACCTCTGGATTTTTCAGGGAGACCGTTTCTTAGAACGGGAAGAAGGAGGTAGCTTCTGTATTACTCAGGCCTCTATTTAATTAGTCTTGTTTCTTACATCTTCCCTCTCCCTGACCTTCCTCTTCCCAAACATTTAAGATAATTCTGTGGCGGTTATCTGAGATAATTCTAGGGCAGTTATCATCCAGATTTAAGATGTATCATATAGCAACTTGTCAGGCCTGGTAGGCTCGTATTATTAGACTGTTTGGGTGGGTTCTTTCCCTTCTTTACAAAAAAGGTACTGAGGCCAAGGCCAGCTTGTGCCTCAAGTCACTAATGTAAATTAATAACTTTTACTTTCAGCATTCCAGCAGAGGAATTTTCTTCACACCCAGGAGAAGAATCTTTAAGAGCTTAAGTAACTTGCCTAAGTCCCCGCCGCTGAGAAATGGAAAGCCAAGATTCCAATGCAGGGCTGTCTGGACCCAAAGCCAGTTGTTTAAAAGCTGAATTCTACTTTAGTGATAGAATACAGTCCACCGTCACATGACCTGTCTTCAGCGAGAATTCCCTATTACTTGGCGTGTTGCTGTAATGCCAAGACAAATCTTGTTTATAATGCAAATCCTCAAGACCCTTCTTAATCATCAGAAAGATTAAACAGTCTTCACTGTGGTTTATTAGGTATACTTTATGATGTTGTAATTCTTAGAAAAATGTGTGTCCATAAATCGCCAAGAGAGTGACTTTTTAATCCTTTTTCTTGAGGCATAATTAATGTGGGGTGACTTTTTTAATGTGAATATTTGGAAACCACATTTCCTTACTGTGTCGGGCAGTCGAGAGTTTCTGGTACCTGACTTAAGAAATTTATGCCTCTCTGCATTCGTGAAGTTTTCCAAGGAACACTAGGAGTTGCCAGAAAGATAAGTCCTATGAAAATGCCTTCCAAACAATTAAATTCTGGGATGTTAGGCATAAGATGTTACTGCTCTTTCCTGAAAAAGTATTTTTCTCTGGCAAGAATAAATGTGAAATTAAAATGAAAGTGGCGTGCTTTCGAATCGGTTAGCTTGCAATTCATAATCCAAAGTCCTGCAGCCAGAGTGAAAATTGCTGAAAAGCATTAACTTCTATTCACAGTGCTTCTTGGAGACGGTGATTATAATGGTCTCACCAGTTGAGAAAAGCTATGTGCAACAGGAGGTCGCATAGGAAATTTCAGGTAGCACTAAGGTTATTCTTAGAATTAGTTTTACATGAAGCTTGTCTTTTTGTTGGGTTTTTCAAAGGCAGCACTTTTAGTACTTTGAAAAGAATTTTTGAAAATCACTTTACAAAGGACTTCAGTATCAAAAGCTATTTTGGTCTCTTGTGAGAAGTCCTAGAGAACTAATTTTTAAGAATCGATAAATAAGGGGACTTGCCTGGCAGTCCAGTGGTAAAGATTTTGTCTTCTAATAGTGGGGATGCAGGTTCAAACCCTAAGATCCCACATGCCTTGCAGCCAATAAAGGCAAAAAGATGGTCCACATAGAAAAAATAATCTTAAAAACAAAAAAAAAGGATACATAACCCTGTTCCACTTTGTTTTTTGGGGGAAGAAAGATGAGTAGACAGGTAGCTGGCTGGAGAGATCCCCGTGTAACAAACCTGGATACATGGATACATGTATGTGTGGAGGAGCTCAGTGGATAGGTGTTAAGAATAGCCCCTGGGTGCCCCAGTAGTGGGGACGTGGTTCTAAAACACTGCACCTGGCCATGACAGTTTTCACTGGTGTCTGCTATTGTGAGAAAACTAAGGACAAGGTCATTTTTATTTCAGTAGGAATTTTCTGATTTATAGTCTGTGTCATGGTTCTCTCTGGTTTCGAGTGTTAACATCTTGCTTTTTCGCCATGGTAGTAAAAGCAGATGAGCGTTTTGTCTGTTGTGGTTTTTGGAATGTCCACATAGATGGCAACGTGTATAATTGGTCTATATAAATCCCCCCTCCCCACACCCACAGTTTGTTTGGAAATACTCTGCTCCATGAAACCCCTAAGTCTGGGCACTGTTGGAACACTGTGAACAACACTGGCTTGGTGGCAAACAACTGAGATAGAAGACCAGCTCCACCACTGCCTCAAGGCCAGAGAGCAACGTGGCCGTTCTTGACCTCAGTTTTATCTACAGAGTAGGAATAATCAGACTTGCTTTGCAGGCTGTTGTGAAAGTTGAAGAAAATGCTATATTTAAAGCATCTCACAGGACAAGTTCCCCCATAATCATTGGTGTTGAATAAAAGTTTTCAACTCTTCGAGGGCAAGTTACTTAACTTCGTTGTGCCTTGTTTTCTTAATTTGTGAGAAAAGGATAAAGTACATCCAGCTTATAGCATTGTTGGGAGGATTAATTACATGCATAGAAGGTGCTTTGCGTAAAGCAAGCCCTCCTTGAGGATTACCTGCTGCTTACCATTTTATCACTGTTAAAATTACAGCTAATGTGGAGAATTTACAGGTACCCTTTTATGGAGTTTATAACACATAAGGAGGGTACATCCAGGCATGGAGATAATGATAGTATTAAAATACTACTTGCAAAATGGGATCAGTGCTTTGAGGAAGGTTGGCACCTGGGGCTGGTGGGTAATAGACACTCAGTAGAGTTTGTTAACTTTGGAGGATCTTCCTGTCCCAGGGATTGAACTCAGGTCTCCTGCATTACAGGCAGATTCCTTACCATCTGAGCCACCAGGGACTCCCCCTAAAAGCAAATAATAAATAAAAATGAAAGAGTTGAAGTGCTCTGTGAGCCAGAAAAATCTCTGGCCTCTGGGACCTTAAACTGTCTCTGTGCAATTCTTCTTGTGGTTCTGGAAGTAATTATCCTTCTCCACAGCAATTAATTTGCACGGAAGACTTACTTAAATTCTTATGCCTTCTACCAATAAGGAGAAACTCTAGGAGCTGGAAGTGGGGGAGGGAATGGGGTGTTCCCTGGGTCCAGCCCCATCTTCACCCCTCTCCATCCTAGGTTGGAAGTGCTTCCCAGGTTATAGCAGAGAAGCTGGACTCTGAAGTACAGTGATGCAAAATCAGGATCTAGTTTTATTTGCAACCTTGCATGAACTGGTTATAATTACATGTAAATTCAGTCTGGCCAAAGACAGAGTACTATGGTGGTTAGATCTTCTATTTCCCTGTCTGTTCGCTGATCTTCCTCCTTGGTTATTCACTAAGTTGATGGAAGAGAAGGTCCCAGCACTGGCCTCATGACCATCTGCCCTGTTTTCTGCTTATCCTTCCTTACCCTGTACTCGGTCCCGCCAGCTACTATGAGCCCACATCCATGGAGTGTCATTACCTTCTTAGGTGGTTCTCTGACCTCTTGTTAGCAGCAACTTTTATTATAGTAAGTGTGCCATGCAGAAGGGCTATGCATCTTTTTATTCTCTTCAGCTCCCTCTATCCCCCATTTACTTATGCTCTGTTCACTCAATAGATTAAAATAAAAACAAAACCAGGAGGTAGAGTGAGTGTTCCTGATTGGTTACTTTTCCAGGTGTTCCAGATTTACAGGGGATCTCTGGAATATTCTGAATTAATATTATCAGTATTGTTATTAACAGGATGCTAAGAAGTGGCAAAGTTAAGTGAGCAGTACTGGGGGCCTCAGGGTAGAGAAGCCGCACTCGAGGTGGCGAAAAAGAGCTGGGCTCTCACCCACTGTTGCCATGGCTTCCGGTCTGGTGAACAGGAGATTCAACTTACCTGTCCCAGCATCAACTGTGATTCTGTTCTCCAGTTACCCCTCCTCTTCAAAACATAATCACCAAGTTTTACTGCTCTTAGAATTGATGTCCTTTGTTGGTTAATAGTTTAAATTCAGTGTCTGCTAAATTTTAAAACTTGCCTTTACTTTTTCTATAAAAGGTACTTTCCACCTGTCAATTTCCTTTTTTTTCAGTATCATTTGGCTCTCTTGGATCTTAGTTGGGGTCCATGGGCTCAGCACACAGGCTTCGGTAGTTTCAGCATGTGGGATCTTAATTCCCCAACCAGGGCTCAAACCTGAATCCCCTGCACTGCGAGGCAGATTCTCAGCCACAGGAATCACGAGGGAAGTCCCTCTACCCCTACATTTTCTGTTGTTAATTGTTTACTCTTCTCTCACTTCCGCATCCCCATCCTGTTCTAGCTCATTCTTCCACAGTTAACAGTGTTGCTGGTTGGTTCCTATTATCACAGACTTTTCTAGGCATGAACAGATATGTGTACATGTAAGTGTAAAATGCTTTTGACTACAGAAGGATCGTATGTTTCGTTCTGAAACTTTTTGTTAGCATTTAATAGAGTCAAACAGTCCAAAACAATACCCAGTAGATAGGAAGTCTCCCTTACACCCTGAGTCTCCGGTTCCCTTTCCTTAGAGGCAATTGTTTCTATATCCTTTGAGAAATTTTCTGTGTATATACCAACATATGTATTTAATGCATGCAGTGGGAGCATACTATTCACTATTTAGCTCTGCTGTTTTTTGTTTTTGTTTAACACTTTATTTTGGAGATTGTTCCATATCAAATAATTTATGTAGCACTTAGTAAGTGCTCATAAATGTTAATTTTCATTATCATTGATACATACAGGGCTTTCCTATTCTCTCTGTTTTGGGGGAAGGGGGCTACAAAACATGCCATTGCTGAGATGTGCTATTTCCTTATTGACAAACCTTAGAATGTTTCCAGTATTTGGCTGTTATAAATAATGCTGCACTGAACATCTTTTTTTTTTTGGCTGCACTAAGTGGTGGCTTTTGGGATCTTAGTTCCCCAACCAGGGATTGAACCCAGACCTTGGGCACTGAAAGTGCGGAGTCCTAGCCACTGGACCACTAGCGAATTCCCTGCTCCTGCATCTTTGTATAGTCTTGTGAATGTATCTGTAGGAGAAATTCCTGTTAAAAGAATGTGCCTTTTAAATTCTGTTGGGTATGTAGAAGGCAGTCGGGCAACTGGTTGAACCCATCTCCATTCCCACCTAGGATGTCTGAGAGTGCTTGGTTCCTCAGCCCTTTCCAGAGCCTTCTGTCACGGTTTCTTATCTGGCTGGCAAAAACGACAGTATGTTTCAATTTGTATTTCTTTCACTAATGTAAAGCTGCATTTTTTTTTCAGTTTATTAGCATAATTCTTGTTTTTTTTCCAATGCCCTGTTATATCCTTTGCCGTTTTAAAATTTGTCACTGTTAATTTGCCACTTGTACTTTTATTTTGCAGATAGTTACAATTTTTATCCAGATTTATAGTTTTCTTCATGACCTCTGGGTTGACATTCTCTACTAGGAAGATTTTCCTTACTCTAGAGTATTAGAAAGTTCTCCAAAGGCGTTTTCTAATGATACTTCTGTAATTTTATTTCTTATGTTTGAACCCCTGAGCCAGTCAGATCTGTAATCTGCTTAATTGTAATATTGGATTATCGTTGAGTTTATGCTCACTTGGAGGATTGGATAACTGAAATCCCAGCAAAACCACAGGTTGCCAGAGTAGGTTGAGCATAGAATGGAAGACAAGGCTAATCAGCACTGTGATATAATTAGTAATTTCCACAATTAAAATTCCTGTTTTGTCCTGTATAATTTATGTCATAGCTTCTGTCCCTTCTCCTCCCCACCCCTCCTTCCATTCTCACGGGCCACTTCTGCTTTATTGACAATTTACCACTGATTTGAAGCACACTGTATTTATTTTTGGTGTTGCACTGATCAGAAGGCTAATATTCGGCCCTTTTATTAGTACAGAGGAAGGACTTGCTCACTGTTTCTTGGTTACAGTTGCTGCTTCACTGTTTCCAAGATGGGTTCTTAGTGACCGTAGTCAAGTAGGAGATGGAAAAGCCATAGTAGTCATTTTTCTCAGGAAATCGGGGCATTCTGGAATGTTGAGAGAATGTATCCATTATTATTTTATAAATGTCCAGAGTCAATAACACTGCTTAGTTACATTGGTTTAGGGGGATTTATGATTTTTCTAGCTAATATCTGTTACCGGGGAACATTTTTTTTATGGGCTTATTTGCTTTTTTTGCTAGCTATCCAGCTCTTTCTATTCAAAATTATCAACAAAAGTAGATTCACTGGGCCATGGTTTTCCCACCCAGGGAAAACTAGTATATTCTGCCAAGTTCTCAAACTTTTGGGGCCTAAATGCAGGATTTAATATCCCTCTCGAAAGGAGAAGTGTCTATAAATCCATAAATCCAAAGCAGTAGTCCCATTCTTTAACCGGAACTGGGAAAACCATGGCCATGAGTTGTGTTGGAAAAGGTATGAGAGATTACCTGGGGGACATCTGAAGAAACAGATCCAAAACACTGAAGTAATTGGTCAAGACCATGGATACTGATCAAAACAGAACTAGTAGGCTTTTGGACCCCTAGTCTAGCACAGATCATAGATTAACACATTAGAATATGGTTATTTCTTTGTAATTTTGTTTAGAATTATTGAAGATCATGCAACGTATTTAGTGAGCTGATGGTAACAGTTTTTTTTTTTTAGAGCAAATCTGTATAAAGTAGCACTTTACAACATATATTGTAGGTGCATTAATAGGTGTTAATAATATGAAAGAAGGCAACAAAACTTTTTTTTTTTTCTTTTTTTCCTTTTTAACAGAGTATCTTAGGTATTAATGTCTAGGAAAAACCCTTGACCACTGTGACCAGCACTCAGAACTTAAAGATTCCCTGAGCCACAGTGTGCTGTAGAGAAGAACATTTCAGGGTTGGCCACTGGGAGGAAAATCGTTTTTACCAACTGTATTTCTCAGTGAATGATCTCACATGGTGGGTCTGGTTCAGTGTTTGTAAGTCCTCTGCGATGGTTCTGTCCAGGTCCTTTACTGGAAGGGTCAGTGAAGGCTGAGATCAGAGCAGGAGAGCGCTGGCTCAGGACTCTTCGGGGTAGGGTTGATTCAAGTCTGGAACAGTCCCCTCTGACTTGGAGAGCTCGGTTAATAATGTAATAGATCAAATGAGGTAATTCACCTACTCTTGGACCTTAACGAGTCGCCTGCAGAACACAGCTCGAAGGAGACCGAAGACAGAACCTCTTGGATGATCTTGTAACTCGAGAGAGACTACTTCTGGCCTCCTTTAAGAACGAGGGTGCAGAACCCGATCTTACCAGGTATGATGCTTTCCTTTACAGGGATTAAGCAGTGGGCGAAACTTACTTGCAGTGGTTACAGTTGTTTCCCGAAGGGCTTAATTTCTTTATCTGGTAAAATACATCCTGTCTGTTCATTTGTAGTGCTTGACTGTCATTTTCTGTTCAGCATGGTTTTCATTAAGTTTCTGCGTTTGAGTAAACCAGGCACATTCAGCTGAATCCCATTTTGGAAGATGGTTATTTGGATAGAATACAGACGAAGTCAGAAAATGTCTCTTCATTCCCTGGTTGAACTTTTGCTGTGTTAGCTGCCTTTTAAACTCTGGATGTCATGTTTTTATCTGTGTTGGAAAATTATGTGTTTTTTTTTTAATTGACTTGTAGAAATGTGTCCTAAAGACTGTGTAGTCTATGGCTTACAGGACTAGAGGAGTTGGGGCCCTTGGTTTCTTCTCTGATCTTTGCCAGAGCATGATTCACACTTGACGGAGTTTGTCGGCTGCTCTGCACACGACTCCGGTGGAAGACTCAGAGGAGGGGTCCAGCTTTCCGGATTGAGGTTAATAAAGTATAAACTGTGATATCTTTAGAACTGGCCTCCCCGGCTGCCTCTAGAACCCCCTTCACCACATTAAGGGACCCAGCACAAATGAGATCAGGATGAAACCTGCCTCTCCCCTCCTTCCCCATGAGGGATGGTGTCTTCACAGTGGGGGCGGCAGCTTGTTCCTGGTTAGGAATAATATGGCTTCCCAAGGGCAATGGTTTGTTTTTTTATTTTAATGGGGTGGGGTGGGGCGTGGAGGGCGTGGTCCTAGAGTGGTCCCAGGTGACTCTGGTCTGCAGTCAGAGGCTGGAGAATCACTGCCAGAGGGTGACCGAAAGAGGATGGAGCAGCTTCTTGTCCATTCCAGTCTTCTCAGGAGCTTGGGATTTAAGGTTTGTAGAGAGGAAGTGATGAAATTCCAGGAAGCTAGAGGAAATCTTAGAGTTGTTGCTTTGACCTAAAGGCCTAAAGTCAGGGAAGGAGGAGTTGGGTGCTGGGCAGGGTTTGTAAATGGACGGGGAGGCCTCCAGTGAGCGGGGCTGATCCATCATGGTGCCTGAGCCTTCTCGGGCGGGTGCAGGAGTAGAAGTTTGAGGATGAAAGCTCAACCCTCAAACATTCAGGGTTGGTGAAAAAGAACCCGTGAGTGAGGAGGTCTTGCAAGGTGAGGAGAGAGTGCCGTCTGCAGGCATGGGCCTTTACCTTGAAGTTCAGAAACGAACTCAAAGTACCATGGCGAGGGAGGAAATTTCCTGGGTGAGGAAGGGCCCGGTAGAGAGAGGTGATGGTGGGAGGAGAAGACATGGAAACCTTCCTCCTCTGTCATGGAGGTGACTGTGTGGTGAGAGCCTTCCGTGTGTCAGGTTCTGCTTCTCTTCACTGTCATTTAATGATGTCGAGGGGCCAGTTTAGGCCTTAGGTCTTTGTGGGGTGGGGTGGGGGATGAATGGTTGATTTTTGGTTCCTCTCTCCCTTGTTGACGAAAATAATAAACAGTAATAAGAGTAGAAAAGTTTCATTTGAGCCAAACTGAGGATTAGCCCCCAAGCCAGCTTCCCAGGTTACTCTGAGAAACTGTCCAGAGATGCAGGGGTTTTTTTTTTTAGCACAGTTTTATATCTTGCAAGAACAAAGAACACTAAACGAGTCAGGGGTACATTTCTTCAAGGTTAAAAATAAAAAATAAAAAGACCAGAACATACACAAGGAGTCAGCATGGCCTTGGCACCTGGGAAGGGAGTCGCTTATCCCATCGTTGGCATCCCAGGAAGAGGGGCATAGCATCTTTATTTTTAACATGGACATTCTTTACTTCAGGTCAGTGTGCCCTTTTCTGTAATAAATAGAGCAGATGTACAATGGGTGTTAGATCAGCCACAAGCAAGCTGTTTTAGCATAAAATTCAAGTTAACTCATCTTTTTCCTCCCCCATAAAAATCTGTAGGCCAGAATAACTTCCCTAAATCTCAGTATATAAGAATTTATCACTTGTCACCTCCTCCTCTTTTTTCGGTTTTGGTCACTCCTGTTCTCTCCTGTGATAACTTTTCTTTGCTATTTAAAGCACTGTTCGCTCACGAGTCGGGTCATCTTCACCTGGGTGCCTCTTAGAAATGCAGGGTCTCAGACCCCACCTCTGCCCTCCTGAGTGGAATCTGTATTTTAACAAGATCCTCAATTTGGTTTGAATGCCCCTTCCAGCTCAAATACTGGTTTATATCACTTGTTCTTAATTATGGCACTCAGTCACCCACAAGGCTTATAAAATTTTTTTAAAGAAAAAAAAAGTGTCCAGACAATATACTTGCAGACTCTGAATGAGTGAGTAGTTTGGGGGGAGCTCTGGTCGGGGTGAGAACAGTTAGAAACCACTGAAACCATTTCTTTCCCTCATGGGGTCTGATGAGCACTGGTAGCTAGCAGCTGCTGCTTGTTTTCTCCCTGCCAGGCCCTGTGCCAAGCTATAGGTGCCTATGCTTAGGAGATCTTTATAACATCCCACCTTATAGAAGAGAAACTGAGGCTCAGAGGGGTCAAGGAACTTGCACTAGATCCTAAGGCTAATCTGTTTCAGAGTTTGATAGTACGTGTGTGGGTGAGTGAGTGCATGAATTCTAACACTTAACACTGGTTAAGGTCAGGTAGGTTGCTGGAAGCAGATTGTCTCAGATTTGAGGCCAGAGTTTCCAGTCTTTGATTTCACTCACCTGCCCATACCTGAGTGTTATTTTTGCCTTTTTCCCCTACCCGCTGAATCTCTGGGTCAGGAAGATCTCCTGGAGAAGGAAATGGCACCCCACTCCAGTATTCTTGCATGGAGAATTCCATGGACAGAGGAGCCTGGCAGATTACAGTCCATGGGGATCGCAGAGTTGGACACGACTGAGTGACCAACACCCCTGAATCCCCACTTCCTTCCCCAGCTTCCCATGCCTGAATAACTCTTTTGCTTGGATCTGTCCTTCTGAGGGTCTGAATTCAGTTGTAGAGGTGGCCAGTTTGGGTTCCTGGTTCAGCCTTGCTCTCCTGCCTCCTGGCTGTCCAATCAGTTCTGAGACCTCATCAGGGACCTTTCAGCTCTGTCCCTGGAGACACCTCATTGTCCCCGCTGCTCTGATGTCCCCAGTGACTCAACAGAGGTTTCTTCAGTCCTCCTGTAGGTCAGTTCCTAGTTCTGGGCTCCTCCAGCATCTTTGGTTGCTTCTCTAATCTCTGGATTCCTCCAGCATTTTTGATGGCTTCTGCCATTCTTGATATCAACGTGGGTTGCCTTGTCACCAGGGGGATAGGGAGGTGGGGGGCTCATGTCTTTCCTTTTGGTCACGACTCACAGACAGCGGAAAGCCTCACCCGAACTTGAAAGTGTTCTGGACCTACTCTCTCTGGCACTTTTGGTCATTTGTGCTAGACTGTCACCAAGCATGTACTGTTGGAGAACTGGCGGTGATCTGCTCATTGGGCGTTCAGAGCCCCGTAATAACTGGTGGCAACGTTGCAAGAGTTGACCCAGCCAGGACTCCCTGAGAACTGGTTGAGCCTCTCTGTCCTCCTGGGCTCTTCCATCTTCCTCTCCTGTTTCCTTAGTGTCCTCCTCCTCCCTCACCCCAGACCTTTGCGCTCTGTCTTTCTCTTCCCCATCCTTCATTTCCTGGGGTCCTTCTCCCCTCCCTTTCCTCCCCTTTTCTCTTCCTCCTCATATGTGGCCTTATTAAGGAGAGGAGAGTATTGTCAAACTTCAGTTCAGATTAGCATTTCCCTTAAACAGACACGAATGTAACAATCCCATAATTGAATGTGTAGCTGTCATGTGACAGAATCTGAGTTTTTACCTTACGGATTACTGATCATTGTTCTCACGCAGTAAGCCTTGATGTGAGACTCAGGTCTAAATAAGCAATGGTTGACTAATTGAGGGTATTTGGAAACTTGTTAAAGAAGTCTCTGTGTAACAATGTCTCTTAGAAGATAAGCCCTAACTTTATAAAGAGGTGACACAGCTTCTGATTGAAAACCCAACTGCCCTTTCTATTCGAGAGCATCGCTAAGTCTCACAATTAGTTAAATCTTTGTAAAGAGACAGGAAAAAAGAAAAATCATTGCATACTCCACTGCTCCCTGACCATCTCAAAGATTATGTGATTAACTAGGCTGTAGTGGGTGGCTAATTGGCTAAGCTTTAATCTTCACACCACCAACTATATGGAGGATTATAGGAAATAGGAAGTTATTTAGAAGTTGAGATGGTAGTTATGGATCAGGAGTGCTATATTAACAAGCAGACCAACTGCTAAAATCAAAGAATAGAAGATGATAATGAAATATTCACATTTTCTTAGAGTGTAAGCTTTACATTTAATTTCATATATTTACTTTTTCTTGGAGCTGCTTTTTTAAAAAAAGTATGATCCTTCGAATTTATATTTCATAGCACTATATTGGCAGCCAAGGAAGACAGAGGAAAAATTGACTTTAAATATTCCATTAAAAGTGTTCCCCCTCTACCATTTTAGATCATTGCATGTTTTCTTTCGATTTAAAACTTAGTTTATAAGAAGGATGATTTCTATTTGATAGTATTGAGATTTCCTAAAAACTATTAATTTATACTCTCTATTGCTTGAAGTTATGAACATATGACCAGCCTACTCTTCCAGAAGTAGGAAATGGCTGAGGAATAAACAACTGCATCATTACCTGCGAGACAATGGATAAGCCATAATTATTTATCTCTCTTACTTATGTCCCAGAAATACACTAACTTCCTAGGTCATCTGACATGTAAAGGATGTGCTGAAATCAGTAAAGATATGCTTTTCTCTGTATTTCGGTGAACCCAAGGATAGTTGAACCAGTTCAGTTCAGTCGCTCAGTCGTGTCCGACTCTTTGCGACCCCATGAATCGCAGCACGCCAGGCCTCCTTGTCCATCACCAACTCCCGCAGTTCACTCAGACTCACGTCCATCGAGTCCGTGATGCCATCCAGCCATCTCATCCTCTGTCATCCCCTTTTCCTCCTGCCCCCAATCCCTCCCAGCATCCGGGTCTTTTCCAATGAGTCAGCTCTTCGCATGAGGTGGCCAAAGTACTGGAGTTTCAGCTTTAGCATCATTCTTTCCAAAGAACACCCAGGGCTGATCTCCTTTAGAATGGACTGGTTGTATCTCCTTGCAGTCCAGGAGACTCTCAAGAGTCTTCTCCAACACCACAGTTCAAAAGCATCAATTCTTCGTTGCTCAGCTTTCTTCACAGTCCAACTCTCACATCCATACATGACCACTGGGACTG
>NW_011494752.1:14452504-14501588 GCF_000754665.1 Bison bison bison
GTTTGAGCATTCTTTGGCATTGCCTTTCTTTGGGATTGGAATGAAAACTGACCTTTTCCAGTCCTGTGGCCACTGCTGAGTTTTCCAAATTTGCTGACATATTGAGTGCAGCACTTTCACAGCATCATCTTTCAGGATTTGAAATAGCTCATCTGGAATTCCATCACCTCCACTAGCTTTGTTTGTAGTGATGCTTTCTAAGGCCCACTTGACTTCACATTCCAGGATGTCTGGCTCTAGGTGAGTGATCATACCATCGTGATTATCTTGGTTGTGAAGATCTTTTTTGTACAGTATTTCTGTGTATTCTTGCCACCTCTTCTTAATGTCTTCTGTTAGGGCCCTACCATTTCTGTCCTTTATCGAGCCCATCTTTGCATGAAATGTTCCCTTCTTATCTCTAATTTTCTTGAAGAGATCTCTAGTCTTCCCCATTCTGTTGTTTTCCTCTATTTCTTTGCATTGATTGCTGAGGAAGGCTTTCTTATCTCTTCTTGCTATTCTTTGGAACTCTGCATTCAGATGCTTATATCTTTCCTTTTCGCCTTTGCTTTTTGCTTCTCTTCTTTTCACAGCTATTTGTAAGGCCTCCCCAGACAGCCATTTTGCTTTTTTGCATTTCTTATCTATGGGGATGGTCTTGATCCCTGTCTCCTGTACAATGTCATGAACCTCAGTCCATAGTTCATCAGGCACTCTGTCAGATCTAGTCCCTTAAATCTGTTTCTCACTTCCCCTGTATAATCATAAGGGATTTGATTTAGGTCATACCTGAATGGTCTAGTGGTTTTCCCTACCTTCTTCAATTTAAGTCTGAATTTGGCAATAAGGAGCTCAGGATCTGAGCCACAGTCAGCTCCTGGTCTTGTTTTTGCTGACTGTATAGAGCTTCTCCATCTTTGGCTGCAAAGAATATAATCAGTCTGATTTTGGTATTGACCATCTGGTGATATCCATGTGTAAAGTCTTCTCTTGTGTTGTTGGAAGAGGGTGTTTGCTAAGACCAGTGCGTTCTCTTGGCAAAACTCTATTAGTCTTTGCCCTGCTTCATTCCGTATTCCAAGGCCAAATTTGCCTGTTACTCCAGGTGTTTCTTGACTTCCTACTTTTGCATTCCAGTCCCCTATAATGAAAAGGACATCTTTTGGGGGTGTTAGTTCTAAAAGGTCTTGTAGGTCTTCAAAGAACCATTCAACTTCAGCTTCTTCAGCTTTACTGGTTGGGGCATAGACTTGGATTACTGTGATATTGAATGGTTTGCCTTGGAAATGAACAGAGATCATTCTGTCGTTTTTGAGGTTGCATCCAAGGACTGCATTTTGGCCTCTTTTGTTGACCATGATGGCTACTCCATTTCTTCTAAGGGATTCCTGCCTGCGGTAGTAGATATAATGGTCATCTGAGTTAAATTCACCCATTCCAGTCCATTTTAGTTCGCTGATTCCTAGAATGTTGACGTTCACTCTTGCCATCTCCTGTTTGACCACTTCCAATTTGCCTTGATTCATGGACCTAACATTCCAGGTTCTTATGTAATATTGCTCTTTACAGCATCGGACCTTGTGTCTATCACCAGTCACATCCACAACTGGGTATTGTTTTTGCTTTGGCTCCATCCCTTCATTATTTCTGGAGTTATTTCTCCACTGATGTCCAGTAGCATATTGGGCACCTACTGACCTGGGGAGTTCCTCTTTCAGTATCCTGTCTTTTTGGCTTTTCATACTGTTCATGGGGTTCTCAAGGGAAGAATACTGAAGTGGTTTGCCATCCCTTCTCCAGTGGACCACATTCTGTCCAAGTTGAACCAAGGTGGTATTAAATGCAGTCAAGAATATTAAGTATTTCCAGTAACTTAATGAAAAAAAACTTAGAGTAAGAAAGTGTGGTAAATAGAAAAATTTTGAGTGCCTACAACGTGCCAAGCACTGGTAAAGGGAGTGTGGTGGCATAAAGCTCCAAACAACAAAAAATATCTAGTTTTTGCCTTTGAGCTCTCTACAGTTCAGTGAGAGAAACAGACGTGAATTAAAGAGTCATTCAAATAAGTAAAATAAGTTCAGAAAAATATATTGTGCTTTGAGGGAGTATTAGTGGGGAAATGATTTAGGTAGGAAAGTCATGTGGTTTAATATTTATTTTGCAAATGCATATTTTGTTTCTCCATCTAAATTTTAAATACCTTGAGGATGGGGACTGAAATCTTGTACAATGCTTAATAGATCCTTGCTCACTTAATGAAAGTCTTTGTGTTTGCTGTATCTTTTATAGATACTTAGCAGATTTGGGTATATAGTAGGCACTCAGCAAATTTCTGTTGATTGAAAGGTTGACTGAGTCAGAATAGAATAGCATGGGTTCTGTAACTAAAAAAATCTGGGACCCTCACAGGATTACCAGATGAAAAAGTTTTTTTTGCCTGCCTCATAAAATCTGGTGGTTCTCTGGGACTGCTCCCTTCAAATGGTGATGCAGGTTTTCCCATCTTACAGCTGTGCTGTTTTCACAGAGGACCTCCATTTTCACTGTGAGAGGAGAAGAGAGAAGGTATAGAGGGCTCACACCCCTCTTATATGCTGCCCCCTATGTGTCATCCCATTGGCAGTAACCAGTCACATGGTTCTGATCTGCCTGCAAGGGAGGCTGGGAAATGTAGTCTTGTCTAGACTCACAAGAAAATGAAATGGGACTTGCGGCAACACATTGCTTGTCTCTACCTCACTGATTATCTTGGGTGGTTTTCTGAAGAGATAAATAACTTTGGGACATAGTCTGCCTACTTAATTAGCAGAGATTAGAGTCAGAAATTAATAAAGGCACATGAGCGGGCTGAGAGGGGACCCTGGTAGGGTGTGTTCTCCTTTTGTACAGTCATACTTGTTCTAAAAGGGTTCACTCGGGCAGGGGTACAAACACAGGACAGAGAAATTAAACTCCAATGGGTATGTGCAACGAAACTAGAAGAGGAGGTCATGTCTGCAGCAGTCAGAGGAGGAGGCCCAAGTAAAGCACCTGAAGGGTCTGGAGAAGATGGTGCTTGTGGTTCTTACCTTCAGCCAAAGGGGCGCCTGGTTTCGCTCAGGCACTGATACCCCAATTACGATGCCCTCAGCCATGAGGGGAGAAGGCAATGGAAACCCACTCCAGTATTCTTGCCTGGAAAATCCCATGGGTGGAGGAGCCTGGTAGGCTACAGTCCATGGGGTTGCAAAGAGTTGGAAACGACTGAGCGACTTCACTTTCACTTTTCACTTTCATGCCTTGGAGAAGAAAATGGCAACCCATTCCAATGTTCTTGCCTGGAGAATCCCAGGGATGGGGGAGCCTGGTGGGCTGCCGTCTCTGGGGTCGCACAGAGTCGGACACGACTGAAGTGACTTAGCAGCAGCAGCAGCCATGAGGAACTGATGATTCTACTCAAAACCGCTTACATAAGGAAAAGTAGCTCCGTATAGTAAGTTCCAAGTTAGAGAATTGAGGGAGGTGGTTAATTCTACAGCCAGTGGTGATCCAGAGTCTGCTGTGTCTTTGTTGTGTCTTTATCTTCAGACTGACTCTTCTCGTGGTTGAGGATGCTTGTAGTAAGTTCCCAGACAGATGGGAGTGGGAGGAGAGGTTCAAGAGGGAGGAGACATACGTATACCTGTGACTGATTCATGTTGATATATGGCAGAAACCAACACAGTATTATAAAGCAGTTATCCTCCATTTAAAAATAATTTTTAAAAAAAGCTCCCAGACTTCAAACAGCCATAGGAGAGGAAGGAGGGTGTATCTTGCTTAAGTCATATATTCATGTAGCTGAGATGTTTTAAAAGCACTTAACAGTGTTCAGTGAGAAGCCTCCCTTCCTCTGTGTCCCACCCGCAAGATAAATATCAGCGTTAATAATCTTTGGTCTGTCTTTCCAGGGTTCTCTTAAGTATATGCCAACCGATAAGAATATATTTTCTTATTTCCCCCTATCTTTTACACAAATGGTCGTATACTGCGCAAATTACCCTACAATGTTCTTTTATCATCTAAATATACTGAAGATTTTCTGAAACCAACACGGAGTCTTGTCATTGATTTTTGTAGCCTTATAATATTTCATTGTATGTGCTACATAATTTATTGAATTAGTCTCCTATTAATATGTGTGTTGTTTCCACTCTATTACATTGTGTATGTATGTATGTACTTAATACCTGTACTTTTTTTTCTGTTACATAAATGCAATGGTAAATATCCTTATACATAAAGGGTTTCATCGTGTGAAAGCCTTAATCTCTAGTTAAGTTCTTAGAAGGTCAAAGGGTATTTACATTGATAATTTTTATATGTCTTGGAGCTTTTTTTTTTTTTTTTTTACAGACTTCATTTTTTAAACTTATACTTATTTTTGGCTGTGCTGGGTCTTCATTACCATGAAGGCTTTCACGAGTTGCAGCGAGTGGGGGTACTGGCTAGATGCAGCGTGTGGGCTTCTTCTTACAGTGCTTTCTCCTGGTGCAGGGCATGGGCTCAGTAGCTGTGGTGCACAGGCCTACTTGCCCTGCAGCATGTGAAATCTTCCCAGACCAAGGACTGAACCTGTGTCCTCTGCTTCGGCAGGTGTATTCTTAACCATGGTACCAGGGAAGTCCTAATGTGAAACTTGCGAAGTAGGATGTTTCAATAGCACTCTTTTTATCTTAAAATTGTCTCAAGCTTGACAGTGTAGTCCTTTGAGATTTTTCAGGTAGGTGTGTACTTGTAAGACTGATTATCACTTGAAGGCATCTCTGTAGTCACTTAGTCCAATTATTTTTTTTTTTCTCCGTGGGTTAGGAAAGGAAAACCCCTGTTAGCCAAATAGATAATCTTTCATTACCATTAGCATTGATTTGGATGGTTGATCAAGGGAGTCAACCCAGAGACCCTGAGATCTAAGTAAATCTTAAGACGTTGCAGCCCCGTGTTGCTCAAGTCAGTGAAGGTGCCCAGTTACTACCGTGTGGATGTGGTACAGTGTAGTCTGCCCACAAGCTGGCAGCAGCAACCTGGTAGTTTCTCTCCTCGGAAAGTCTTGAAAGCCAGACAGCAAAGAAATACCAAGTGAAAACAAATTTAAAATGCTATTTATAAATAGTATTTTAAAAGGCCACAGAAGAGTAAGTCAAATGAAGTATGAAATCTCTACACTCAAAACATTAGGAAAATGAAGGAAAACCATATTCAACATATTGCTGACTTTCCCTTTTTCTGTTTCTAAACATACTTTCAAGACTGCGTTGTGTTATAAGGCAAGGAGCTGCTTATAACACATGGTAATCATTGGATTGCTTTTCATTTTGTAGTTGAACTTCAATTTCTCACCAGCAGATGGCGCTCAGCCACCAAACATTTGACAGAGCAGCTCATTCCTCTTACACTTAGAATTCTTAGGTTTTATGTGTTATCCCTTCCTGTCCTCCTCCTGCTTTTCAGGTACCATGATATTCACACTTAAGACAAAAGAATTGTTCCCTTTGGTTTTATTTGCTTGATTTTAGATTGCCTGGATGACTCAAGAATTTCTCATTTCAAATTGAGAAAAGAGGCCAAAATGATTTCTGATGGCCTTTTCAACCCTCCATTTGTGTTCTTCTATAAACTCTTTGTTGCTCAGTTATGTCCAACCCTTTGCAACTCTGTGAACTGTAACCCACCAGGCTCCTCTGTCCCTGGAATTCTCCAGGCAAGAATACTGGAGTGGGTTGCCATTCCCTTCTCCAGGGAATCTTTGCGACCCAGGGATGGAACTTGCATCTCCTGCATTGCAGGTGGATTTTTTTTTTTTTACTGTCTGAGCCACCAAGTTAGCCAACTGTTTTATTAAATTTTAAATTATAATATTAAAGCTTCTTATTGGTATACTTGGCCAACAGTGAATAGGGGAAAACAGAGTGGTTTAAAAGTAGCAAATTGTTTGATTGCAGTAGATCTTCAGGTTCTGCGGTGAGACTTTCCTTGGATGATGTGTAAGCTATTTTTTCTTGAGTTCTTATTGTTCTGAACTAATACTAATTAGTTTAAACTAATTGAATAAAGATTATTCAATTTAACCAAAAAGAAAAATGAGTATTTACTTTTCAGAAGTCATAGTGTTAGGCATTTCTTCTCCCTGGAATGCCAGCTCTCTGAGGTCAGGTCTCTCTTTCTCTGCCAAGCCCCTAGATTCATGCTGGCACATAGAAGGGCCTCAGTATTTGTGTGGGGGAGGAATGGATGGATGGATGAATAGGTAGATGATACAGAAAGAACTGGACAGAATACCAGACCTAAAGAAGTAAGCTGTCTGGGAAATAGGGGCTACAAGTAGCTTGTGGACTTTCTTCTGATCACTTAGCATTGCAGTAACAGGGTGATATTCGATTATCTTAATCATCAGCCTGCTAGTTTCCACCAGCATGGGGTCTGTGTACTTATGGTCAGCATGTAGTCACCATCTTCCACTTGGGTGGGGTGTCTTGGTTTCTGCTGAAGAGCTCATAGGTATGTGTCAGATTGTAGTTCTGTGTATCCCTTGAGGAGGAACTAGGACTCTGTTTAATTGCTGAGCTGTCGTTTAAGCTGGGCTTCCCCAGTGGTAAAGAATCTGCCAGGAAGACTCCCTGGAGAAGAAAATGGCAACCCACGGCAGTATTCTTGCCTGGGAAACCCCATGGACAGAGGAGCCTGGCGGGCTAAGTCAAACCCGACTTAGCCACTAAACAGCAACAGCAGCCATGGATCCACAGCTCATGATTGTGACGGGACAGTTTTACTTTGGGGTTGTTATTGGGAGTTACGTTGCAATTTGAGAAAATCCCAAAAGGAAATGAAACATATCTCCAAGTTGTGTCGATTCTCCAAGTCACCCAGTTTGGAAATCTTGATCCTCTGTAGTCATTCTACTCAGCAGCATTTGTGGAGCTTTCCTTGGAATGACTGGGTGAATTGTCCCATCCCTGCTGTCCCATTCTGCCACTCCCCTCATCCTGACTGCCATCCCCTTCTGCCTACATTGCCCTAGCCTTCTGGTCTACCTCCCTGACTGTGGCCCTTCCTTGGTGTAAGCCAGCCTGGGTATTGCTGCCAGATTTTTGCCTCCAAAGAATTTATGCCAGAGAAACTATTTCTGATTGAAATTTGAGCCTCTGTGCATCTTTATATTCACGGAAAGAAACTAACTGAAAAAGCTTTGAGGAAGGAATTGCCTTTTCATACCACAGTAGCATTTTCACACCTACAGGCAAGTCTAGTTACAAAGCTCTGCAGGTTCAATTCAGCTCGCTGACACCCTAGAAATACCATCTCTGGTCCTGACTGCGAACCTCTCTGTGGTCTGTGAATACTCAAACACTGTTTTTTTCCAGACAAAACAAACATTTTATGTAGTTACTTTGATATCTTTTGGAAATGCTAGGAGAAGGTGCTTCTTGAAATTCACTGGTTTTTCAATGCTCCATTTGGTTGATAAGAACATCCTCCTTGTGAACTCTGACGAGCTTCAGCAACATGTGTCAGCAGAAAAATGTGGATCATCTGCACCTCCCGCATATTAACTTAATAAGATGCATCGTTCACTTTTGGGGAGAAAAGAAATATTTTTATAGTGTCAGAAGGGACTATGAAACCTTTTGGTAAAATCTTTTTTAAGACAGATATCTAATGTATTTAGTAATGTGGCATTTATTTGACATGTTCCATTTATTAAATAAGCTCCATCTTGAAAGACTATAGAATAAAAATGATGGATTTATTTTTAAAAAACATTTCAGTCCTAATTGGGGGAGCATGGTAGTTAGCATTTCCTTTCTTTTTTAAAAAAAATTTATTTATTTGGCTGTGCCCGCTCTTAGCTGTGTCATGTGGGATCTAGTTCCCTGCCCAGGGATCTAACCTGGGCCTCCTGCACGGGAAGGGTGGAGTCTTAGCCCCTGGGCCACCAGGGAAGTCCCAGCATTTTCTTTCTATAACTTATTTTTCAAAGGAGAAACACTCCTTCATTGTCCTTCCAAGAAGGAGTTTGAGCTACAAGGTGTCTTAGTGACAGAATTCCCTTTCAAGTTAAAATTCCCTCCATCTGCTTGAACAGCATCTGTTTCTGCTGCTAAACTCTTGAAGGCAGGTAGCAGTTGTTTCCTTTTGCTTTCTTCTTCTTCTTTTTTTTTTATTCTCTCAAGATAAATGTTAAATACCCCTCTCTTTTTGTCTCCGTTGCTTAAAGAGCTCCGTTGCTTAAAGGTTTCCTAGTTCTGTTTCACAAACAGATTCTGAATGCTTCTTCTCCAGCATACTCAGAGGAACTGTCTTTCTGGTCCTGGGGATAGATACATGACGGTCATGTGGCCTCTTTCCTTCCAGAGTTTATAATTTAGGAAGGGAGACAGATGAGTAAATAACTAACTACAATCCTGCTTGATAAATGCCACGTCGGAGGTTTTGCATGAGGTGCCATGGGAGCACCCTGGAGTGATTGATTCAAGGGAAGAGGGGGGTGAGGATGGGAATCAGGAAAGACTAAACAGCAGAAGTGACATTTGAGTTGAGCCTTAGGGGATGAATAGAATTTTGCCAGATGGACAAAGGGGTGGGGGCGGGGACCCTCCAGACTCATACAAAAACATGAGAGTGTGGAAGTTTGTGCCTTTGTCTGGAGACCTGGTGAGCAGTCCATAGGTGTGGAAGGGGGTTTGGGGAGGTGACATAGCCGATATATCACTGGGGCCATATTGTAAAGCTTAAACTTAACCTGTAGCTTCTAGGAAGCAGTGATAGTTTTAAAACAGGCGAGATCTTGGGACTTCTCTTGGCGGTCCAGTGGTTAAGACTGCACACTTCCAATGCAGGGGACACTGGTTTGATCCTTGCTTGGGGAACTAAGATCCCACATGCTAAGTGGTGCAGCCAAAAATAAAAAATAGGAGAAATCTGTTTTAGAAAGATCGTTGTGGCAGCAGAGTGTAAGATGATTTGAATGGGGGTGACTGGGAGCAAGGGGGCCAGTCAGAGGCCATGAGCATCTTCTACGGGAGAGATGCTTTTCTGAGCTGAGGCAGCAGCAGCATGGATGGACACAGGGCGTGGACTTGAGGGCCACCTCCTGCAGAGGCCTTGGGCGTTGATGAAACGTGGCCAGGGGTGGGAAGAAAGGAAAAACGGTCCAGATGACTCGGGAATGCAGCGATGCTGCTGAGTAGAGAGCATGGAAGAAGAAACTGCTTATAGGTGAAAGGAGTGGATTTGACTTTGGGTGTGTTGAGTTTGGAGTGGAGTTCTCAGCTGGAGATTCCTAAAGGAAAAGCCGTAAATGCAGAGAGAGCGAGCTGGTAGGGAGATGTTGTGGGTACGGAGAAATTTGAAAGGATGAACAGTTGAGGGACCTGCCTTGCCTGGATTTTGATATGTGGGTTTTTTTGTTTTTTTTTTTTGCTTTGAACTATTTACGTGCCATTCCTTCCCTACCCCCAGATTCTGATTGTGTCCTGCTAGGGCAGGGGGCCCCCAGGTAAGAATCCATCACCATGATGAATGGAGAGAACCATGACTTACTGCATTTGTGTTGGTGTGGAAACATGGTCTAAGCACTATTAGTGTCTGTCCTTACAGCCCGAAACCACAGGAACAGATAACACAGCCCAGAGAGAGACAATATAGCCAGAAGCTGCTCCTGCTAAGTCACTTCAGTCATGTCCAACTCTGTGCGACCCCATAGACAGCAGCTCACCAGGCTCCCCTGTCCCTGGGATTCTCCAGGCAAGAACACTGGAGTGGGTTGCCATTTCCTTCTCCAATGCGTGAAAGTGAAGTCGCTCAGTCGTGTCCGACTCTTTGCGACCCCATGGACTGCAACCCACCAGGCTCCTCCGTCCATGGGATTTTCCAGGCAAGAGTACTGGAGTGGGGTGCCATTGCCTTCTCCACAGCCAGAAGAGAAGATCTAAATAGAATCCCTGAGGCACACCACTATTTAAAGGGCAGATGGAAGGAGAGGTACCTGCAAGTTAGAGGACATGCTGTGGGAGAGAGGGGTGTGAAAGGAGCCAAGGGAAGAGGGCTTTCTTGGGTAAGGGAAGAAGGTCAGCAGTGACCAGTGGCCAGTGAGGCCTGGAGGACGAATGAAGTGAAAACGGAGAGGCTTTGTCAGCAAGGAGGTTACGGGTGAGAAGAGTCTTAGCAGAGCCCGGAGGTGGAGGCGGATCCTGGGCTGAAGAGTG
Organism: Bison bison bison; assembly: GCF_000754665.1. NCBI lineage: Eukaryota > Metazoa > Chordata > Mammalia > Artiodactyla > Bovidae > Bison > Bison bison. Next base: position 14,462,710 of record NW_011494752.1, read on the forward strand.
AATCCTGAGGGTCAGGAAGCAGAGCTGATGAGCACTGGCCATTCTTGAAGGAAGTCTGGCTGTGAACAGGAAAGAAGGCCTGAGGATTTATAGGATGAGGAACAGCCAGTGGAAAGCTGAGATCACAAGATTGTGGAAGTGTGAGGCTGGAAGACATAGAGGCTCACTCTGGCTGCCTATCTTGGAAGCAAGTCTACTAGACCCAGGCCCCCCTTCCTCCGTATCTCACCCCCTCCCCACTTTTATCCTGGGCATGTCAATGGCACATGTTTTCTGCTGAGAAATCATTTATTCATGTTGTTATCCTTTCCTGGGGTGTGTTTCCATGTCTTCCTCATAAAACTCAACCTTACCTGTTTGGGGTCTCCTTGCCCATCACGAAACCTTCGCTGAGATGGTAGAAAGAAAGGGCTTTGGATTTGGAGTCAGAAGATGTGGTTGAACTTTAGCTCTGCCATGAAGCATGTGGCCTTCAGGAAGTGACTTGATGTCTCTCTACCTTGATTTTTCTTGTCAGTAATACCTGCTCTGACTTACACACAGGCTTGTTCAACGAGTCGAATGAGATCATGTTTGTGAAATGCCATTGAAATGACAGCACACAGAGCCACTGTGTTAGGTTACACTTGCCTAGCTTCTCTTCTTACTGATTTCATTCATTCAGTTGTGGGTTTTGCTGAATAAACTAACTCATTCAACTTTTTTTTTTTGGTTTGTTTTTCCCTAGTGTCTATTCTGCCAGGCACTGAGGATATAGTGATGAATAAGACAGTCGCTACTCTCTGGAGCTTACAGTGTGGAGTGGGAGACAGGAAAATAAGTGTGTAGCATACAATTGCTGGCTGTTTCAGTGCTGTAAAGAGAAACGAGGCAGGCTGAGGAGGAGGAGAGCCCAGAAGTTACAGGGAGGGGTACTGTTTTAGAGGGAGCAGTTGGGGCAGCTTCTCTGAGGACATGACATTGGAGCAGAGTAGAATGAGCAGGGAACAGGGCCACGTGACCATCACGGGTGACCAGAGCCTTAGCCATGGGGGAGGGGAGGTAGCAGGTGCAAAGGCCCTGAGGTAGGAGTGTGCTCAGTGTGTTCTAGAAACAACAAAGAAGTGAACGTCATGGGTTAAAGATGTTGCATTTTACGCTAAGGGTGATGGGAAGGCACCGAGAGGCTGTGGCAGAAGAAACATTATCTGTACGGTGGTGGCTCTGGCAGCTGGTGGGGAGTAGATTGTGGAGGGTGGGAGCAGAAGCAGGAGGCAGGAGTGCCAGGGGCAGAAGCAGTGGAGCAGAGGAGAAGCGGGTGGATTTTAGGTATGTTTTGAAGGATTTGCTAATGGACTCAATGCTGTGAGGCACCAGAGAGTCAAAGTTGATTCGAGGGTTTGGGCCTGAGCCGATGATTCTGTGGTCGTCTTGAACTGAAATTGGGAAGAATGGGGCAGAGGAGAATGGGCTTTGTGGGGAATTTGTCTTTTTTTCTCTGTTCTTTGTGGAATTTAGCTATAATGAGAAAAACTTCCATTAAAACTGAAAGACTTCCATTAAAACTGAAAGGATCTTAAAGGTCTTCGAATTCAGTGATTTCCAAAGATATAAAGACATCTTCTGCAGGATTATGAAGAATACCTGCCTCCGCCTCCAACGTGAGTCTTTCCCGCTCACCTGCCAACCCACTGTTAATGAGGGTGGCGTGCCTCTCCAGAGTGGGGCTGGGGCGGGGGCTGAAAACCACTGACCCACTTGGTTTCCTTGTCTTGTGGCTGAGAAAACCAGGCTGAAGAGGTTATTGGCATTGCCCAGGGATGCAGGGCTGGCTGTTCTCTTATTTCATTTAAGAGTTCCTTCACGTGTGGTCAGTTTCTCTTTTCCATTTGATTGTAAACTCCTTAAACTCTAAGATTTATATCTTAAGATTTTTCATAGACTTTCTTTCTTACCCAGAACAGTACTAATAGGCATCTATCCTAAATGTTAGGTTTTAGCACCTGATAATGAAAAGAAAATCAAGTCTCCTGCCCACAGCGGCACCTGCGATTTTACCTGCTCTTGTTAGTAAAGTCACATCCATCCTTGTTGAATTTCCCAACAGATTTAAGGCATCAGCAAAGTACAGACACACAAGGGAGAGGGCAAAGGGGAGGGGAAGAGGGAGAAAGTGATCGTTCAGCCTCGAAAAACTGAACCAAAAGTTTGGAATCAGCTCAGAAAGAAGGCATTAGGGACTAATTACCACTTAGGGAAACTGTAGTTTACTGCTGCTTTTATATTGAACTATGTGAAAGTGAGATCAAAACAGTTCTTCCAGCGTTTAGGACTTCTGCAGGACTGAATTTAGCCCTGGGAAATCTTTCTTGTATGTCTGGTGGTTGATGTGTGTTTGATATTAATATTAAATTGTGCCCGTGTTGTACTTTTATTCTCCAATAGGTTTAAAAAATTTTTTTCTAGAACCTAATTTTATTTATTTGTTTTTGGTTGTGCTGGGTCATCGTTGCGTCAAGAGCTTTCTTGAGTTGCAGAGAGTGGGGGCGACCACTCTCTAGTTCCAGCGTGTGGGCTTCTCAACTGCAGTGGCTGCTTTTGTTGTGGAGCACCGGCTCTAGGGTGCTCGGGCTTCAGGAGTCGCAGCTCTAGGCTCTCTTAGAGCACAGGCTCAGTGCTTGTAGCGTCCAGGCTTAGTTGCCCCCTCAGGTCTGTGGGATCTTCCCGGGTCAGGAATCAAACCCGTGTCTCCTGCTGTAGCAGGCAGATTCTTTACCACTGAGCCACCAAGGAAGCCCCTCTGATAGGTATTTTAAAAGTATATTTTAACTACTGAAGGCTCTGATTCAAATTTTCTGTCTTTTGAGAGTACAAAGACAATTTTCTTATATTTTTCCCCCATAAGAATTTTTAAAATTATGCTCTATGTGTGGCAAGGGCTACAGCGGGGACATTCCAGCATTGACTTTCGAGGAGTCTGCTGACCACTCGGGTGCAGCATGCTAACTGAAAGGAAGAGCGTGCTGATAAATGCACTTTCAAGTTCACTTTATTCACCTCTGACCCACCATCCTGGTTTTTGGCACTCGTGTTTGCAACAGTTCATACATAATATCCCAGGGGCCATGTGGGTTACGAGAGGGAGTCAAGATTAAGACGGATAATTCAGAATTTGTGTTATAAATGCTCGGTTGTATTCATTGAATTGGTTTTGAAACCTACATGTGTTTCTCTCTGTGAGTAGCCAGATTCCCTCTAATAAGGAATTCAGTGGTCATTTTTTATGCTATCAGCCGTCACAGCAACATTATATCTTCTTGAGAAATAATATTTGTGCCTTTGGTGCCACCTAGCCCGTGAGACAAACTTTGTCTCAATGGAAAGGACACTTCCATTTGGCCTTGAGTTTCTGAAATTTAAGACCCTCACTTATGATTATTGACTCAAATATATCATGGAGGATTAGTAAGAGTATTAAGTGTCGCCACAGTCTCCTTCACAAGCTGTAATTCTCCTGGGGACCAGGCTCGGGCCTTATTCATCCTCGTATCTCTTCCAGCCCTGAACACAGTTGCTGGCATAAACCAAGGATGCAATAAATTGCGGTCGAAATGAATTTTCAAAGCATGCGAGGCTGGCCCCCTCTGCCCCTGTGGGAGCGATTTGCGGCCGAGCTGGATTTTTTGAGCTATGTAACGCATTCAATCTTGTTCTTAGGTCCAGCCTGATGACTGGAGGGGCCAAGCGAGGAGCACCCAACCCTTGGCTCTTGGAGGAGCCGGAGGAGACCAGAGGCTTGGGTTTTGATGAAATCCGGCAACAGCAGCAGAAAATTATCCAAGGTACTAAATACCCAAAGGGTGTGGGCTCAGAAACCTGTTCGGGTTTTTTTACCTTAGCCTCAGATGTTCCCAATACCCATTGAAAATCGGAGGGAAAACGGTTGGTCTTTGAGAGTTCTTGGCGGTTCTGTGCCTCAGGGTACCTGGGGATTAGACAGATGCTGTCATCCATCCAGGTAGCTGGTGGACGTAGGGATTCTCTCCTGGGAGAGGGACAGAGTGCAGCTCAGGGTCTGGTTATCCCAGGTGACTCGAGGCATGGGCCTCTTCCTCCTCTCCATGATTAGGACTCATTCTCCAAAGAAAAGGCTCCATTTTTTTTTTTTTTTGTATAAAAGTTAGTTTGGCTTTTACCTTCAGGTTCATCTTACCCAGCTGGCTTTTAAACCTGCTAATTTTTTCTGTTAATTTCAGAAGTAATGCATGATTGTTATACAATGTTCAAACAATATAGGGATATATAAAATGAAAAGCTTTTTCTGTATTGTTCCTCTGATCTCAAACTGTAAACAGATTAACAATACATATTTCCTCAGGCTTTTTTTTGTACATACATGCATGTATACTGTATATTCAATATAAGCACATGTATGTTTTGCATAAGTGAGATCATAATATAGATATTTCTACAGCTTTTTTTTACTTAATATGTGTGATAGACATTTTTTGATGTCAGCGTTGCAGATGTTACTCCTGCTAATTCTCCTGATTGAAACACAGCTTTATGTAGGTCTAGTTGACATCATAAATAGCACATATATGAAGTGTATGATTCATTAAGCTTTGACATATACATACACCTTTGAAACCATCTCCACAATCCAGATAATAAGCATAATCATTACTCCTGATAGTTTTCTTCATTTCTGTTGGTAATTCTTACTGTTGTCCTCCCCACATACCCAGACAGCTGCTGATCTGCTTTGTGTTGCTATAAAATCATTTCTGTTTTCTCTATTTCTGTATAAATGGACTCATACAATATGAGCTCTTTGCGAGTTCAGGGGTGGGGTGGTCTGGCTTCTTTATCTCAGGGTAATTATCTTAAGATTCATCCACATTGTTCCATGGGTCAGTATTTTGTTCTCTTACATCACAGAGTAGTAATCCCTTGTATAAATTAACAACAGTCTGCATGTACATTTACATGTTGACGTATGTTTTGCTCTGCATGTGTGGGGAAAGGGCTATATGGAAACTCTTTGTACCCTCCTCTCAATTTTGCTGTGTATTTAAAACTGCTGTAAAAAACAAGTCTCTTAAAAAAAAAAAAAAGGTAAAACCTTTTTATCCACAGATGGCATTGACCATTTGTATAGAAAATCCTACAGAGTCTACCGCAAAACTATTAATTAGTGAGTTTAGCAAGGTTGTGTGATCCAAGATCAGTATACAAAAATCATTTGTATTTTTATATACTAGCCACAGCCAAGAGTAGGAATGTATAAATGCTGTTAATAAGAGACCAAAAAAACATGAACTACTTAGGGATAAATCTGGTGTTGAGTTTAACTCTTTGCCAGATCTGTCCATTTCTGAGAGGAGGCTAGAAGTCTCTAACTATGATAGTAGGTTCAGTCACTCAGTTGTGTCCAACTCTTTGCGACCCCATGGACTGCAGCATGCCAGGCTTCCCTGTCCATCACCAACTCCCGGAGCTGGCTCAGACTCATGTCCATTGAGTCAGTGATTCCATCCAGCCATCTCATCCTCTGTCACCCCTGTCTCCTACTGCCCTCAATCTTTCCCAGCGTCAGAGTCTTTTCCAGTGAGTCAGCTCTTTGCATCAGGTGGCCAGATTATTGGAATTTCAGCATCAGTTCTTACAATGAATATTCAGAACTGATTTCCTTTAGGATTGACTGGTTTGATTTCCTTGCTGTCCAAGGGTCTCTCAAGAGTCTTCTCCAACACCAGTTCAAAAGCATCAGTTCTTCAGCACTCAGCTTTCTTTATGGCCCAACTCTCACATCCATATATGACTACTGGAAAAACCATAGCTTTGACTAGATGGACCTTTGTTGGCAAAGTAATGTCTCTGCTTTTTAATATGCTGTCTAGGTTGGTTGTAGCTTTTCTTTCAAGGAGCAAGCATCTTTTAATTTCATGGCTGCAGTCACCATCGGCAGTGATTTTGGAGCCCAAGAAAATAAAGTCTGTTGCTGTTTCCGTTGTTTCCCCATCTATTTGTCAGGAAGCGATGGGACCAGATGCCATGATCTTAGTTTTTTGAATGTTGAGTTTTCAGCCAGCTTTTTCACTGGCTTTATCTGTTTCTCCTTGCATTTTAACAGGTTTTTTTTTTTTTTTTTGCTTCATGTAGTGTGATGCTCGGTGTTAGGTGCGTACACATTAAGGATTGCTGTGTTGTCTTGGAGAATTGACCCCCTTATTATGTAATACCCTTTTTTACCCTTGATTACTTGCTTTGAAGTCTACTCTATCTGAAATTAATGTAGCAACTCCTGGTTTCTTTTGATGACTATTATTGTGGTTTATCTTTCTCCATTCATTTGCTTTTAATCCATATTTAAAGTGAGGTTTCTTTATATTTAAAGTGAGGTTCTTTGAGGCCACATGTAGTTGAATTTTTGATCTACCTTGTCTTTGTCTTTTAATTGCTGTAGCTTTATGTCTTTATTTCAATCGGGATGCCTTTTATTTTTCTTTCTTGCCTTATTACACTTGCTACCACCTCCAGTACAGTGTAGGAATGATGAGAGCAGACATTCTTGCCTTGTTTCTAATCTTATGGAGAAAATAATTCATTTGAAAGCCAGATGTGAGTTTTTCTTGGTTTGGTTACTAGATATTTCTTTCTAAAAATATTCTTGAGATTTTCTTTTTTCCTTCTCCTGGGATGCAGTTATTCAGGTCTTGCTTTGTCAGGTGGACCAGAGAAGTGTTTATTTTAGGGCATGGGTTAGCAAACCATGGCCTGTGGACCACATCTGGCCCACCACCTGGTTTTGTATGGTCTGCAAGCTAAAATGGTTTTTCCATTTTTAAACGATTGAAAGGAGCCCCAAAAAGAATATTTCGTGACTTGTTTAAAAAAAAACACACAAGACTGTGTAATACTCAAAAGTGTAGTGTTCATAAATAAAGTTTTATGGGAGCACAACCATGCTCATTCATTTATGTATTACTGACGGATGCTTTCCTATGACGAAAACAGGGTTGGGGCAGCTGCAACAGAGATCAGACGAACCACAAAGCCCAAAATATTTGCCGTCTGGCCCTTTGTAGAAAATGTTTGCAGACTCCAGGCCAGAGGTTATTTCCCTCACTTCTGTGCCAGAACGATTTTGTGTACTCTCTGTGAATTATGTGGTGACCTGGTGAGTGGGGATTAGGAGTTGCGTCTTTTGATTGGTTATGTCTTATGTCCAGTTCCTGTGGACTCAGAGGGTTATTCCCTCTAAGGTTTTCAGGTGGTTCTTCCCCCGGCCTCAGTCAATTTCCTCACACACATGTCCTGATCAACACTTGCCTGAAGTCTCAGGGTGGATCCCATGCAAATCTCCCATTTTCTCCCTGCACAGCCCTCTGCTTTCTATGTACTGTGCCCTACATACTTGAGCCACCTTGACCTCTTTTTCTTTTTTTGGATTCTCCTCAATCTGGGAAGGCTGCTGGGCGCCACCTGAGATCCACCTTCCCCACGCCATGGCCTGGGACTCTCAAGCCAATGATCTGGGACTGAGAGCTCATCTCATTTGTCTCCCAGATCTCAGGGATCACCACCCTTTATTTCCTGACATCTGCATCTTGAAACTGTTGTTTTGTATATTTTGCCTGTGGTTTTGTGTATTGTTTTGTTTTCTCTTTGTTTGGGGCCAGAAGTAAATCTGCTCCCTGTCAGCCCCTCTTGTCCAGAAGCAGAAGTCTAACTCTATTTTGAACTCCTTTTTCACAGTGAAAGTATCTAGCACATGAAGTCCTGGTCCTCCTGAATCACTTTTATTCCATGGTATCTCACCCGTTATCGTGTCTGAAGCAAAGTGAAGAAGCTGAGAACAGTGCACCCTTGCACGTAGCCCAGCTGTTCATTTGCAGTGATTTACTTTTCAGGATTCATGGTTCCTGAAAGGAATGTCTTGATAGCTAATACTCATGAAATTTCTGGGCATTGTTGCTTTTTTTTTTTTTTTGCCAAGAAAAGCTGTTTTCGGTCAAGAGAAGTATCTCTGCCACTGACAAGGTGCCTCATTCAGAGATCGCTGTGGGCTGGGTGTGAGAGGATGCAGCATGTAAGTGTTTGTGTTAAGTCTCCCACACTGAGAGCATCCTCGCTAAGATGCCTACCCTTTGGAAGCCGGCTGGCCTTTGGGGTTTATGGGGTGGGGCTGGGGAGTGAAGGAATGGAGGAGAGGGGCACTTACTACAGGTCTGAATGTTTTTCTGCTCTTCCCTTTGTGTTTTGAAACGCTCTATCCTTCCTTGCTTTCCGAGCAAGCTGCCTTTTCAAGGATGAATGCAAAAACAGAAGTTCTCTTTACATGAAACCCTCATTACTCTTTTCTCTGCCTCAAGAACCTTGGTGATATGTGTGCTGAGATTGCCATGGCCATGCTTCCTGGCTAGGTCCTGCACTACAGAACCACGAAGGGTCATTTCTAACTTTGCCTGTGGCATCTGTTAGCCTTTTTGTACTTGCGTTGACCTTTAGAAAACACTTGGAAAATCATCCTAAAATAACAGGTTTCTGGTGGAGCTTAGACTCAAGGCAATGAATGCCTTCCTTTCCCGATCTGGAGGCTAAGCCTCCTTACTGCCAGTTAGACGGCCTCAGTTTCTATGCTTCCTGTGCTATAATTTGAAGCACAAATGGGCATTTGGCAGAAGATGGGTGAGGTGATCCAGTTAGTAACCGGATCATTCCTGGTGGTCCAGAGGTCAGGGCTCAGTGCTTTCACTGCCAGGGTCCAAGTTCATCCCTGGTTGGGGAACTAAGACCCCTCAAGTTACGTGGCACAGCACCCCTACCCCATGCCCATCGCCCCCAAATCCCTGAGATAAAACAAGGGAAACTGCCTTTTTGGTCGGTAAAGACCTTTGTCTCTGAGTCAGATGGTGGATGGTGGACCTGGAAGAAGGTGTATCACTTAGCCTCTCCCCAGGAGGTCTTTGTTGCTGGGGCTTTTAATTAGCTCCAACTCTCCTTTACCATAGTCTATAGACGTTGTTTCTAGATTCTAGCAGAAGACTGTGGATTAGTTATGGGTTTTTGTGTTTTTAGGTCTTGTAAGTATTTCCGTTGAAACAGTGGTGGGGAAAGTGACTGGCAGGGCTGTGGTGTACCTTGGCGTCATCCGAGTGGCTCATCTTTGAACCCGTGGATTCTTAACATCACAGACAGCTCTCTTTCAAGATACCCTTTCTTACAGCTGCCACCTAGACCAAGATTCCTTCCCCTAAAATCTTAAAACAAAAACATCTGTTCTTAGAACTTGCTCTAAGAGTCTTTCCAATGTAGTGATTAACTTTACCCAGCTTGACCTCATCTTCTGCTCATTCGTTCCTTATTTCCCCTTCTCCAGGGAAAGTTCCTGTATGTCAGATGTGGGAGTTTCCATCGCTCCTCTCTGGGCACTGGACAACACAGCCTCAGCTACTTTTTCTGCTACCTAAACTCAGAGGGCTGGCTAATGTTGACCAGAAGTCACTCCATATATATGTAGCAGAGACTATCTTTATTTCTTCAACAGATCTAGACGGCCCTCTGTGGTCATTCCTTGGTTTAAACACATTGATCAAATACTTGATCTGTTCCACCAGTTGGGCTCAGAAGTGGGACAAAACCATAGGAAAAGACACAGCCTCAGGCCTCGGGGCTCTTGCCATGTGCTCAGTCAAGGGGCCCGAGATTGCCGTTCTTAAGAATGTTCCTTGGTTTTGTTTGCTTGCTAAAATGTTGGTAACTTTTTGCTGTTGACAGTTTGAAACATATGACAGTGAGAGAGTAGGCTGCTGATTCCATCCGACCCAGCGGTTGTTTCAGCAGTTATCAACTCGTAGCCCATCTTGTTTCATCTATACGTCTACCCACCTTCCCATCCCCGTGATTATCTCTGAAGCAAATCGTAGACATTATACCATTTCATTGGTGAATATTCCAGAATATATCTCTAAAGCATGTTTGTAAAAGATTCTTGTTGTCCAGTCACTAAATTGTATTGGACTCTTTGCAACCCCATAGACTGCAATATGCCTGGCTTTCCTGTCCCTCACTATCTCCTGGAGTTTGCCCAAGTTCATATGCATTGAATCGGTGATGCTATCCAACCATCTCATCCTCTGTCGCCCTGTTTCCTCCTGCCCTAAGTCTTTCCCAGCATCAGGGTCTTTTCCAGTGAGTCAGCTGTTCGCATCAGGTGGCCCAGGTATTGTATCTTCAGCTTCAGCATCAGTTCTTCCAGTGAATATTCTGGGTTGATTTCCTTTAAAATTGACTGGTGTGATCTCCTTGATGTACAGGGGACTCTTGGGAGTCTTCTTCAGCACCACGGTTTGAAAGCCTTCTTTATGGTCCAACTGTCACATCTGTACATAACTACTGGAAAAACCATAGCTTTGACTAGACGGGTCTTTATCAGCAAAGTGATGTCTCTCCTTTTTAATACACTGTCTAGGTTTGTCATAGCTTTATTCCTTAATATAATCAAATAATCCAGTCAGATTGTTTGATGTTCAGATTTCTCTGATTGTCCAATGGTTTTTTTTCTTTTAGGTTGTTCAGTTCAAGATCTGAATATAGTCTGTACATTGCAACTAATTGATATGTCCCCTAAGTTTCTTTAATCAATATATGCGTTTGCCAACTCTTTTTCTTCACAGTTTGTTGACAAAACAAGGGCTTTTGCCCTGTAGTTTCCCACCATCTAGACTTGCTATTTGTTTCCCCATCTACTGTTTAATGTATTCCTCTGTCCTGCATATTTTCTGTAAATTGGTAGTTAGATTTAGTGGTTTGATCAGAGTCATGTCTGTCATTTTTGGCAGCAATACATTATGATGACCTTCCCTTTATTTTTAATCTGCAGCCACCAGATCATCCTCCCACAATTATATGACATTTAGTTAGAAGATGGGTTTTCTGCATGTCTTAAGACAGGAAGTGTTCAAACACCTAACCATTCTGAAGGGATTTTTTAAAAAATGATTGTATTAATTTTCTGTTGCTGCTATAATAAATTAGCACGAACTTGATGACTTAACCAACCTAGTCAGCATGCTAAAAAGCAAAGACATTACTTTGCCAACAAAGGTCTGTCTAGTCAAAGCTATGGTTTTTTCAATAGTCATGAATGGATGTGAGAGTTGGACTGTAAAGAAAGCTGGGCACCAAAGAATTGATGCTTTTGAACTGTGGTGTTGGAGAAGACTCTTGAGAGTCCCTTTGGCTGCAAGGAGATCCAACCAGTCAATCCTAAAAGAAATCAGTCCTGAATATTCATTGGAAGAACTGATGCTGAAGCTTAAACTCCAATACTTTGGCCCCATGATGTGAAGAACTGACTCATTGGAAAAGACCCTGATGTTGGGAAAACTGAAGGTGGGAGGAGAAGGGGATGACAGAAGATGAGATGGTTGGATGGCATCACCAGCTCGATGGACAGGAGTTTGAGCAAGCTCCAGGAGTTGGTGATGGACAGGGAAGCCTGGCGTGCTGCAGTCCATGAGGTTGCAAACAGCCGGACATGACTGAGTGACTAAACTGAACTGATGACTTAAAATACAGATTTATCATCTTACAGTTCTGTAGCTCAGAAGTTCAGTACAAATCAAGGTGCTGGCAGGGCTGGGTTCTCTTCTGGAGGCTCCAGGGAAGAATTCATTCCCTTGCCTTTTCCAGCTTCCTGACGCTACCCACATCCCTTGGCTCATGGACCCCTTCTTTGTCTTCAGTGCCAGCACGTTGCATCTCTCTGACCCCTCCTCATAGCTCTCTCTGTCCACAGCTGGGAAAGATTCTGTTTTTAAGGACTCATGTGATTACTTTGGGTCCACTTGGATAATCCAGAATAATCTCCCATCTCAAATCCCTTAACTTTAATCACACCTGCAAAGTTTCTTTGCCCTGTAAGGTCATATATTCACAGGTTCCTGGAATTAGGAGGTGGACATCTTCAGGGGGTAATTATTCTGTATAGCACAGAGGTCGTTACATTTTTTAAAATTAATGGCACCCCACTCCAGCACTCTTGCCTGGAAAATCCCATGGACGGAGGAGCCTGGTGGGCTGCCAGTCCATGGGGTCGCTAAGAGTTGGACACAACTGAGCGACTTCACTTGCACTTTTCACTTTCACGCACTGGAGAAGGAAATGGCAACCCACTCCAGTGTTCTTTCCTGGAGAATCCCAGGGACGGGGGAGCCTGGTGGGCTGCCGTCTATGGGGTCGCACAGAGTCGGACACGACTGAAGCGACTTAGCAGCAGCAACATTGAATTATGATTAATAGAGTGTGGTGTGTTACAGATGATCTGTTGTGATATAAAGCCTTGGGCTGTACATTGGGTAGAGCAGAGTATAGTAATGAACTGTTATTATGATATCATAATAGTTTGTGGGGTTCTAGATTAACTCTCTGCATGGGTCTTGATAATTGTTGATATTTTTGAAAATAGCAGCATTTATTTTCCTTGTGTCTAAGATGACTGTACCACCTCCGTTTAAGAAATGCTGCTTTAAGACTTGCAGAAGCTCAGGTCATCACAGTCATTATTACTACATGCATAGCATCTCTGTTATCTGGGCCTTCTGTGTTTCTGAATTATGGGATGAAACTGTACTGTAGCACTTAAACATCGAGAGGAAGTACTAGCTAGGTTCTTATAGAAATGATTTGAGTGGAGCAGAATTTTTAGCCCTTTTTCTGTTTCTCATTAGCAAGATAACCTTTAGGTGGTTGAGGCAGGTAATGAGTCGAGGTTAAGTGAAAAGAGTGTAATGTAGGTATTTTTCATTCATAATCTGTGTCTCTGCTAGGTAAAGCAGCTCCAGGGCTTTGATAATTTTTTTTTTTTCCTAATTGAAGATCATAGAGGAATCTCCTGTTTTCTTCTTATATATTGTTTTACCTTTTAATTCATACTGACACTTGACCCTCAGTTGTATATATAGATTATTTGGGAGATGCATTTAGAGTTTTCCAGTAACATCGGTCATCCTATAGCAGCACTAGGTTGATGATAGATTTTTCTTGGAGTCCATCCAAGAGGTTGTTACTGAAGACCAAAAGGACCTCATTATAAAGTGATTTTGCTATAAAATGGTCCCATGGAATGATCCCTAGAGATAGCAGGTCATTTGTATGGTTAAAAAAAGAGCACATCGTGTCAAAAAATGTTACTAAGGGGTCCTTACCCCACACCATTAGTTTAAATAAATTCCAGATGAATTAACAAGTTGAGTGTAATGGCTTAATTCCATAAAAAAAAAAAAAAATCTAGAAGAAAACCTAAGAAAAACTATGCAAGGAAATGTTAATGTGATCTTGGGCAGAAGGACCTTTGTGATTTCTGCTTTTATAGATGGGCGATCATGTGAAACACGTTTTAAAAACCCCAACAAGTGAAGCTGCGAATGGCAGAGTGCTCGGTGGAAAGAGTCGTTCGACTCGGCCTTGGAGAGTTCTTTCCAGTGCACCTGCGGGCAGAGGAAAAAAGTACAGGGATGGAGGCTGCCTAGAGTTAAGAAAAACAAACTTTAAAGATCTTGAGTAACTTAAGTGCTTTTCTCTTTGAAAATCTTAAAATCCAGAAAAATAACACATTACAACAAGATTTTTTTTGGCCACACGATGTGGCGTGCAGGATCTTAGTTCTCCAAGCAGGGATCAAACCCATGGCCCTTGAAGTGGAAGCACAGAGTCTTACTGGACCGCCAGGAAGATCCCCAAAAATAACATGTTTTTTAAAAGCAAAAATATTCTTTTACTATTGTATATATTGTTTTGTATTCTACTTTTTTTTTTTACTTAATAATGTTATCGTGAACTTCTTTTGGAAGTTCATGCCCCAGGAGGGGGTGTGTTGGGAGAAGTTGCTTGCCTTGGGGTGCTGCTGGTCACTGCACACTGAAGGAACTGTCAGCACCCAGAAGCCTGTCCGGAGGGCAGGCTGGAGCCAGGAAGGAAAATTCGTTTGCTCCTGCAGTGTTTCCGCAGTTTCCTCCACTGACAAAGCTGGTGAAGGAAAAATTATTTAAAGGACCCGGATCCATTTTCTCAGAGCAATCAAAATAAGGGAGAACTTGGAGCTAAGAAGCATTAAGTTGAAAAGCAGCAGAGGAAGCAGTATTTCAAGGAATAGCCTTGTATCGATTGGATTGGCAAAAAAGTTTACTTGGGTTTTTCTGTGCCATCTTGTAGAAAAACCAGAATTAACTTTTTGGCCAACCCAATACATCATTGCATACCATCCAATGTTTTATTGCATACATTCCTAGACACAGAATTGGTAGATATGGAAGTTAGCACAGTTCACTCTCTAGAAAGATATATTAGCTATCCCCCCATGACTTAGTACTTAGGAGCTTCTTTGCACTTTACTTAACCCGGGGTGTTACCAATCTTTTTAATGCTTACAAATCTGATAAGTCAGAAAAAAGCTTCACTATTCTTTGATATCTTTAAAAAATTAGTAGTAATGTTGGAACTTTTATGTCTTTTTCTTTTTTATTCTTCTGTGCATTCCCTGTCTATATCCTTTGCCCATTTAAAAAAAAAAAGGAAGATTGTCTTATTGATTTCTACATGCTCTTTATTATCAGAAAGTATAAACATTTATGTAGTCAAATCTTACTCATTTATAATATTTAAAATTTAATTCATCTGGAAATTATTTTCATTTAAGTTCTGAAGTGCAGGTATTTAACTTTTTTCTTTATTTTGTTCCAATACTGTTAACTATTTTCTCTTTTTTTCTGACTGATTTCAAATGTTACTTTGATCATGTATTGAATTGTGTTCCATGCCTGGGTCTGTTTCTGGACCGAAATTGTTTTCCTTAGGTTTTTAGTGAGTTAACTGCCTTACTTTTTCTTTCAGAACAGGACGCAGGCCTCGATGCCCTTTCCTCAATCATAAGTCGCCAGAAACAAATGGGGCAGGAAATTGGAAACGAACTGGATGAGCAAAACGGTAAGGACGTGTCCGACATTGATCATATTTGCCACTGAGTACTAGTGCTGAAGGCTTGACTATTTGTTAGATGACTCTGATATTACAGAGCACCGAAAGTAGTTTAACGTCTATGGATTATTATAGTTTAATGCGATTGAGGGTGGTCTGCAGCCGATTTAGATTGTAGTTACTAAACACTAGGTTAAGAAACTTAATAAAAAATCTCCAGTTTTTGAAGCTGCTTTGAAAAGTGCTGTGTTCTGTAATTGAGTTATCCCCTGGGCCCTCCTCCTGTGGTCACGGGGTGAGGTGGCTCAGTGTTTTTCGAGGACGCAGGGGCACATGGAGCCTACAGGGACATGTCCTCTGCACACCCAGAGAATTGGCTCCTCTTCCATCATAAATATCAGGCTGGGGGACAAAAAAGTCGTACATGAAGCTTTTTTATTTCAGGGCTTGATGTGATGAACCTGGCTAGAGAAAGGTCAGTTTTCAGACCCACAAGCAAGATGGCTTGGGAGAGATGAAGCATTAAGTTAGGAGCCTACCTGGCAGGCTCTGGAGCTTCAAGTGTGTGGCTGAGGGTACAGGGGCTGGAATGGAAGATGCAGCGGTAGGATTATGTGGGGAAAAGGGAACGGAGGCAGGGGACTGATGGCACTTTTACTGAGTGGTCTTGGTCAGGGGAATGGGGGAGCGGGAAGTCACTGGTTTGGAGCAGAGGTCCTAAGTCCAGTGTGGACACATTCAGTGAGAGATGCCAGTGAGAAATCTGAGGCACAGCATCTAGTGGACAGTGGCAGATAAGGTACCAGAGCTCAGCAAGAGGACAGGACCACAGGGAAGAGAAGTGAGAAGCTTCAGTGTAGAGGCGATGGGTAGAACCATAAGAATAGTTGAGTTTCAGTGAGGCTGGTGTTGATCAAAGGTGTCTGCTGGGTGCTAAGCCCTTCAGTCTGCGCCATTTCATTTAATCAGTTCACAGCATCGTGAAGGCGACATTATCACTGTTTGTCAGAGACGAAGCCCAGAGTGGCCGAGGTGCCCTGTTACGTCACCTCACTTGTCAGGAACAGAAATGAAATTTCACTCCAGCTTCCTCTCTAAGGAAGACAAAGTAAGGAGAGAAAAGCAAAAGACTCGAAGCTGCTAGCTTGTGGTCATAGTGTCATGGAGGCTCACGGTGGAATGGCTTTCAAGAAAGGTTACCCCGTATGGAGCCCTGGGAGTCGGTGGTTGCTCACTCCAAATGGGGGCTGCACCTGTCAGACTGTATAAGCTCCACTTCTCGTCATCTCTCTAAGCAGTGAGTTCATTTTTTGCTATAGTACTATTCCATTTATCTATCGTAAATGAACAAATAAGTTAATTCCATCTGTCTGCCATCTGTCATAAATAAATAGGTCAGCAAAGCAAATGGAGAAGTCCTCTAGCGTTACCATCCTAGTGTTAGTCGCTCAGTCGTGTCCTACTCTTTGCGGCCCCAGGGACTGTAGCCTGCCAGGCTCCTCTGTCCATGGAATTCTCCAGGCAAGAGTACTGGAGTGGGTAGCCAGTCCCTTCTTCAGGGGATATTCCCCAGGGATGGAACCTGGGTCTCCTGCACTACGGGCAGATTCTTTACTGTCTGAGCCACCAGGAAAGCCCTCATCCTACTATACCAGTAGAGGTTCTTAATGGTTTAAGCACAGAGGGGAGGACAGTTCAGTCCTTTGCTAATGGTGCTGACATGCACGTACTAATTCATGTATTTGCATTTAACTCAATTACTGGCCAGTTCCTTCCTTGAAAGATAGTATTTGTAAGAAAATTGGCTCTATAGAAAGTCTGCTTATCATAGGTATAACTTTTCTTTATCCCAAGGAAGTTTAGCTTGCTCACTGGGTCAGAAAGAACACTGGCCACATGCTAATAAAGCATGTCCATCCTGTGATGTGCTTGGATAAGCCATGTCCAATAACCATGGTCCATGGTCAAGCTGGTTGGTGCCTACCTTAGTGAGGTTGACTTACTGACTTCCCAGATGAAATTGCCATGTATTTTCTTTTTTAAAAATTTTATTTCTTTTTGGCTGTCTTGGGTCTTTGTTGCTTTGTGGGCTTTTTCTCTAATTGTGATAGCCAAGGGCTCCTCCATAGTTGCAGTGCATGGGCTTCTCATTGTCGTGGCTTCCTGAATTGGCAAGCAGAGTCTTAACCACTTAGCCATCAGGGAAGCCCACCAGGCATGTCCGAATCTTATGTTTCCTCCTGTTCAGTAGTTGTCATGCTTTGCTGCATATTAGAATCATCTGAGAACCTTCTAAACCTTCAAAGCCCAGGCCATACCCAAATTGGTTTTCTGTTGTTGCTATAACACATCACTACAGACTCCATGGCTGTAAGCAATGCAAACTCCTTATCTTATGGTTCTGGAGATCATAAGTCTGCCATGCTCTCCCTAGAGGAAGCGTTGGCAGGGCTGTACTCCTTCCTGGAGGCTCTAGGGGAGAATTCGTTTCCTTGCATTTTCCAGTGTCTGGAGGCTGTCTGCATTCCTTGGCTTGTGGCCCCCTTCTCCATCTTCAAAGCCAGCAATGTAGACTGAGTTCTTCTCACATTGCATCATTCTGACCTCTAACTCCTGCCCCTCTCTTCCTCTTTTAAGGGCTTTTGTGATGACACTGGGCCCATCCAGATAATCCAGAAGGGTTTCCTAGTTAAAGTTAACCTTAATCCATCTGCAACCTTGATGCCCCTTAGCTGTGTAACCTAACATTCTCAGATTTGGGGACCTAGATGTCTTTAGGGGGCTGCTGTCTGCCCAACACAATACCTGATGCCAGTTAAGGCAGAATCTCTAGGATGAGGCCTAAGCAGGAGTACTTTATAAAGCTCCACAGATGGTTTCAATAGGCTGCCAGGTTTGGGAACCAGTGCTCCTGTTGAATGGGGTTTCCCAGGTGGCTCAGTGGTAAAGAGTCCGCCTACCAATGCAGGAGATACAGGTTCGATCCCTGGGTCGGGATCTCCTGGAGAAGAAAATGGCAACCCACTCCAGTACTCTTGCCTGGAGAATCCCATGGACAGAGGAGCCTGGCGGGTTACAGTCCATAGGGTCAAAGTCAGACACAGCTGAGGACAAGCACAAGCCCTTGTTGAATATGCTGAGAGAATGTGTCTTGTACTGTACTTTCTCCGCGTATGCTCACATGACAGATGTAAAGCCCACATGTGCACAGACCGTTCACATGGTTACATGTTACATGTTTGCTGTCCTGGTCGCACAGACTGTCTTCCCATCGTAGTGCTTTACCCGCATCCCTCTCATCTCTTCCTCTGCACCTCCACAGTCCTCATCTCCGTCCAGGCCCAGATGCATACATGTGTACATGGACAAACATGAGGTATTTTCCCACGAGTTGCCAAAACAAGCTGGGTTTTTCTCTGCGGTGGCCTCCCACTGAGCCTGCAGCTACGCTGGTGGTTTTCCGATGTGCACGCTCGCCCCTCAGAAATAGGGCAGAGTCAGCCATTCTCTTTCAGAGGAATGGAGAGGCTCCCTGAGGGTAAAAGGTGATACCTCTGCTAGGACCGTGGTCAGTCTTTGTTCCTTTCGCCACAGTCAGGGCCATTCTGCGGTCGAGGTGTTGAGCACAGGGGTGCTGCCCCATCTGGGGTTTTACTGTGACCCGTGTGTGTCACGAGGCATCTGGGACCCTGGAGAAGGCTACCACTTTTGGTTGTAAATATCTCTCCGTGGTTTATGGGCCTACTGAATTGTTCTTTTGGTTTTCACTGAATGAGCGAAATAATAGGCTAAGATCATGGCCAGCCGGGCCAGGCTGGAGTCGGGTATCCAACCCTTAACTAAGAAAATACACGGTACTGAGAACATAACCACAAAGCTGAAGGGCTGGATCGTCATCACTGCAGGAATTAAGATTCCAGTCTCCTCATAGAGTTCAAAAGGGCCTGACCCACGCCAGTAATTATACCCTGTTCACATGCCAGGGACCCAGCCTAATGAGGAAGGGGACTGGCGGTTCAGTGACGAGGCGGGTGGTGGGAGACCTGGATGTCTGGTGGGTGTGGGCCTTGGCAGCTGGCGAAGGTGAGGGGATGCAGGAGAGAGAGGGGCGGAGGCCTGAGGTCACCAGGGAGACCCCCACGAGGGACCAGGTCACAATGAACCACGTGGATGACCCAGGGGAAGAGGGCTCGTGTTGGGCTGACTCCCCAGATGCTGTTCCAAGGTGAAGCTGCAAAAAAGTCTTACAGAAAAATCCTTTAAAGTTCACGCTCAAATTAAAGTTCATGTTCAAGAGCACAGGGCCTTTTGAAAGGAACACTAAAACAAGAAAATGAACGGGACTGACCTGACTAAGGCGGGTATTTCCGATACCCGGTTTGGCCGTTGGCCAAGCTTTGAAGCCAGCGCCCAGAAGAACCCCAGAAACCCAGTTCTAACACAGGGAACAGTACCAAAACAGGCTGTGTCACCAGCCTCTGCCCGCAGATTCGTTTTGATGTTCAAATATGCCAACTTCAGCCAGCCCTTTCGATGTTTCTCTGTCAACCTTTGAGCACTTCCTTGCTTTCTGGAAGAAACCACAGTGACAAGGAAGGTGACTTGTCTCTGTTGGCAGCCTCAGTAGTGGGGTTGAGGAGACCAGGGTGTGCTTTGAAAGAAGACCTAGACAAAATGCTAAAAGATTTCATGTACATATTAATGAATTACCATCTCATTCATACATAGATTTGTGAGTTCCTCAGGCTCAGAGACTCATAGGATGGAGAGACGTTTCTGAGGTCACTCCCTTTCCCCATCCCCTGCCATCTTTTCATCTTTGGGAAGAATTCCACTCGGTCACCCTTGCCTACCGTCATCGGTGCTTCCCTCTGGCGCCCCTGGAGGTGTCGAGAGCTCTCTGGCTCTCTGGTTCATACGTTGCGTGTGCTTCTTCTACTGACTGGCTCCATAATCTGCCTGTATCTATGAAATCATTTATTTTCTATTTCATAAAAGTTTATCAAATAAACTTTTTATTAACCTAACAAGAAAAGGCCTCATTAAACCTGGTAAGATCTGTGCAGAGTGATACTTTTCCTTCCGTAGTACATCCTCTGTCCATTCAGCAAGCACTGAGGGCCGACTGTGCGTGCTCAGCCCTGTGCTAGAACCCGCCACGTCCATCAGGTGTCGGGAGACTTGGCTTCTGCCCTCAGGGAGCTTCTGCTCTGGAGGGGGAGGCAGAGGTTAGACAGACAACTGCACAGATGCCCAGCTGCAGACGGCGGTAGTGACGTCCCTGGGCACCTTGAGAACACAGAGCAGAGGAGACTGACACGGTTTAGCACTGAGAAAGCCTACCCCCAAGGAAATGATACCTGTGCTGGGATTTACAGGGAAGACCGCTGCTGTCTCACTGTGACTATATATTTTTTCCTTTTCCCTTGTATTTCTTACGATTTTTGCTTTACGTATCTTTGTTTCTTTGTTGTTAAGGTGTCTAATGGTTTATGATGTCTATCTTCTTTGTGAATTGTACCTTCTATCATTAAAAAAAAAAGTAATAATAAAAAATAAAGGGAAGACCATTTCCAACAGCAGGAACAGCATATGCAAAAAGCCCTTTCATGGAAAGGAGGGTAACACGGGTGAGAAACGAGGGCAAAAGCCTGCTGATCCCAGAGTCCAGGGAGCCCAGGGAAATGTTAGAACAGTGAGCAGGGGAAGGCGGAAATCAGAGTAGTGTTTCTGTGATTAACATTTTATTCGCATTTGTTGTTGTTTAGTTGCTAGGTGTGTCCGACTGTTTTGCAACCCATGGACTGTAGCCTGCCAGGCTGCTCTGTCCATAGGATTCCCCAGGCAAGATTACTGGAGTGGGTTGCCATTTCCTTCTCCAGGGGAATCTTCCCAACCCAAGGATTGAATCCGCGTCTCCTGCATTGTCAGGCGGATTCTTTACTAATGAGCCACGTGGAACGGTACAGATTGTCAAAAATGGTAGACTGAGCTGATGGTAAGCCCCTCACTCCCTTCCCGAAACACATGAAAATATTAGATAAAACATTAAAAAAAATTGATTTATACTTCTTAACTGAGCTTGAACACAAGAGTTTCTCCAGGTGTCAGAAAGGAAAGCGCTGCCCCACAGCAGTGAGTGCAGTGGAAGCCCCGTGGCCCTCAGAGATAATTGAGTGGATGTACACCCTAGGCAAAATTCTGAAAGAGATGGGAATACCAGACCACCTGACCTGCCTCTTGACAAATTTGTGTGCAGGTCAGGAAGGAACAGTTAGAACTGGACATGAAACAACAGACTGGTTCCAAATAGGAAAAGGAGTACGTCAAGGCTGTATATTGTCACCCTGCTTATTTAACTTATATGCAGAGTACATCATGAGAAACGCTGGACTGGAAGAAGCACAAGCTGGAATCAAGATTGCCAGGAGAAATATCAATAACCTCAGATATGCAGATGACACCACCCTTATGGCAGAAAGTGAACAGGAACTAAAAAGTCTCTTGATGAAGGTGAAAGAGGAGTGTAAAAAAGTTGGCTTAAAACTCAACATTCAGAAAACGAAGATCATGGCATCTGGTCCCATCACTTCATGGGAAATAGATGGGGAAACAGTGAAAACAGAGTCAGACTTTATTTTGGGGGGCTCCAAAATCACTGCAGATGGTGACTGCAGCCATGAAATTAAAAGATGCTTACTCCTTGGAAGGAAAGTTATGACCAACCTAGATAGCATATTGAAAAGCAGAGACATTACTTTGCCAACAAAGGTCAAGGCTATGGTTTTTCCAGTGGTCATGTATGGATGTGAGAGTTGGACTGTGAAGAAGGCTGAGTGCTGAAGAATTGATGGTTTTGAAGTGTGGTGTTGGAGAAGACTCTTGAGAGTCCCTTGGACTGCAAGGAGATCCAACCAGTCCATTCTGAAGGAGATCAGCCCTGGGATTTCTTTGGAAGGAATGATGCTAAAGCTGAAACTCCAGTACTTTGGCCACCTCATGCAAAGAGTTGACTCATTGGAAAAGACCCTGATCCTGGGAGGGATTGGGGGCAGGAGGAGAAGGGGACGACAGAGGATGAGATGGCTGGATGGCATCACTGACTCGATGGACGTGAGTCTCAGTGAAGTCCGGGAGTTGGTGATGGACAGGGAGGCCTGGAGTGCTGCGATTCATGGGGTCGCAAAGAGTCGGACACAACTGAGCGACTGAACTGAACTGACACCCTAGGGACTAGTGTTTTAGTATCCCCGCAGAGATGAGAGCTGGGCTATAGTCCCTGGCATTGTGAGGGACTGAAAGCAGGCTCTGCATGCAAAGCCAGGAGCTGAGAAATGACCATTTAATGGGAAAACGAATCTCCCCTACCCCCACCCAAGAATGAGATACTCAGTGAGGCCACCCACCTTGGGCCACAGCCTGTCTTACGTTTTTAACATGTAGGCTTCAGTTTACGTCTCTGAATAAATCCAGATTAGAATTATTAAACTTTCCTTCAGACACCTCCTCTTTCATGTTTTAAACTGAAGTCCTCTTTTATTTTCTACTGACTGTATTTAGATTAACCAACATGTTTTTACTGATTTCTATTTCTACTCTCTTTTCTGTTACTCAGCTGTAAGTTTTAATACTCATGATTGTATGTTTTTAAGATTGTAAAGTCTTTTAAACCTTTGAATGGTACCCATCAGAACTTTGCATCTTCTTTCTGCTTTTTGCAGTGTTTCTGAGTCCTCCAGGTATGTTTTGGTTTGTTCATCTCCATCTTAATGCTGTTACAGGCTGAATTATGTCTTCTCAACATTTACAGATTGAAAGTCCTGACTCCCAGAACCTCAGAATCTGATTGTATTTGGAATTAGGGTCTTGCTTTCATTCTTTTTTTAACTTTTAATTTAATATTGGAGTATAGCTGGTTAACAATGTTGTGATAGTTTCAGGTGGACAGCAAAGGGACTCAGCCATGCATATACATGTAACCATTCTCCCCCAAGCTCCCCTCCCATCCAGGCTGCCACATAACATTGAGCAGAGTTCCCTGTGCCATAAAGTAGGTCCTTGTTGGTTATCCATTTTAAATACAGCTGTGGGTACATGACCATCCCAAACTCCCTAACTATCCCTTCATCCCATCCTCCCCCCACCACAACCATAAGTTTGTCCTCTAAGTCTGTGAGTCTGTCTCTGTTTTGTAAATCAGTTCATTTGTATCATGGAAATAGGGTGTTTAAAGAGGTGATTGAGTTAAAATGAGGTCATTGGGTTGGGCCCTATCCTATATAATTGGTGTCCTTATAAGTAGAGGAAATTAGGGCACCGATGGGAGACCACGTGAGGACACAGAGAGAAGACGGCTGTTTGCAGGTCGAGGAGAGAGGCCTCATCAGAAGCCAGTTCTGCTGACACCTTGATCTCCTACTTCTAGCCTCTAGGATTGTGAGAAAATAAACGTCTGTTGTTGAAGCCCTCAGGCTTGGACTTTGTTAAGGCGGGTCCATGAGTCAAGGACCATGCTGATGAGTATAGGACGCTGACATAGGCTTTGTTGGTATTTTGGTACATTTTGCTCTTGTTGTTCAGTTGCTAAGTTGTGTGTGACTCGTTATGACCCTGTGGGCTGCAGCACACCAGGCTCCTCTGTCCTTCACTGTCTCCCTGAGTTTGCTCAATCCATTTCCTGTAAGTCAGTGATGCTATCTAACCATCTCATCCCCTGCTGCCCCCTTCTTTTGCCTTCAGTCTTTCCAAGCATCAGGATCTTTTCCAGTGAGTCAGCTCTTCACATCAGGTGGCCAGAGTACTGGAGCTTCAGTTTCAGCATCAGTCCTTCCAATGTGTATTCAGGGTTGCTTTCCTTTAGGATGGACTGGTTGGATCTCCTTGCAGTCTAAGGGACTCTCGGGAGTCTTCTCCAACACCACAGTTCAAAAGCATCATTTCTTCTGCACTCAGCCTTCTTTATGGTCCAGCTCTCACATCCATACATGACTACTGGAAAGACCATAGCTTTGATTATGCGAACCTTGCATAAGCAAAGTGATGTCTCTGCTTTTTAATACAATGTCTAGGTTTATCATAGCTTCGCTTCCAAGGAGCATGTCTTTTAATTTTGTGGCTGCAGTCACTGTCCTCAGTGATTTTGGACCCTAGGAAGGTAAAATCTGTCACTGCTTTTCCCCCTTCTGTTTGCCATGAAGCGATGGGACCAGATGCCATGATCTTAGTTTTGGTAGGTTTGTTTACCCCCAAACCTTCTTTCTTGAGTGTCCTCTCTGTGGGCAGGCAGGGGTACCAGCAGGCACCTTCCCCGCAGGGTGATGTGGACACAGCAGATTCAGGACCCTTGGCGGCAACCCTGACCCCCACATCACTAAGGGAAGGAAAACTTTAACCTCAGGGTGACATTCTTGTATGTGTTTATTTCTTTTCACTTCTGTCTATCCTAGAGGCTCCTGTTCAACTCATTCCGAGCCTGAACCCCAACACTGTGGACTCCCCAGGCAAACCCTCCTCTCCAGAGAGAGTGGTCTGGGCACTCCAGCTGGGAGCCAGTGCTGCAGACTCTAGGCTCCACCGAACAGGGTGGAGGCCCGCCCAGCTCAGCTGTTCTCTAGACAGCCCTGCCCTCAGATGCCCCATCCCTGCCTCCCAGCCTCTTCTCTGTAGGCCTTTCTTCGGCTCCCAATAGCTATTGACGGCAAGCTTGGAGCTTCTCCAGGGTTCTATCAGGAAGAAAGAGCTCCTATCTGTAGCTCTGATCATGTATTTCAAGCTGTTGCCCACCCACCCTCACCGCCCCCCACCCCCGGTTTTGGTTTATTTGTCAATATAGTCCCAACTATCTTCTTCTTTTGTTTTTTTTAAAGAAAGCCTTTCAAATGACTTATTCACTGACAGCATTTCTTCATGTTTTCAGGGCCACCATGGATTGATTCTCCCAAAAAATCTTTTTACTGGCCTTTCATTGTGCCCGTGGGAAGGAAGGGGACAGCCATGTGTGCTGGCCCTTCTGTCCTGAGCTCAGAGTCTCGCTCTTATATTTTGGACAAAGAATCAGTATCTATAGAAATCATTTTCCTAAAACAGCTAGTGTTGTGGAAGCTCTGGTTAAGCTCTGGTTAAGTCAGTCTGTTTACAGATGGATTTGCTCAGAGATAAGACACTTAGAGATATGGATGGAAAGTGATTATTTTCCATGTACTTAGGGCTTCCCTGGCGGCTCAGATGATAAAGAATCTGCCCACAATACAGGAGACCCAGGTTGGTTTAGTCCCTGGGTCAGGAAGATCTCCTGCAGAAGGGAATGGCAGCCCACTCCAGTATTCTTGCCTGGAGAATCCCATGGACAGAGGAGCCTGGGGGGCTCCACTCCATGGGGTCACAAAGAGTCAGACACAACTGAGCGACTAACACACTGACTTATGGTACTAAGTACTTGGTGAATATAAAAGTAGTTCTTTATCAAAACATTCATTATTAATCTCTCGGAAGGGGTTTTTAGTATTGTTTAGTTGCTATGTCGTGTCTGACTCTTTTATGACCCTATGGACCATAGCCCACTAGGCTCCTCTGTCCATGGGATTTCCAAGGCAAGAATACTGGAGTGTGTTGCCATTTCCTTCTCCAAAGGATCTTACCAGCCCAGGGATCAAACCCTCATCTCCTACATTTCAAGGCGGATTCTTTACCACTGAGCCACAAGGGAAGTCCTAAGAAGGGGCTAGTTGATAATAATGCAGCTAGTGGGGGTGAGGGGAGAGAGAGAGAGCTCCCCAAGCCTCGTTGTTCAAGGTTTTTTTTTTTAATCATGGCTTCATTATACGGGCAGAATCTTCGTTGTATAGGTGTGATTGATCAAACCTTTGGCCACATGAGGAACCCAGATTCTTGGAATTTGCTGGGTCTGCCGAAAAGATTCTCAGACCCATGCCTGATGTTTGTCACTGGGAACTTCAATTCTGGTGACCTGGGCTGGAGCTACTTTGGGTCCCAAGACTTATTTTGTCCTCTAGTCTAGTGCTTTCTTTATCCTTTTTTTCTAGGCCAACGTCTTGGTCTTTACCCTGGCCCATGTAGCCGGCTGAGAGATCATCTGATGAGAGAGGCAAGGATTTTCCAAAGGAAAAGCTGTGGAAACAGTTGTCGGGGGAAAGGTCATTTATCTTCAGGCCCTGGGACAGCTGGCCCAGGCGATTCGTTGGGCTTCCCTCTCCCTGGGCTGCACCGAAGTCCCTAGTTGACTTCCAGGAGGGAGGCGGTCAGGCCAGCACCAGCAGCTGGAGTGGAGAGTGAAGGACAGAGGAGCCAGCCAAAACCGGAGACTGTAGAGACTCTCAAGGGGAGGGCCAGAGCAGTCACAGTTACAGGAGCAGGTCAAGCTGGGGGGCGCTGCCTTCTGCCACCTTGACCCAGTGATGGTGCTCTCCTCGTCCTTGGTGCCTTTGCAGGAAGGGGAGACCCAGAGCTCCCCTTGGAGGTCATGTTGGGGGTCTCCAAGGCCACCTCCAGGTTTGGTGCTTTGTTGAAAGGACTCGTAGGACTCAGCAGATACTTGCCTTCTAAAAATCTGTGTCTACCCTCAAATCAATACCTGTAGTGCTTTTGCAGTTATTCACGGACATGTGTAAAGGGGATAATTCTGGGTTATGTGATGAGCACATTCCTAGCCAAGGTCAAATCAGGTGATGGTCTGCCTTTTTATTTCTGCTTGCATACAGAGGTGGCCAAAGGAGGAGACTCTGGCTGTGGGGCCAGTTGGATGGGGTTTGAGTCCCAACTCTGGCTCCTGATTTGGGGGGGCCAGCTTCAGGCAAGTCACTTAACAGTTTTGAACCTCATTTTCTCTTGTTTACTGAAGTATAATTGATTGACAATATGGTATTACTTTCAGGTGTACAGCAAAATGATTCAGATATATGTATGTGTGTATGTATACAAACAAACACATATTCTTTTTCAGATTCTTTTCCCTTATAGGTTGTTACAAAGTATCGAGTTTAGTTCTTAGTGCTATACGGTAGGTCCTTGTTGGTTATCTATTTCATTTTCTTTACTGAAGAATAAAATAGAATTCACCAGGATTATCCTGTTTTTTGTTAGGTTTGAAGATACAATCTATATCTCCATAAAATGTAGACATACAGCAGTTCCATATTTGCAAATTCCATATTCATGGGGACTGTGTAGAACAGAACTACCATGAATAACGATCGATTCTAGTTGTACTCATGGTCATTGTGATCAATTACAGTGAAAGAGCACAAAGCGAAGTCAGAGCAAGAAAAGGCAGGAGGGGAACCCAGACATATGCTTCCCGCGCCTTCTTCCAACAGGTGGAGTCACACGGAATGGGCCCTCACCCCACAGCAGCGGAGTTATAACAACACCTGTAAAGTGTTGCCAACCAGGGAAGCTCATGAGAGACTCAGGGCCCAGGGATTATTATTTTTTTTTCTTTTAGGGAATAGCTATGTTCCCAGATTCCAAAAGGAAAGCTGGCATTAAGCATAAACCAGACTATTTATATGGTTTTGAACTAGTGACCACGCTTACCAGTAATCGGTGGGAACCCTCCCCAAATCCAGGTTCCCAAACACCAGGCAGTTTTGTGAGCAGGCCTTCCTAAGAGAAGCAGTCAGGCCTGGCATGTTCACTGTTTTCCACACAGAGACCCCCACCCCGTGTGGTTTGTTTATCATATCTCTGTGCTTCTCTGTGGCTGGAGGGTCCAGGGAGAGTCCTGAGATGGGGTAGGCGTGGGCTCTGCAGAAGGGAAGGGGTCCAGGAAGCCGCCGGGGACCCGTGCTCACCTTTCAGCTGCACCTAGAATGTGCGAGGCTGGCTCCGTTAAGCAAGACCTTCTGCTGAGCTCAGTCTCTTTAGGAGCCACAGAGAATGTGCTTTTCAAAGTGGAAGTTCTTTAGCATCTGGGGTGGTGAAAAGGATTGAAGGACTTGGGTAATAAAAACCAAAGCAGCAGGAAGGAAGTGGTCTGATTAGAACCAAGTGCTTGGGCGGGGGGAGAGCGTGTGGGGAAGGAACTGGGGTGTCTGGGCGGTCCTTTCAGATGGTTCAGGATTGTTAAGGGACCTGGAGCACAAAGGTAGCTCGTCCCCACCATGCATTTGGGGAACACCATGTTCTCTTTGCAGGCTGACAGTTCCGTCCCTCCAGGAGAGAGGAATCGTAGAGGAAACAATCAGTTGTTTTTAACTATTTAAAACAATAGTTTAGGAACTGGGTTGACATCAAAGGTAGAGTTCTCTCAGTTTGGTTAGTTTGAAATCCATAAACACAACTTTAAAAACTTTTTCTGTCGTGTACTAAAAAAATTAACCAGGGAGACTTCTGTAGTGGGCCAGTGGCTAAAACTCTGAGCTCCCAATGCAGGAGGCCTGGGTTCAATCCCTGGTCAGGGAACTAGATCCCACATGCTGCAACTAAAGATCTCACATGCCACAGTGAAGATCAAAGATCCTGAGTGCCACCATTAAGACCCATGTATAAATAAATTGTAAATATTATTATTATTATTTTTTTTTTTTTTTTACAAAAAAACAGCCTTTGAAAAGTGTGCTTCAGTGTTAAGTGTTGTGTACCCACCAATAACTGAGCTGAAGGAGGCCCCAGTGTGTTTCTGTACCCTGGGGGTCCTTTAGGTAGGATCCTTTGAGGCCCATGTTCTGTTTCTGGCTTCACTCATGACTCCTGTAGGGTCTGTTCTATTAGCCCCAGCCACAGCTTGGCGGGTCTTAGGGGTGGGAGTAAGGTGAATACTTATTGACTGTTTTCTTTCATCATCCAGTCAAAAAGCATAAGAGTAGCCATTTTTGTTGTGCTTTGTTTGAAAAGGAATTTTAAAAACTTGCTCTTGTACTTTTCCTTGCTAGAAATGGACAGAGTCTGGGACGTGGTAGGTAGCTTGTGATTGTGAGAGATGTTTCAGGTGGCTTGTGGAGAGATAGGGCTTGAGATGGTGGTTTGGGATGTAAATTGATGAGATGGTTTATTTGCTTTTCACCTTTTGTCCTTGTGTGCGTGCTCAGTCATGTCTGGCTCTTTGAGACCCGGTGGACTGTAGCCCTCCAGGTTCCTCTGTCCATGGGGTTTTCCAGGCAAGAATGCTGGAGTGGATTGTCATTTCCTCCTCCAGGGGATCTTCTCAACCTAGGGATCGAACCTGTATCTCTTGCATTGGCAGGCGGATTCTTTACCACTGAGCCACCTGGAAAGCACCTTCTATCACTTACATATTAATACATGTAGCCTGACATCAGTACAATTAGGCCTCAGTTTTGGGCCCGGAGCATCTTTGTGTGTGTGTGTGTGTGTGTGTGTGTGTGTATTGTGTACAAGAGAGACAGGACACATGTGGGCTTAGACTCGGATGTGAATAGGAATACATCTGACGCTCTGGGAGTTCACAGTCTGTTATGTACTAGGTGGCAGTCCTGCTCACCCTGCTCAAGGGACTATGTGGGCTCCTCACTTGCCTCACTGAGAGTTCTGTTGTGCTCCTTTGTCTGGCTGGAATAATGCAAAGACCAACCCAGGTGGAGCTTCTCAGTCTCTAAGTTGAGTTTTAAAGGCCTGTGGAGTGTAGGTCATATAGAGGAGGAAAGACACCAAGATGATTATGAAGGCTTTTTTTTTTTCCCAGCATCTTCTTTTAAGTTGTGTCACTTAACCTTGAAAACTGATTATCTTTTCTTATCCACAGAGGTGTTGAGTCATAGGTTGGATTCTCTTGGGAGCAGCCCCAGGAGGGAGTTTACTAAGCAGGATGTATATCAGGGAGTTCCCGGCAGGGTGGTGGAGGTGGTGGTGGTCAGCCCCTGTGGAAGGGAGGCCATGGAGGCCGGATGGGCAGAAGGAAAAGCTGAGCTCAAAGACAGCCTCAACCAAGCCCACAGGAAGCCTTGGAGCCAAAATAGCCTGTCAGGGTAGGCCCATGTTGAGTTCACACGCCGAGGCCTCTTGACCCCCATCTTGATCAGTCATCGGACGTGGAAGAGCATGTCATTGGGCAGTGCAGCTCTGTGCCCTGAGACGATCCCCAAGGAAGCTGATGGCCAAAGGCCACCTGGTGAAAGCGCTGTCAGTAGCTGGGGCACCGAGTCCTTCCTTGAAGGAGGGCCCAGGCGGTGCATCTCTGTTGGGTCCACCCCAACCCTGGATCAACTTTACATATTTGAGAATTGTTAGTGTTGGGAAGCCCAGTTAGCTGGTCGGAGAAGGTCCTTGGGAAAATGGCGAAGGGCCAGAAATACCCCAGCTTGGTGTGCTCGGGCAGAAAAACATCTTCTGCCTTTGGTTATGCCCGGCGCCAAGATTTAATAATAAATATTAAGGATGTTGCTTGAGAAAACGGGTTATGGGATAAACACATGGGTCACTTAGAGCACGCTGTCCTTGAAATATTTTTACTGATTAGGTGTTAACCCCGTATGCACTCTGCTGGCTGTATACTCTAAGCTCTTTGTTCCTACTTCTATAAAAAGGCTTGACTACAAAAATAAACTTGTCAGTCCTTACAAGAGACTGTCCAAGTGTCCTTCTTCCATGTTCGTCGCTTCCAAGTCCCGGGGAGAAAATCCCCAACAGTTAGGTCTATAGAGTCAGAACTCAGCAGGTCAGATGGGATGTGTGTTAACTAGAACACCAAATCTCTGGGAATGATTGACCCTTACCTGACATTTTCAAGAGACATTTATAAATCTTTGGAATTAAACCAGTATATTGCTTCCACTCGATTTCTAACCATAGCTCTGTTCATCGTTAGGATAAAAATAAGGAACATTGTGTCTTTTCACCTTTTATAGTTAAATGTGTATCATTATGGGAGCTGTGTATTTTAGGGCTTTCTGTCTTTAAAAACTGTTACTCAGTTATAGCTTGTTCAAAAATAACGGGAATCTGTCAGCAGATATAAAGGGTTCTCTTCAGAAACTTGAAATAAGAATAAAAAAAAATCACAGCCAGTAGAAATGATAATTAGCTTTGTTTTATCTGCACCAGTGTCCTATTAACTGCATGTTCAGGCTCGTGCCTCTTTTCTTAATAAAAGAAAACTAGTTCCAGACTTCTTTATCCTTTTAAAGATTTCGTACTTCATGGGTAATTTCTTAGAATTATTTATGTGGCTGCTCTGGGTCTGGGTTGCTGCACGCAGGCTTTCTCTAGTTGCAGTGAGCAAGGGCTGCTCTTGGGTTGTGGTAGTCGCGGTGCGCGGGCTTCTCACTGCAGTGGTCTCTCTCATTGTGGAGCACGGGCTCTAGGGCATGTGGACTCAGTAGTTGTGGCACATGGGCTCCGTTGCTCCGTGGCACGCGGGATCTTCCAGGACCGGGAGTCAAACCTGTGTCCCCTGTTTGGCAGGCAGATTTTTAACCATTGGACCACCAGGGACGTCCTGGTAATTCTTACTGTTGACTAGTTAATTAAGGGAAAGATGAAATGGGTAGATTTTTAATTGGAGACAGAAACCATTTAAAGAACCCAACTGTCTGAGTTCAGTGGGTTTCCCCCTGGGAATCAGCTTGTATGCTGTCTCTACCTTTCACGGGTTTGTTTTGTTTTATTTTGTTTTTGGTGGAGACATGGGGGATCTACCTTTTAAAATAGAACAAAGTAAAAACTCCTTCCCAAGAAGTTTTTCTCTGTATCTCACCTCAACTCAGGCTCCATTCTGAATTAACGTTGGTTAAAAGCATAAGGGGTGGTAATGACCATACTGGCTGAAAGGCCTGGAGTGTCTGGGATGGCTGGCAGGGTCAGGACAGGTGCTCTCTGGACTCTGCGACCTGGAGCCTTCCAATGCCCCAAGCCCCTCTGGAGAATGGGCTGAGCATTCTGGCTTTCCCCTTCTCGGGCAGCGGGGGGAGCGGGGGGAGGTCCTGCATTTCAGGGAAAGAGAAGGGAATGGAGCCTTTGTCTTTATCTTCGCATGACAGTCACATCCGGAAGGGTGGACACTGTGTTTCACCCGCATAGCCTGTGGCGTGGCCTCAGTGATCAGTCCTGAGACTCAGGCACGGGACTTAACCTCCTCTCTATGCCTGGGTCATCTCGTTTTTAAAGCAGGGAGATGTTTCCACCCCACAGGGTTTCTGTGAGGACTAAATGGGATAAAACACATAACGGGCACCCCATCTCGGATACAGCAAGCTCTCAACAGCTGCTCATTGTGGTCATCATCATGAAGCCGCGTGCTTCCCAGGTGGTCAGTGAAGTTGGTTGAAATGAGGTTCCGAGGGTTCTCTTGGAGCCACCAGGCCACCCCACTTGTTATCCCCATTATGCCTCAGGCCAAGGAAGATGGGCCGGGGGAGTGTACTGGACACAGGTCGGTGTCTCTTTGTTGGAAACAGTCGTGGGGGATTTAATCCCAATCCCTTTTTAGGGTGAAACTGAGTAGGAGTCTGTCATACCCCTTTTGAGCTTTCATTGTGTTCCTTAGAATTGGAAGAGCTGGCTAGTGTCCGTGCATCTCTGCGATGCTTGTTTCCCCACTCTCTCTCTCTCTCTTTGTTGAAAGGTCAGTGTTAAGTCCTTTCCAGCAGCCATCAGGTCTTTCGTCTTGGAAATAGTACTTACTTGGTCGCCCAAGGTGATTAATGTACTATAGTCCCTCCATTCTTTGGAAACAGTTGCTCCCCGTGTATTTCCAGGACCATCTTGTACAGCCTCAGTCTTGCCAGGTTTTAATTTTTCTTCCATCTATCCGATTCTACAAACAGTTCGTTTGGACTTTTCTCTAACAGCTTACAGAAGAGCATCAACAAAGTTTTTGGCCAACCCGGTAGTTTTTCCAGGTTCCCCGCCCCCCTTTTCTACCAGCACCAGGGCGTGAGGAAGGGGGAAGGACTGTTGCAGAGAACAGTAGTTAAGAACAAAGGCTTTGGAATCAGAGAGGACCTCTTCCCCCCACCCCACCCTACCCCTCTTCTCTCTAGCTGTGGGACCAAGAACCATTTTCTTAATCTTTCCAAGCTTTGTCTCCATATGGGATGATAACACCTACCTTATGGGCCGTGGGGATTAAACTGAATAGTATCCTGCCGGCTGGGCGAAGGCCCCAGGCTCAGCCCTGGAAGCCCTCAGTCAAGGGCGGCCTTGTTGCCCCAACAGCCCTCAGATAGCTCTGAGCACCGCTCAGTTTTTCATCCTCGGTGATGACAGGCGTGCGGCCCGAAGAAATGTTTGAACTCGCGTTCTTGAAAGTTCAGTTTCTGCAGGTGAGCTGGCACACCTGTGATACGGCTGCTCTCAGGGTATAAATTTCTCCAGCCCACAGAATTTCCTTTTCACCACGCCCAGCTCATTCCCAGTATTAGTTCACCAAACTCAGAGCCTTCTGGTTTTGATTGGCCAGTCAAGGTTCATGGAGGCAAATTCTTTCCTGAGATGGGCCCATATGTTCTGGAAAGGGAGTGTTTGCGAGCCGCCCAGGCGGTCACGGAGACGCGAAGCCAGAAGACAGCATCATGTTGCCATTTTCAGCAACTCCCGGTGGACAGCCAAGCGGGATGATTAATATTTGAGCGTCTTTGTTCTTGCTGTTCCGTTAGAAAACCAGCGCTGTTTAAATCACTCTGAAAATAACACGCCTGACATTTCCACGGTTTAAAAAAGAAAAACAACCTGGGGAAGTAATCCACCCCGCCTATTACCGAGGAAGTGTTTTCAGTGAGAAAGGAGAGAAAATTGTCTGACTTGGGGGAGAAGGCTAATTCCGAAGAGCTTCATGGCAGAGAATACATTAAAACCTATGAAGCTCAGAGGCGTGACCCAGCGTGTGTATTTAAGAGGCTGAGATTGGCCTCGGGAGGCACTTAAGCTCCATCGCTGGTCCCTGCGTCCGGCCACCGAGCTTGTGTTGAATGTGTATTATGCGCCCACTTCTGACACCATTTGCTGGAGACATGCACCTGAGATTTTTCAGCCCATGAAGCCATTTGGGAATGCGTGTTATATTGAAGCAGTACCAGAGGCCAGAGAACACAGTTTAATTTCATATTTAAGAATTTTGTTTCCTTCTTGTGTTGCTCTGTAAATCTAAAGGGAAAGTACGACCTACTCGGGTGTGTGTGGCATGCAGCTAAGTTTGAGACCTGCTTTTAGGGACCACATTGAGCTGTGGACCTGGACGCACTAACCATTTTCCTCATGTCGTAGCTGTGTTCTTAAAATAATTGCATGTCATAATTGAAAGATCATAATTACGGATCTCAATTTAGATCACCCCAGTGTATCGTTCTATTTATAAGGTTGCCTTCATTGCTTCAGAAAATGAGCTTCGACTCTTTCTGATAATTGCCTCTTGCAGCTGGTGATTTTTAGGAATCAGATTTAAGGAAGCTGCAGAGCATATATGACAACTGTCTGCAAGCAGCATGTTTCAGTCCCATGATAAATAAAATATTTAACTTTGGGGAGTTAACATTATTTTGATTCAGAAGAGAGAAATTAATACAAAAAAAAAGTCTCTTAATGAAATGGATTCCAGTGATGTCTTATTTTCAGTAATTCTCTAGTAAGACATATAATTGTTCTTGTGAGTTGGGTGCCTACTCTGTTCCAGGAACTGTCTTCCTGGTTTATGTAAAGTACTGTGTTTAATGCTAGTCCCATTTAAGGGGTCAGAAAACTGACACTGAGAGAATTGAACACTTGCCTAGGATCCCACAGCAGTAAAATGGCAGCGTCCTCTTAAGGCCCTGTACCTGTAGACCAATGAGACACGCGGGTGTGTTCCTACATTGCTGCTAAGTCGCTTCAGTCGTGTCCGACTCTGTGTGACCCCATAGATGGCAGCCCATCAGGCTCCACCATCCCTGGAATTCTCCAGGCAAGAACACTGGAGTGGGTTGCCATTTCCATCTCCAGTGCATGAAAGTGAAAAGTGAAAGTGAAGTCGCTCAGTCGTGTCCGACTCTTAGCAACCCCATGGACTGCAGCCCACCAGGCTCCTCCGTCCATGGGATTTTCCAGGCAAGAGTACTGGAGTGGGGTGCCATTGCCTTCTCTGGTGTTCCTACATTGGGAGTTCTCAAACATGACTCCTCTGCGAGATTCTCTTCTGTCTTCCTGGAAGCCCAAGGAGGTCTCGCTTCACATCCTTTAGGGCCCAGGTTGAATGGCTCGCTCTTCTTTGAACTCCAAGGGCTGCAACCTAAGGACCAGCACCTCCTCCCCCCTCCCCCAACCCCGTCTTCTGGTGCCTGGGGAGCAGGGCCGGTCCCTCTGTGGGCAGTGTCCCCAGCTCGTTCTCAGACTCTCCTCCGCTCACGTTGCCCCAGGGTAGAGGATTCAAGAAGGTGCCCCCAGACAGTCCTTCCTTGTGCAGACTCACTTTATCAAAAGGAACCAGTGATGGCCCTTTCAGGTTTCCTTGTATGTTTTATCATTCCACACGTTGTTTTTTGTTTTTCCCTGATAGAAACCCATGAAAGGGAGGAGAAGTCAGGGTTGAAATGAGGTTTTGTTTTCTGTTCTGTCACAAACAAGCTCAGCTTCCATTGGCTTAGAACTACTGTTAAGCCCCTAGAGGGGTCTTATTTTCAGGTTTCCTCCTGTAAAGACCTAAGCCCTGGAAGCTCTCTGTGTAGTGTATTTGTGTTCCTCCTTTACTGGAACTGGTCACGTGGTCTCGCCTGCCGCCCCCCACCCCCACCCCTTCCCACAGTGGGAAGAACTCCCACGGCCTCCTTGTGTCTGGGCACCTGGCTGTCCTTTGGGCTTATTGCGAATCACTCTTACTGAGAAGGTCAGGCTTCCTCTTCTTCACCTTCTGCTGGCTTCTGACTCTAGCCCAGCTCCCAAAGGAGTGATAGTAGGAATTTTCTGAGGGAGATGAGCCAGAATCTAGGCTGCTGGCAGGTAGGGGGTGTGTGCTCTTAGGAAAAGTTCCACATAATTCTGATACACATTCTCTTAGCATCCTCCCTCCTCGCAAGGTCACTCCTCCTCACACTGACCATCTGCCTTGCCCGTATACCCTCCAGGGTGGGTTCTGTGGATAAGCCTGTAGTTTGGAGTGCTCCATTGTTCAGATCTGTCAGGAGGAGAATTTTTTTTTTTTTTTCAGAAGCCATGTTGTTGAGTTGCTAAGTCATGTCCGACCCTTTGCAAAACCCCATGGACTGTAGCAGGCCAGCCTTCCTTGTCCTCCACTGTCTCCCATAGTTTGCTCAGATTCATGTCCACTGAGTTGGTGATACCATCCCACTATCTCATCCTCTGTTGCTCCCTTCTCCTCCTGCCTTCGGTCTTTTCCAGTGCGTCACCTCTTTGCATCAGGTGGCCCAAGTATTGGGGCCTCAGTATCAGTCCTTCCAGTGAATATTCAGGGTTAATTTCCTGTCAGATTGACTGGTTTGATCAGGAGCTGCATATGTGGTGAAAAATAGGCAGTTTTACTTTGAAGGAACTCTAATTTTAGTTGGAAAGATGATTAGTTATTAAAAAATAATCCTAGGAGATTATTGAGATCAGAGCTGTCACAGAATGATGTGGAAAGTCTACAAAGCAGTTTTCTCAGAAGGCATGGAAGGGGACGACAGAGGATGAGACGGTTGGATGGCATTAGCGACTCAATCGACATGAGTTTGAGCAAGCCCCGACAGTTGGCGATGGACAGGGAAACCTGGTGTGCTGCAGTCCATGGGCTCGCAAAGAGTAGGACACGACTGAGCGACTGAACTGACTGATGGATGGACAGTATTTCTCTTTTCTAGGTTGTACATTCAGAGGGAGGAAGAAAGTTGTTGGCCAGCTTAATAAATTTTATGATGGTAATTAATTAAATCTCCATAACAACCTTGTGAGGTAAACACCATTTATACTGTGAAGCCCATTCACCTCCATCTTTCCCAAAGATACACCACTTAACTCCCCAAGAGGCAGCATGGTTGCTGCCATCACGTGACACTTGTTTACTGTGCTCTTCATAAGCCAGTGTCTCCCAGCTCCAGACACCCTCCTGGGCTCTCCTTTGCGATGCTGGAGCTGGCACTCTGTGAGCCACATTCTGTCTTGCCAGCTGGCTTCCCGTTGAGCTCTGCCAACAGGAAGTGCTAGGAGCATGCTGCAGGGTTGGGGGACAGAGAGGGGCAGGCACCTTCTACTTATTTCATGTCTGTGTGCATCACACGAGCCATGCCTCTTCACCCTGGTAACAGCAGCAGCAGCAGCAGCGCCTTCCTGAAGCAGCAGCCGAATGCGTTTGCAATTTTCCGGTAGTCGCAGGGTCAGCCTCTTCGGGTGCCCACCAGACACTAACGCCATCTGAGTGGCAGTCCCTCCAGAGAACTTTGAGTTCATTTCCATAGAACCCACCTTTAGGCTCCCAGTGTCAATAATCTCAACTTATTCGTTTTGCTACCAGTACTGCCTGGCATGCTGCAGTCCATGGGGCTGCAGAGTTGGACACGACTGAGCAGCTGAACGACCACCACGGATACTGCTTCCTTGACGTCTTAGGGTTGTGCTTTCACCGTTTCAAGTACCTAGTTCTCGGCTTTCTAGTTAACAGTTCTCTATGTTAAATTCTCTCTCTTAAAATAACTACTGTGGTTTCTGGCTCCTGGTTGGACCCTGACTGACACACCTATAGAACTTGGACTGATACACCGATAGAACGTCTGACAGAAGTGAGAACTTAGCCCCAGAAGTCTAAGTTTAGCTTCATTAAGCTGCTTGTCCTCATAAGCCATTGTCTTCATCTGCGGGAGCCGCCCTCTAAGCAGCCTCTAACGTACACTCGTACTGCACTGGAAAATTCTGACCGCCTTCGAGGAGCGAGAGCATGACAGCAGACTTGAAATTAGGACCTGGGATCTGTTTTCTAGCAAGCCATAGGCTGAGCTTCTTTAAGTCTGGATTACTTTGGACAGTGCTGTCATAGTATCACAGGGTGTCCTATGGTAGAAAACAACAGATTTCAACTCAACTCTCCTGCCCTTAATAGACAGAAAAATCTGTAGCTGCATCTCTATATAAAACAGTATAAACAGAAACAACTATAGCTAGAATAAACAGTAAAATTCAAACCGGACCTTGGTTTTCTTGGTAAGATTGAGTTACTGTCTATCCCACAGGACTGATGTGAGATTAAGCCAGATGACATGTAAACACATCCAGCACCATGCTGGACCTTTAGTTCTAAGTCCCTGTAAACGGTGATTATCTCCCCGTCTTGGTGTTTGCTACACTGTGGGGGATCTGATGGCTGACTCTGACATCGGTCCCAAATTATCAGTCTGTGCCGATTACAGCACAACCATTCACCTTGTCAAAGATCGGATGGATAACTGACAGGTGTCCCATCCCAGACCTTCAAACAAGAAGGAGAAGGCCTCCTAGGGCCTCTGGCAAAGGTTTTCTCTCCCTTCTAGGACAGAAGTGGCTCAGGCTTTTCTTCCTCTGGAAGGTGTGTCTGGACATGACTCTCAGTTCAGTTCAGTCGCTCAGTCGTGTCCGACTCTTCGCGACCCCATGAATCGCAGCACGCCAGGCCTCCCTGTCCATCACCAACTCCCGGACTTCACTGAGACTCACGTCCATCGAGTCAGTGATGCCATCCAGCCATCTCATCCTCTGTCGTCCCCTTCTCCTCCTGCCCCCAATCCCTCCCAGGATCAGGGTCTTTTCCAATGAGTCAACTCTTTGCATGAGGTGGCCAAAGTACTGGAGTTTCAGCTTCAGCATCATTCCCTCCAAAGAAATCCCAGGACTGATCTCCTTCAGAATGGACTGGTTGGATCTCCTTGCAGTCCAAGGGACTCTCGAGTCTTCTCCAACACCACAGTTCAAAAGCATCAATTCTTCAGCGCTCAGCCTTCTTCACAGTCCAACTCTCACATCCATACGTGACCACAGGAAAAACCATAGCCTTGACTAGACGAACCTTTGTTGGC
>NW_011494752.1:14501720-14501939 GCF_000754665.1 Bison bison bison
AACCATAGCCTTGACTAGACGAACCTTTGTTGGCCAAGTAATGTCTCTGCTTTTCAATATGCTATCTAGGTTGGTCATAACTTTCCTCCCAAGGAGTAAGTGTCTTTTAATTTCATGGCTGCAGTCACCATCTGCAGTGATTTTGGAGCCCCGAAAAACGAAGTCTGACACTGTTTCCACTGTTTCCCCATCTATTTCCCATGAAGTGATGGGACCAGA
>NW_011494752.1:14502074-14543862 GCF_000754665.1 Bison bison bison
GGTGGGGAGGCCCCCCCCCAGCCATTGCTGGACTTGAAGGTGGAAGGGGCCATGAGCCATGGCGTGCAGGCAGCCTCTAGACACTGGCAAAGCAGGGACATAGGCTCTTCTCTGGGGCTTTCAGAAGAAGCTTCAGCCCTACCAACACACTGATTTCAACCCAGCGAGGCCCAGCTCAGACTTCCCACCTCCAGTTCTGTAAGATAACATGGTGTTTGAAGCCAGTAAGTCTCTGGTCACGTGTTACAGTAGAGATAGGAGACTAGTACAGAGGTGGAAGGAACCTGGTTGCTAAGTGACTTTGCGAACCTCTAATCAGCTGCCCCCTGGAGCTACTCCTGAATTTCTCCTCACATGAGACAAGTTTCTACTTTTAAATCCAGTTGGAGTTGGACTTTCTATTTCAGGCAGCCCAAGATGTCCTGACTGACACACACATGCTTCACAGAACACTGTGTAGGTATCAGGTCAACTCTTAAGTTTGCATTTGTTGAATTGTGAAAAAGTGCTGGAGAAAACCCCTCAGAGTCCACAGCTGAAGAAGCAGGGCTGTTTTCTGATTCATACTAAGTAATAACTTAGAATTCTTTTTTTTTTTTTAAATAAAAGACACAAAAGATGTTTGGAAGGATGGATGAATTATTTTAACACTGAGAGGGCCTGGAACTTCAGCAGGTGCACTTTCAAATTGCCAGATTCATTTCCTCCTGTGACCTCCGGGCATCCAAATTCTCGTTTCCGAAATAACATTTCAACAGACTCCAAGAACACGCCAAGAAGTGATTATTTTTACAAATCCAGATGACTTCCTCATTTAGGATGGCCCCGGCAGAGGTAGAAACGAAGGGAAACATGGACTCTTTTTCCACCTCCGCAGAGAGGGAACAGCCCCATCCCTGGCTCTAACCGAATACTGCTGACAACTCTGAAAGCCGTTATCATCCGGACAGCTGTTCAGTGGCCTTCGTGAACCCAGCTGGGGGCGCGGCCCAGTTTAAGATCAGAGAGGCCAAAGATCAAACGCTGTTTCAGTTGGTTTCCCAGCCTTCCCCCACCACTTCTGGGTTTCAGATTAGCGTTTGCAGTTGCTGCCCCAAAGACCATCATAAGACCCACAACCCTCTGTGCTCGCTACGTCTCCCACCCCCCAAGTACAAGTGTTTAGTCTCGCTACCTCCTCCTCCCCTTCACCATCGAGCTGGTTTTCTAAAGCAGATAAATCTCATGTCCACGAGAAAACAATACTTCTTGTA
This sequence comes from Bison bison bison, assembly GCF_000754665.1. Lineage (NCBI taxonomy): Eukaryota > Metazoa > Chordata > Mammalia > Artiodactyla > Bovidae > Bison > Bison bison. The sequence goes on from NW_011494752.1 coordinate 14,503,328, forward strand.
TCATGGCGCCCAGCCCTGCCTGTCTAGCCAGGGCCTTCTCTGAAGGTTGTTTGTTTAATACGCTTAACATCCTTGGTTGTGATGGTTCTTCCCAGGATCTGCCTGGTTGTCCGTTTCTTTGCTTGCACTTCATGGCGCTCAGCATCATCCCCCCAAGGTGGGTATTTCCTCCCACCCACCTGAACCTTTCAGAACTACAGTGTGTTTTTAAGCACTGATTCCTTCTCCCAAGGAAGCATTATGATCAAGGAGCTAAGAACCAGTGTTTCGAAATAGAAATATTTATATTTAACTCTCTAGTTAAGCAGAGATTTTCTTCTTCTTCTTCTTCTTCTGTATTTGGTATCTAAATTCCATTCAAGATTGAAGAGAATTTTTTCCCCTCTTACCCCACCTTTCTGCAGCATCAGTTTTCTTCCCCACAAGCACTCTTGTGTTTGAAAGAAGGGAAAATGGAGCTAATCGTTTCAGGTATTTCTCAGCACGACAAAGGCTCCACCAAGAAGCTCTCAGGTACAGGAATGTCTGGGGTAAAAATGAACCAAGATACTTAGAATAAAACATAAAAGAAGACACAAGATTGCGTTATAGTTACTGCCGAGTAACTAGAATTTGAGTCACATACCAGCTGGGTCAGTATAATGATGAAATTGCCATTAGGGCACGTCTTATTGTTTGACCCCAATAGAACAACTCATGCTCCTTGTGTTCAGAGAGATTTCGGTAAGTGCTTCAATATTTTAAAGGTAAATCATCAAGGTAGCTTAATTGGATTAAGAGAAAAGCATCCATCCAGATACAGCTTGAATTAAATCACATAAGAAAAAAGAAGCAAGCTATCAAACTCAAATCTTCTAAACAGTGAAACTTTAGTTTTTTTAAGAATCCAGGGACAGTGTGTGTATCTGTGAGTATGTCTGTGTATTTGTATATTTAAATCATGCGTTTATTTGTTATGAAGTAATCAAAGTTAGTGATCGTTTGGGGGGAAAAACACAACACCTTGGGTATTTTTCCATTCTTCCTTAAATACTCATTTTTCATTGAAAGGAAAACTTAGAGATGGATTTGTTTATAGAATTATAAAATAATTTGGACATCTGTATTGTGGGAACTAAATTATAACTCTTGGAATAGGGATTTTAGTTACTTTTACCTGACATAAAGTATATAATATTTCAAGTTCTACAAGCCACTAGAAACCATGAACTCTAGTAGGGGCCAGATCTGTGTCAACGGCCCCATTTTATTTAGAGAAATTATGAAAACCATTGCACCCAAAGGGAATTCGGCTTAGTTTGGAAGATTCCACCAAACATTGAAACGATGCCTTGTGTAAGTTCTCAAACTGGGACTGTCTGTCTCCATAGACGGCACACTCAGTGACCAAGTGTGAGATGAAAAGATGAGATGACATTGACTTTTGTGACCCTGTTTTTTTCCCCCAACAAGAAGATGAATTTAAGCAGAATCAGCTCTAAGAAGTTAATGGGATTACAGTGAGAATTAGACCTGGGAAAAGTGAATAAATCAGAAGATAAATGCCGGGAGAGATAGTATAAACAAAGGAGAGATTTCTAAACTCTAACTCATGCCAGGAGTCTTGAGGGATGAAGGTCACCACTGCTTTAAGATGGAGGGAGGAAGTGAAAGAGGCGGGCTGGCTGATTCATCCTTTTCTCGCCAGTGCTGAGCACAGGGCCTGGTACACAGCCTGTGCTTCCAAACGTTTCTCTGTTGTTGAAAGCAGAGAGAAGGGTCCTCTCCTCGAGGAAGGCCACTAAGAGGCCTTGTTTCAGGATGTCAGTTGGACTTGCTCCGTTGGTTAAGAGCAGATGCATGCACAAGTATGAGACCGCCAAGAATAGAAGTGCTTCATGAGAAGTGGTCCTGCACGAGCTTACAAGAGACTTGTTGATTTGAAGCTGATGAACGGGTCTCACCTCACCAAATCATCATGCTGGTCTTGGCTGGAGTGGCAAAATGTATTCAATTAAAAAAAAAAAATTACTAGCTAAAGTGTGTAATGTTTACTAGCTAAAAATTTTACTATCCATTTACTCGCTAAAGCGTGCCTGTGAACTTTGGTAAAAATCAGAGGAGAATTTTAAGGAATGTCTAATGTTAAAGCATTACTGTCTTTTGTTACTTTTGTGTGTCTGTTAGGTTTATTGAGTCATAATTTGCATATAGTTAGTTTTGTTGTTTTGGGCGCAAAGGTTACTCTGAGTTTTGATAAACAGGTACAGTCACAACACGAAGCAGGTCCATCACCCCAGATCGTTCTCTCACGTCCCTTTATGGTCGGCTCCTCCTTCCTTCCCAGCCTCTGGTCATCACTAGTGTTTTATGTCCTTATAGTGTTGCCTGGAATATAAATGGAGTCGTGCAGCATGTAGCTTCTGTTATCTGCCACTTCCACAGAGCATCAAGGCGTTTGAGCTTCATCCATTCTGTTGCTCATATCAATAGTTTGTTACTTTTCACTGCTAAAGAGAAGTTCATTGTATCTCATTGTATTATTGTACCACAGTTTCTTTTAAAAAAAAATTTTTTTTTTTTGAAGTGTCCTTGATTTTCAAGAGTGTGTTTCAGGTGTGCAGCACAGTGATTAAGCCTTTCTCAGATTATTTTCCACTATAGGTTATAAGACAATTGGAAAAAAAAAGATAATTGAATATAGTTCCCTGTGCTAAACAGTAAGTCCTTGCTGCTTTATACATAGTAGTGTGTATCTGTTAATCCCAAACTCCTGATTTATCCCTCCCCTCCCCTTTCCCCATTGGTAACCATAACTTTTGTTTTCTATGTCTGTTTCTGTTTTGTAAATAACATTTAGAAAAATGTATCATTTTTTAAGATTATACATATAAAGTGATATCGTGTGGTATTTGTCTTACTCTGATTTACTTCACTAAGTGTGATAATCTCTAGGTCTGTTCATGTTGCTGCAAATAGCATTATTTTTGGTCTTTTTTATGGCCAAGTAGTATTCCATTGTATATTTGTATCTCATCTTCTTTACCCATTCATCTGTTGATGGCCCTTTCGGGTGCTTCCATGTCTTGGCTATTGTAAGTAGTGCTGCTATGAACACAGGATTTGTTTCTTCACTCGCCAGTTTGAAGGACATTGGGTTGGTTTGGCAGCTTTGAATCAAGCCACTGCAAATATTTGTATTTAGGTTTTTCTGTGAATAACTGTTTCTGCTTCTCTTGGTTAAACACCCAGGAGTAGGATTTCTGGTTTTTACAAGTAAGCGTATGTTTAGTTTTCAAAGAAACTGACAAGTTGTTTTCCAAAATGACTGAATTTGCATTTCCACTCACAGTGTATGAGAATTTCCGTTGCACCAAATTCTTGCCAGCACTTGGTATTGTCACTTTATAAAAAATTTTAATCATTTTTAATCTCTCTTTAAAAGTTGGTTTTGTTAATACTTTTTATAATGTAGAGTGCTTACTCTTACCCTTCAAAGGCAAAATCTGTCTTTCTCTAAAGAGTGAAAATTTTGTATTAAGGTCATTTAAAACAAACAGTCATTTCTCATGACTGTCTTTATGATGTTTGTGGTCTACAGAGTCACTGTGAACACTGAAGGGTAGTTACGGAACCATTGCTCCTGTGGGAAATACCAGGTAAAGTTCCCAGGAGACTCTGGTCTTGACATTTGTGTCAGCTGATCAGTGTGTAATCTTAAGTGTCTTTCTGTTCAAAGACACATCATTTAATATGTTTCGTAGATTCATTAACATTGAACTCACGGTCAACAGCTCAAACAAAGCCGATCTAATACATGCATTTTCTCCATAAGGCACATCACAGCCCACGCTTGGGGGCCATTCCAAACAAGCAAAATCACCAACAGAAAGTACAAAAATGGGGAGAGCGTAGCCACAGGTAGACCAGGGTGCGCTTGTTTGAAGTATGACAGCTGAAACAAGAAGGCAGACTGTCATCTTGTCTCACCTCACCTGGGGACAAGTGCATCTCCTGATTCAGATGTTTCATTCTGTGTGTGTCCAGGAATGACTGGCCATGTGCTCCGAACATTGTTTTTGGCAGGGTTACAAGTAAATTTTAGCGAGTGGGCAGATTTACCGATATTTTTCTATCAGGCTTCGCTGATAGTTCACTTGGCAAAGAATCCACCTGCAAGACAGGAAACCCTGGTTTGATTCTTGGGTCAGGAAGATCCCCTGGAGAAGGGAAAGGCTACTCACTGCAGTATTCTTGGGCTTCCCTTACGGCTCAGCTGGTAAAGAACCCACCTGCAATGTGGGAGACCTGGGTTCAGTCCTTGGGTTGGGAAGATCCCCTGGAGAAGGGAAAGGCTACCCACTCCAGTTTTGGGCCTGGAGAATTCCATGGACCGTGTAGTCCATGAGGTTGCAAAGAGTCGGACACGACTGAGCGACTATCACTTTTCTACTCTAAAAAGTGCTGAAACTTAGTTTAAATAACTATTTGTAGTGATTTGGTTCTGTGCCAAACACAATTAAATATTGCTTTAATAATTAACTCGCCAAACCAGGACCAGGCAGCATGAAGACTGCTTTAAAAACACCTCAAGACCTTCCTAAGATTTCTACCCCCATCGTGAAGACATACTCCTGATTTATGTTAGGTTCTGTACACTGTTCAGACATACTAAGCACCCACTTCATTCCTGAAAAGTAATATAAACTGTTCAACTCTGAATTTTATCATAGGAATAGCTATAGGGTATGTGTTTAAATTCACAGAGACAGGTTAATGCGCTTACCAAACCCCCATTGCCTAAAAGTAATTATAAGTTTTCTAGATTGACTGCCAATATGATATAGGTCCCAAAGAAATCACCCCCCTCTTTACTGAGACAGAACAATAAATTGGTTTTCCTGAATACAGTGGGTAAAGAATCCAAGTTCCTGACCTTGAATATTTCACTGGTTGTGTTCTGTGCAGTAGGGAACAATCAGGATGACATTTGCTGAAATGTTTGAGATTTATAACATAATAGCTTGAGCATATGTGCCAAAAAATAAAAATCTTAAAGCCCATCCAATCAAGATTAATTACCTATTAAAATGCTAACAAATAGTACGGTACAGGTGGTGTAATAAGCTGTCTCCCTTCATATATTGTTACAAAACAAACTATTTGGCGGTGACATGAGACATCATGTATCTTCTATCTCACTCTCAGTGGGAAAATGGGGGGAAAAATGGCTACTCGGTCATTCTCGGTGTGGATTTTGGCATTTCGTTAGGAAGTGCTATCACAAACCTTCTCACTGAAAAGCATATGCAGCACTCTGGAAACTGCTAGATTTCCTGGCTTTGTACTCCTGCCAAAAAGCTGTTGCTTCTTCCCGTCATTAGCTACTACATATTTATTCCTCTCTATCTTTGCGGAGAGTAAACCCATGCAGCACTCCCATGAAAAGGAAAACAGTAATGCACTTCTTCCCTCTCACTCACTTTGCAGAAATTAATCCCATGGGCTAAATGTCTTCTTTATATTCAGCTTAAATTTAATAGTTTCAGCGGTGGACCGAGTGGTAATAGCCTAAACAGTACAGTCGTGATGTGGTTTCTTGACTGAGATGGTTTTCAAAATTGGTGGGAAAATTGCTGATGGAACTGTGTCAGTGACCTTCTATTAGGAATAATGGTGTTGCTAAGCTGGCTCCCAATGAATAGTCAGTCAGCAAATATTCTGTAAGGATCCGTGACGTGCCAGGCGTGCTTCTAGGCTTCAGCAAGACTCTGGTGAACAAGATAGTCCCTACCAGTGTAACGTCCTCGTGCAGATCGTCTTGGGTTAAAATGTCTGTTATCGGAAGGTGATGGAAAACAAGTGCAGGAAACAAGGGTTGAAATATTAAGGTACCCAAAGTGTCATCATAGTTTGAAAAGTATTAATAGTAGGTGGGAAGATGTTACAGCTTTTACTTTTTTGATGTGGATCCATTTTTTTTAATGTATTTATTTTTTTAAATTTTTTTTGTGTATGTATTTTTAATTGAAGGATAATTGCTTTACAGTATTGGTTTGGTTTCTGTCATGCAGCAACATGAATTAACCATAGGTATACGTATGTCCCCTCCCTCTTGAAGCTCCCTCCTACCTCCATTTTTAAAGTCTTTACTTGATTTGTTACAATATCGTTTCTATTTTATGTTTTGGTGTTTTGGCCACGAGGCACGTGGTGTGGGATCTTGGTTCCCCGACCAGGCCTCGAACCCTCACCTCCTGCATTGGAAGGTGAAGTCTTAACCACTGGACAGCAGGGGAAGTCCCTACAGTTTTTAAAAAGTGCAAAATAATTGGAAAAGTTAATAACTCAAAGCACATCAGCAGGTCACTCGGGTATCAATTTTCTTAAAGGAGTGAATATGCCTTGGCTGCTTGTGTGCTACTCAAAAGTGTTTCTTTAAAGAAGGGGAGATGTTTGACCCTCCACCCCATCCATGAGGAATCCCAGTGCTGTCCTTTTTCTGAGACCCTCACTTTCAGGAAGGGTGTAACAAGCTATACTTCTTCATTTGTTTTTGCAGAACAAACTCTTTAGCAGTGACATGAAGTATCGTGTCTCTTCTTTCTCACTCGCAGTGGGAAAAGGAGAGAGGAAAAAAAAAAAAAACTTCCTTGATCATTTTCTGTTTGTGGACTTTGGCATCTCGTTGGAAAGTGCCAGTAGGTATTCAGTTGTTATGTTGCTTTGGAAAGCCATAGCCGCATTCCAAGTCACAAAGCAAACCCCGGTCCCTCCCGGTTCTCTAAGCCCAGGTCAGAAAGGTGGGAGACTTGTATTTTTCCAGGCGGGGAGTTCTTGAATAATACATTTGCAACCTGCGTAGCATCCTCGTGTGCTCCATGGTCAGCTTCTCCGCCCTAAGAGCCACACATCAATCTGATGCTGATGGTCAGCAGAGCAGCAAAGAGCCAATGTTTTTGTGAAGCCACAGCAGAATGACTTGCTTCCAGCTGGTGATCAATCTGTGCTGGCCGGCAACGTGTTTGCCTCTACAAATGAGCTGGACCCCTCTGCCACATAGCTCTGCCAACTTTTGAAAGAAAGAGTCTGTTTCCATTCTCTCTGGAGTGGGAAAGACAAAAAGTCTGTCTCCCTTGACACAACCAGCTATTGAAAACTCCATGCAGATGTCCACAGCCGGTATCCTAAGGAAATCGTTTTGCGAGGTCAGGAAGTTGCCCTAAAAAGAATATGGATGGGTTCACACACACCAGTGCAAGAAGTATCTTTGTTTTGCTTTTGTCAAGATGATGTGCGCATGGTACCTATCACACCATCTCTGGAGAATTCTCACTGCAGTATTTAAAGATCCTAGGGTTTACGATTTTAATTAACTTCCTCAGGCTCCAGGTAAAGACAGCATTGTGCTAATGCTATGAAAATTGCTACAAAACTCTTAACTGAGGTTTTTTATTATTACTAATTAAAGCAGACTGACTGGGTCTAGGCTGGAAATAATTGCATGGAATCAGTGCTAATCGAGACACACAATGTGTGTTAGTAGTTGTGAACTTTTGAAAACTTCAAGGTCAAAGAGTCAGACACGACTGAGCACCCACACACACATTCTTCAAGTTCACTGTATAGTGATACAGAAAAGCTGTATATCATTTGGGGATGGAGTTAGTAACACACACGTAAGTGTGCATGCTAAGTCACTTCAGTCGTGTCCGACTCTTTGGGACCCTGTGGACTGTAGCCTGTCAGGCTCCTTTGTCCGTGGGATTCTCCAGGCATGGAGTGGGTTGCCATGCCTTCCTCCAGGGGATCTTCCTGACCCAGGGATCGAACCCACATCTCTTACGTCTTCTGCATACTATAGTTCTTTCTTGACTGTGATCATGTTAGCCCACTGCATTAACAGATCCTTTGGTCATTAGTGCAGAAGTATAAAGAAGGAATGGGATTTGTGCATGCATATAGGGTAGGTGGGGTGTCTCATCTCTCAATAGAGAGTAGGGCTCTCCAGACCCCTGGAGGAGCTAGTGAAAATAAGGTAGATGGGGGACTTACCTGGCTGTCCAGTGGTTAAGATTCTGTACTTCCAATGCAGGGGGCTCTGATTCGATCCCTGGTTGGGGAACTAAGAATTCACATGCCACATGGCACAGCCAAAAAGAAAAAAAAAAGAGGTAGATGGGATAAAAGGAAGGGAACTCTGGAGAGAGTAGCGATCACTTGGGCTTCAAATTGATGCTCAGCTGGGCCATTCTCCCTGAGGCATTGGAGGGATTTCCAGTTGTTCTAGGTGCACTTAATGGTGCCTTCCTGTAGCACATTCCATGTGAAACCGAAGCAGAGGGTACCACATTTCGAGATTTCAGGTTCCTTTCAGGTAGAGACTGTGTGTGACCATCTTTGTGCTCTCTGCATACCCCCAAGTAGTAAGATACTTGATGAATGAGCGAATCAATCTTTAATTCTGTTTTGGCGAAGAGTGAAGAATCAAAGACGCTCTAGCTGCTTTCAGTAGTTAATTTAACTATTTGAATGTGAGTATTCCCGACTCAGAAGAAGAATCTCATGGAGCAGCTCAGGTTGGGAAGCCACTGGATTGTGAAGGTAACTCTGAACTCTCTCCTTCCAGAGGTCCCTTCTCTCTGTCTCTTTCTTAGTGAGGTTTTCCGCAGTTCTGCACATGGGCTAGTTTTTGTCACCAGCGTGTGTACCCTCCAGCTTTCCCTTACCCATTCTGACCAAGGTTTGAAAACTCTCATGTGGAGTGAAAATAACAGAACACCTTTTATTTACCATGTGTTTTTCTATGTTTCACAAACACTTGGGGACACGTTAGTGAGAATTTTTCTTTCTTGGTACTGTATGGCAGTACCTCCCATCTCCAGACCTCCCTCTCAACCCATCAGGAAGGAATATCGGCAATGCTTTCCTGATAAAAAATTACAGAATTTATGTGGAAGAAAGTACCGTAGTGATAGGAACCATCAATTATTTATTATAGCATGGAGAGGATACAGTCATTGAAGATAAAAGCGCATCTTGCCCAACAATAAAAAGCTTTTATCCTCCCTGTTGTATATTGCTAAGTTAAAATATGGTGTTAAGCATTGGCCTGCATTAAAATGAATACCGTATTAGACCTGAAAGAATGGTCTTGCTCTACTTTGTATTGTTGAAAAATCATTCATTGTGTTGATTGTTACGCATGTCACATTAAGGAATTGAAATGCATGACCTAGAGTTGCAGAATTGGCAAATAATGTCTTGCAAAGCATCAGGGCATAGAGCAGAGTTCAGCAAATTAAGGTCCACTGCCTGTTTTTGTGCAGTACACAAGCTAAGAATATATTGAAAAGTGAAAATGTTGTTAGTTGCTCATCATGTCCGACTCTTTGCAACCCCATGGACCATAGCCTGCCAGACTCCTCTGTCCGTGAAATTCTCCAGACAAGAATACTGGAGTGGGTTGCCATTCCCTTTTCCAGAGGATCTTCCTGACCCAGGGATCAAACCAGTCTCCTGCATTGCAGGAGGATTCTTTACCGTCTGAGCCACCAGGGAAGCCCCTTAACAGTGTAGGTTTTTATATTATTTAATATTTTCAAATGGTCATAAAGACCCAAAAGTAGAATGTTATTTCATGACGTGAACATTATATGAAATTCAACGTTTATAAAGTCTTTTTTATTTTGAATATAGCCTTGCTTGTTTGTGGTTGCTTTTGTGCTGTTAACAGCAGAATTGAGTGGTTCCAACAGAGACATAGAGCCTGCAGAGTCTAAATTATTTACCATCTGCCTGGGCTAAGGCAGCAGGTCCTCAACCTGAACATGCATGTGAATTACCTGGGAATCCTGTTAAAATTCAGATTCCCAGTCCGGGGGTCTTGGGTGGGGCCTGAGAAACTGCATCTCTGACAATCTTCCAGAGATGCCAAAACTACCGGTTCCTGGATCACACTTTGATGTGCAAGGGCCCAGGTATTTAAGGGTGGAAGAAGTGAATTGTAAAGGAGGCATTGTCAACTTTTAAAAATAGAAAGAGACTTGATTTTAGTCTACTCCAGAATCCAGAGCCGGGACCCGAGGGCACCAGCTACGGGGTTTATACGTTAGGAAGCACTTTCTGATGACATAAGGGAATCAGAATCACTGCAGTGTTGCAAGTGAAATGAAAACTGGGACGTTAGAGAGAAAATTCCTAGGCTGGGCAAGTGGCCGGACTTTCCCCAAAGTGGTAACTCGGGGCTCTTCTAGCTCAGTTTCTTTGATTGACAATGAAACGGTTTAGAGAGAATATGAAATCGGGAAGCCAGACTGATTTCTCGTCGATACAAAGCCAAGGTCTAACAGGCATGGCACTAATTGGCTTAATATTTCTTAAGGGGTGCAAGAGCTACTTTACCTGTGTAACAGGTGTAACCAACTATCGAGGCCTCATGTAAACTCATGGAGAGTAGTTGTTGAGCTGTGATTTTTATAACATGTACTTAATATTTACAAGCCAGCCCTGATGTGCGCTGAAAAGGCTGAGTTGTCAGACTCATACAGTTTTATTCGTTTGCTAATGAAGCAATTAAAGGGTAATCCCCGCCCTCTTACTCTCCCCGCGGGGCCCCTTTCTCCCCACAACCCTTGCTTGCAATCTTGAATACCTTGTGCATGAATCCGGGCTTGCAATTGAATCTCCCAGCTGCAAGTCATTTGAGGCCCTGACGAGTGAATCCTCTTGTTAATGGCTCCTCTAAAGAAGTACTTTAAAAAAAAAAAAAAGGAAAGAAACTAGCCATTTTGAGCCAGCCGATCAATGTTGGCGTCTGTAGCGCATTTAGACCTATGAGTGAGTCATGGAGTCCTTAAGCAACCTGATACATAGCTATTGAGGAATACCTTCAAAACCATAAAACTCATTACGTTAATAGTATAGCTATCTGCACAAAATTCAGTGCAGGGCCGTCGTAGTGGCCTCATTGTATTCTTCAACCTCGAACACTTTTCACGGGCCTTTACAGACATGATTTATGCTGCCTAATACCCCGGGGAGGTTAAGTATTTTCATATTTATTGCACAGAGGAGCGTTCTGTGTTTGCTCGCCTGTCCTAAAATCGGTTTGGCTGGAAGAGGACCCAAGAATTCTGACCTCAGCTCTATATCCAAACCAGGAGTCAGCCCTTGAAAAATGTGAATCAATATCTTGCCCAGAGAGTGCGTTTCATTTCTGCTAACCTGGGGGAGGAACAGCTGGTGGAGGGAGGCAGCGTCCATACAATGCTGGCTTTTTCTTTTGCAAATCCACACGTATATACCCTCACGTCCCAGATCTCGACCACGGTGACACAGGCCAAACATCTTTCAGCTCTCAGACTTTTCAGACAGTGCTTCATCATCCACCGTATTCTGTACATCGCCATCATAATTGTTATCCTGACAATTAAAACCTGCGTAGCACAGAGTCTAGATTCTGTCCTAAGCAGGTTGATGATCTTACCCTCAACAGATGTGTTCGTGTGTGTGTGTGTGTGTGTGTATTTTTCAAAATCATAATCATTTTCAGTGCCGACTCCCCCTTCTTGTTATACACATGTGTACCAGGTCTCTTTCCACTTTTACAACCAAACAGTTATCTTGGCCTTGTCTTCCGTTCTTGTTCACCTTTCATGCAGTCCTTGGGTTTATTGTGGCTGTCTCTCTTTTGGCAAGTCAGAGGCAGATACGTTTTAAGAGACACATTTTGGGACCCATGCATGTCGTTCTATGCAGTTAACTGGATGGATGATAATCCCATTTGGCTCTGGTGTTCTCCCAGGACCAGTGGCTCAGTTCCCACAGTTAATTCCTAATGAGTTCCATTGCTGCAGAATCTCTATTTTTCCTCCACTCCGTGTACCACTGCCTCATAAATCTTCTAAAGATACTATTTTTGTTGCATAACTTCAATACTCAGAAAATTTCATTTTCTTACTATCTGATGGATGACATTAAAATTCCTTAGGTCAGTATTTAAGGCCCCTTTTAATCCAAGCCTAATTTTCTTCAACTGTGTGTAAGTTTCTTCCGTAAGTGTCTTTTACATGCCTGTTGGTGTTCTTGGGAGCTCTTTAGGCAGTGCGTAGGAAGCATTATGTTCTTAATCAACTTGGGGAGACAGTGTGTTCTCACAATGCCAGTAAATAAGGGTAGAAGGGAGCATATAATTAAGAACATACTTATTTTTAAAGAGAACCATCACTTGAGTCCTGGCCTCTTCAGTGCCCTGTCTTTGGTTCTCTTTCTCTGCATGCTCTCGTTGAGCTCTTCTCTATTCTGATTGGTTAAATCTATAGCCTCATCCACTCTTGTGCCTTCTGCCTTGCAAAGGCACCAAGCCTGTTTCAGTCTCTCTTTCCCTGCAATCCTAGACCCACATTTCCAACTTCACCCAGAGTCTTCACCAAAGAAGGCGCTTCTGATGCAGTATGTCTGCAGCACAATCCGTTTTCCTCCCCCACAGACCTCTTCCACTCCTTCCATTCTGTCTTGGTTACTGGTGTCACCATCCAGCGTATCTTCAGGGTTAGACATCTGCAGCCAGTCACTAAATTCAGTCAGTTTCTCCTCTGAAACCGGCCCTAATACCTTTCCTTCCCACCTCTACCATCTCTGCTTTCCTCTGAGGCTCATCTTCTCCCTTTTGAGAAGACAAGGGCAGCCCAGCAGGTTTTCCTGCCCCCCCAGTCTTTCTGTGTTCCAGCCCACCTTCCCCTTGCTGCCGAATTAGCTTCTTAAAAGCAAATGTAAGCGTATTATTTTCCTGCTAAAAAATCTCTAGTGGCTCCTTGTCACATTTAGGATAAAATAGCCACTTGGAGAGGCTGGCAAACTACAGCCCATCCCATGCCCGGGCAGCCTCACCTGTGGACGCCCACAGTGGCAGCAGCAATCCACTTCACCCCTCTGCCCCTCACACGTTGTTCCCTCTGCCCATGGTGTGGTGCCTGTCTTTCTTAGCTAAAGGACATGGTCCTAGTACAGACGCCATCTTCTTCATAAAACTCGGCCCCATTGGCAGCTTTCTTTGGGCCCCGGCAATGACTCCCTGTACTGACTAAAATATTCACCATTTTGGATTTTCCCCCATTTTATTTATATTTTATTTTTAAAATATCCATCCATCCATTCAGCTAGCTGGCTGTGCCAGGCCTTACGGCATGCAGGACCTTCAGTCCCCATTGCAGTGTGCCAGATCTTTCAGCTGCCGCATCTCTAGGTGCAGCGTGTGGTAGCTACCTGCATTGGGAGTGCAGAGTCTCAGCCGCTTGACCACCATGGAATCCCCGAGTATTCACTGTCTTGGGTCTTCCCCTTCATTTGCAGAGGTGAAGCCTCGGGTTAAATGATTTGGTTGAGACTATGTAGCTAACACTGGTTGTACCGCTTCATTCCCACCAGGCTTGTACAGCAGTTCCAGCTGCCTCAGATCCTTGCCAACACTCAGGATCTGTAGTTTTAGCCATTCTGGTGGGTGTCTGGTGGTACCTCATTGTGGCTTTCATTTGCATTTCCCCCATGACACAAAAGATGTTGAGCATCTTTTGTGTGATTTTTTTTTTTTTTGGCTATTCGCATATCTTCTGTGAAGTGGCTGTCAAGTTTTTTGCTGTTTTCAGTTGAATTGTTTGCCTTCTTATTGAGTTGGGTATTCTAAATGTCTATTTGTGTATTCTAAATAAGTCTTTCATAAGGTTAAAAACAAAAAAACCAACCCTCAAAACTGTGTAGCTAATATGCAAAGGAGTCATGCCTTGAACCCAGATTGGTCCTGGGTCCAAGCTTATGCCTTGTTTTCTAGCTTCAAAATGCTAGTTAGTGTCAAGGAAAAAACCTCAGGAGCACGTTCTGAGACCCCCCACAAGGATAGTGGCTCTGTGATTATAAAGCCCTGGGAGCTTGTGAAGGAAGCCCGTGGTTTTGTAAAGGACTAGCACTCTCTCTCTTTTTTTTTTTTTTTTACAAGTGGTTTCCCTGACTGCGTCCATATCTGTGTGGCCCGAATATTGTTTGACTCCCAAAGTAAAATTGTTGATCCAGAGTGAACCAGTTCCATGTTTCTCCTCCTCCCTCTCAAGAGTATTCCAGGGAGGCAAATGTTTAAAACCGCACCTGAGCTATAAACAATTTATTCTGAAGGTAACAGTGTTAGTATTGCAGTATGTAAACTTTTAGCTAATAAAAATCAAAGTAGTCTCATTTGGAAAGTACACAGAAGGTTAGAGGGAAAGCTTGTAAATGTTTTCAAAGACTCTGTATTTAATTCTATCACCAGCTAGCAAAATAAATAGTCCAGCTGTTCGCTCTGAATCGGACACGTGTTGGAAATGAAACGTTAATAGTTTAAATGCATCGGTCATTAGAAATCAAAAGGAACACGAAGTGCACTTTCTAGTTTATGAGAAACAAGGTGAAAGTTCCCAAAACACATTTGTGGTAACTGGGTTTAAAATTGCTTCCTCATTTTGTATTTTAGTGGCTAATACTTACCATGGTGTAGGTGTGACTGTGGGGGCATTACCCCCTCATCCTGTCCCCGCCATTGTGATGTAAAGGTTTGGAAATAAATGGAGAATGGAAATCAGGAGATGTTAAATTCCAGTTTTCCTTGTGTCCAAGCTGTTTGCCGTAGGTTGCAAGCTGCGTGCCAGACTCTTCTGAGGAACGGAAGGTTACTCTCAATAATGTGCTCAGATTGACCTGAAATATTTAGCCAACACATCTGCTTGCAAGCTCTGGCCTTGTGTGAGAAGGTTACACTGGAATTAATTACCCCTGTTCAGTACTCTGACATGTTTTCTCCACATCTCGTTTTACCGTCATAAAACTTATAAAAATCAATTGGAACTTCTTTATTTTTTCTTGAACTTCAAAAAAAAAAAAAATTTGGTGAAAAAAGTGATCTGTAAAGCAGTGTTTCTTTGCTTGCAGCAGATGTTCAAGAAAAGCATTAAAATTTGAATTTTTTTTCTTCAAAGCTTTGTTTTTAACTTAAAATTAGGATGGGTTGTATGCCTCTCATCCATTACAGCCATGGCACCTTTAAAATGTTTGATGTTATTGTTAGAAAGCCAGGAGAGTGAGTCGAGGGGCAGGCTGTGTGCTGAGGCGCTCACGACCTTACAGAACTCTTGGGGAAACTCGATGTTAGCTTAGGGACTTTGCAGCTTCGGAACGGGGAAGGCAGGGAGGATGCTGGGAAATCCCTGCAGCGCTCCTGGTTCCAACACTGTGGCAGTCATGCTGGCGTGTTTGCCGTTAGTATTGCTGTTCACCTGTTCAATCTTAACTTGGCCCTAACGGTTTTCTCCGTAAAATTGAGAGGAAAGCTGCCTTCAAGGTGTTGCATAGAGTTTCTGTTTGAGGTGATGAAAAAGTTTTAGAAGTAGATAGTGGTGAAAGTTTTCTCACATTGTGAAATATAATTATTGCCACCAAATTGTACCCCTAAAAATGGTTAAACATGGCAAATTTTATGTTATCCATGTTTTTCCAGTTTAAGAAAATGAACAATGGGATATACCAAAACCCACTGAATTGTACCTTTTAAAAAGATGAATTTACAGTTTATAAATTATATCTCAGTGGGGCTGTTAAAAAACAAAAACCTGTGTATCAAGAGTAGAATGTTTTGGTTAACTGAATATTTGAGGTAAATAAGGACTGGTACATTGAAACTCGCAAGTGAAAAGTGATTTTGTGGGATGAAAGAGTGTGAACGTGAGGGAATTCCTTGGCAGTCCAGTGGTTAAGACTCCACACTTCTACTGCAGGGGGCATAGGTTCAACCGCTTGTTGGGGAACTAAGATCCTATAAGCCTCTTGGCACAGCCGAAAAAAAAAAAGAATATGAACTTGAAAAACACTTTTGTGCCTCAGTGGGTTGTATATTCTTTTAATTATCTAAATTATCTATCTTTAGAAATACGTTCTTCTAAAAATGTTTTTATTAATTTTTTTTTTTCCTGTATCTTTAGAAATATGATACTTTACTGTCAAGTTAGAACTGTGATGTCCAATGCAGTGGCCACTGGCCACTGAGCACTTTGTATGTGACTAGTCTTAACTGAGATGTGCTATGTGAGCAAAAATAACACTGAATTTTGAAGCTTGGATACAAAGAAAAGGCACAGTATCTTGTGAATAGTTTTTACATTGATTACATTGACATTACAATTGTTTTTTACATATTGGGCTATGTAAAATGTACTATTAAGTATATTTCTGTTTCTTTTTACTTTTTCAATGTGGCTGCCTTTTTTTTTTTTTTTTTTTAATGTGAATTGCCTTTGGGGCTTATATTATATTTTGATGGGATAGGCTGGTCTGGAAATCGGGCCCATCTACCCAGGGATTCACATGCTTTGAGATGAAGACTCACTTCGATGACCAAGTAGAAGGCAGAAACATTCCCTGAATTGGCATGGATGTGGAGGGAATTTACCTCCCCAAAAATGGCTTCCCCCTCTTCTCCTATGCAGAGGGTTCCAGAAATGGCCAACCTAAGAAAGGTCCTTCCCCAACCAGGAGGAGCGCTCTGGGCATCGGTGCATCCCTGGCCCTAGGGGTACAGCTGCTCTGCTCTAGCACATGGATCCATAACACAGGTTTGCTCAGTTGAAGAGGGGAGGAGCGAGGTCAGTCATCCTGGAGGACAGATTGGTTCAGAGGCAGTTTTTCCTTGGCCAGAGGAGCAGGAATTGCAGGAGTAGAATCACAGCCTTCCACAAGAAGGTTTAGAGCCCTCACAGGCTGCGGGCGCCTCTCGAGTCAATTTTCAGAAAATAATGAGCACGCACTCAGGACCCCCTCCCTCAGGAAGGGCACCTCCCGAGCCTTGAAGGACTCTGAGCTCCTGGCAGGGGTACCCCCTGGCTCCAGCCTTCACTGTGTTCTCAAGCCAGCCCCACCACTCTGGGCAGGCCAGCTCATCTCTCCAGGCGTTCACTCTCCTTCTTGGTTGTGCTCTGGTTACAAAGTGACATAGGTTTCAGAGGGTCTGTCCCAATGGTGTTCCCCACCATCTATCCTGTTATTATTATTTTTTAATTTTCCGTTTCTTACCCAGCATTTTTTATTTCTCAGATTTCTACATACGGTGTTTGTTTTCCTTGCTAAAGAGCTTACGAGTAGATATTTATTTGGCTGTGCTGGGTGTTACGTGCGTCCTGCAGCGTCTTTTGTTGTAGCACATGGACTCTCTGGCTGTGGCACACGGGCTCAGTAGTTGCAGCACGCAGACCCAGTGGTTCCGAGGCATGCGGGATCTTAGTTCCCTGACCAGGGATCGAACCCAAGTCCCCTGCATTGCGCTGGACCACCAGGGAAGTCCCACCCCTGTTATTTTTAGAGGGTGATTTTGTAGGATGCGAGGTTTTTCAGGAACGTGCCTATCACATTATAGCAGAAATACCCACATGGACTTTGTCCTGCTTCTTTGGTGGGGGAGTCTTACACCAGGTGACCACCGCTGCCACACTGGGAAGGTTTGTTCCTGGCATTTCACACAGACGCAGGTCGAGACCGTTGTACCTGGCAATCGAGTATGGCGGGATTAATACTGTTCCTCTTAAGATGTGGTGAATATAAGCCTGTGGGCTGCCTGGGAACAGGTCTGCCTTAGCTGCATTATCTCTGTGGGCGTCCTTGACTTCTATGCAACCAATCTGCTAATATACTTTGAGAATTCATTCTCTGCAAGTTGGTGAATGCCTGCAAGCCTCTAGAAAACAACCCTCACCTTCCACCATCAGTGAGAGAGGAGAAAACAGGACATTGGAACTTAGGGAAGCTGAAGGGAGTTGTGAACATCACAAACATTAGAAGGCAATTAGTGATAAAATAGGAATTTCAGACTACCTTCCCAGCTCCTCACATCAAGACATCACTTACGTTGAATTATTTTGTTTTCTCAGGTCGCAACCTCTGAAAATCTTCAGAGAATAGATATCTTCCTCCCCAGTTCTTTACTAGCATAGGAGAAATTTTTTGGAATGTCAAAATTCAGAATATGGGGTGCTTCCGGCATTTTATCAACTTAAATGACAGCTTGTCTGCATTCTGCTCAGGGTGGATTTCAGTGGCTGCCTGATCCTACTTGAGAGTGGTAACAAGTATTACAGGATGAAGCCTGAGACCTTGAAGCTGTATTTCAGGGGGGTGTGTATGCCCGCACATACACCGTGTGTGTGTATGTGTGCACACGCTTGCGTGTGCCTGCCAGTCCCTTCTCCAGGGGATGTTCCCAACCTAGGGATCAAACCCAGGTCTCCCATATTGCAAGCAGATTCTTTACCAGCTGAGCCACAAGGAAAGCCCAACTGGGAGGGGCAGAGATTGAGACTGACTTGTCCAGAGATGTGCAGGCCCTTGGGGGTGTGTATGAGCCTTCCTGCAGGGGCCGACCTCCATCACCAGGTGATGCTGGGGATCTGGGCTGATGGCATCAGCACACCATCTCAGGGAGGCTTCCGGGCTTAGTAGAGCTCGCAAAGCTGTACCATTTACCTGTCACTTAACCAGAAGGAACAATGAAATCCTGCACTGCAATTATTTTTGCAAGTATTACTGAAGGTAACAGCTTAATAAATTTAAAAGTTTGATCATAATGGATGGTAATGACGTTTTGAAAAATGGTTTACTTTTCGCTGTGAAAACCTTTAGGTGGTAATGTTTAGCTGGCAGCTATTATCATTATTAAATGCAGTTATTAAGTGTAGAGTCCCCTCCCCTCCCCGCCCCATTTCAGGCGCACATCTTTGTTTTCATGACAGGTGGAGGAATCATGGCATTTATCATACAGATATTAATAGTGTTCATAATTTAAAAATACAATGCATCTATGAAATATGGTTAATTAGGCTATTGAAAAGAAAGAACCCAGACGGGGGAGTGTGTGATAAATTAAGTTTGGAGATTTTGTAAAAGGTTGAATGCCAACTCCCTAAGAGATATTGTTTTCCTCTGCACAACTTGGGATGATGGAGCATTTCAGACAGAAAGCTGGCTGATTAGAAAGAACATATTGACAAGAGGCCAGATTCGCTCATTACTTATACATGGGATTTGAAAAATAGACTTTCTCCTAGTGTAGTTTTCAGAGTTCCTTAGAAACGATGGCCTCCTTCCCACCCCATAGAAATCCGGCTCATCCGTCAGTATCAAGCCCAGATGCTGCCTCATCCATGGATCCCTTCCTGCGCTTTCTGCCCTGAGATGATCTTCATCCTCTACACCCAGTGGCACGTTGTCCCTCTCTCCTGTCCTAGAGTATGCTTTGTGGTGGTCATTTACAGTTGTTTCTGAATTTGTTTCTCTGCTGAATCTCCTCACCTTCTTAAGGGAAGAGGACTAGCACATCTTTGCATCTTTAGAAAGAGATACAAAGTGCCTTGTGCAGACTCAGCAGATAGAAAGATACTGTTATCTGGGTGGAGTTGGTTCCTGATTTTATTTGTAACTTTGTAGAAGATATACCACAAGTATCTGTGGAGCCCTAGTGAGCTGTCCAGAATGCTGTGAGCATGCCGGTACTGGCATTAGGACTTGATCCGTGATCAGCCAGGCCTGACCCAGAGGGAGAAGGAATTTCATTGTGAGAGGGGAAGGGAGCTTCTAGCTGTGAGCCAAGAGAAGAAGGCTGGCCACTCAGCTCAAGGCCTCTAATAGGAAGCGCCAGGCACAGAGATCCTGGGAGGCAGGGGGAGTGCAGTGTTGGTCTCCGTGTGCAGTGTTGGCATCTGTAGTAGGTTAATAGTTGGCAGGGAGCTTCAGCAGCAAGTTATAAGGACCTGACCGAGGGGAGCAGACTGGCTGGGAAACCAAGCACAGCCCCCATCTTGCAAAGATCCAGAACAAAGCACAAGCTAAAATCCCCCCAGAATAAGCATGGCACAGGCTCCCAGCACCAGGGCACAAGCAGCCAGGACATGGCAGGTGCAAAAATGCCCTGCCGTTGAGCTCCTCTGCTCATTGTTCTCTTGTCTAGGCTCAGGCCTGGCACCCAGTTCTTCAGCAAGTAGAGGGCTACCCAGCCCAGGAGCCCAGGAGGCATGGCTGTAGGGATGGGAAGAATACAGTCTTGGAACACTTCTTTCACAGCTGTGGTAGGTGGCGGTTTTATGAGGTCAGCACATCTGGAAAATGTTTAGGGCCCGTCAGTGTTCAGAGATAAACCCTGCCAGCCCACCTGTCAGGGCTGAGCTGTGTGCGGAAGCCCAGGTCACTGCTGTCCCAAGCTCGGTGGCCGTAGATGATTTGCAGTGGTCCTGTGTCCGACATACACGATATGCTTTTCAATAACAGTCAGTGGAAAACTTGGATCAAAACTCATCCGTGACTGACACAGACGGCATCTGCAAAGATCATCTCTTGCAGCATCTAGCTTTCTGGGATATAAAAACCCAATCTACTGTAGTAAGGGTTTTTTCTTTGGAGGGTCACTGACTTACAAGGGAAGAAAAAAGTGACATCTCATTAAAAAAAAAAAAAAAGCTTGTCATATTTTAAAGTAGTATTTTGTTTTGACTTTTTTTTAATTTCCTGTTTAAAAGCATCATATTCATTTGATTGCTCTTTCATTATTACATGTACATACTGATTTATAAAGAATAAAAATGATATAAATAAATGGACCTTAGTTTCCTCATTTAGTTAACATCTTTTGACAATGATGATAAATGTAAGTAAAAGGTTGGAAATTTCACACAGTACAGAAAGGTATACTATGGTAACTGAGAGTTTCCTGTGATTCTCAGAAGTTTTATACAGAGATATATACATATATATATATATGTATATAACCTATAAATAAGGGTGTGTGTGCGTGTGTGTGTGAGATACAGCAAATCCCCACTGGCTATCTGTTTTGCCTGTGGTAATGTACATGTTTCAGTGCTACTCTCTCAATTTGTCCCACCCTCTCCTTCTCCCCTGGAGCCAGAGGTATTGTTTTTTTTTGGGGGGGGTGGCGGGGAAACATGTCATGTAGGTTGCCTAAAAATAAAATGCATTTAAACTAAAAAATAGGAGAGAGGGTGATATGTGCTCAGCATACTGTAATTCTTTGCTTTTTAACTTAGTCAAACCCAGAGGTCTTATCCTATCGGCATGCACACATTTTTCTGATTCTTCCGAGGGAGTGTGTAGTATAACGTCATATGGACTCACCATGATCACGCTGGTCCTCTAATGATAGACATTTTGTTTCCAGCATTTTTCTGTTCCGTACAGCACTGCAGTGACCATGAACAAGCTGATTCTCCAAATTACTTCTTCTGAAGGTCAGGGCATGTACAATCCAGGGGCTGGCAAGTTTTTTCTGTTAAAGAGCCAGATAACATTTTCAGCTTTGCAGCAAGCCATCCAGTCTCTTGTGACTACTTGCCTCTACAGTTGTAGAGCACCAGCAGCTCTAGTTAGAGAAACAGACTGTGGTGTGTGCAGTGGAGTACTACTCAGCCATAAAGAGGAACAGAGTTAGAAACTAGAAAAGGTAGAGATTAAATCCACCTTATTAGTAGAAGTTTCAGTTTTTCCTTTCTCCATTCTAATGAATCATCCTGTGAGCCCCAGTTTGTAGATTATTGGCTTCAGATACAGTCCTGGCTTAAATTTCTCCCTCTTTTCCAACAGAAATGGAACCCAGGGAGAAGGCGACGTGGTTATATATATTGTTTTAACATTGATTATCCGGGACCGTGTAACGTAGGAATTTTCTGGTGTGCAATTTGGAAACAGCTGAACCGCTTTTGAGAACTGCACAAACCAAGTTAACTTGAGACCTTTGTGATTAATAAGATAGAACTATTTCTCTTAAAGCAAAGCCAGGGATTAAGGCTTTCTTAGGGTTAAGAGAACATTCGTCTTGCAACCAGGGATTTCAGTGTCTTTCTACCGGAACAAATGCTTTTTTTCAGATCTAGACACAGTATGAAAAATAAGACCCTTTGCAAGGTGCTTGGGAAAGTTCTAAGTGGTTCCCAAGTGGGGAGGCCTTTGTTCTGGAGGAACAGGCCTGACTTGAGGGGTGAATCAGAGGGGCGCTGGGCCCATCATTCACGGCTCGAGTAGGTCAGAGAGAAAAGTTCACATCTGGGTGTTACTGACCACCAAGCCCTTTCTCGTGGTCCTTTCAGAAATGATATATTGTCAAGCTTACCAAGAGCACAGACCTCTAGTGTAGATTTATTGGGGGAAAATACCCCTTGTCCACATGATAAAGTTATATATTTATTTTCTTTGAAACTTGGGGTAGGTAACATGTAAGGACTTTGTGCTAGTTATTCGAGGAAATATGCTAGCGAGTAATCCTAGCTAAAGTGTTTAAATGTGCACATCACACAGTGCCTGGCATATCGTTTGTCAGTTGCCTGGTTGAATGGGAGACTGCGCTTTTCCAAGGTCGATGGCTCTCGTTGTATGTGAGTGTATGAAGGTGGTACAGTTTTGCTTTGTAGCTGTTAATTAAACTGTCCATGTAAGTCAGTGGCTTTTTTTCTCTTTGTATGTGGCCTTTCACGATAAGAATGTTTTTAAACATTGTAGGAGAAAATGTAAATGAAGTAAATACCATACATGGGCTTTGTTTCTTTTCACGGTTTCTGGGTAATATGCTTCAGTTTCCCTTGTCAAGTTGAAGCATAAACATGAGAGTGTTTGCTTGTCAAGACATGGAATTTGGTAATTCATTTATATTTAGAAAACCTTTTCCGATTCTGAACATTTTAGGGAACAGGGTTTCCAAGTGCATCTCGCTAACAACCAGGAACAGCTGCATCTGTGCTGTTTTCAGACGGCTTCGCTGTGACGTCTGTGAAAACAGACAACTTCAGTAACTGAGCGCGCCTCAGTCACGTGGCCTGGAACAGCATTTAATGCTGTAAGGGGGCCAGAGCGCCCCTGGAGTCGGACAGTATGCCCACCTGTACAAAAATACACTTGACTTCCACCTGAATTCTAAATGTACCTGTATTACATCACCAGTGGCTCAGTGGTAAAGAACTCGCCTACCAAGGCAGGAGATGTGGGTTCAGTCCCTGGCTTGGGAAGATCCCCTGGAGAAGGAAATGGCAACTGCCACAGTCTTCTTGCCTGGGAAACCCCATGGACAGAGGAGCCCGGTGGGCTCCAGGCGTAAGAGTCAGACATAACTTAGTGACTAAACAACAACACAAGGGTTGAAAGTTGCATTTTAACAAGAAGTGTAAACTGTTGACACAGTACTTCATTTTGATTGGTACCTGAACACATGTATACCTGTGGCGGATTCCTTTTGATATTTGGCAAAACTAATACAATTATGTAAAGTTTAAAAATAAAATAAAAAAAAAAGATGATTCCTTATCAATAAATCTGATTTGGAATGGGCATTTACAAATCTGGAATAAACAATGATGGCTTACCTGGCGGCGTTGTTATGACCATTATTAGTCAGAAATACAAGGGAAGTTCAGAGTCTATGCCCTTCGTGCAAACGTGAAATAGAACCGAGGATATTTAGGTGGGATGGGTTTGGGGAGGCGGGCGGGGAGCAGTACCTTCGCACCAACCACTTGGGCCTGTTCTCTTGCTGAAGTGTTTTCTGGATTTCTTTCACTCCCTCCCCCAACCCCAATCCTTCTGGGTCTGCATTTCACAGGAAAAAACAAGATCAGTCTTTTAAAAATCAGCCAGTTAATTAAGGGAAATCATGGGACAGTTTCTTGTTTTGTAGCTGCTCAGATTAAATGTGGCAAAGGGGCTTCTCTTTGACTCTTGTAAAACTCTTCTTAGTTTTTCCTAATAAAAAGCGTTCACTGGAGAGAAACCACGAACCCGGTTTTCCTCCCCTCAGTGCTTCCAATTAGGGATCTATTATCTCATTCCAGATAATTGGAAAAGGATATTCAAAATACTGCTCCGTGTAAATATGGCTTTTGCCTGCATTCTATTACTTAGGAGTTCCGAACACATCTGGAGCGAGGGCGGCCCCAAGGGCATTGAAGTGCGCTGTTTGGGTTGGCAGGGTGATATTAAAGTATATGCCAATTTGTAATGGCTTTTGGAAGCAGGCAGTTTTAAACTCTCCCTGAACTATTCCCCCGAGAAATTATTCAATTAAGTACAACTAAAATTAATGTTTAGCATTTTTTGTTTAAATAAAAGAGGCAGCTATAAAGGGAAATCTGTGGTTCATGCTTGTGGATTTTTTTTTTGCTCTCAAATCCAGCGCTTGAGAAATAATTTAGTGGCCTGGAATTGGTGCATTTCCTAGAAGAGACCTAGTTGCTGGGTCCTCTTTACCACTTTCAGAACATGTCTCCGTAGCTGCCTGGGCAGGTTTAGACACCTGGATGATTATTCAGTTTCCACATGTCCAGCACCAGCTGGGGAACCATGGGGAACATAGAGCCAGAAGGACGACTCCGTCTGTCTTCCTCATTGCTTCCCAGGCTTGAAATAGGCAGAAGTGATCACCTGAGGGTCTTGTTAAAATGCAGATTTGGATTCATTAGTTGTGAGGTGGGACCTGAGCTTCTGCAGGTCTGTTAAGTTCACGGGAAATGATGCTCTGGCTGCTGGTCTGAGGGCCACACTTGGAGTAGCCAGGTTCTACGCAATAGTGGGGTCTACTTTGGGGGTTTGGTACCTAGACTTGACTTTGATTTCTAATTGGTGGCCTGTTGCGTAGGTATGACTCTTGCTCTTCTTCTCGGTATATTCTTACTTATGTCTCAGAAGTCCTGGGTCTCCTGAACCTTCCTAGGGCGCCCCCTCCCTCCACCACCCAAAGACTGTTTTGGGAAATAAAAACAGTCACTTTTGATTGATTCATCACAGGAGATAATAGCTTTGGTTCTTCTGTCGTGAGTCTTCCTGGAGTCCAGAAACATTGTCTGCCTGGTTTTCTCTGGTGCATCTCTTTGCAGTCCTGTTATAAAGAAGGAGGGGAAAAGTTGACCTGATGTTCTTTAGTCTCTATCCCTAAACACAGAGGCCAGAACCCTGGTGTGTGAAAGGGTATATAAGTAAGTGTGGCTTTGCGATTTTTAACCAAGCATTGTTACTTTCCAGGTTTGGCCCCTCAGGCCTTGAGGTCCAGGACCTTGATGGTCAGCTTTCAAGGGTGGCCTCATTGGAACATGGTTAAAATCCACCCTGGGTGAAATCTCCTGAAAGACTGATTCATAACCCGAGGTGGTTCTTTGTCCTTATATGAGAGGGTACTCTAGGAAAGACTACAATATTTGCATCTGCTGGACTGGTTCATCCCTTCCTTGTGTTGAATGCTAATTTATAGTCAGAACTGCCAGATAGAAGAAGATTGAGACGTCCTTGTAGTGGCCACTACATAACCCTCCTGATCGTCCCCCACGGTGTGCTGTCTCAGCTCAGTGTGGTATCCACTAGGCATCCCTCACTCTTTTTTTTACCTTAAAACTCTCTGACAATCTGTCCTTTGTTTTTTTCTCATTCTCTTTTTTTACCTTAAAACTATCCTTCTGTCAGTCTATCCTTTGTTTTTTTCTATCTCAAAAAATCTCTCTGTAGAGTACAATTCTGATTATGTCACTTGCTTGCGAAAACCCTCCAGTGGTTCTTCTTTGCCTAAGCAGTGTTTCCAAGACCTTCTGAGATTTTGTTGTATTCACCTGTAGTGTTACTTATTTAAAGTTCTTCTTTGGACTTAAATTTTTTTAATTTAATTTTTTATTTTTACCAAAGTAATATATTTTGATTAAAAAATCAGAATTAAAAAAAAAATCAAAATTAGAAGGCGTAGGAGAAGCAAGTGTTTTGCCCATCAGTCCTCCTCTCCTCAAAGTTCTATCAGCCAGAGGCAGTGCTTCTAATTGTCTTAGTGATTTGCATGTCAATCTCTGTGGTACAAGATCTATATTTCAAAGTAATTGGCTCCTGTTTCTTTGTTTTCAGTCTTCGTCCCTGTCGACTTCCTCCTAAGGAAGATGTTAATTTAACCCACAGCAACCCCATACATACACACTTCCCCTCTTCCCCGTTGCTCACACGTTTTCGTGAAATCAGTGTTGGTGGAATCGTGACTACATAAATGTTGTTCATGACGGAGCCACCCACAGTGGGAGCTAGAATTAGACATTATTTGATTGTATCCTTTTCCTCGAAAGTCACTAATTGCCTTTTTTTTTTTTTGGTTTTCTTAGTTGTCTTTATTGATGCTTTTCCATCTTCCCCTCACCTCCGCCGCTGACAAAATTGTGAAATTCCTTTCAATGTGGACAAACTGGCGGTAGCTGTCTTAGTCTGTCCCAGCTCCTGTAATCAGAACTGTTACTGCTGTCCTAATTTCTGAGAACTTATTTTCTGAAGGTTTCTATTCTACCTTGGTATAGTTTTATAGATGCATTGCCTTTTAACTCTCTAAGGAGGTGTGTGTGCTTGTTTCATTTGCTCCAAGAATAAAATAGAATGCAGAGCCTATCAACATATTGTATAAAATTGGGACGTTTTCAGTTTTCAGCAGTTCTATAATTGATGGGACTCCCCCACGCCCAATTTGTAGTTCTGTGCTTCATAAAGGACTTTGCACTTGGATTCCTTTTTTGTACTTGGAGAGTTTAAACATACATATAAAACAAAACACAAAGTTTATTTAAAATGCATGTATAATCAGATAGCAAAGATACATTGGCGAACTGTGGCTCCAGGTGACCTGTCTGTAGGTACCTGCCTAGAACCTTTACACCCCGCTTTAAGAATGGAGACACACGCTTCAGATAGATCCAGAGTGTGAAAACTGGTTGGAATAAAGGGAGGTAACTTTTTTTTGCAAGGAGGAATGTTCCCTTCTAAAGGGGAAATGTGTTTCTTCAAGTTATTTGTTTCTTTTAAAATAAGAGTGTGTGGTTAACTTCAGTTTTCTGACTGATAGGTGTCATGGCACCAGATCTCTCAGACTCTATGTCTTAACCCACTCTCTGGGCTTCATCAGGTATCTTCTATGAGAAAGGGACATGCAGAGAAATCAAGGTGATGTTCCTCTGGAATGGGAAAAATGCAGACTATGTTTAGTCTGGAGGTAGACATAGACCTGAAATTTGAGACATAGGAGGCATGAGCTACCAAGCAAAGCTTTTGAATTGAAATGCAGAGACCCGTCTCCGTGTCCTACTGCTTATTCATAAGGTAACTTAGACAAGTTGCATAATCTGTGTGGGCCTGTTTGGACATCTATAAAATACTCTGTTTCCCAGTCTATCTTCCAGGATTGTCAGGAGGATTGGATGAGATAATAAATGATTACAGTACATTAAAACTGTATTACCCTCCTCATAAGTATTTTTAGAACTCTTCATTTATAGGAAATCAGACTGAAACAGGAATGGAAGCCCTAACTTAAAAGTAATGCCACTTTATGGATTTCATAAAAAGCTTGTCTCTTTTGTTGAGCTCTCAGAGCAAGAACCAAGGAATGATGTTTAAGACTTTCTCCATCTGTCCCATTTTCTTTTTGGACTTATCTGCTTTGTTCTTACTGTGTTCTAAGAACTTCAACATGCTCTGAATATTCAGCAGCTGGGGCAGATATGGAAACACAAGGCTGTGATCCTATTAGCAGTTTTGAGTCTAAGAGGAAAAGTAACTGCTCTGGCAGGCAGTTACTGGATTGTAGGCTCTTTCTCAAAGGGAGCAAAAGTCTAATGGTTTGGGTCTAGGAATTTCATGAGAGACTGTCTAGATGCTTAAGTGACAGAATGGAGCTAAGTAAAAAATGTCCATGATTCTCTGTAATCACTTGTAAGAGGGGAAATGTTGGCAGTGACCTTAGCTCACTGTTGGAGGTTATATTCTCGACCAAAGTTGTGACATTAGATGATCGCGATTATGACCAACATACATCACAACATCACAACATTGCTTGTTGTTATGACCAGCATCACAGCAAGTAAGAACGGTACATTTTTATAACAGTTACAAAATAAGATTACATAGTTTTATAGCATTTAAATAATTCCACCGACTACGCAAGAAGCCATACATTACTACAAGGTATATACACAGCATAAAGAAACACTCTACTGGATCCTGGATTTGGCTCAAGGAACTCATATATTCATTGTACTAAGTAATAAACATTTACTTAACAATAGTTTAGAAGACATTTATAGGAAAAACTTGAATGATCTCATCTTCAAACAAAGCAAAGCAAAACAAAACAGTCTTGGAACTTTTGCTCTGCTGTCCCCTTTTCCTTTCTGAATGTTAGGAAAAAGTCTCTGGAACGGGGTAGATTACAAGTAAGGGGTGTTGCTTCCTACATGTACAGTACAGCTAGATGCTCAGAGCACAGTCTGCTTTCCTTCCTGGAATCCCCAGCCTCCTACGTGATTCTTTTTTTTTTTTTTAGTTTACATTCATTAAGGTTCACTGTTTGTTTATTTGACTATGCCAGATCTTAGTTTCGGCATGCAGCATCTTTAGTTACAGCAAGTGAGATCTATTTTGAGTTGCATCATGCGAGCTCTTAGTTCCAGCAGGTGGGATCTAGTTCCCTGTCCAGATATTGAACTCAAGCCCCCTGCATTGGGAGCCCCTGGACCACCAGGGAAGTCCTTAAGGTTCACTCTTTGTGCTGTAAAGTTCTGTGGGTCTCGACAAATGCATAACGTCGCATATCCATCGTACAGTAGCATACAGAATTTTGTACTCCCTAAAAATCCTCTACGCTTTTCCTGTTCATCCTTCTCGTCTTCCTCCCGAACTCCTGGCCAACATGGATCATTGTATTCTGTTTATAGTTTTACCTTTTCCAGGATGTCATGTAATTGGATTCATACAGTCTGTAGCCTTTTTATTCAAGGTGCACAAAAACGTGTTAATTATTTTGAAATCATTTAGTCAAAGCTGAGCCATGTTGTCACCAGGATTCCAGTTTTCTGAAATAATAGGAAGTGTATTTTTATCGTCACTTTATTTGCTATAGCAAAGATTCTGATATGGCTTACCTTTTTTTTTTTTTTAAGTACATTTTTTTTTCTTGAAGGGCTAGGAAAATGGGTGAGGTCTATATTTTTAGCCCTATTATAGAGTTGTTTAATGCCTAACTTAAGATATTATGCCTTTAGCATCGTGTCTTCAAATTAGGACTGATAGCATCTTCTCGGAGCTCTGTGGTTGATTTTTTTTTTAGTGACTTAAAATTTCATGTCTCTCTACTATTGATAATATTTAAAAATTAAAAGAATTTTCTGGATTATCAGGATGACCAATGTATTGTTTTGCCATGCAATTCTAGCTCACATTTGTTTGTGATTGTCTTAGTAGTCCTTGGCTGGTGATAAAAAGACAGTATACCTAATATGTAATGATATATTTGCTTCCAAGATAAGGCCAAAGGCTGTCACTGTGCTGTGTCTAAAGGATGTCTCCACCGCTGGAATAAAGAACAGCAGGACAACCCCAAAGGACCTATACTTTAGTCTGTATCGTCTTCACATTTCAAGCAGTAATTTACTATTCACAAAACAAGCTTCCTCTGTCAGCGTGAAATTAATGGTTGTTAAAATAGAATTTTAGTTTTCTATTTTTCTATAAACATAAAGAATATATCCCATCATTGATGTTTATAGTTAAATAATTTAAATAGAATAAACATATTAATACTGTGGGGTATAGAAGAAGTTTCTAAATTTTCTAACAAACTAGATACAACTCAAAATTAGAAAACAGCGACTTACAGCACCTGGCAAGTTTGCAGTAAATATTAGGAGTTGTCATTTTGGTTTCAGATAATGGGAACTTTCGGATAATAGTGACAGACTAGTGTCTTCTGGCTGCCTTCTCTTGCCCACACTTGAGCTGCACTCGGTCCTGCAAATCAGGAAACTGCCCCCTTTCTTCCCTTCCCTCCTGCACCCAAAGCGTGTCTCAGCACAGCCCACAGCAGGGGACTGCGCCCATCCGCAGACACGGTAGACGCCACCTTCTTTCCTGGAGCGCTGCCCTGTGGGACTGCATTCTCTTCTGGGCGTGTTTTTGTTTTTGTTCTTGCCTCCTCCTTTGCTTTTAGTTTTTGTTCCTCTTGTTCTTTAAATACTGACGTTCTCTAATATTGTTCCTCCTTCACCTATACTTCTCTTCTTGTTTAATTTGAATTTTTCAGTTAACATTACAGAAAAACCATGTATGCCTGTGTAGTGCTGTACTTTTAACACACATGTAGATGAGTCTAACCGCTGCCACGGACAGGGGACACAGAGCGGCTCCATCGATCGCTTGTCCCCTCCCCATCCCTCACCTTGGTGGCAACCAGCTGCTCTGTTCTCCATCAGCATAGTTTTATCTTTTGGAGACTGTCATATAAATGGAATCATACATATGAACTTCTGTAGTATTCCACAGTACTATTGAGCCCATCCAGTGAGTTTTTCTAATTTGATTCTTGTATTTTTCAGCTTCACAGTTCACATTTGGCTCTTCTCTGATTTCTGGGGTTTAAAAAATTTTTTTTTTTTGCAAAACCATATCTTCATTTGATTCAAGAGTGTTCACCTTCACTTGTTAGGTCATTTTTATTGTAACTGCTTTAAAGTTTTTGTCAGATAATTCCAGTGGCTGTGTTATCTCAGCATTGCATCTGCGGACTGTCTTTTCTTGTGCATCTTGAGATTTTCTGGTACTTCACAGGCTGAGTGATTTTGGATTTGATCTTGGACATTTTGATTATTATATGATGAGACTCTGGTTCTTGTTTAAAAGGAAATTTATTATTTACTTGGGTATTGTTTCTTTCTTTCCTGTATCTTTGCCCCTCTTATTTTTTTCTTCCATGTTTTGCCCTCTTTAACCTTTTCCTGTGACTCCTGGGAGATTATTCCAGTTTGTTTTCCAGCTAAATATTTTATCTAGATTACAGTCTGCCTAACTGCTTCACTGTGGTTTTCTAATTTGACAAGTGTGTCTCTACCTGGAGCACTGTTTGTAGTAATTTAGGTCAGTCCCTCATTGTGGCTCTCTGTTGTGTTGTATTAATTTAGTGTCTTTTTGAATCTTGTTTTTTAAAAGGAGAAACCTCAAGAAACTGGTTTCTCTTTTTCTGGAACGAATTCTCTTTTCTAGCACAGAAGGGGTGAGGGAAGGGGAGAGGATGCTCCTTCTGTATTTACACCCGTTATAAATACATTGGCCGTTAGCTTCTGTATTTACACCCGTTATAAGTACCCGTTATAAATACATTGGCCGTTAGCTCGTCTGCACACACAGGTCAGTGTCTTCTGTTAGAAGTTGGGAAGGGTCCTAATCTTGGCATAGGCCTCTGTCACACATGTCACAGCCCAGTTGAGGGAAGACTGAAAGGTCATGGGTTGATGGTGGAAAGGAAGAAGGAAGGAAGCCTGTGCCTTCTTCCCAGCCTGGCCCATCTGTCCCTGCTTAAGATGCGAGCAGGTGCAGCTAGGGAGCTTTCTCCTAGGCCTCCAAGGCCGAATTTTCCCCAGAGGCTCCGCGTGGGTGGGCAGTAACTCCCCACCCTAGGGTGCCATGGCTGATGTGTTACTTTTCCTTTGCTGTGTCACAGGTCCATCTCTCCTGTTCTGTTTCCCTAACCCCTTTCCTAGGGTGAGGGTAGGGTGAGGGTTTCCTAGCTTACAGAAAAGTGTACTGTTAGATGTTATCACCCACCTCACGTTTAGTTTCCATGATAATAAAGGGAGTTAAATTAATGCCCTCAAGAAAAGCTCTTTATTCACTGTTTGTTGTGTTTTTTTTTAATGCTTGTCTTCAAATGTCATTAGCGATGTAAGCTAAAGGCATAACATAATGACTTTGCAAGTGCCAGCATCCACTATGAGTACCAAAAGATACCAAACTTATCTGAAAATATGCTACACGCTTCCTACACTAATATGGAATTCACTGAGACTGTAACTGAGTGTAGAAAACTTAAATATAATTAGATTCAGCTATGTTGGTACTGTATAATATTTCTTACTGCTCTTTGACTCAGTTTTGCATCACACTTCCTATTGTCCATTTTTTCCCATTCTGTGTTGGAATGGCACTTGGTATCTCGAGTTTTAATTCACAATAGAAACATAAGTTCCTTCTTGAAACCAAATGCAAATAATTACCAGGAATCAAAATATCAGTTGCCATTTGGAGGCTGTACTGTCAGGAATCTGAAAGAGTCAGCTGGTTGTTTCTTAACCTGTGTTCTGAAACCTGTATTTAATTTGCTCGTAACAGTCTGTGGTTGGGGAAATTCCCCCCTTAGAAGCTGCTAGGCTGCAAGGTGGGAATTCCCCCAGGCTCCTTGCCCTTGGAAATCTCCTTCTGAGGTCATATTAAGGAGTGAGTTCAATTAAATCAACCCACAGTGGCAGTGAAGACCTTTTAAAAACTAACTTGGCAGTGTGTTTCAAAGTCCATGGGGCAGTCATGATCACACTTAATTAACTTAAGGAAACAACAGAGAAGAAGGAAGATGATCATGGAGGAAAGAATTCATTGACTCATGATGTAGAAATACAGAAGCATTCTCAGTATCCCACAATAGGCTATTTTTAATGAATGTTTATTTTAATGGAATGAATATTTTGTAACCATTAGAAATTATAACCATGAAGACTGTATAACAACATGAAAGCATACAAATGATATGTTAACAGGGGGCAGAAGGTTCATATATTGCAATTATATAAAAGTATGTATGTTTATGTCAAATCTTAGAAGGGAATCCATAGAAGATACTTTTCCATCTCTCATTTATAAACTTGCTATTATATAATTTTTATCAGTTAAAAATAAAGGGTTTCTTCTTTTTTTGGAAAGCAAACAAACTGGTAATCAGATGAGGTTTACCAGCCAAGATGTTTGGTCTAAGATGAAAACATTAACCCATTCAGTGTTGACTACTGGTTTTTGTTTAGTTAACCTTCTACTAGTTTTTTATTTACCTCTAAGTAATGAATATTTATAAATCTAATGAGAGCTCTGTCCAGAAACCCAGTTAACATATAACAACTGACATATTTAGTATCTGACAAGGAATATTTTAACTTGACTTTCTTATGGTGCTATATAAGCTTATTAAGTCTGAATTTTATATTACATATTGTGACTTTAAAACATATCAGGCAGGGACTCCCCTGGTGGTCCAGTGATTAAGACTCCATGCTTTGAATGCAGGGGATTCAGGTTCAATCCCTGGTCGGGGAACTAAGGTCCCACAAGCAATAAATAAATAAATCTTTTTGCCTTTTTCCCCCATGTTTTACTAAATAGTGTGGGACTTAAAATGTTTGATAGAAGTTGCCAGAGAAGGTTACTTTTGCCTTTTTTTATTATATAGGTTATTTAGGAATGGTTTCCTTAACATTCAAATATGTTTGGTTTTTTTTTCCCATCTTTTGTCATGTGTTCCTTCATCCTGATGAAAGATTCCTTTTTATCTGTGATCATACTCCTTGACTTGAAGTCGATCTGATCCATATTAATACAGCTGTGCCAGCTTTCTCGCACACACCCGCTCTGTGGTTTATATTTGAAGTTATTGTGAAGGCACATAGTTGAGTAGTGTGGTTTTTTATTATTTTTGAATCTTGTCTGACATTCTTTATCTTTTGATTGAGAAGTTGGTCCATTTATATTTAATGTAATGACTGGTACAATTGGGTTTAAGTCTGCCATCTAGGTACTTACGGCCTTTTGTCCTATCTGTTCTCTGTATCTCCTTTCTTGCCTTCTTTGGGGTAAATTCATGCATATTTGGTATTCAATTTTATTTCCTCTATTGACTTTTTTTAAGCTATTCCTCTTGGTGGTGGTTATATGGTGGTGGGTGTGTTTTTTTTTTTTTAAGTTATTGCTTCAGAACTCTGCTGTTTAACACATTATTGATGAGAGACACATTAATACATCTTTTTTTACCCAACCATTATTGACATGTCAATATCATTTACATAGCAAATTACTGGCCACAGATATTAATTCCTTAAAATAATCCCCTGGTCAATGATGAGTTAATATAATAATCACTAGTCACATATGGCTATTTAAATTAATTGAAATATGAAAAAATAAGTCCCTGACTAGAGTATGGAGAATGGATTGAAGGGGCTGAGGAACAGAAACAGGAAGGTAAGTTAGGACAGATTTAGAAACCCTGGAAACTTTTTGTGAGGTATTACTAACAGAGTTTAAGAGAAATGGTAGGATTGAAAGATAATGGGGAGGTGGAATCAACAAGAACGGCTAACAAAGGGAATGTGAGGTGAAGGAGAAGGGAGACGTTCGTGTGACTCCTAAGATTTCCTTCTTAGGCAAGCAAATGAATGATGGTACCATTCTTTAATTGAGGCAGGGAAGACAGGGGAGTCAGAGTTGGGGGAAGATGAGGAGTTTTGTTCTGGAGACCTTGTGAGACAGATATTTGTAGGAATTTCAAGGTGGAGATAAGTAGTAAGCAGTTGGCTGTGTGAGTCAAGGATTTTTGGAGAGCTGTGTAGAGCAGAAATTTCTTTTTAAAAAAATTTAAATATTTTTAAAATTATTTAATTTAAATAGTTTTAAATGAAAATAGAATAGAAATATACAGAACTCTGGGGATCACCAACAAGAGGAGGACTCCTCTGGTGGTCTGCCTGCCCCAGTGTGGGGGACAGGTTCGATCCCAGGTCCAGGAGGATTCCACATACCTTGGGGCAGTTAAAGCCTGTGTGCCACAACTACCGAAGCCCACCCATGTGCCTAGAGCCTGTGCCCCACAGCGGGAGAAGGCACCGCAATGGGAATCCCTAGGGAGTAACAACTAGAGACTAACCCCCCGATCACCACAACTGGGGAGAGCCCGCATGCAGCAACTAAGATCCAGTGCAGACAAAAATAAGTAAACACATATTTTAAAAAAAGAGGAAGAGGAAACACTAGGCAGAGCTTATAGATAGTTGAAAGAAAACTGCTGCTGCTGCTGCTAAGTCACTTCAGTTGTGTCCGACTCTGTGCGTCCCCATAGACGGCAGCCCACCAGGCTCCCCCGTCCCTGGGATTCTCCAGGAAAGAACACTGGAGTGGGTTGCCATTTCCATCTCCAATGCAGGAAAGTGAAAAGTGAAAGTGAAGTTGCTGAGTCTTGTCCCACTCTTAGCGACCCCATGGACTGCGGCCCACCAGGCTCCTCCATCCACGCGATTTTCCAGGCAAGAGTACTGGAGTGGGGTGCCACTGCCTTCTCCAAAAGAAAACTAGGAGAGAATATATCCTTGAATACAAGGAAATAGTTGTGAATAGATGGTTAAATAATAGTGACCGGATTACTAGGCAGATGTTGTGTAGATAATATTTGACAAATTTGGCTTAGATCCACTTTTCTAAGAAGCAGCAAGTTATTCAGTGCTTTGAAATTATTCAGTGCTTTTATCATTTATACTCCAATCATTCATTCCCTTTTAGTATCTATCCTATCTTGCTGTGTATTGGGCACTCTTCTAGGGATAGGAGCTACAGAGATAAGAGTTAGTGTCCATCATCCTCTTCCTGTAAAAGAAAGACATGCAAAGAGATGTCTGTTGTTTATTTGCTAAATCGTGTCCGCAACTACAAATAAAGAGGAAGGGAGGGAAGGAGGGAAGAAGAAGAACCAAAATTGGGGGGGGGGGTGGAAAAAGCATATAGAGCTCATCATAAGAAATTCAAGCAATTCAGAAAATCCAGGCAAGATCATCAAGGACCCCACCAATGAGAAATAATCGTTATTAACATCAGGTTAACACTGTCTGGATACATCTTTAAAGGTTGGTACATATAAAAGGAGGGATGGAAATAATTTTACCTAATTAAGGTTATACTATATGTGCTATTTAAATGTTAAGTGCTTAATTTCACTTTTAAACGATAAGCATCAAAAAATAAACTTCACATGAAGAATTCTTTCAAGAGGTAGTAATTGCCAAAAGATCCATTTAAGGTTAACAGAAAAAGAGCGTAAAACATTGAAACCTTGGTTATTTTTATAAAGCTGTAAGTGTGTGTCTTACTTTTCAGCAGCCTGATATGACTCTACTGTCAGTGATGAAGAAATCAACACCTTAGTTTCTTTTCACCTTTCTCCTCGTGTTCCCCCCCTACCAACTGCTTCCTGATCTTCACCTTTAATTCCATTGTCACTGTTGGTAACATTTGTCTACTCCTCTGTAACCTGATCCATTTATTTGTTTATTCTCAGCTCCACATATTTGATTGAGTTTTTACCATCATCTCTTGTGTCATGGCCTCTGGCTTCTCCAGCCCAGAGTTGTGTTATTTTTTTTCACCTCTCGGTTGGCTAGATTTCATCATCAAGTAGCTTTCTTAAGAAGGGCCCCAGTGGTCCCCGAAGTCCTCTGTACCGTCTGTCTGTCACCTTTTTATACTCAAATGACAACTTGGCCGGGCATAAATTTGTTGGGTCATGCTTTCTTTCCCCTGAACTTTTGACATTTCTCCTCTGTCTCCTGGAATTATGTTGAACTTTTTTTTTTTCTTCCTTTACTACTCCTTCCCTCTCTAACTTCCCCCCGACCATCAATGAATCAGAATTGCAGTTTTCAAAGAAATGTAAGTTCTTTAAAACCGTCTCACACACTGCAGTTGAGAGAATTATTACTAGGAAGGCCCACCACAGCTATGAGACTCTGATGTGAGCCAAGGTATTTTTGGAGTGTTAACCATGCATCTTTGTTTTCCTTTATAGAGATAATTGATGACCTTGCCAACCTGGTGGAGAATACCGATGAGAAACTTCGCACTGAAACCAGGCGTGTGAATCTGGTGGACAGGAAGTCCACGTCTTGTGGTAAGAGACTGCTGTAGTTACAGCTCTTGCTTCTCTCATCGCTTGCGGATAAGCTTCCCACGTTTGGTCTGATTTTACCGCAGGGATCTGCTTGCTCTTCGAATACATGCAGTTTCATGGGATGAAGTGTTGAAATTTCTAGAAGATTCCTACATCTTGGTAAAAACGAAGTGAATTGTTACAAGTGCAGGGAAAGTAGAATGCATTGTTAATTTTTTTTTTGTAATTAAAAATAAGAAACTTTCCTCAGTGCTTACCGAGAATCATAGTCTGAGAAATTGTATGATGTCATGCAGACCGGTGGTGGTAGATCTCATGGGTTTTACAGGCCACCTTGCTTGTTTTGTGCCTTGTTGTTTTAGTCACAAGCATCCTTGCTGAACCTGGAGCCATAGAGCAGTTAGAGCATAGAGTCAAAAGTCCAGCTGAGTTTATATCCAGTATTTAGTGATGTTGTCTTTGGCAGTTCTTTTACTTCTTAATACCTTGTGCATGAAATGAGGAGACATAGGTCAAAATAAGAACCACCAGGAATGATGTTTAGAGTGCTGATTCCCTGGCCGTCCCCTTGAGACTGAGTAGAGCGAGGCTGGAGTTCCAGAGGGTTCATCATTTAACAAGTGTGTCAGGCACTCCTGATGCGGGTCCTTGCTCTTGGGCAGACATTCTGATGCAGATGCTTGTCGGGTTTCAATGATCTGTTGCCCGTGCACAGCGCCATGCCCACAGGTAAGTGATGATGAATGGTGCTGAAGCAGCAGTGATTACACTCATGGTTATTTGGTGTTTCATCTCACAAAGGTGTGCCAGATGTATAAAGCTAAGACTTTTGTTACATCTAACAGTGCACTAGCACTACCAAAAAAAGAAAAAAATCTAATGACCTGAACTTTTCGCTTTTTGCCTGATTTTAGCCCTTTCAATATGAAGAATGTAGTGGATCCCTCTGTTCTGTCCAGTTTTAGAAGAAGGACCTCTATGCCAGGGTCACCTGTGATGCACAGTTTGAGAAGTGCTACCTCCCTTGCCTGTGTGTGTGTGGTCAAACAGCAATCTAGAACAACCAGGTGATGGAGGGCCAGGTAGATACAGACTCTGGAATCTCAGAGGAAGTAGAACGTGGGGGCACCTGCCTGCTTCCTTTTCATCACCTGTCTGCTCCCCTCAACCTGGCAGTTCTCATCCACCGGATGCCAAGCCAGTCTATGCTCCTGCTTCTATAATAGAGCACGTGCTTCTTTCTGCTTCCTGCCCAAAGCAAAGCCTTCTTGATTTTGCTTTAACAGTCTTCTCATAACTTCCCACCATGCTGTTCTTTGCATCAGATCCTCCTGAGTCTCTGGCAACGGAGATACATGGGTTCACTCCCACCTCCATCTGTTATTATCTTCAATTCTCATATAAACTTAATCTTTCTGAACTTGCATTTCCTTGGCTGTTTAAAAAAACAAAACAAGTAGATAGCCTGGTTGTCAAAATGAAATTATATAAACCATGTAAAGTATCCAACACTGGCCATTGTCCATGAGTTTCCGTATTTTGTGCAGAGAGCGGCTACGGCCTGATAGTGAAGAGTGTGGGCTCCAGAGGTTGGACTCACATCCCAGCTCCACCATTTACCAGCCATGTGACCTTGGGAAATCCCACTTCCCTGTGCCTTGATTTTCCCATCTCCAAAGTGGGAATAATAATGGTACATATCTGAGAGGGTTGTTGTAAGGAATACATGATTTAATAGAGATAAAGATATAGATGATAAGTAGATAGATAGATAGGGATATATAGCACTTAGAACAGTGGTTAGCACATAGTAAGCAGTGAGCAAGAGTAAGTATTGACTGTTATCATTATATGTCAGTCTGTTTTGCGTTTACAACATAGCGGTCCTCAGCACATGCCATTCATGACATCACAATGAAGAATATTGATTCTACTGTTGCTAATTTTTTATTTTATAGTTTTACCTGGTATTGATGTTTGTATCTAGAAATGTCCATAAAAATATTTTGAGCTGAGCTGTTTAATTTTTCTGTCTTTGCAAATATGACTACTTCCTGTCTCTACAACTGTGACTACTCTAGGTATCTCATGTAAATGAAACCATACAGTATCTGTCCCTTTGTATCTGGCTTATTTCACTTAGCATAATGTTTTCAGTATTCCCCTATGTTGTACCATGCATCTGGAATTCTTTCCTTTTTTAAGCTGAATAATATTCCATCGTTAATATTTATACCACATTTGTTTACCCATTTATCTGTCAGAGGACTCCTGGGTTGTTGCCACCTTTTAGCTACTATGAATAGTGCTGCAATGTGCACGTATGTACAAGTATGAGTTCAAGCCCCTGCTTTTTTGTGTATATACCCAGAAGTGAAATGTCAAAGTGTTGATCGCTCAGTCATGTCCAACTTTTTGTGACTCCGTGGACTATAACCAACCCAGCTCCTCTGTCCATGGGATTTTCCAGGCAAGAATACTGGAGTGGGTTGCCATTCCCTTCTCCAGGGGATCTTCCTGACCTGGGGATTGAACCTGGGTCTCCTGCATTGCAAGAAGATTCTTTACCATCTGAGCCATCAGGGAAGCCCCATCTGAAGTAGAATCACTGAATCAAATTGTAATTCAGTGTTGAATTTGGAGAAGGCCCTGCCCTACTGACCTGACCTTTTGTTTTGCTTTCAACCTTTAAACTCTTAGTTACTTTCTACTAGTTTTGTTTTGTTTTGTTTTTAGTGTGATAAAAGCCCAGTTGCAGGGAGGAGTCAGGGACTTCTGCAACCTGAGAGGGGCAGGCAAGTGGGGTGGAAGGTAAGGTCCTGGGCCTGCCTACTTGGCAAGTGTAAGAGGAGACCCTTACCCCATTAAAGTGGGGCCCTAAAGAGCTATACCCTGGGGGGAAGAGTGAACCAGAACCAAACTTGCCTTGGGGATTGTGGAGAAGGCAGCCTTGGCCCTGTACAGATGAGGAGAAGAAAAGGAAGAAAGACCATTTTTTCTGACAAGTTGTGGTCACAGAAAGGCCCTCATGTGCATTTGTATCCTAAGTAGACACACTCATCTGTTGTAGCTCCAGGTGCCTGGCGAAAGCAATGAAACACCTCTCTGGAAGAGAGAATATTATCCGTGGTCTCTAGGAGTCAACCAGAAATAAAACGTCCAGGGCAATGACCAGCACACACCCAAAGATAATCTGGCATACACAGAGACAGCCCAGCATGAGCAGGGACCAGCAACAGACTGCAGGAACCAACCTGCACACGCTGGCTGTATTAGAATTTTCAGATACAAATGATGAAATCAATTATTATATTTAAAGAAAGACATGACAGGCTTGAGAGTATCTTCAGAGAATAGGAAGCTATAAAGAGTAACTTAGAAAATCAAAAGGGATCAAACAGAACTTCTAGAAATAAAAAGTAACTGAAGTTCAAGACTCTGTGGACATATTTGGTACCCAGCAGAAGAGGGACTCAACTAGAGGACAGATGGGAAAAAAAAAAAAACCCAACGTATTCCCTTTCTGTAAATGCAGGCATTTACAAAAGGCTGTCCAGACACCATGGAAGTTAAATTATGATCTTAATAAAAAAGGTGTTTAGTGGGGTAAGGGCTTGGTCTAAGAGCCTCAGGACATAGCAAAGAGTTAATCATTTGCTCTCCCCAAGTGCAGGGCCAGGTTGATCATTGACATGTAAATACAGACACACAGTACCTGAAGCTGCTAGTAGGGAGTATTTTA